>NC_092528.1:15560000-16182500 GCF_037038585.1 Patagioenas fasciata
GGAACAGCAAAATTAAAATCATTAGTTTGACTTTGAAAGGTAAACCTTTGGGAGAAACTGAGGAAGGGAAGAAGGGAACAAAAATCCACACTGAAAACACCACACCCTTACCTCCTCATGCTGGAAGTTGTCCACTAGCCGTGCAAAACAGAGACAAGTGCTTTCAACAGACTTTTTGTCCTATTATAAAAAAAGTTAAGTATTTGTTTGAATTAAAATATTTCAGTGTGCATTACATTACCTATCCTGTCATTTTGAGGCATTTGTAAAATTACTCTAAAAAGGCCAGTCGAATCACATTGTACAGAATACTGTAGCTCTGAATTTTAAATTCATTGATACAGTCTGAATTGATCTCTTGATACAGCATATTCCCTGGGAAACATCTCACACTTACAGCACAGACACCTTTAGGGACCTTTAGAGATGAATAAACGAGCGTATAATATCCTTTTTGGATTCTACAAGGAGGAAACAAAAGGTAAGAGCTACAAAGCAACAGGAAATACAGATAAGCAGGAGTGAAGGCTACTGTTCTACACACTACATGAAGCTGGATTTTTATATCATGCAGTGCCACCAAGACAGCAAATCCAAAGACACCAAGATAGTACAGATTGCTTTAAAAACAGCTCTAGTTGAAAGTTCATTGCAACACTCAAAAAAGTTTATCTGAACATAATAAAATACTTCTACTGTAAGGGTTGTTGAACACTGGAAGAGGTTGCCCAGAAAGGTTAAGTCTCCACCCTTGGAGTTTGTGTGGTATTTTGGTGGTGGTGGTGCTTTGGGTTTTGTTTCGGTTTTCTGGATTTTGTTTCTTTCGTTGTTGTTTTGTTTTTGTTTTTTTTTTTTTTTTTAATCAGCTGGACATGGTCCTGCACAATCTTCTCTAGCTGACCTCGCTCGAAACTTAACTCAAGATTTTTTATTTTAATTTTTAAAAACAAGAAAAATCCCACTTCAAAATTTCTTGAAATTTTAGTGGGCTGTAGCTTCTCTTCAGAGAGCAGGAATCAGTGTTTGTCCCTACTACTGCTGAGAATGGTGCTTCTTGTTTCCAAAGCATCATCTAAAGCTGACCTTTGACTTCTGTGAAGCTGCCTCAATGATTCAAGTAGGCTCTTAGCAAGAAGATGTTGGCAAAATGAATAATAGCACAAGAATACATGAAAACATTACCTGGAAGCTTCTATTTAGTTACATTTGTTAAGGAATTAAATAATTTCTCCTTTTTAACAGGGATCTGCCAATCAAGTAGTATGTCCAAATCTCTTTTGGTGCAACAGTCATTGTGAGTGCTCTTTCATAAGCATAGCAGCATTGCAGGATAGGCAGATCTTGGGAACCCATGATTTAGGATTCGTCACTTCAAACTATTGTGCAAGAGTAGGAACTTGCTTTCCTAAAATGTCATACGCCCTCCCAAAAAGCCAATTCAGAAAAAAACCCACAAAAGATCAAAACTGAAGCTTTTCTGAGTTTGAAGTGGGAGAAAACCTTGCAACTTATTTGTTAAGCAAGAAGAACAGTAATGTCACTCAATTTCCTCTTACTGATGGCCAACAAGTAAGGACCACAAACTCACTATAATCCATGTTCTAAGTACCTTATTCCTCATTTTACAAAACTAATAGGGATGTCACGATTCCTTACAGCATATTTACAAAAACCACAAGGTCCATGTGCTTGTTAGAATATCACAACTTGACAGTATAGAAACTTTAAGGCAATTATCACACTGCAAAGGCAAATAACACAATAAAGAACTACTTACCTGGAGGCAACTTTATACTATCTTCAGGTCAAGATTAAAACTTTCAAGTTTATAATAGCTTCTTACCTGATGGGTTAACCTTTGCGTAAGCAGTGGCAAAGAGTCTGCCACAAAGTGAAACTCATCAGGTGTTATACTCTGGCAGCAGTTGGCAGCAATAGCAAGCGCATTCCTCTGTGCATTTATACTGAAGAATTCCAGATACAGCAAGCAGTCTGCCAACCCACCCTGTAATAAACATTTTCATTCTCATTACTGCTAAAGTTAAAGAAAGTGTGTTTTCTTATTTCATCTTCACAGAAGATCACCAATATGCAGAACTGGTAGAGGTAAAAACACCTTTTTTGTACTTACTGCTTGCAGAATGGCTTTACTATGCCTGCGCGATAACATCTCCAGGGCTGTGAGCGCCTGCTCTGCCACATCAATGCACTGAATAACTTGCAGCTAGAAGAACACAAGAAAGCCTGTAGATTTATTTCTAAACTAGTTTGTAAAACTCATCTTTATTAACACCTGAACAGTTAGCCTGAACCAACACACATATACTACATATACACACATGTACATTACTGGGGCCAATATTATTCAATATATTCATTAACAATTTGGACAAGGGAGTTGAGTGTACTATCAGCAAGCTTGCTGATGACACCAAGCTGGGAGGAGTGGTTGACACGCCAGAAGGCTGTGCTGCCATCCAGCGGGACCTGGACAGGCTGGAGAGTTGGGCGGGGAATAACCTGATGAAATTTAACAAGGGAAAGTGTAGAGTCCTGCATCTGGGCAGGAACAACCCCATGTTCCAGTGTAGGCTGGGGTTGTGTAGGGGAAAGGGACCTGGGGGTCCTGGTGGACAACAGGATGACCATGAGCCAGCACTGTGCCCTTGTGGCCAGGAAGGCCAATGGCATCCTCGGGTGTTTTAGAAGAGGGGTGGTCAGTAGATGGAGAGAGGTCCTCCTTCCCCTCTACTCCGCCCTGGTGAGACCCCATCTGGAATATTGTGTCCAGTTCTGGGCCCCTCAGTTCCAGAAGGACAGGGAACTGCTGGAGAGAGTCCAGCATAGGGCAACAAAGCTGATCAAGGGACTGCAGCATCTCCCTTATGAGGAAAGGCTGAGGGAGCTGGGTCTCTTTAGTTTGGAGAAGAGGAGACTGAGGGGTGACCTTATTAATGTTTATAAATATATAAAGGGTGAGTGCCACGAGGATGGAGCCAGGCTCTTCTCGGTGGCAAACAATGACAGGACAAGGGGTAATGGGATCAAGCTGGAACACAGGAGGTTCCACTTAAATTTGAGAAAACACTTCTTCTCAGTGAGGGTGACAGAGCGCTGGACCAGGCTGCCCAAGGAGGTTGTGGAGTCTCCTTCCCTGGAGACATTCAAAACCCGCCTGGACATGTTCCTGTGCGACCTCACTTAGGTGTTCCTGCGCAACCTCACCTAGGTGTTCCTGCTCCGGCAGGGGGACTAGACTAGATGAGGTCCCTTCCAATCCCAAACATACTGTGATACTAATGCAGCCACACTGCTAGCTGTGATCAAGCTAGACAATTTAAGGCTAGATTAGCTATATAGATACCTCAAGAGTTCCCAGTTTGAATAATTAGGCAGTATCTTTGCAACACCAGTTGGACAAAAAGTTCTCAGTGAAACAGATAGTGCTTTTCAGTAAGGGTGTGAAAAAATAGTAAGTTTTTTTAAAAGCTTCTCATGCATTATGTATTGTCTTGTAAGCTATAAAAAGCCATTATCTTAATGGTATATCCTAAAGTTAAAACAAAAGAAAAATCTCAAATCAGTATAACACTGTTTTGAATTCATTTTACCTTTTCCAAGAAGACAGGAATTGCATCTACCACTACAGCAGATGATCTGGGAAGTGCTTCCATCATGTATGTTAAGGCCCGACACGCATGGTTCATCTATTAAATAAAGAGATATTTGTTTTTAGGTTTGGATGATGGATATATTTTTCTATTTCACAAAATCTCCTGAGCATTACAAATCACTTACAATGTCAAAGTTGTGCTCCATCTGCAGCAGTGTTATCTGTTTAAGAAAAATGTAATTAGTTTAGTAAACATACCATCAACATAAAGAGCACAAATCATTATCATAGCTTTTGACTCGGGACTTTTGAAACTTTTACCAAAATGCGAAGAGCCACTACCTATTCTTGAGCTATTAAATAATTAATAAGACTAGCAAAATATGCCCTCAAAATCAAATTAAATATATAGATACACATACATGTATATACTTCAGAATATTCTATTCAAGCAAGATATTGAGTAAAATATTAGATCCTCCAATAGAAATACGAGATTTTATCTTTACCAAAGCTGGTACAACACTCTTGACTGGAAATCCTCCTAATGTTTCTTCATTTCCCATGACCAAGAGCTGGCACATCTCAATCACTGCCTGTAGTTGCTGACTTTCATCAGTAGCTTGGAGACCTTGTAAAAGCTGTTGGGCTTTAGAACCTACATATCCAGGAAAAAAAAAATTTGGAAAGAAGATATTAGAAGACATAAGTGTTCAAGGTAACCATTATGCTACACTTCTGCAAGAGCGGAAGACCAGAGATAGTTTGGTTCTCCTCTGTACTTGTAGCTTCACTTTCTTTCCCTGTCATAAAAAGGGGGGATAGGAAAGAGAGGCAAAATCTCACTCTTGGCTGTCTTTCCAGTGCAGACTGGTCAGCACAAGAAGTCCACCACACTGCTCACCACAGGCATCCTGCCAGAACTCACACCACTCCATCTCTATAAAGCAAAGGACTTCTTACCACACCCCCAGTTATACAGCACACAGAGCACCCCTGAGACCCCATCCTCCTCTCTGCAGGCAGCACCAGGCTGCCCTGGGCTCTCCTGGGGAGCCACGCAGACTGGGACCAGAAGGTACACGTCTAATCCAGCTGCATCATGCAACATGGGGGAACAAGACTAAGGACCCATGTTCTCACTGACACACTGCCTTCAGGAAATTATTTCTGTCTGAAAACTAAGACACTTTTGGAACTATAATCCACACACCTTAGAACTGTCATCTACTACTGGTTCTAAAGCTAGCTTAAGCACTTGTTTAAAGACAGCAAAACACTCAAAGGGGTTGGAGAGGTCTTTTGTTAAGCAGCCCATCATGCAAAAGAAAAGGAAGGGGTGAAAAGGCAAGAACCCTCCCTTCCCCACCTAGAAGGGAACATGAAGATGCCCCGAAAAAAGAAAATAAATATGGCTGAAGCAAATTTCTCCTCCTTATAGGAAGGCAAGCAAATTAATACTGTTGACCAGTGGTCTAGCACTACCGCAACATACAAATCTCTGACATGGAAAATATTAAACTATGAAGCTAATACAAATATTAGCATTTACTAGCGGCTGAATTCTACTAGTCTGGAAGTGGAAAGAATTAAGTCAAATTAGACAAACTTTGCTTACTAGCTCCACTTCCAATTGTCCTGTGGAAGAGCTGCGACATCCGAGGACCAAGAGGGCCAAACAGGTGAGGAGGAAGACCCCTAGCCTCTAATAGAGCTAAAAGCAAACAGAGGATAACAGCCATTGTCAAAGCTTCTACACATATTTTTAAAAGTTTAAATTCCATGATGCTATAATTTTAAGACTACTAGAACGTTGATACTTTAAGAAAGATGAGTTAGGATTAGATGACTACAGCTACCTCAATTTCCAGAAAACTCAAAAAGATGACACCTTTAGGGAACAAATAACTCATTTTGTGTGCATCAGAGTATTAAGGCCCTTTAAGAAGTCACCCACTATATTTCCAGAATGATACATTTCACAGAAGAAATCTGGGCTACTACATTGTTGGAAGTCTAGATCTAGAATGCCAAATATATCAGACTAATTTCAAATATGAACTCAATCTACATAAGATAATTTAATCTTTTCACATTTTCAGGAACCGAGTGGCATTACTAAACTGAGAAAATGACACTGAAAAATCAGGTTCACAGATTTTTGTTGATGAGCAGAAGAGGAAAAAATTCTGCTAGTTATGAGGGTTTTGTTTTTCAACACTTTCAATCGTCTTCAGCTAGACCAAGTGGGTGATTCTGATGGTGAGTACAGCTGATCAATACAATAACAATTCATAGTAAAAAACAATTTAGCTCAATATTCCTAATGCATACCTATGCTTACTGAGGACTGTAAGCAAGTCAACTGGTAGTGACACAGCACTCATTTCCACATTAAATATTCAGATTAATCAAACCCAGACATTTGTAAGGGAGACCTTGATCTCAGAACTCCTTGCCATATAGTGGCAAAATCATTAAAGCAGTTGTAGGACATGCAAACTGAGTTTCTACCTGTCTATACTCCCAGGTTTTGGGACCTGAATCCTTTAGCCCAAGCACAAAAGCAAGCATTTTAAGAACATGTAGATTTTGTTTGGTCAAAGCTCACAGCAACATGGGTATCAAGCACAAAAAATGTTATCCAGAAGCAGGCAGAGTAACAGCAGGCCTAACCTGGCCTGTCAACTGAGAAATTCTCGCAAAAATCTATTTTCATATTTGAGCTTACACACTTAATAGGACTGAGTTCTCAATTCTCTCCCCACATGCGCTCCTGAAAAAGTCATCAACAGTAGTGTATTATACACCATATAAATGAGTGAGGACACTGTGCCACCTCCTCCAGACATTACTTCCAAATTCATGCATCTTTAGTGAATTAAAGCTTGTAACTCCATATTTCAGAACTACAGTAAGCAAAGCAACACATTCACAGACGAAGAAACAAAATACAGCCTTCCCGCTACATATAATACAGAATTTGGATAGGTATGGCTATTTAAAGGCTGCAATTAACAAAAAATTGTCAATTAATAACAACTGTCGTACCTTGTAGTCTTCCCATCTCAGAATCATCTGACTCACTTTCTCCAGAGGTTGTCATACCTACAGCCCCAGCAACAGAACTAGAAGCTAAAGACATGAAACAGATTAATGCAAGTTAAAATGCCTTTAAAATGACAAAATTCACATCAATTCAACCGTCAAGAAGCATCCACCATCAGAAGAGTGCTCTGCATTTAATATTGCCACCATCATACTTCTGTACCACTGTCATTTTAAACAAACCAGCCTGCAAGTCTAATACTTTCCAGAAGCGGAAGAGAGTCTATCAACACAGGATAATGAAAAAAATAAATATAGCTAGATCAGCAAATTAACTTTCAAGACATATTTACTTGTATCCTTAGAAAATTTTATTATTTTCTTAATTGAGTGTTATGCCGCACTTTGTTCCCCTTAATTCTGACTTTTCGTACTGATGTAAGCTAGCTGTAAGCAGAGAACACTGAGATTTTCTACAACCCAGTGTAATTGCTGGAAAGCTCCTTTTAAACTAACTACTGATTAGAACCAGATGATAAAATTAAGTACTATTTATTAAGACCATGCAAGTAAGAATATTTGACTTGGCTACAAATTTCTCCAGTACAGACGTGCTTGCCATTTCAACAGAAAATTTGTAGAATATTTAAGAGTAGTCACAAAAGAGCTCTTACAGGTAAATGCTCGCCTTTTGTATTCTGAACAGTTTGGTGTGTTTTCAGTTTGCATTACAATAATTCTAAAAATAAAAAAGGTAGATGCCTGAAAACCAAAGTCTACTTCACTGGACACAGTCTGGAGACTGAAAAAAGCATAACTGAAATACATACCAGATATTCAAGAGATCAAATCAAAAAATAAAGGTCCCTCTCATTCAAAAACATTCCAGAACTATGACCAGCTGTACCAGCTTAAATAATAATTTCTCCCCAGAACTTAATCCATTTAACTCTTTTTAAATGCAAAGAAGTTTCTATCAGCAACTATACTAGAAATGTTTCAGTTAGAATTTCTTCTTACCTGCAGCTCCCTGAGGAGCCTCATCTGTACGTGCAGCTGAAGAGTTAACTCCATCCTGGTTGTTGTCAGGATCAGCCATTTTCTCCTGTCGGCGAGCTTCAGCTGCTCCTCTTTTGCCCAGGCCAGAGCCTCGCCGACTAAAGATTCAAAAAGCAAAGTTTCAGACCTTATGAACTAAGGCAAAAGACTTATTAATGTGAAACTACTCAAAACCACAAAAAATTTACAAAGTTTGTGCAACTTTGTGGTAGTGATCTAACAGATTTGCGTAAGAATCAGTCTTCACAAAATTACCCAACTCTTCTTCACCATCTTTGCCCCGCACCATGGTGGTGATTTGTTTATACTAATGCACTACAGGTTACATTATACCCTTCAAGATAAGGCAGTCTTAAAATATGGTAGTCAATGTGAGCAAGATTAAAGTAACTGTTAGTTACAAATCACGTACATATTTGAGAAGTTCAATGACAGAGTAACTCTCCTTAAAGGAAGTTCTGAACTACTGAAAGCACAAGGAGAACTCCGATGTTCAACTTTGTTTTCCGTGCCAGCACATGTCTGAGGGCATGAGCCTTTTTAAATTTGCTTTTTTAAACACTACTATCATCACCACTACACATATATATGCCTACAAAATAAAGTCAAATTCAAATGCACGCTTCACAACAGAATCAGACTTCAGAAGCTTCTTTCTTAATGCCACAGAAGAGCAAAAATAAATTGTGCTGGAACTACATGTAGTTTAGGCATCAGAAAATATAAAGTTTGTTTGTGGTTCCTAAGTCTAGCTTCAGAACACATGCAACCACAGAATTTTTTTGTATCACAGGATATATTTGTTCTCCCTTCCCATTTAATCTACCAGGTGTTTAAAATTATTAATTCAGAACTAATTCTCCCCTGCAACAGAAGGTATATGAAGTACTGAGATGTTTGTAATATTGTTCAGATGCGGCTGTTGACAACCTGACTCAGCTCAACAACATACACTATTAAAACAGACTCCTGTGTGGTACCATGAAGTCTATTTTTCAAAACAGTCACCTATTTTATTATTGATGATGGACAATAGTTTAGTACTCTCTCAGTGTTTAGTATCTTTTTAAATAACATCTCCCTAAGGAAAGGATTACTTAAACTTGTAATATTGGCTCTGGGTGTTTCTTCCACTCCACCCCTACAGCTGAGGGATTATTGAAGGTCTGTGACAAATTCTATGTGCTGCCCATGACACTGGTGTACAAAGTAACCCAGCAGGCCTGAAAAGTTATAGCTACTTTTACAATAGCAAAGATGATACAGGCCAGTTTTCATTCATGAAAGCGACAATATCAACCCACTGCAGTAACCGTGTTTCATTATCTTCAGTTTTACCTGGTGCTAGCACAGGAGCCCGTGGTCTTTTGCCGTGTGCTCCGCCGCAAACTGGGGAGCTCAGCAGGTGGTGATTCACTGCGCTTCTTTGTTGACTTTCTTAGACCTATGTCATATGTAAAGAGAATTGAGAGTAAATCAGTCTTTAAATACACAGCAGTTCTACAAAGATATGAAACATCTGTGTACAGGAAACTTCCATGTAGAACAACTTCTACAGATGAACCACAATAAGCCCACATCAGCTTTTACTCACCTTACACTGAACTGCTACACCAGTAAAAGAAAGGTTCAGATATTTGCTTACACTCATTAATTTAAGTAACACTAAACTTCAACCTGTTACCTAGATACCTTTTCCTAACCTACACACTACAGTTATAGAAGAGCTTTTAAGTATTTCTCTTGCTAAACAGATATGACATCATAGGATACAAGTTTATTATTTCCCTATGTTGGTATTCTAGACACTTAAATAAATATCCTTTAGCTTTAAAGAAACTACTTTGGCAGGGAGGGCAGTGGTGGTTGCATGTTTTCCCCCAACCTCTAAGTAAATCTGTGCAGCATAAACTTGATCATCTTCACTAGCTGAATCATAAATTTTAGTCAGTTTTATTCACCTTGGTATGGCTTAAGAATAACTGCCTTAAATGAAAACCATGCTCCCCTCCAGGAGTCAAGCACTGCCAGTTTTGAGATCTGTCATATATATTATTTGTGCTTCTATTTTTCAGCTATATCCCTTCAGCCCTTACCACTATCATAAGGTATTTTCCTTAAGGCAAATACCAAGCATATCTTCACAGCTTTGAAAAAAGGAATTCTCCAGCTTTTAGTTTAGAAGTATTTGCACTGTTGAAGACTGATCCAAGCAATATTAATTTGTTCTAGGTTATGAAGCCATTGTTCTGATGACACATCCCACCACAGAAGCAGGAAACTCTTGAACACACAAAAACCCCATGCAATACAACATTCTCAGATGATGAGCAAGCTTACCATCAGGCTGACATATTCCACAACAGCTTCCAAACCAGAAGGGTGATAATTAGTATCAAAAATCAAAAATCCTTATCAGACCCAGCTTTACATTTCAGTCCTGTCCTCCCTCAATAATAAAAGAGATCACCCATAGCATTCAATTTAGACATACTATCACTAGAATAGATGTAAATAGCTTTGAAAATATGAGAAAGATCACTGCTCCCTCTTCCGGCAACAAAGCAGAAATAAAGTGCATTTAAATACACAATGTTTTTGAGCATGATGCCTAGCAAACTGGCTCCTGTCTATTTCCTTAATCCTAAAACATTCCAAGAATGCTGAGTTGTGGTACCAAGGGATGAAATGCTAAATATGTAGCTTTCACTGGCTATTTAACAGAAAAGGGAAAGCGATCTAAAAAGCTATTACTGACCTGGTCAATAGTCTGCCTTTTCAGACACTATACTGCATTTGACCCAAGAACATGATGCTGTGCACAGTTCAGTTTCACGCAGCAGAAGGTTAACCTGATATTTGTGTATTTACCACACCCCTGGCTTACTGACTCAAGAAATTGGGCAGTCTTAAGAAAACAAGGTTCTGCAGCAACTTCAGTTTTCAGATGGTCTGTATATATAGAACAAAATATGTAACTTTTTCAAATATTAAAAAACACAGAGTGGCATTTTTACTACATATGCTTTCACACCAAGAATTTATGTTGAAGTTGCTACAACAGAAATACACGCTGACTTCAGCCCTATTTCATACAGGAAGACACAGCCAAGGAGGAGGAAGAATTTGCTATAAAGATACGAAAGAGTTTAACCCAGCTGTAGCTGTGGCATGGGATCCTGCTATCTAAGCCTCAAGTACTAGAAGTGCACAGATACAACAAAACTCCTCCGATAGCTGGATATATTTCACCATAGAAAGTGCATGCCTTAACTGGCACTAGGTATAGCACTGTATTACTCCACAGATAAAAGGGGCTTACCACTCCAAGTTCATATTACTTATGTGGAAAAGTAGGCTACTCAGTACCTGTAACAGTACAGTAAAATTCTAAGTGAGACATACTTTTGCTTTACACGTAGAAAAGTTAATCATCCTGCTACAGGAGAGTTCACTGGAAAAATATACATTTTAATTCTTCATGTCAGTACACCACTAACTACTTCAAATCTATGGGTACTCATTTTCAAGCAGTCAGACCTAAAACTTCACATCACCTTAGCAACAGGTTACGTATGAGACACCACACATCCACCATGAGTGAAGCAAGATTGACTTAATTTGCATCAAAACAGGATGTGTGCTAAGAGCAAAGTTTTTACACAACAGCAGAGTCAGCCTAACAGCTTGCTGTGCTTTAACAGTGTGGTACACACACTCATGGCTTACTGTCCCCAAACCAAGCCCTAGATGCACAAAGGGCACAACTGATAGACTTTGTCCCGTTAGTATTCTGACAGTTCAGTGAGCTGACCTTGTTTAACATAGGTCAGATGAGCACAGATACTACAAAGCAGAAGGGCAATCAAGTTATGAAATGGGTTATCCTTTTCCATAAGAGGCATTAAATTAGCTGAATTATCTCAGTAGGAAGATTTAGAGAATATAAAGAGTTACCCAGTTACCACTTGGTGGATAAGCAGCAGAATAAACCACAGCCTGAGCATCCCAAATAGTTGAGTTCATTTTCTCCAAGAATCTTCTACTTGCCAGATCTTTTTGCATGTTTCTCTTTTCCTAATTCTTTATTTTTCTACCGCTGATGTATCTACCAGGACACATATGAGCATCCACCTCCCTCTATGAATTTCAAATCTGAAAAGGAATCTGAATAGTTGGAATAGTCCACCCCCCCTGAAATGAGCAGGGACATCCTCAGCTAGGTGACGTTGCTCAGAGCCTCATCCAGCCAGGAAGCAATGAGAGAAATCTCAGAGCTTGTTCCCTTCCTGTTGTTCAATGCCACTCTCCACCCCTAAAGTCTGTTGTTTAAGAAGGCTTCTTAAACCAATCCTACCACCTGCATCTCTTGCAAAACCTTAGAGTCCTCCCAATAATATAAGCTCCGGAGTGCTAATTTCTTCAGCACAGGACTGAGCCTTCTTCCTCTCACTCACATTGTTGTCAAAACTTGTTCTGCTCCTTAACACACTGCCAGCATGGCCTCCTGACAGAGTTACTCCAGTGAGTATAGGAGTTGCAGGAGACAGGCTAACAGCCCCAAGCCTGCACTGGCAAATAGGGCACAACCAGCACTCAGAGATGGCATTACACTGACTGCCTGATGAAGGAAATACACAGAGCTGTCATCAAGAGATCTGCTTCAGAGAGCTAGTAAAAATTAAAAAGAGATGGACTTTCAACAACCCAAAAGAAAATTGGGTTTAAACAGTTCCTATTCAGTAACTGCAAAAACTTCGGATGTAAAATTTAGAAATAAAGCAGAGGCATAAGTTCCCTTATGGCAAACAGATATATATTGCTTATGCCCTGACATCACCCTGTTTGCATACCAAACACTCACTCTAATGACTCCGAAGGAAAACAGACTCAAACAGGCTAAACCTGAAACAGTGCAGCATTAACAGAAATAATACAAAAATATCTAAAACCATCCTCACATTAAGTGTGTTTACTGGTCATTTTTTTTTAAAAGGCATTTTTTATTGCATTAAAGAAAAAAGTTCTGAATGTAGCTGTACTGCATTCACTTAAAGCCTGAGTGTATTACCCAAGCCAATACAAAGTTAGTCAAACTATCACAGTCTATAACCTGGAAAGCTCTTTATTTGCAGTTCAGAAAGATTGTCAGTAGAGATTTACTTGTTAGTACTGGAAGTTTAGACTTCAGATTGGCTCTTGTGTTGGGTTGCTCTCCTCCTCCCACAACAAAGACAGCATGAAAATAGCTGAGCAGGGGAAAGCAAGACAACCCCCTATCACTCTAATACTCCACTATTCCCTTGCATCTGTACCAACCCAGACATCTCCAGCCCTTGACTACAGCTTCACACGGCCCATCACCACAACTAAACCAAGTATCTCCAAGCTAGTCATCTTATTTCCTCAATCCCAAGTCCACAACTCTATAGTGTCTAATGACCATCATGCAAACAGCACTGTCACACACAACCCCAAATAAACTAATTTGGAGCTCTTTTCAACTTCTTTTCTCCCTTACCTCTGCAAAATCCCTTGAAGCCAGGATTTATATACCAATAACATTCCTTGTTCACCTTCATGTGGCTTTCAGCATTTCCCAATAAAATCTCCAGCACCCCAAATCTTAATGTACTAGGTAAAAGCTTCTCAATCAGAGGCAACCACACTAAGTCACCCTGCTCTCAGCACCGTCCCAGCCTCCACTGCCAGCTTCTTCATAGTTAAGGGACACAGGACACTACATAACGGGCAGCAGAGATTTCCCTAATAACAGAGGCATAATTAAGCTTGATTTTATATTGTTACAGAATCAGTGAAATGACCTGATTCACAATATTTAAGAGACCCTACAAAATGTAGGGCCTGAAAGGGACATTAAAATAGTCAAATCAAAAGAGCAACACAAAAAAATTTTCCCTTCCCCCACGCCCATCAATAAATATTTAGCTATGAAAATACAAGTGAAATGCTTTACTCTAGCCTGTTTTTATTCTTCCAACAAATTCTATAGCTGTTATTCAGTGAGGTCACTGCTCAGTTACACAAACTGCCACGTTGCTGAAGACTCTGAAAGTCACCTTGCCTGCATTTAACACCTATTAATTATCCAGTGAGGAGTGGACAAGAAACCTCAGGGTATTCCTCTCCAATATGTGAAGAACTTGTGCAAGGATGACAACCATGTCTCTCCTCATTCTTCTCTTCAGCAGAGTATGCCAGCTCAGCTCTTCTAGTTTTGCCTTAAACAGATCACAACTACTAACAATTTTTCTTGTACTTCCTGAACTGCCATACCCAGCAGTGAATGGCACCACACTTATACAGACATTACTAACTGTATGTTAGCCAGAATCATCTCTGCTCCGCTCCCACTTTTCTTCCTAGAACCATTCCCTCAATTTTCCTGAAGTTTTTGCAGCTTCTTTTAGTTATGTTTGCATATTTAGTTTTTATCTCCCACTAGTTCTATAAACCCTATTTCAAACTTCTTCAAACTTCTGTTTCATATTATATCCCTATGCAACCCTACTAAGTCTCAGCTTTTGCTTTCTGTACAAGAGTACTATGATTCCTAAGGACATGTTTCCATGCAGAGGGGTGTCCCACCTCTAGATCACTGTTTGCTTTACTGTTTTATAAAACTTAAATATTAATATTTGTGTGAAAAATCACCTGTTTCTGCTCCCTCATCCTCTAAGGGCACTAGCTTGCTGCAGAAAATAAAGTGGAACTTACCCATTCTTCCTTAAAAACCTACCCTGGAGGTTTGTTTATTTTTTTATTATTTTCTTGACAATTCTCAGCAGTATCTAAAACATATATTTTGTTAAAATATCTCAAATTTGCCCCAATATTTTCAAATTAGTGAGGCTGTATGACAGAAAAGCTATTTTCTCCTTTTTTTAAGAAAGGGCTAAGCTAACAAGAGTTACTATTGATCCCAATATCACTTCAATCTGTTGTCAGAGGTCTAACACACTATTTGAAAGGCTGAAACTACTTGAAAATATAAAGTATCATAGTTTTATACTTTTCTTCTATTCTAGATTGAGCTCTTACTCTTGGACGTTCAGTATAATCACTTACTCTGACCAACAGCATTCAATATAAACACCACCAGAATAAGTTTTGCTGTAATCCACAGTAAAATATATAGGCAATTAGACATTTCAGACTTCCTAGTATCACCTGTTGGTACTTCACCCCTGTCCCCCTCAAACTGGGACACCATCTAAAGAAAGTAACTTTTGGAGTGTAGAAATGCCTCTCACCATACTGTGTGCCCCTTACCAATGACTTTCTATACATACACACAGTACAGTCCATGCCAGCTTGGTTTTGTGACATATACTTGAATGTCGTAGTTCAACTTAGGTTTATCTTTTTGCAAAACATGACTTTCAGGTCATGGAAGAGCTCAAGCTAGTCAAGCTGGCTTTCTCAGTACATTCTTTGGTGAGACAGTGTAGGCTCACATTCTCAGTGCTGTTTTTCAAGCTACCCAACATCCCCACTACCCCCCTTATATTATGCTATTCTATTCTTCCTCTCCTCACTCCTGGCTGAAGTTTCATAAATTGTCACATAAATTATTCCCTGCTTCACCTTCCTGTTGTTCACTTGTTGGAGGTAAATTCTTTCTCTATGCCTTTTCTTCCTTGCTAAAAAATTGCCTGTAACAAGGATAGACTTAGCTAAGAACTTGTTGGTCAGTCCCATTCTTGCCGGATTCTTACTCACTTCCCCCTCACTCCAGCCTGTGCAAATTCAGAGTTTTTACCCTGAAATTCGTCATCTAGTAAGTGTTGAACCGTGAAGCAGGTACATAAAACCTTGCTAAAAAGACAGTAACTATTCGCCCCTTTCCCAATGGCATTCTTCCTCAATCAGGTTAGGTCATTGCGGAATCAATACTCCAGTCACTCAAGTTATCCAAAACAAGCCTGTTAGGTCAATTAAATCTACTTTGATTATACAGGAAGAGATCCAGTTGCTCTTGTTTATTTCACATATTTCCTGCATTAGTATTGGCTACGGACCTGCCTGAGGTGGGACAGGCTGCTGCTGGTCACATCCAGAGAAGGCAACACCACCAAGCAAGCTTAGGGATCCAACTGCTTAAATCAAGTTTTAGAGAACATGTGCTTTTAGTAAATCATACAGTACAAAAAGGTAGAAAAAGGGATTTTAAAAAGCACCTGCTCAAGGCAGAGCTACAAGCATTTCTGCACATTAGCAAGCAGGTGCTCTGCTGGGAGAAGACTGCCTATACTTCTTGGTGACAATCTCCAAGAACAGTACCTGCTACTCAAATTCAGGACCAGAGAGGTTGTATTTTTTTAGGAACAATTTAAAACAAAGTGACTAACATCCCAGGCACTAAATACACTAGGTTTAAAAATTACTGTTCTTAAAGTAACAGAGATTCTCACAGTAAGGAAAAATTACAAAAGTGGGCTTTAAACAAGAAACCATCATGTTTCCATCTCGTTGAAACGTACCATCTACTTGTTTTCTAGCATTTATCATTCTCACTACAGGATAGAAAGCTTAAAAAAACAAAGCAAATCTGACAGGAGGAATATAATCAGGAGTTCTACCACAACATCCAACTATTTCGCATATATTTCATTCTTCAAATCAATTTGCAAGACAGAAAAGTTATAGAACATAGCCTGTACTTAAAGCATTTGCTTTAAGTGTAAGTAGTTTCAGTCACAACTTAACTTTTAGTGTGTTCTGCTGAGCTTTTAAGTAAATTTCTCTAAGAAAATCTCAAGAAGCCTGAAGACAACAGAAGAATTTGTTTAAAAGACCCGATTTTAAAACATACATGGCTTATCCTTCCACAAAAAAAAAAAAAAACAACTTACTTGCTAGCTTAGCCTGTAGTCCTGAAGGTCCAGGTTTTGATGTCTCAGACTTGGAAGAACCTGGTAGAGACAGTTTTGTTTTAGGGAGACTGACTTTTGGGCTGAATCGAGCAGCCCAGTCAAACTTTGAAGAGCCACTGGTTTTACTTGGTTCTTTGTCCCTGCTACTTCTTCTCGGACTGGGGCTGGATGCAGAACGGGAACGTCTAGCCTTATTCTGGTCCTTTCCCTGTTTCACTCTGGCACCCTGAGGAACAGTAGAAGAAGCAGATGCAACAGCAGAAGAGGAGGATGATGTAGAAGCTGAAGAAGAAGAATCAGTGATGGTGCTACACCCAGCTTTGGCTGAGGTCACCGATTTTGAAGCCAGCTTGGAGAGTTTTGCTGACTTCTCTTCAGCGCCAGTTGATTCAACTGCTGAACCACTCTTTATACAAGACAGATTCTCTGTCCTTTTCCTTTTCTGACTTCGGGAGCTACCAACAGCTCCACCCTTTCTGGTGTGAGCCTTGCTCGTTGATGGCAATTGTGTAGACTTCGGCTGTTCCTGGTCTAAGTGTCTTCTCTTAGATTTAGTATGTGGCTTGTTGCTTTCCAAGGAAGGTTCAGTATTTTGAAGTGCTTTGGGTTTTTTAGCAGAGCTAGGAGAATTGGTCCTCCGGTAATCTGGACTAGCACTGCGTTTAACTCCTCGAGAATTGTCTTTCTTAAGCACTTGTCCCGTTTTTTGCTTTTCTGAAGTATTGACTCTCTCTGGATCTTCTTGTGGTATTAAGAGAGCAGATGAACTACAGCCTCTGTAGAAGTAAGCAAGAACAGCATTAGTGTTGAACTCAAGAAACCTCACATTTGCAACAGTTTCGCAATATAAATGTCAGCATTCTCTAATAATAAAAGAAACCACAGGTAAGAAACACTGCTGATCGTTAAGTTTATGTGGAAACAAGAAAAAAGAAAAAACATGCTTGTATGAGAACAGTCCTACTGCAAATCTTTGCTAGCATGAAAACTTAAAATGAATTGCAAAATAAAAGCACAATACACTGTTTTAAAGAGGAAGATATGAGGTAACTTGGATAGATTATACTGATCTTTTTTAAATAGATGTCAAACTGATTGAAAAGAAAAAAAAAAAATCAGGCCATGAAGTTATTATCGGAATGTTTGAGAATGTAAGTTCCACAAGAGAGAAGGAGCGTTCCGTAATGCATAACTAGTCTTAACTGGATTCTAGTTCAGGAAAAGCTCTTAATGAACAGTTTCTCATCAGTCTTGAAATTGAGGTAGTAAATCACACACAAAAATGACAAAAACCCATGTATATAGCAGACGTGTATGAAGAGCAGACAAAGGACGGCCAAGATTATTACCCTGAACACAGGCATACTTCAAATTATTATATATTTTGATTAATATTGGACATTGCTCACAACTCCTTGGGCAATCTTCCCCCAATATGAAGCAGGAAAGAGGGAAAAAGACCTTCCAAGTATTCCAGGACTAGTTATGCAGAAATCATTTCCTCGCCACTGATGGAATGCTCTTAGTTGGTGAATTAGGAAAGCAAAACACAAACAGAATGTGAAACACTGAAATATATCCACTGAATGCAATACCTACATTAGTTGAATCTATTAGTCATAATCTTACAAGAACTCTGTATAACTAGATATTACATACATAGTTGTGAAGCGCAAGTAACACTAGTTAACAAATGAATACAAAGCACAATTACCTTTTAGAAAAGTGTCCCTTGGACTGCTCAGAAGTAGTATTAGACTGCACTTTGGGTGTCTTTGAAATAGATTTTCTACTCTCAGGAGGGCTATGTGCCTTATGTTTTGCCTGCCCTAAATGTGACCTGTCAGCAGAAAGTCAAAACAGAAAGCTATCAGGATTCCAAGATACAGATACAAACCTGTAGGTGGAATTATTATTTATTTCTGGACCATTTACAAGTATTAGTTTACAGCTTTCCATAACAACCCCTAACATTAAAGCAATATTTCAAAAGAATCACATGGTGTGGTTACAAATCACTACCAGTGTAACTGTTTTGTAAAGCACACAATTATTTAGTCATTTTAAATGAATTAAACATCATCTCACACCTGAGTTGTGCAGATAAATTCAAATCTTTCTGCTGTGCAAGATTACTGAGTTATTCACTTAAGCATTACACCAACGCAGTTAAGACACAAGACTAGAGCACCTGTCAAAGACCTCTTCTCAGAAAGATATATACTCATCAACCTCAAGATTCCATGTATTAAGATTTTATCCAGTTATGAGTGTTTACAAGTTCACCTCTTTGTTCTTCAGTTTAAGAAAACCAAGTGCTCAGAAAGAGAATATAACTAGTTCCACTTAGTAGGAAAGCTCAACCCAGTCAGTTTCTAGCTACAGATCCACCAATTGAAAGGACTGAGAGCTGTTTGGTAACAGCTGGGCTAAGAGGAATGAAGAAATGCATGCTACCATGCAGGCAGTCAGATGAGACAGGAAACCTGTCACAGCAGAGAAAGGAATGAGTTTCTCGTGGATAAGCTACAAGAGGTCTTCCAAGTAGCATTCAGCTGCTTGCATAAAATGGTTTATTGTACAAACTCTGCCTGGAGTACTATACCATCAATAAAATTTAAGACTTAAGTTACATCTTCACACATTCCACTACTATTTTCAAAACCAATGAGAATTACCATCTGCAAGACTCAGAAGAGACAGCTCATCAGCATTTACAACAGTATCATATAAATAATTGCTAAGGCAAGAAACATCTCAATTGTACTTCCCTGGACAAAACACACTTCTGACTCAGCTGTCACCAGGAAAATTCTACTGATCATATCCAACATATACAGAAACCTCAAGCACCACCAACCTTTTTGATACTTCAAACTAGCCTAGTACTAATGCTAGAAAAAGCAACATTTCAAAAGGTAAAGCACTGCTGACTACATGCTTATATGCTATTAACCCAGACTATCTAGCCCTTTGAATTGAGCTACACAAGCTTCTTTGAATCATATAGGGGAAGTGGAGAAACATAGATTTCAGATTTAAGTGTCCTGCTCCAAGCCACGAGCCCAAACCCAACCCATGACCCCAAACTCAAAGTTTAGGTGAAAAGAGTAAGCGGCAAAGGTAGAAGAGTTCCACAGGCTTTAAAAGAGCTTCTTCCTTCCAACCAGCAGCCAGAAATCTACTAGCAAAGGCAGAGCTAAGCCTGCTATTGGCCACAAAGGTTCACTATCCTCTTAAGGATTCCAACACAAACTCAAACACAAACCTTAGTAGGAAAAAAGTACCAAGTCTAATCATGTAAGTGATAACTACATCATAATTTGCTTACAGAGTCAAAATGGCAAAACTTGAGTAATATGAGTGTTTTTCTTGATAACCTTCCTTTCTCCATCTTCTTCCAAAGTATTCTCATTTAGTCAGTTACTCAAACAGACAAATGCACCTAGACAGCACATATTCAAAACATTTTCTGTGGTTCATATTTCTAAGAGCGTAACAGTCTGAAAAGATTAAATTAACAGCATCTTTTCTATACTCTAGTAATTTTGTTTTTATTTCTCATACTAAAAAAATAAATCATTTTTACTATCAAAAGCAAATAAAGTTAAACAGATCTTTAGTTCACAATAGCAAACTTCATCAAGGTAAACTTGGAAATGTTTCACCTAATCCTAAGTGTTTGGATTTTCCTTTGCCCAACAAAAGATTAAGGCGTGAAATTTAATTTTCCCCTTGAAATGTTTTCATTATGGGAGTAACTAAAGTTATTACATAATTTACACTTGGCAGGAATCTCATTTTTTTATGTAAGCTAACTGATAGGGTTCATTTATTCTGAAGTATATTTTAAAAGGTTATTTTCATTTAAAGATTTTTGTTTTACTTTCATTAGAAGCAGATTCAACTTCATGTTCTAAGTATTCACAGAACACAAATAATGGAAGATCTTTTCAACTAAAACATGGCTAAAACAATCCATCAAAATATCAAGTATTTCAGTCATGCACTGAAAAGTTTCCACTTGTTCCAAGCTTACCCCCTTGCACCTTTAAGCCCTTCATGTTCTTACAAATTTTCCAAACATAATTTCATAGTAATGTTCAATTTACGTGGACCAGTAAAGCTACAACCATGTCCTAGGGATTGTGAATACTGTATTGTGCAGAATATTTGCATTTGCTTTATTGACTTCATCCATCAAATTATCAGTAGAAATACCACTCATAGCCAGAGCAGAAATGTTACACTAGAAACAGAGGAGGGGAGTCAAAACTGATGAGGATTTTTTTTTTTAATTTGACTTTTAAAGACCTACTGTGCTCTCACTTCTCATTCTTTGAGCTTAATCATTCACCTTGCATGTGTTGCAAACAAAGTACACAAGACAATTGTACATGCAGTAGCGTGTCAGTTAAACAGAGCATGACATTAACCCCCCTTATACAATGGCAAGCAGAATGACAACTTGGAGAGACTGCAGGACTAAATTAAAAGAAATTTAACCATACATCAACTAACAAGTATCATTTTCCCAATTTATATTCAGTTTGCAATAGCTTGCTTAAGGTCTTGTTAAAAGTTAACTTACATACAAAGGTAGTCAGAACAGTCTGATGAGCTAGAAACAAAAAAGGTAATGCTTGGAGAACCAAGTGCATGGGCACCTGGAAGATCTGATTGTTGTTAAAGGCTGTAAGCTACCTATATTTTTGCCCATAATTCAAGGCTTTTAAATAATGACTTCCCCAGTTACAAGATCTTTATTCTTTCTGATTGAAGTATCATTCATTTAAGAGCTTCATTTAAACAAATATTCTAGCAACAACTATTTTGAGAAGCTAAATTCCTCATTAATGACAACAAAACATAAGGTATTAATGAGCTTGTGTTTCTCCATTTCCATTTGCAGGGGCAAGCTTAGGAAGACTTTTGCTGCACCTTCAAATGTTGTTTTTATTTAGTTTGTCTGCTTGGGGTTTTTTTGTGAGCTCTGTTGTTAAAGACCATTTCATAACCCACTCCAAGGCTTCACTCAATTGGGCCAAGCTGTCTGCTGCTACATATTCTAATTCCCAGGTAGACACTCAGTTTAGAGTAACACACATACAGAAGTTGACAAGTGAGCACCATTTAGTTTGCAGTGTTTCTATAAACTATCTCCTGGAAACCGCCAGCCTTTCCCCACTTCTTAGCAAAACCAAAATAAAGAACCAACTAGAACCTGTCCCCAAAGAGTTACTCTGTGCATATACAAAAAACCCACACACAAAATGAAACACACAACATACCTTTTGAACTTAGTTAACAAGCGAAGTGTTTCATCTAAGTCATGTTCCTCAGCAGCTGAGTGAGATATTAAATGCTTCCAAATACGAAGTCTAAAAAACTAAACACCCTTTTACTTCTGTCAAAAGTGAGATTTAAAAAAAAGCAATACCACAGATGAAATAAACTGTAAAAAACCCCCTACTTTCCCTCCTCAGAAATACTCTACCTGTTGTCCCCACCAATTTAAATGTTAAGTTTAGCTTTTACACAAGTCTTGGGGCAAGATGTTAACAGTTAATCTATTACCAAGACTCGTCTGAAACCAAATCTGTTCAGAACAGAAGCAGTATAACTGAAAAAAGCATTCTTTTTTGCTTTAGTATTTGAAAAAAGTCAGTGTTAAATGTTTTCCAGATTCTGCTTATACCATGTTCTCTATGCAGCTAACAAGGATCTCTTCGCCTCTAGTCCCAAATGCCTAAGATCATGTATATATTATAGTCTGACAACTTAAAATTTCTATAAAGTGTCATACTTTCATACACAATTGCAACAGCATAGCAGTCATTTATGTCTAATTGCTATCCTACTTAAACACCACTGTTCCTAAAGATTTCACAATAGTGACAATATGCAGATTAAAAAAAATAAGTGCCACTGTCATTTCATGCCACTAAAAAAAAATTTAAACATTTTTGCAGCACTAGTAAATAGGTCTAGCACATAGCACCACTTCCATTACTCCATACCAACGTACGAAGCATTGCTTACAACTGAAAGGAACAGGCAACCACACACTTCGAGAAAATATCTTACTGTGTGCCTTACCATATTATTTCCAAATTGCTCTCATTCAAAGTAACTACTATGGCATCACTGGGAACTTAAGCCACGAGGGCACAATTCTTCACCACACAGGGAAAGAGTGCTCTCATTGATGCATCTGCTTCCCACTCCTCTTGGGTTTACTGCTGCAATGGGAAGCTTCAGTATCATTATTGCTTCCTTACAAACCTGCAAAGAGTCACCCTTCAATGGAAAGTGCTAGAAGAGATAGTTCAGTAAGGCCAGTAAGAACTATAATATCCGTAAGACCAGAAAGCCATCCAAAGCACAAAAATTTTTCAACATCACTACTGACAACAGAAAGTGAAAAATCACATTAGTCTAACTTAACCAAGGCTGATTTGGTTCTGTGCATACATGGAGGAGAGGACAGTTCACCAGTTTATACACCTGTCTGCAAACACACATCACTTGCTTCTTTTAGAGTTAAAAGCACACCACATAGATACTAAGTTTACTTCCAATTTGTGCCACAGTCATCTTTCTACACAGTCTATGAGCCTAGCACCATTTGGATTTTTTGTATGTTTGCTTGGTTTGGGGTTTTGTTTATTTTGTTGTTTGGGGGTTTTCGGTTGTGGTTTTTTTTTTTAAACAAATGTAATTGTTAAAAAAAAAAAAAATCAAACACTTAAAGCTCATATCAAGTTACTGTGTTGAGTATGAAATTGCTGGTAAAACTCCAGCAAAAAACACAAGGGCTTCCTCCATTCATTTTGACTGCAAGTATTAATGTTATTAGGATGACATCAAAGAGGTCCACTCTAGAAGAAAATGAGTTTGCATTGTTGCTTCCAGGTTAAGACAAATCTGCCAGTATTAGATGCCATGGTTTACATAATAGACCAGAGAGAAGTTTGGAATTCCCCAAGTCTTCATACAAGTGAAAAGTAGCCATTCAGCAAGTTAAACCAGTAAAGTTTTATTAAAATAGCTTTAAGCTGCAAAAGGGCCAAAGACTATAGAAAGACATGCATAGCATTTCACCTTGGAAGTGCTATCATTCTCCAGCCTCTCCTTTCTAACACCTTCCTCAACTGCAGTCTATTTAAGGGTTCACTCCAGTCAGAGCACAAGAGAGGCTATTACAAAGCGGTTTGGCTATACTACCAATGTTATACAACCACCTACGTTACATTAGCGGACTGTACTAAGTCTGAAATTACAGTACAAGCGACAAACTGGACAAACTCTCCAAGTTTTGTATTTTCAAAATGCGTGCACCTTAGCCACAAGAAAGCTTTAAGAAAAACAGCTGCTGCATTTCCAGCATTTAGAAAGCTATTTATACAATGCACAAATGTAATCAAGTACACAAGTTCAGACAGTATTGAAACTTGTCCTTGCTCAAAGGGCTATGATCGCATATCTATAACCAAAGTGAAGTAACCTTCTCCAACACTTTAAAAGGTGTGGCCCTTAAGTTTGCTTATAAACTTTGTGGCTAATTTTAGGCAAGAACCTCCTACAGGCTCACATCACTGCTTAATTCCTTGTACAATATTAGTTTTTGTTTTGTGGGGGATTTTCAGGGTTGTGTTTGTGTATTGGGTTTGTTTTGTGGTGTTTTTTTTTTTTTTTTTTTCAAGAAACACATGGATCTAAGAGTGGCTGAATAAAATCTCATACTACCTGTACCACAACATCAACAAGTAGTGCAGATCAATAGAAGAAAGCTTCTGAAGTGGGATACTTGCCATTAAGGACCAATGTCCACCATGCATGTATTTCCATGATTCCTACTTCGACACAGGCCAGATTACAACACCAAGCGACCAGGACACATGAACTGCTCTCCTAGAGCACAACTTCCACTTTAGTTTCATTCAAAAGATTTAGTTCAAGCGCTCCAAGGCCATGCCACGATGTCAGCCAAAGCACAGCAGGTGAGGATGACAAATTTGCTTCACAAGAACACTCTCAACTTAAAATATTAACACAGATGCATCATAATTTCATACTTATTTGGACAATATGAGCATAACTATGAAACTGGTCTTCTCACTGTTTGTTCATTTTACTTAAATCATTTTACAGCAGAAATCAAAGTTTCGAGCTACGACTGACAAGTGTAAGAACGAACAAAATAAGCTTAATGTCTCAAGTATCCCCAAAAAACTAATGTAAGAGTAGGTTTATTCGGTTGTGAGGGGTTTTTTGATGCTTGTTCAGAGATGGAAAGGCAAGGAAAGGGTCTGTTCTACAGAGTCCACATTTTCAAAGAGGATTGTATAATAAGCTTCCATCCTCCTTACTTAAGCAAAGAGCTTTGGTTTTGATAAAGGTCTAACACAGTTCAGGAGTGAAACACACTCTTGCTCTTGGAAGTCTGACTGACACAGACTTGGTGAAGGGTGGATGAGGTCCAGTCATTTGACAAGCTGCACCTTGAACCATTGTGTGATAGAACAAGTAACAGACCTCATTGCACCAGAATCCATGTAAGTAACTTTCTCATAAGAAAATAGTGCTACCCCTAAAATTCTTTCATTTGTCTGACTCACTGTAGATATTTAAAAAAACAACCCCCAACCCCATAACTTGCCTCTAGCTTTTTAGTCTAAGGAGAAGGTTATTCACCCCATGTCAAGGTCAGTGTAAAAAGGGGTGGTAGGGCAATATCTAACTTAAATATCCATTCAGATGTAGGGATAACAGAGAATTGAATGAAGGGTTCACCATGCCTCAGTTAAAGAATTGAGTATTCTCCAAAATCAGTGCTAACTTGCAAAATAATCACCTACATAAGGCAGCAACTTCCCCCTCCTTATGCTACAGGAACCCAGGACAGAAGCCTTGTGTTTATCATCTGCTTTTCTGTTTGTACAGAAGAGAGTGGTTTAGCAAAAGTTAGGCTACATTCTACAGATAGAATTATTCCCCCCAAGGTTCCTTCAAAGAACAGCTAGCCTCCTTCATTCATTCAACAGTGACCTTGTTCACAGTCAGACTACATGCTAGTAAGAACTACACTTCATCTTCACTATACATTATAGCCCAGTTCTTTTAGAGTAAAAAACTTTATATTTTGTGCCACTGACCCGAAATACTTTAATACTCTTACAGCAAAAAAGCAAAGCCCAAGACATAGACATTCAAACAACTGCACCAGTATAGCTTCTGAAGAAGCAGAATAGAGACAGATGCTGCCCACCATGATACTATAACCTTTCTTCATTAGACGAATATTTTAACAAAATTAAATGAAGACTTATCCATACAGGTCAATCACTCGGAGTACTCTCAACTCCTTAAAGGACATGGCAATAATTATAGTCAGCACCCACAGAAAAGTTTCAAGGATCTTCTTTGTTCTGCATTGCAGAGGCAACCACTTATACAACAAATACAACCTGGCCCACTCACTCACTAGTGCAAGTATATTAATGATGACAAACCTCATTCTTGAATTACTCATAAGATGCACAGGATTAACATGGAGTGGAAGGGAACAGAAAGGTGCCAGTTATTCAGTCTTCTCTAATAGAGACATGTATTTTCCCAGATTCACAGTCTCCTTGTTTACCCCTCCACATATTTTTGTTATCAGGGAAGGAAGAAAGAAGGAATTTGTTACTATCTGTGATTTGTGGACTACCACTCCATTGCACTTTTTCCTTATAGATCTACTACTGCTATTCTAGCTGAACAGGCATGATAGTGAGTTATCTATGTTTTCACCCCACGCAATAACAGTACAGATAGCATTTCAAGGGCAAAAAGACTTTATGCAAGTGTCAGTGGTTGGATTGTAGGGTGGAAAACTTCATTCTCTAAATCACAACAACTTTGCTTTTATACATTAAAACATACTCATAGATAATAGTCATACCTTCCTCCTACTGCGTCGTCTTGTGGCTGGGCCCCAGCAGTGTTCCTCTGTGAACGTCGCAGTGACCCCCCTGGATTGTTATTAGGCCGGTTGGACATTGGCACCTCTCTCCTGAAGGGACATACCCTTTCTAGACACTATCATTCACTGAAAGACAAGAGAGAGACAGTCATAAGACACATGACATGAAGGCTCGCAGCCATGCCTCAAGAGGCAAATTTAAGTTTTTGCTTAAACAATAGTATTTTAAGACAAAAACCTGACAATTTTTAGTTAAAGGGGACACGGACCAAGTTTCTTCTCAAGAGCATTTAGATCCTTAAAACAGAGCAGCCAGTTTTCAGTACACATAGCACAGACAACCTGTTGGACCAGATGACCTTCAAAGGTTCCTTCCAACGCAATCTCTTCTACGAGGCCATGCGTGTTTTCTGGCAGGGTTCTATGATTACTTTAAGGAGACAAGACACATGCAATTTAGGAGAACCTGTATTTATTGACATTAAGGAAGAAAACACTAACTAGCAAAACTCAAGGCTTGATAGAGAGCAAAAGTATTTCATGATTTTAACTCTTAGTTTAGGAGATGACAAAGCCAGTTTCAAGAGTAAGCGGTAGTATCCACAAGATCACAGAAGTAACTTAACTATTGTGGTTTTAAAACAGTTTCTTTCTCTAATCAGATTTTTGCAACTTCTATTCCTGTAATGAAAGATACACAGTAATTCAGGAAAAAAGACCTAGCTATATAAACAAGTTTCATTAGTGGAAAAGACAGAAGTGAGACAGAAGAATTAATGAGCATACACAATTATTAAAAAAAATAATATGGCTTTGTATTACTACTTTTGGAATGGCTTTGTGACTGCTAGAGGACTACAGATAATCTTTTGATAGTTACTTATGGAAGACAACCATAAAACCCAGCTGCAGCCATTACAAAGAGGCATTTCAAGATCAAGCCTCTGCAAAGAGAGGTAACTTTTGTTATCGTGCGCTAAGTTGGTATTTCTATGCATAGGGCATAGTAACAGGACTGTAAACAGCAAATCTAGTTTTACTGCTTCCAATTGCATGGAACCTGGTTAAAAAAACCACCACCACCACACAACAACAACAAAAAACACAAAACATGCACACACCATGGTATTTGCAGGTGAAAAAAGCCACAAGTAGAAAAATAACCAAAGTTTAAGAACACAACAGTCTATATGCTGATTCAGCATCTATTAAATCTATAGCACAGTCGGCAAGGAACCTTCCAGGAAAAAGTTGCAGATAACTAAGGTCTGGTTCAAATTCAAATGCTCCCAATAAACAAAATAACTCTAAAGACCTGGAATTGTCAGTAATGCCAGAAAATACTTCACTGTAACTGTCTACTCTGAAAGACCCTACCGAAATAAACAAAAGGGGTAGGGAGGGAATTACCATAGGCCACAGGAAACCAGGCACATAAATTGTTTTAACATAAACCATTACCTCAAATACCTAATACATGCCAAAAGGAACATGCATGCAATCAAGAATCCTGCACACCACAAGAAGTTAGTGATGAGAATCCTACCAGCTTAGATTTAGTCTCCCAGTTAGCATGCCAAAAATATGTTAAATAAGCTCCAGAAATTAAAAAGAATACAAATTAAGCAGAAGAATTGCACCCCATCCTAAACCCCACATCACAGGAATTGAAAGCATCTTTTGAAAGTTCTTCTGTTCTTTCCACTAAGAGGTCCAACACAGCAGTAGACAGCAAAAGCAGAAAGATAATTAACAAATTTTGTCTTTACCTTATGCTTATGAACTTGAAAGAATGTAAGTAGAGCAAACAATACACAATCCCACAAAATACAGTTGTTTAATAAGCCTCATGGTTAGAAGTCTTGACTGGGAAGTTGAGAAAGCTGTTGACCCTACTCCTCAGAAGCTGAGCTTTCCCTCTTCATGATTATTTCTCTTACCCTTACTCCTTAGTCACAGCAAATACTCCCACTAACAGAAAGGTTTAAAGCTTTTAAGTAAAAAATGACACTTTCAGTCTACAACTTCTTCTATTTTAGAGCACAAAAGAATTGACAATGGAACAGAAGAAGCCTGCTATAGCTGGTATTTATTCCAGCTTGCTGGTGCAGCCAGAAGACAGATCGGTCAGGCTGAGGAACGCATAAGCAACAGTGTTCTGTGCAGAGCCCACCGCAGGTGCAGGCCCAGGAACATTAACCAGGCTGAACACAGCTCCAGTGCTATCCAAGTGGTCTAGCTGAAGTCCATCACAGGCATTGCCAAATGCCATCATGCATTCTCTATTTCTTTGTAGTCATACATCAAATGAAAAAAAATCTCTTCATAAACATCAGCATGGAAGCACAGTTTGTGCATTTTCTGAAAGGCAGAAGTAGTGTTCTCTCCTGTAGAAAGGTCAACGGAAGTTGGAATTGGGGCATGACACCAAACTATCAGTCATGCTATGAAATGGTTGCCATAGATCTATTGTATCACCCCATAGTGACTGTAAGAAGAACGTGCATTCCAACAGGTTTTATTCTGTAAGGAGCAGTGCGCACTCCAGAGCTCTGTTAAGTCAGCCACATGCCTCCCCACCTAGGGCCACGACATGCACTCCTCCATAAAAACATCACACAGGCAATCCTGGTGCTGTCGAGGGAAACTTTAAACTAAAGTTGATCTGTCTGGGTCAGCCAGACACTTTAAGTAACCTGTGCTTCAGAGTTATGCAGCAGCATGTTGTCATACACATGATATTTTCAGCTGTGTAGAAGAATGAAGTGGCAGCTGTTTTACCCTGGAAGGCATCTGTCAAATCAAGACGATGTCCAGAGTTAACTTCTATATTGAAACTTCTCAACCTGGTGTTTCTTACTGTGCAGCGTGTTACCAGATGACTCCCAGTTTGCTTTTAAATATAATGCTGCTTCATGCTCCGGCTATGACCTTTAACAACAAAACATGAACTGAAGTCTCATTGCAAGCCACACAATACCATGTGCCCAGTTAGTCCAATAGGAAAGACCTTTTTAGTGGGTCACAACTGTCTTTCACATGCTAAAAGGACAAGAGCCCTGAGCTTCCTAAAACAGAAGTGTTCTCATTCAGACTTGTTCCTCCACCTGTAAGCCTCACTCTCAGCACCTGGTTTATTGTTCCCCCTCTCTGGTTCCATAAATTCAAAGGAGATGCACAGCCCAGTAGATGAGCTGAATGTGCCAGTGCAGTCCTGTCACACTGTAAGACCATTTCCTCAACTACATTGAACATTCTCTCCACACCCACAATAAGAAAAGCTACAATTGTACATCAGACTTCCATGCTCCACTTGACAGGCTTTGCAATTTAAGAATTTAAGTTCTCTTCTGGCATAAAGTTTTCTGTTAACAAGCCATTTTAATGTTTCACAACCCCATATTCCTAGCTGTAATTATGCCAAAGCACTGGCCCATAGATGCTCTCCTCATAAGCAGACTCTTAAGATTGAAGATGAATACTAAAAACCAACATTTCGAATAAACCCACAACATGTCTTCTGAAGACATCTAACAGCACTGGTATACAATTGTTATCTTGAATAATATTCTTGAGTTTCAGTAAACACTGTTCGATTGCAATTTGTTAGCATACAGGAAAGCAACTAGAACTAATATCCACAGACCTAACACACCTCTTACAAACACTATAGCTAATGTATAGCAAACGTATTACTTTGAGAGGTTCCAGAGGAACACAAGATACAAAAAACACCTGTTGACTTGCAGTGAAGCCTTTACCTTTCTTCTGACAGAAAAGTCAACAGGAAATGACTGACACTTTTCCATATCTTCGAAGCAAACACAGGAAACAGCAACTACAGAACAAGCCTGCATTGGCTTTCACTTAACACCCAAAAGCACTCCTGAAGGACACAGAACTGATGTAGGCTACAGAAAAGAAGAGAAAATGAGTAAACTGAAGAACTCCAGCAGGCTCCAGAGTCACTAATAGGATACAAGGCAAACCAGTAACAACCCCTGTTAAAAATGGAATTGAACACTTTCACAAGAAAAGGGCTTCCTTAATCTACTTGTATAAGCTCTGAAACTTGTTTGGTTTTGATCAGGGTTTTTTTGGTGGTTTGTTTTTTGGGGGCTTAATGTTCTTTGCAAGAGCCTTGGTAGTACAATAAATGCACTTGCAATCCAGTTTCCTGAATATTTAAGGATATGGCTAACACCTCTGCTATAGCACTCCATTATAATGCCTGTTATCTGCTTGGAGTTAAGTACACTGGTCAGCATATTTTCTCTTTTGTACCCTGGCCCAAAAATCAGCACTGCAGCAAGTCAGCTTCTCAAACTTGCAAAGGCTTGGTGCCCTGAAGTCAGTATTAGGCAAAAAGGGGGAAGAAGCAAGAGACAGAAGGATGTTTATATGCCTTGTAAATTCAGAACATTTTCTTCCAGTAAGTTACACATCTTGCCAGCCAGAACCCAGAGTGCAGTGTACTTATCGTAAAACATTAAGACTTCAGATTTGTATTTCTTCATTGCAATGCAGGTAACATTAGTTTACTTGATAGTTGTATCTGTGACAAATCTAGTCAGTTAAACACACAAGCATACAACACATTTAAGAGTTGATAATTAAATTTCAACTAAACTGCAGAACATACTGCATATGGTTCAGTAACTACCACTTTGGTTTGGACCTACATTACTTCATTTTAAACTGATCTCATAGCTGCACCTCATTTTTGCTCACTGCTCACAAGTTTATCCTCATTTACCCGCAAACATACACACCTATTTTCTTGCCTTGCAAGCAAGCACTTGCAAGCTCTCCATCACTTCTACTACTTCACCAGCTGACTCAGAAATTCATTATTAAGATGACTTTTTAGTTCAGTTAGTTGCTTTTAACTGAGTCTTGTGCAGCTGATTTTGATACAGTAGTTTTTACTATACTCTCTAAACTCAATCGTTATCCACTCCGCCCAGTTCCCCAGTTCCACTGCAGTCCCCACCTCCAAACATAAATTCCATGTCAAAGCTCCATGCAGGCAGAAGCTTGTATTTTCAGTTCAGCAGCCTCTCATCCCTTCTGCTTGTAGAAATAGTTCATGGAATAATTCAGGGAGTGGGTACAACAATATACTCAAGTTTTACTAGAAAACTTTTCTGTAAGATCTCCCAAACTCTCATAATCCCTTCCCCTTCTTCTCAACAGCAAATTTGGATACACAAACAAGGGAAAGATATATTGTCCGATGAGTTGCAAGATGCTGCAAGGCAGATTTCAGCTGTGTTCATGCAAATCCTGAGTTACTCAGCTGCATGAAAGCATTAGCCTTAAGGAATGACAAGCTTTTCTTCTTCCAACATAGCACAAGTTACCACTTATTTTCTTATCTGCTTCCATCTCTACCTTCTCCCCATTAATGGCCATAAGTTGTCAACAAGATGTAAAGATGCTACAGTACACTGAGGCTTACCTGCTGCACTGCATCTAATGATGTAAAATTCACATGGTGACTTATCAGATAAACTTCTTTTGATACAGAAACTACACAAGATTTCACCAAATCATACATCAAGCTGGACTGTATTCTTTTTGTATTCTCTCCCTCCAAGGCTAAAGAAAAAAAATTTCAAAAAGCTACAGACAGAGAAATACATGCTAACTAGAGCAAATTGGGTACATAGAGAAGTCTTCAGGACAAACAAGATTTTACAGCCTCCTAGTATTGTAACATTACATCACTGCTGGGAAGCCAGAAAAACAGGTATCAAGGAAGTTTCTTCTTAGAACAAGCATGTTAGGTGGTAAGGAAACAGATTTCTACACCTCCTTCACCACAGAATTTCTACAAACTTAAATAGCTGCATCACTTCTGCCAGCTCTCTTGGAAGACAATAATAATTGACTGGAAGACGAGCAGAGTTTAACAGCATACAGAAGCAAACTCTTCAGATCTGATGCCTTTTTGATGCAGGGTTCAACTGGAATATAAGAGTTAAGTTAGAATCATTATAATAGCCTTGTTTGGAAAGGAGCTCTCAAAATCATCTGGTCCAACCTCCTGTTGAACATAAGTCCTTAGATTACATTAGAGCTCTCTCAGTCCGCTGAGACATGACAAATTACAACCATGACAACAAAACACTGAGTTCTGAGCAATAGCAAAAAAGCAAATGGTGAATCATGAGAGATACCCTGAAGAAAGGGGAAAAAATATGCCAAATTAGATATGACATCAAAACATCACGCCAGACAAAGGCATGCAGAGAAGACAGTAACAGACTACCAGGAAATAGTATTTTTAGCAGAAGCACTTGATAAAAAGGTCATGCAATAGGTGTCAGCTCAAGTAACCTGATATGTAGATGTAAACATAGATGTGTAGATGTACAGGTGTGCATCCTCAACAAGGACAACCTCTCCAAGAAGAAAAGAAAACTCTGGCCCTGTTCCTCACCACAATCACACAACTCAGAAAGCATTCCCTCCCCTTTGGTTCCTCAAAAACACAATCCAGTAACCTGGACTAAGATGAAGTAGTAAGCAAAATGGGCATGTAAGCTACAAACAAAGGATTCCAGTCACTGAAGACATGATAGAATTAGGACTAGCTCACTTGTCCAGTTTTACACTAGGTAACTTTAGACAATACATAAGCCATTAACCAGAGACAGATTTTTTTCCAAACTGCTGACAAAAAAAAAGCTTCAGCACACTCTTACATTCATTTACAATGGAATAGTTTAATTCAGCTACTCCGATTAGAGTAGAAGCATTTCTTAACCATTTCAAAATTACCTGATGTATTGAAAGAGATATGAATACCACAGTAAACTTCTCAAATGCCAGTAGACCATAAATACACACAAGCTAAGGGTTACACAGGAGAAAAATAAAAAATATTTGGTAAAGGAACAGGAGTTACCCATGTTCCACTGAGTTTACAACAGAAAGTCATCAGAAGATGATGGCAACCTTTGTGCCTTGCTCCATTAGGAAAACATCAGCTTTCCCTTACACAGTCTTTCAAAAGCTCAGACATTGCCCAGCCTTCTAGCTGAGACAGTGGCCATGCAGAAAGGCACCTTCCCTGAATCAGTAAAACAAGTTGCTAGGAACTTGAAAGGATGTAACCACCAGATTACCACTCTCCAGACTGCATCTATGTGTATATGTCTATAAAGATCTATAGACAAAAATTAGGAAGATAATGTCTTGACATGGAAGAGAAAGGGAAAAGGGCTAAAAATATCTTCAGTTGTGATCTCACGGTTCAGAACTAGGGAGAACTACACTGCTAATTGGCAGTTGGAGGTAATGAGTATTCTAACTGAAGACTTACAAGTTCCACAGGAGATAAAAACACTGAAAATTCAGAACTCTGAAAAAATGCACAACACTGCTCACTAGAAGGTGGCCCAGGTTGTTAGGACTGTGTGATCCAAGAGGTTATAGACTCCATAACCCCAACCCAGTAAGGTAGCACCCCTACCTACTGACTTCTGTTTGGTGAAAGAACTGGAAGAAATCTGTGCAAAAGATAGCACAAGATACCATGTAGTCTGGGGTCAAGTATTGTTTAAGGCAAAATCTAAATATACACAATCATATGTTCCAGTATGGATAAGAACAGTTTTGTGAAAGTGGGAAAACATTCCAAGTTGCAGAAGCCAAACAGCCTTCCCTGCTTCAAGCAGGTCAGCTGAAGCTGAATTCTGAGACTGCAGAGACCTTTTGCTGGGCCTGGTGCAGAAAAGCAAACTGTCTTCAATGACCTGAAAAAAAGCTTAAACTTTGTTCCATAAAGACTGACACCAAGCACCCATCATTGGTTTAGAAAGCAAACAGTGGATTGGCCTATGCACCACAGCCAGAACCTCAGTGAGTCCTTCTGGGCTGTGGAAAGTCAAACAGAAATAGCAAAAGAGGCACTACTCAAAACTATAGAGAAGCACAGGTTATCACTGGCAGGTGGCTTTATAATGAGTCAACAGTACAACTGACTGCCCAAGAATTTTAACAGCTCAAGAACCAAGGGACACCTATGCATGGAGGGGAGGGCCACAAATTCGCCAAAAAAAAAAAAGCACCTGCAGAAGTTAGCAGAACATTCAGGTTTATTTGGATAGTCTAAAGGAACTGAAAAAAAAATGCTGCTTGTGTTCTATTCTGTATATGATTGTACAGGATAGAAATACAAGCTCAGGTGTCTCAGGTCTGTTTACACAACTAGTGTCCCCAGCTCATGACACAGAAGAATCCACAGTGTCATTTCATTACTGAGGAAAGAATCACCATTTTAGTACACTGAGAGATCAGAGCAGGACTAAAGCTTAACTAAATTCCTGCAAGATGGTTAAGGGAGCTAGCTGATGTTAAAATTGTAAAAGCCTTTATCTCCCGTACTCCTTACCTCTGGAAGACCAGAAGCTGCAGTCTGAAGAGAAAAAGGAGCTGCATGGAACAAATATAATGCTGTCTTGAGGCATCCCTCTTCAGTTCTGCCACCTCACTGCTTAGGTTTCTCTTATGTTCATCAAGGACAGAAATATTACAAGTTGTGCTCACTTTTCTTTGGACTGCCTTTTGGTTCACAGAAGTACACAAGTGTCATTCAGATATTAGATCTTAATTTTAAAAAAAGTTCAGAAAAATAGAAAGCATTTCATCTCAGCATTCTGTATCTTTGGAAATTAAACGTGTTGTCAACAGCAACTATTCCTCTCATTTTTTGATCAATCAGCAACAAAGTTGATAATAAAAACAATCTCTTAGTACATCTATTTACAATGATAGATAACTTAACTCAAAGAATCTGTCCTTGTAAAAGAATTCAAATAATTAAGTTGTTGTTCTACAAATAAACCAAGTTGATTACCTTTCCATGTCACCATTTGTAACACATTCAAACTGGTTCAAAATAAGTTTTCCATCAGTATACGGTTTGACTTCAATTCATTAACAAAGGAATGGAATGTTCTCTCAGTGGCAGAATGCCAGGACTCCACACTTCAAGAAAATATTTTCATGTTTACAACACCTGTAATTTCCACATCTTCAGTTGGTCCATTTTGTTTTTTCAGCAGCTAAACAGTGTGTTGTGTAATTTAGTCAATTCTGCAGCAGCTAACTTTTCTGCTCACAAATAAAGATTATCAAAAGCATAAGAATCCAGAAACTTCAGAATCCATCTATGTTCAGTAAAAGAATTCGGTAACATTAAGGATTTGTTATACCATGTAGAGAGCTGGCACGTATAAACATAGCAAACATTAGGCACAGAAAACCAAACCAGTTTTTGTCTTTTTGTTGACAGATCTTTTTTTCCTTTTAGTACACCAATGAGAAAAAGAAAAGCAAAGAACAGGTGTGTTCAAAGTTTATTCTTTGTACAGTTGTGTCACAGCAAAATTTCTCTGCCACATCAGATACTATAGCAAGAGTTTGACCACATCTACAGGAACCTTAAATTTACTGACAAGTTGACAGACAGTAAAGTTTACACTATGAAAGTCTTAGTATGCAATTTTGCTACCTGGTGCTAATAATAAAAGTGTGAATCCAATTTGTTAGCAACAATGGCAATAACACTTTTTTCCTTTTCTAAATTAAACAAAAGCAACTGGTATCTCCAAAGGAAGAGACATTTTCCAGCAGCCTAATTCTAACCAAAACTCTATTTGTAATGTGAATTTATGTAAATTCTTCTGGTTTTAGCACACCTCCAACAAAAACGGTCAAAAGCGACAGAATCTCATCTGGCCTTCATTTTCAACTGCTCACTAACATCACACACACAAAAAGAAAAAAACACAGCAAGCCACACACAACATGCTGCCTGGCAAGCTTGAGAACAGTCTCTTCAGAAGAGGGGAATTAATTTGAAGAAGGAGCTTTTACCTTTTGCAAGATAACCTGAATGCAAGCACAGAATCTTGCATTAAGTACTGAGCAGTGATGCTGCCAAAAATGAAGACAAGCTAGTAGGTAGGTGGTCAAGTTAAGACCAAGCTAACAGATGTGGCAAAGTTGGGGCAGGGGGGCATTTATTGCCAGTAAAGAAAAAGTCAGTTGAGTGACTAGGGCAAATTTCAAGTTAGAAGCTTGATTTCAGTATTGTCATGCAAGTGACCTGTGAAGGACTACAGTGGGTCCATGGATTCCCTGATGGAAGGCATGGGAACAGAAATTAGCCTTGAAGATACTAAGGCCTGCCTGTGAGAAAGATGGGAGTAAAGGAGTATCTGGAGATGTTAAGGATGTACCCGTGAGAGAGAAGGGAGTAACAGAGTAACATTGATGATAGCAAAATTAGCCAATGAGATGCTACTGCTGTAATTTGTAACCAGTGGTGAAGAGACACATGAATTGGTCAAACTGTATAAAAACACACTTGTAGCAATAAATGGTATCTACTACTTTCATCCTGGAAGAACTTGGTCTATGCCATTTGTCTGTCTCAACCACGACAGTGACCCAGGAAGTACTCAAAAGGTTATCACCTACTCCAAGTCTGTCCTGCCCAGCGGCCTTTAAGCTGCACAGCTCAACTTCAACATTATTACAGAACCTACTGCTGCACCACCAAGCCTTGTCCCTATTCTAACTCCATAGACCAGATGGAGTCTTATTTGCAGTTTGCCATTCACCTGCATCTGGCACACACAACCCTTAAATAAACTCAAGTGCAACAGCACTACAAGACAAATACTGATACGGTACATACCCATGTCCTACCTGCAGAGCTTGTTAGACAACACATGCCGTAAGTTTCAGCACAGCAGGTTGCCTGAGCCTTGCCAAGCTCCTAAGCAACTTTTGCCAAACTGTCTTACAGAGAGACCTAGAGAGCTCCGTGGCTAGTAAAACATGGTTTGGCAACCCAAAATCTAAATTAACAATCTCTGCAGTCTTTTAGACAACTCACTGGGGAGGTGCAAACAAAACAGAACTTTATTTAGACACTAGAATGAAGAAATTCAGAGACTAAATCTTACACGAGTTATTGCTGGAAGAAGAAATGCAAAAAGCAGTTGTCATGTACATGCAGCGGAAGTGGAAAGGGGAATGGTGACAGGGGATTACTAGAGGAGTACTCACCTGTTATCTACTTAACTAAAATGGCTATCAAGTTTTTGCATCTTCAAAATATCATTTGGAAAAGTTTTAGACAAATTAGGAGGATCTCAGGAGTTTTCCTTTTGTTTTTCTAATCACTTATATTTAGCAATGACTCAAGCAGAGATCTGTTGAGGCTTCCTTTGCTAGACTGTCTCAAGCAAGTTATGCTATCCTCCTGAGCAGACTTCTACCCAAATGCTACACAAAAAAGGTCACAGGCCTAATGCAAGATCCCTACGTCACATGATACAATCTGGGAAATGGTTTAATTGCAGCTGATGAGGAAGAAATCCAATTAAAACAGGTTAAGTTTCCGGCTTCCTCAGCACTGGATCTGCATAAGGATTTTCAGCTATCACAGGGATACTGCAACAACAAAGATTAAAACGCATCAGATTCCTAAACCTTAAGGTAGTGCTCAAACCAACGGCATCTTGGAATTACGCACCACAGATGCATCTTCTCAACCAAAGAAAAACAATTTAAACATTGACATTATATCTTGTCAATGATGTAATTAAGACTGAGCTCGAATACACATACCAAATTACTGACATAGCCACAATTAAAGACATTTACCTTGTATGAAATCATGAGCCAAACTACCTGCCAAATATCCATATAGAGAAACAGAAGAGAAGTTCTGCGTAAAGCTGAACAAAAGCAAGTGACAACCAAAGAAACACAGTTAAACAGTAGGAATTAAGCTGTCTTTAAGCAGATCCTATCACTGATAGTATCAGGACTTCACAGTGCTCAGAGCTGTTCTTTCATGGTAGCTCCACAGAAAAACATACAATATTAGCTTTCACAACTGCATTTTAGGACAGTTCCAACCTTTAGAATCATGGAAGTTGTCAGAAGCCAGAGTACCATGGCACACTTAATTGATCAGACCATCTACTCCACACATGCACACGTTTTCAGTACTCAAATAAAACGAGGAATGAGAAATTGTACATGGGGTCACAGAGTTTGGGAATAACAAATGAGTGTCCCAAGAACCTGAATAGTGTTAAAATGCTGAACTTGAGCAAATCTAAATATTAGAGCTCTTTCAAATGCTTTTTAGGAGGATGCCAGACTTAGTCTTAATTTTAAGCTAGACAAGAACTCACCATCACAAACTTAAATACAGACAAAAATGTGTACCAAATTCCTCTCTACCTTCCCATATGTGCAAGTAACACCAGCTCTTTCTCCTACTTCACCTCACCAATGACTCTTACCTTCTCTTTCTCACGCTACCCACAGACTTCCCTTGCATAAGCAACAACTATAACCATGTCCATATTTTATAGTTCAGTAGATTAACAAGTTGACCGTGTTTTTCCTCAGGGTCATAGCATGGCCAGGTCTGCCAAAGCCTTGCTGATAGCCAGTCACTTCAGAGCTGGAAGAAATGCTACTTACTCCTGGCAAGGAGATATTTCAATAGATGCTGCCTAAAACCATTCAATGCTTTTTGTTACCTGCCAGCTAAACTACTGCTCTGTGATGCACTGAAAGGATTCACAGACCATCAGTAACAAAGTTTCTCCACAGCTCCAAGATACTTAAAATAAGCAGAGCTGTAGGCTTTCTATAGCTTGATCTTAGGACCAACATTATTATTTCATAACTAGATATTAAAATAGTTGATTTGATATGCCTTTGATCTTGTAATTTGCTCTGTGACCCAATCAGAACATTCAGGAGCTGCCTCCTATACAAGTGATTTTTTTTATTCTACACTAAAGCTTAATTATGCCCTATGAGCAAACCTACAACCTATCACCCTCAAACACCATGTTGATTCCAGTCTTGCCTAGGACTGGAAGAGAATAAGGTGGGCAAAAGAGGAAACAAACACAGCATTTGTTCTAAGTACTTTGTGCGTACACCAAAGATGGAATACTCTGGAGCAAAGCTATGCATCCCTCTTGCCATGTTCCTGAAATACATTTTTACAACCATGAAAAAAATCCTACACTGTTAAGATGAAGCTGACCTGGAAGCAAACTTCACTTAACAACTCCTATGCAAGATGTCTTGTCTTTTTGTTTTGTTTCTCCTTCCCACAAAATACTCATACAGCTTCAGAAATATTCCACGTTATTGTCTTTACTATTTATTTTAAGCTATTTAATAAAATGCACTAGTAAGGGAGACAAGGCAAACAAAAGTATATTTGACCAGAGAGGGCAGCTTCACCTCCATGCAAGACAGAACAACTCTCTTTACAACACCTGAGCAAAACACACACAGAGAATGGAGCAGCTTCAGGGAAAGATTTAAAGAATATGAAATAGCCAGGCTTGTGAAGGAAAAGGGAAAATACCTGTAGACCCAGAAGTGAGTACAGTTTCATCCTTCCCTCCCCTTCACACAGTATCTTATCACATCAAATGCAAAATATAGGTATTTCATAGAGGCTGCAGCCTATCTTAATCTGTTTTGCTAATCAAAGGTACTCAACTAGGAGCATGCATCTCCCCATCCCACATAAAATTAATGAGCAACTAAGCATTCTAGTAATCACAGTATCTTTACTACCTCTACTTCCCTACTTGGAGTTTTTGAAATAAATATTTTCTCCCATCAATTATCTCCTAACACCTCCAATGGCCACTAGCTACACAAGATTGCAAGTTAACTGTATTAACTTTGGGTCTTCTATGTTTTTCAAACTTTATTTGTATGTTTTCTTTGTATTTAAATGCTTCCTTGGCAGAACAGCTTTGAGACATAGATACAATTTGAAAAGAGCCTCATCTGTCCCACACAAATTCCTTCCACAGAACTGAAAGTTAAATAGTTCGGAAACATTGCTCACCAAATTTGGAGTATATATTAAGAAATACTTCCAACTACATTCTATTAAAAGTCTATTCTGACTAATTAGAAGTGGAGGGTATAAGATTTCTAACACTGAATTTTCAAATCAGCAGTCTGATGGTATAGTTTCAAGTATCAAGGAGAGCATATGCCATTAGCATATACTAATGATAATATTTATTACATTAAACAGGTGTATAATAGTCTGAAAGTTCCAAGGGTGCTTTATTTTTAAGGAAAATATTTCAGATGTGGTATAGCAGTGTTTTATAACAGATACTTTCCTAACTGAAATGAGGGCATAAACATTCTGTACATATTCAAGTACAACAGACATTCCAAGCCAAACACACCTTTTTTATAACTCCGTTCACTCTAAGCTTAATAGCGACTACACTTCCTTGTACTTTTCATATAAGATTTAACTTGTTACTAAAGTTCCAGTACAGAGAAAAACCTAAACAAGCCTGTCTTTAGGGCATTACAGGTACCTGTCTGCACTACGCAGTTTTTTTGGCTGAACTCCACTGTATCTTCCAAAGAGTCCCACAGCACTGATGGAAATTAAAAACCTAACTAGATTTCTTGGGTGACATCTTAGTGAGTGTAGTCACCTAAATAAATTAGAAAGGAAAGTTTCTCCAATCCAAAAACTAAGTGAAAGTCTTATGTAGTTGGTAGAGGGTAGCTTCCAACTACTACACATACTTATCCAAAGTTCCTACCTTTGAGTAAGTCATTATTTCAAGCCCCTTCTCTTAGACAAATATCTCAGAAGGTACAAGTACAGAGCACAATTATTAGGTTCACTCTGATGCCTGTGTAGGCCATTTTCTTATTAGAATTCAGCACAGACTTCAGCAGATGGTAAAAAAATAGAAAATGGCATCTGTACAAGTTTATAGAGACAATTTAAAACCTGACACTTTGACCTATCACCATCACCAGTAAAAGTTTTCAAATTCTGCTGAAGCAATCTGAAGTTGCATCAGTTTGTCCTCCACTCTTCTATGACAAATGCTACTCCAGTCTATGCAAGTATAAAGAAAAAAGCAGCTTAGATGATAACCAGCCACAAATTTGCATTTTAAAATTCTTCCCACTGCAAAGCTGGGCCACCAACATTCCTAGCAACACAGCAAACATACACCAATAGTAAGTGAAACTCTAGTTTGTTGCCATAACCTGGAATGCTATTAACTAGTAACAAACTACCTTGATTTTGGATGCATCTTGACTTAACTTAGACATTTACATTACTTATATTCTATACTACATAACTTACTATATTCCGTAGGTTGAGCTTCTGCTTCTAGCTGCCACAGGTCTAGATTTGCACTAGCCACCTTCTGGTTTTGATACTGTCAACAGAAAGACCAAACCCTTCTGAAGCAGGCTTTTTTAACAAGTTAAATAATGCACACAAAGATTACAAGCACCAATTCAGCCATGTCTCACACAAATGACCTGAGAATCAGCGGAAATACAGCAGTTTACATCTTCTCTACTTGTCATACTCAGTGACCTCATGAGTCAATGGGTACAGAACTCTAGGTCCTTGAATTCCCAGCCACAGCTGTTCCAAGCACATGTTAAGCATGCCAGGTTAATGTCTTAGGAATATCTTCCCTTAAGGGAACTAGGGATGGAGATCCCCAGGGGAGTAACTACCTTTCATGGTACAGCTGTAACATTTGTGACAATACAGATAGAGCCACGAGTACAAAAACTGAACATTTATGCACATTTTTGTGTTGTGTTTCTTCTCCTGTTAGCCTTCAGCTGGCAACTAGATATTTAAATGCCTGACTTCTAGCCTAGAAGTACTGCAAACAGAAGTGATCCAAAAAACACAGTAAGGAAGAATTGTCCCTCTGCTTAGAAAAAAAAGAAAAATATATGTATATCCCACTAGCGTTGACAATATTTCTAGGAAAAGGCCCTTTCCTTTCCCAAGAAACCAAGGTTAAGATTGGTTCTTTCAAATACTTTTCACAGGACAGTACACCTTTCCCTTCATTATGTCAGTAGTACCATGAAATTATATTTGTTTACTCTATGAACATATGCAAATAGACATTTTCACTGAACCAGAATTTAGCAAAAGAACACAAGCACTCTTGATGAGAAGTACCAATCTACAACTTTCTTCCCCGTCAGTTTCAAAGCTGTACTACAGCAAACACTACAGTAAGAGGATTTTTGTCTAAAGTACTTCCATCTTTTAGACATAGCTGGACTTAAAATATTCATGGCTACATGAATGTGGAGTTGGGGGCCCAATGCTGAGAAAAATAGTTGGGAGTGACAGTTTCTGTAAGTTATGGGTGCTTAAACCTTTTTAACACTTGAAGGCAGGCAGTAATCTTAAATTTCTGATGGAACTAAATCTTGAAACCCTAATTCAGTCATGATATGACATCAGTAAATTCCAGAAGGGAAAGATTTTTTTGATGGCAGAAGCCAGTACACTTGCTACTATTTCCAGGCTTCTGGAAGAGAGGTCATTTATTATCTTATTTCTGTTTTGTTAAATCCAAGGCTACTTAAACCTATTTAAAACAACCAATTGCTGCTAAGTAGCATCCAAATAGAATACATCACTGTACAAGTTTAGCAGAAAGTATTTCTAAAGATGAACAGACTATTACCCATAGAAGGAAACTATGAAATAAGATGAAAGCTTTTTTTTTTTTTTTTTTTTTGCTACAGCCTTGCTTTTTTCAACATAACTACTCAGGTGATATGGTTATCTAAAGCCAGAGCTGTTCCCTCAAAATACTATTTTTTTTTCAAAACTATCAACTATCAGCTCCTCCTTCCCTTCTCCAAAATAATAAGTGTCAAAAATATGGAACAGTAAATTATACTAATGCTATGAAGTACAATAACAAAGCAGCATGGAGATCCTATACCTCAGTACTAAAACAAAGAAATTTTGCTATAAGCCAAGCCTTTGTCAGCTGACTTAAACATCAGCGGTTAAATGTTCCAGTTACTGACAGAATGGTACTGGAGAAGAACTGGGGGGAAGTGGCAGAGTAACCAATGCTTAGGACTATATACCATTACAGAGTAACTGAGAATCCTGCAGTGCTTCTGTACAAGAAGTATTTCTCTGGAATACTCTATCCCGTCACAGTTGGCCTTGGTCAAGAGATATGAATTCCAGTTCAAAGAACAGAAAAGTGCTCTTGCAGGAGTTGACTAATAAAGCCTGCATTATTTAGCCTGGCAGCAAGAAAGTTAAATGCTTTCTCTAAGTATCAACAGTAAAAGACCAAGAGAAGAAAACGACTTAAAATTAGAGGATAGCATTGATACAGTTAGCAGCCAAAACAGTTATGAGAAACTTTCAGGCTGGAAATTAGGTGATCTTAAATTTCACGAAACAACATGCTGTACCAACCCCAGGAGGACTGAAGAATTTAAAAAGCAAGTATAAAAACAAAACAAACACACATACTTAGCTGCTTTTTAGATGGTTGCAAATTAGAGAGTTAGGTGATGTACCAGCAATATTAGCAGATTACACTTTTGAGACTGAGTTGTCTCACTAAGCCTTATCTAGATAGTGGTACTTGACTGTCCCTATAACTAACAACTATCAAGTTCTGTTCTACTACTAGGCTAACCAACAGAGAAATGAGATGCTCATGTCACTCAAGACTGAGTTCAGGTATAAAAAGTATTTCTAAAGGCTCAGTTCCTAGAAAAGGCTAGTACCCCCACTTTGATTTTGATCTTTGACCTTTCTTGCCAAGTCACTGGAACACCATTGCTGTTATCATAACACCTATTCTTTCTCAGAAGGTAAAAAAAATCAAACTTGTTATCTGCAGTTTGCCAACCTTTTCTTGTCCTGTCCCAGGGTACCTACCACAAACTCTGTTGCAACTAAGGAAAAAAAAAATGTGTCCCCCACACCTTCTGCTGCGGGGGGAAGGAAGCAAAAGACAGCTCTCCACAAAGCAAGTTATTGCAGTAAGCAGCAAGTTCTAGGATTTAAAAATAAAAAACCACAAACCATACACCACACTTTTGGATAGGTTTATTCTATGCAGAGGTTGTTTATCCAGCTTGATCCTTCTACTGCTGTGTCACCCTGTGCCCATATGTTCGCATGTGATATCTCCCAATATGGGGGGGGAAGGAAGGGAAGGGGGAGGGAATTAAATATGCCAGAGTTGATACATTCAGAAAAGCAAACCAGCTACTTGATTTTTTTGGAAAGAGCTCCATGTCGAACTAGCAGACAAAAACAGAGGAACACTATGAAAGTGTAACAGATTTTGTAACTGAGTTATTAACAACATTCCATAAAACTGATATTTCAGAATGGATTACAGAACAGAAAGTCAAAATACAAATTTAACTGTTAGATTAATTAAGAATATCACCTGCTATCTTGTTTTGATTTGCCATCTTACTGAGCTGACTTTCAAAATAGCCTGACATAATTTTGTTGAAAGAAAACAATATTGCGAATCTAAAAACCTGTAAGGAACAAACCATTTCTTAGTTGAAGGGGAACAGCATCAAAAAAAAACATTAACCAATTTTGCAATGCACAGCAACCAACTTGGTTTACTTGTAATTAAATTTTTAAAGTGCTCCAACACCACTAAAACTGGATTATTAAAATTAATTCCAATAATAGTACAGGTGATATCTAACAGGGTCTCATGTAATGTCAAGTGGCCATTAAACTGCAACAATGAAACAGATACCACAAACAGAAGCAACACTAGTTTAGAAGAGTCAGACTGGTGAGAACAGGTCAAGGGAGTTGACAAAGTGGTTCTGGTGACACTACAGGTATTGCCAGGAGGAAGCATAGTTAGAATTTCAGTGCAAGATCTCAATCTGATAGAAACTCAGACTTCATGTGAACAAAATGCATGAAGTAAAGAGTTTTGAAAAATAGATGATACAATTACATTAAGTTAATCCATTGACATAAAGTAGATTCCTATTAGGTAACTTATATAAAACTAGAAGAATAGTGTTAACAGTTTTTGGCTAAATCTGTGACAGGGGAAAAAGCCTGATGCACCCATGGAATATACTTCATTACTCCAGACAACCTCTGAAAGCCAAGTGGCAACAAACGTGTTCACCACATTGTTAATTTGGAAATGACAGACTGAGATTACTTTGCTTGTCACTTCAGTGGAGTCACATAGGAAACTTAACACTTATTTTAAGCATGCTCTCAAAAATTAACTCATTACTACATTTGTATTTGCCTCAAGTTTCCAAGTACACAGTTCTCATGTTCTAGCTTACTTGAGTTCATTTGCATACAGCACAGTTAAGTCAATCTTCAGTGCCCATTCTGTTCCAACTCCAGTCCTGTGTCAGCAGTATGTCAAGAACCCCCAAGCTATTAAAAGAAAAATTCCCATCCTTACTAATGTGACCACAGTGCTTGAATATTTAAACTTTAATGAAAGGCATTTAAGCGGTGCCACTTCTTCACATACTGAATTCCACAAAATTCATTTTGCCTCTTCACAGTTAACCTGAAGAGAGCTCAGTTTCCATTCTTTCCATGTAGTATTTAAATTTGCAGATTGAGGCGTACAACAGCATTTCTCTTAACAATGCTTCTCTCAATTCTAGTTATAAAGTGTTGACAACAGTTTTGAGCTAGAGTCCTGTTGCCAAGAGTCTAGTATAAAACATAGTTACGTTCAGTTGTGAGTCCACAAATACTTGAGGTAAATGAGAAATAAGAAGTATGCAGCAGGACTATATCAACTTAAAAGCTGTCATAGAAGAAATCTGAAGAAAGCATATTTGCTATCTTGTTTTTGGCAAAGAAATAAATTTGTTCTTCTGCCAAGCTTTTTTTAACTGAGTAAGGGAATGAAACTAACTCCTTTAATTCCTAATCTTAAGGTATAATACAGACCTTTTTTTATTAGTAGTGTTTTACTGTAGAAGGCTATCTGCTAAATAAATCAGGGAGAATGCTACCAGGGTAAGATATGGCAGCACATAGTAACATTACATAAACATGAAAAACACTGTAGCAGATCTTTAAAGTACCACTTTTGACACCTGGAATCCTGACTTGAGTTTGTCAACATTAGGCAGTTTCCATCACTTTATTTAAATGGAGGACAGCTGAAATTGTGATTTCTCTAGAAATTTTCTAGTTAGCTTCAAATTAAGTGCTGTTTTTATGCATACCAATGGTACTCCTGCCCCTTCCACTACCTGGATCAATTTATTTTAATTACTGGTGTTGCTTAAAGATCTGAAACCTAGCTACCTAGCTACACAGCTTCTTCTCAGGTGCTATTCACTCAGGGTTATTATTCACACAGACTACAACTGTCTGCATGCTCTTGTTCGAAATTACCCACCTTCCACTCACCCCTTTACAAGGGATGAGTTCATTAAGTTATAATACCTGAAACAACTGCAAAAGTCAGAACCAGTTTTAAAGAGAAATTACAGTTCCCAGTCAGTGACTTGATTATAATGCAGTATATCCTATAAATAAAGAGGATTCACTCTCTAAGGAAGAAAAAGCTCCAAGTTTGTATTCAGCACACAGCCTTCAGTTGCTTTCTTCATTAGTTCTCTTTAAATGCACAGCCACATCTCACCTGTGATCAGACGGTTCAGTTACATGGTACACACCTTCCAGGAAGGGACACTCTCTACACTGAATAAGCTAATTACATAAGGGATTTGACACTGGAAGACACAGAACGCTATCAACATGGATAAAATGCCATCTTCTAGCCCTGATGTTAACCACATCTCACAATATTATCTTGTCCAAAAATAGGTATCTACCACAGATTCATATCCCACAAAGATAAATGATGTAAGGACAGCTTCTCCTGACTAACTCCAGGAGCTGAAGTAAGGACCTGTTCATTATACTAGTATCAAGGACATTTAATGCAAGCCCCTTGATTGTCTGGGAGGGGGAGTGTGTATGCATGTGTGTCTTTTCCTTGGGGCAGGAGAGGGAGGCAGACATGGGGGGGTTGCTGAAGTCCACCATCACTAATGTTATTATGTAGTGTTTACATCTTTCATTTTCTAGTGCCTCATATAATACTCCTAAAAAACAACATTTTCAACTTCAAAAATTCACTTTTATGTAGTATCTTCTATTTCCACATTCATTTACCTGTACTTCTACTTTCAGATCTAAGAAGTCTTGGACTGAGAGTGGATGTACAGAACAGACTTCAAGCTCATAAAAGCCCACAGTACAGAGGAAAGATCATTTCTCCTACCCAGAGTAGATAAGGCAAACCATAACAAGCTCACAGCAAGGCATGTAAGACAGAAGTTAAGGAGAAAGATGAGGGAGAACAAGACAGCACACACGCTCTCTAGAAGCAAGGACAGCATAAGACTAGACCTAGTTACCTTTGAGTGTAAGTATGTACTAGACGACCTATGAAGGTTTGTCCCAGGTCTATTTTTCCTAATGGTTTTACCTTTAGGAACCACCCCTAAAAATCAAAGTAAAAATTCTTCATTACAGTTACTGCCCTGCATTTATAACAATTTATATTAACCATGTTTTAAACACGTAACAGTAGTCAGCCACAAATCTGAAGATGCACATTGCTGAAATTGAGTCTAATGCCCATCTCATAATTAAACAGCCTTCTAAAAGTTTAACACCTTTGTCCCCAAATAAGACACACACATCAGAAAACAAAGAACATGTTTGTATTCTTTTACTTTCACCTTCACAAAAGGCTAGCAAGTAGTTGCCCTTCTTTACACTAAGGTTACTTATTTGGATGCAATAAACAAGGCTTGTCAGTAACAACTTACTCTGAAAGCAGAATAAACATGAAATATACCTTGCCTTTCAGATCTTTAAAAAGTCTGCTTGTTCAAGAAGTACAGGGACCTCAACTTCCATTTTGAACTACCAAATTGCTCCCTACAACTCATTGTTCACATTCCAGGAGATGACTCAGACCCTTTCATACCTCTTAAGAGGGTCAAATCTTTCCAGTTCAGCACGCGCACTTTACTGTGGACACCATTACAAAGCAGACCAATCCGTTCAGAATATACTGAGACACTGGTTTCTTTCCCCTGGCTCCATGAGACAGCATTGTACTGCTACACATTACAGAATGCTTCCAGTTTCCTCTCCACACACACCTCTCTAGGTTGGTTGGTGTTTTTTTCCGTTTCTTAAGAAGATGGCGCTATTTTATCAGTACAGAAATCAGTTTAAAACTATTTATTCAAGACTTGAGTGGTGAGCAGTGCCAAGTGATCCCCGTAAGTCCTTTCCAAACTGGCTCACTTGATGAATGATGACAAGGGAGGCTTTTTTGGAGCAACTGACAGCAACTGTGGCTTGAACATCATTGCTAGTTCTTCTCACACATAATGAAGTCCAGTATTAGATCACTGTGATCAACTTTGTTGATATATACCTAACTTTTCCAGTTTTTATATATGAAAGTCTTCACTTAAAAACTTGACTATCACTGTTATACACAGCAGTTTCCTGCCATATTTGTACTGAGTATGTTCAGGAGTCAAGACTGGCAACAGTCAGTACATTGCAAGGCAAACCTTATTATAGACAGTGCAAGTAAACAGATTGGTTATATGTGCTCAAACCCTGGCTGTCAGACAGAATTAAAGGAGAATATGACTGCTTATTTACACAGTTAGATTCTACCAACATGATGAGCAAAATTTCATCACGTGGCAGGATTAGGAGAACAATTGCTTTTCAAAACTAACCTTCACACTAAAGTAGCCACCACTGGTATCTGCAAGCATGCAGTGAGGAAGGCAGCTGTCTTAATGCTGTCTTTCACACAGACTGTACGCTTGGTATGTAGCTAGAAATCTATTTACTGAAGATTACCAAAATGTTTTAAAGTTAATCATTTTGTTAAAAAAGACATCCTGAAACAAGCAGCTGCATGCAATCATTTTGTCATACTTGATCACCAGTGAGAAGTCTGAAAACAGTTTTGCTCCTTGAGAAACATTATTTCATGTAAACTGAAAAAATTATCAGGGGGAGAGGGGAAGGAGTTAATGTGACTTTGTTTTACAGTTACCAACCTCATATCCCAAAATAAAACTTAGCTATGAAATTGCTCAGCAAGAAGCTAGTTCATATACTACCATAAATCTGCTATGATACTATATGTAGTTTAAAATATTAAGAGCAAAAACAAAGTATAACTTCTTCAGAAAATAAATCCACTGACCCAAAGGTAATCTGTTACCCTACAGAAAAGTTCAGATGTAGTACTGCCTTCAGAGTCATTACTGGATAGGGCACTGACAGCTTGATGAAAAGTTTCCACTATTAAGAATGTCAGAGTCCAGAAAGCGTTTTATAGGAAGTGCTACTAATGTGATGAGCGATGACACAGATCATCCAACAGGCCAATTGGAGATCCCAGAAACATTCCAGGTTAAGTTTTTGACAATGTGACAGTACACCATGTTGTACAACTTGGGGATTTGTTTATACTTTGTCACAATAATTTAGTCTCAGTGTGTCAGAAGACAGAACCATGATCAGAAGTGCTCTACACGATACTTACTAATTAGCTTGTTAAAAAAAAACACTATAGCATGGCCTATAAATATAAGATTATCACAGATAGTTCTGAGACTCATTTATGCTGCAAAGTACAAACATTTAAGTTAGTCAAACAATAACTTCCCTACTCATGCTTCAGCTTCACTGCATAGCAATAGAAACAACTTTGATTACCTTCCTGGATTGTCTCAAAGTAAATAACTGTATTTATCAGTGATGTAAGGACCCACAAAAAATTCATCATGGCTTCATTCAACAACATTAAAGTCAACTGTATTACATTTTTGCTAAACTGCTGCAGAAGGACTGCAGTGGTATTGTTTCCAATAGCTTTGGGCCTCAAATTTAGGAAAGACTTTATAAGAACAAGTTTCCATTACAATTTTTTTTCTATAATATTTAGATTCTGGGTTTGAAGACAAAGTGCAATATTAAAAGTAAAATAAAAATAAATTTGGGCATGACTCCTGACTGAGAATGGCATTTACAGGGAAGATACAAGATGTTTCCTTAGTGGTCACTTTGGCCTGAAGAACTTCTGTAAGACATCAAAAGACTCCATTTTCATAAGCCTCTTACTCAACAGGTCAGCACTCTTGCTGAAGTAGACCTGCTATATTAATAAGTAGTAATGCCACACAGTGGATGACCTACAATTTTTCTACTAACAGAAAAGACCTGTTTAGGCTCCTACCTATGGAGCCATATGGATACTCAAGAACATTCAGACTTAAAGTTGCCCATTAAAGTTTACTACTCCCAATTTTTCCAGATAACCAAGAAGAGAGGGATGGGAAAAAACAAAAAAAACCCAAACACCACACAGAAGAAAACACACCACACACACAGCTTACCTGTATTTCTACCACAACAGCAGGATAGACCAAACAATAAAAACTAAAGATACCCTTTCATTTTCAGATCAAAAATATTGACAATCAGCTACATTTTACAAAAATAGAAACTGTCACAAGTTATAAACATGTAAGTTTCTGAAAACCAGAACTATTTTTTACAGTATTTACTTAACAGAACACTGGTTTTAAACTTCTCTGTTCAAACATAACATTGTTAAAATACTAGTTGTAAAAACTGAATACTAATATTTTCATAAGCACATTTAATTCCTCTCACTATTTATTAAATACACCACCAAACAACAGAAAGGTACACAGTTATATTTTAAGTACTGCCTCCATGTGCATTATATTTATATATAAAAATATTTTTTTTAAACTTGTAGCATAACAAAAAACTCAAAAATAACACAAATCTGTTGAGCAGAATCAAATACCAAAGAAAACCACCCCTGTACAATTACAAGTCTAGCCTTGGGAATGGGAGAGCAAGAACTGTAGAGAAAATAATATACCAGAGATAAACAGAAGTAAACACAGACAATGCTTGCTAGTTTTCAAAGTCTCACAAAGAGCCTATCCACAGTGACAGCTTCCCTAAGAAAAACTTGTAAAATTCATTTAAATTTAAGTAACTAGAATGCCACCTCTTTCTCATTATGAAGGATGCACTTCACATTTTTCAGGTGGTAACTGTTCAACAACTCTGTCAGCTTTTAAAGCACCAGGAAGCTCAACATTCGTAACACACACAATACATAAACTGTGGAAGTTACCCTGTTTGATTAAAGTTGCGTGTGATGGTGTTAGAACCTCTAGATCAATGTTATTTCTGCTGAAGAAGGTAGAAAAGGAAAAAAAAACCACACACTAAACAGTCTTTTGAAAAAAATTCAAATTAAAATTATTATTGGATTGCTACACATAATAAAACCACCCCCAAAACAAACTGCACACACTGTAAAAGCACTCCCAAGCTGTATGCCAGACTTGAAGAATAAATTTAGGCCAGTACCAAGCACTCATTTCTTCCCTGTGTGTAAATGCGACACAATCAGGCCTCACACGCAGGCCTCTCTCTCCAATACAGGCAGGACCTTTGTTCGATACGTCGATGTTTTTCCCCCAAAGCCCTTGACATAACTTTCCATTCTTTCCCCTATTATTTTCCGGTTCACAGTCTAGACTTTCGGACTCCCGTGCTGTGAAAACCCCTTGGCTGCCGAGAGAGCCAGTTGCGCTAGGAAGGGGGGGAAGGGGAACAATAAAAAAGTTGAACAGCAGGAAGACAGGCCTACAGGTCTGGCGAAAGCCCCGGTATCGGCTGCTTTCCCAGCCCCACAGAACCGAAGCGGAGACCAGGAGGCCGGCGGCGTCACCTCTACCGGCACCTCCAACTTCTCCCCCTCCCAGCCCCCCCGGGAAGGAGGAAGAGCCGGGCAGGAAAGGCAGAACCCAGCGTTTGATCAGCCTCCAAGTGCGACGCATTATGCAAGCGAACGCGAGGACCAGGCAACTTGCTTCTTGACGGAAAGCAACAAAAACATCGGCCCTAAAACATTAACTGCGAAAATGACCCCTCTTGTGGGCAGCCAGCACTGTGACTCCGACCCCACAGGCGCCTCCGTTCTCTCCCCACCTTCTTCCTCCCCCCACCCTCCCCAAAAGCTTGTGAAATATGGACGTCGGCCGATTATTTAGCATTTTTATCGAGCTGGGCAGAGAGGAAAGAAAGAGGAGTTGCTATTTTTTTCCTTTAGGATATTCGATAGCTCCTTCAAGGGGAAAAAGAAAAAAAAAAAAAAGAAAAAGAAAGGGCCACTAGGGAAAAGGGGGCCAACCGGAGGGGGGGAGGGAGACGACGGGGAAGGGCACACAAATCGGTACGGCAGTGTCAACACTGACACTGCCCTTTTGTATCAGCAGCCACCCAGGGCCCAGAGCAGGGAGGCCGCGCTCCTCTAGGCCGGGTAGCCCGGCAAGCAGCAGCCCTGCCCGGGGCCGGTGGATAGGGGCTGTACCCGGAGCAGCCTCCGGTGACTGCCTGGCCATTTTGTCAGCTCCATTTCTACCCCTTCCCTACTCACCGAGGGTCCCCTCTCCCTTCGCCCCACCACACACCTCTGGGTTCCCCCCCCCCCCAAACACACTCACCAGCGCGGTGTCGTGTCGTCCCCGTCTTCCTCCCCCCCCCCCCCCCCCGCCCCCCAATCCGTAACAATGCTCCGGGATGGCGCTGCTCCCCTCCCCCTGCCCCAGGCCGCCGGGAAAGGCGGCTCAGCTAACGCCGGGGATGACACAACAGGCTCGGCCGGAGGCTGCCCAGGGGCCCAGTGCCACGCCGCCCCGCGCCTGACTCCCCGGCGCCCCCTGAAAGAGCGGAGGGGCCCTGGGTACCTAGTTTGTCCCGATGCGGCCTCCGCAGACGCTCCGTGCCTCCCTCCTCCCGGCAGCAGCCGCCTCTCTTCCCTTCAATTATCAGCTGAAGCCGCAGCACCGAGCAGCGCCTCGTCCGCCACCTCCGCCGCCGAACCCCTTCCAGCGGCGCGAGGGGGTGGCTGGGGGACTACTTTCTCCCGGCGCCGGGGCCCCGCCAGGGCGCGCACGCCCCCTGGCCCGACGGGCAGCCCTGGCCCGGCTGCCGCCCCCCACGCAGCCCCCGCGGCGGCCGTGTGCGCGCCCCGCTCCCTGCGCTCCGCGGGCTCGGCGTTCGGTGGTCAGTATCCCTCCGCCGGGGTCGTCACCCCTGGGTCCGCGCGAGTGCCTCCCCTCGGGTGCGTGCGGGGGGCGCGGGAGAGGGGCGGAGCCGGCAGGGAGCTGGACTCTGCCGGCAGTGGGGGCCAAGACCCTGCCCGGCCACGGCGGTACTACCGGGCCTGCTCCTTTAAGAGGGGGCTGGGCTCCCGGTGACCCCGCGTGATGTCCGCCTCTTCCTGGTTGCCATAGACACCGCCTTCCAGCGTCCCAAAATGGCGTCGCTGCTGCAGGAGGTGCTGTTCGAGACGCGCGGGCAGGCCCCGGCCCCCAGCAAGGACTTCTGCCAGCTGCTCGTCACCCGGCGCCAGGTGGGTGCTGGGCCGCCCGCGGGCGGGGAGCGGCGTCTGCCCCGCTGTTCCCTTCCCTTCACCTCACGATTGCCGTTTGGGCCTCCGCCCGGGAAGAAAGGCAGCTAGGCCTGCCCGCCCCCGGCTCCTGAGGCAGCCGGCGGCTTTGTGAGGGCCCGTCCTTGGGGACAGGTTGGTGAGGGACGGAGGGCTGGCGGGGAAGGGCGGGGGTAGCCTGTTAACGCTACCAGGTTGTGATGCGGGAGGTCCTGCCAGTAGGCGCTGCTGGGTTGGCCTTCTGAGGGCTGGGAGCGCCTTACTGCAGCCTCGGGATGGCTGTCGGTAAGTAGCGGGGGAGCAGGCAAGGGTTTACCACCAAAAAGGGGTTTTTTCCTAGTGCAGGTAAAAGTGTGTTTGGATGAGGAGCCGCGGTATGTGGGAGATTCCTTCTGCCTAGAGCATCCCCAGCCTGTGTGGGAAGGGGCTGTGGGTGAGGGCCGGAGGAAGGGAGGGGGAAAAAAGATCCTTCACAACAGTGAGCCAGTAGCCTTGGGAAATAAAAGTAAATACACATCTGTGATTTTTGTAACCTTAAATCTACTTTACTCTCAGAACTGCCTTACAAATAAATGCAAAGCTAACGTTTAAAGTAAATAAATAAATCCTTAAATAACATCACAGTGCTTCTAAGGAAAATCAAATTTAGCTGCATCCTCAAATTAACTAGGCTTAAGGGAGGGGGAGCAATAGTTTAAAACCTCGTTCCAGGAAAATAAAATTAAACTGCCCATCTGGGAATGGGAAGGCTGTGTATGTTTTCCATATGGTACCTGAAGATGTTTAGGTGTCCTGCCTTATGGCTGCATACATAACTGGTTTTTCAGTCAGGGAAATAAGCGATGCTAAAAATCATGGAAGATTTAACTTTTTTTGAAAAATTCTGCAAAATGTGCTGAAGTAACATTTTTTAGAATAATCCAATAGTAATCATTGATGAAGAATATTTGACAGTAAATGAATGAGATTTAACAAATCTGATCATGAGTTTGTATGGTTATGAAATAAAAATTTAAATCTTCTATAATTTTTGTTTCAGTTTGGCCTGTCTTTGACTGGGTTGACTGTGTATGTATAAGAGGTGAACATAGATGCTTGTCTCAGGCTGGATGTACAGATTTAGAAGTTGTGAAGTTTCAAAAATTTTCCTGAGAAAGTTTTCAAAATATCTCACTGGAACAAAAACCAATGTATTTGAAAACTAGGAGGAAGTTTTTGGTTTGTTTTCCCAAAGTAAACCACAATAGTGATCATATTTTATTTCAGAGATGAGGGAATTATCAGGTATGCAACTGAGAAATTAGGGAGACAGGGAGGTGACAAACTGAGGTTCAGGTACGATTCCAAATGATCTGTGTTCTGTATTTTATATGCTCCTTCTTTTGGTCTCTCTGATGCCAAGATTTTCCTTTTAAATCACTAGCGTCTTTAGCAGTTTCAGAAGGCCTTAGAGAGCTTTGAGTTCCACCAAAACTGAGAGCAATTATGGTGCAGCACGATAGCTGGGAAATACTTGCATTCCTGTAGCTGAAGTCTTGTGATGGGCCTGTCCCATTGATCTCATGGGAATCATATCAGTGTTGTGCTTGTTCATGGAATATGTAATTGAGTGTTACAGGGTTTTTACCATTCATTTTTGCACTCAGATAATAAAAATAAGATGATCCGTATTATTATATTCATTTTTTTGTTTCTCATATCAGTTTCCTGTCAAACACTACAGATACATATTTTTGGTTTTGTTTTCAGCTGCCCAAATATATTCTTAAAATAAACTAAAGTCAGTGAACATAAACTGTGCAAAAAGCTTTGTAACTGTCAGTGGAAGCAAGTTATAAATTATGTAAATGTTTATTGTGCAGAAGTGTTACCAGGAAGTTAGTGTCATTGAAAAAGAACCAGTTTGTTTTATTTGAAGAACTTTGTTCTGATTTTATGCCAGTAAGATAATTTGAGTATGATGCAGTGAGCATATGTATTTGAATATACCACTATATTCTCTGAAGCTGATGTATCTGATTCCAGCAAAACTTCCCACTTCAGTCACTTGCTAAAAACAGCTAACTTCACACAAGTAATCTCTGCAGTTTTATCTGCTGTACATGTAAAGCTTCTAGATGCTAGCTGGCCTTTCTGCAGGCTATGGAGTCTCCTGAGAAGAGATCTGTGTCAAAAATAGTAATTGAAGGTATAGGCATCTGTGATGTGCCAGGTTATGCATAATATCATGTAAAACATATTCAGCCATACTGTGTTAGCATCCAGGAGGCCTTGTTGTTGGTTCATGTTGCCAGTATGCTATTTTGTAGTCTCCTAGTAAATTTTAGTCATTTCCTGAAAGACCTTACAGTATAAGCCTCCAACCTTGCACAGTTACATGAATGCTGAAATTTGCTACTCTGAATAGTCCCATTCTTCAAAGTCAGTGGTTTCAAATCAGTCCATTGTTTTTCTTTAAAAACAAAAAGGGAATCAGTGGCTGCATGGTGGATTTGTATGAAGGCTCCCATATTTCTGTGTTGTCCTATTTTGACTGGTTTACTTGGGCTTTGCATGCGCAGTAAATGCAATTCCTTCAGGATTATGTTATTAATTTGCCCAGCATGTCTTGTACAGCTCCAGAGTACGTGTACCTGTGGTCATGGCCAGAGTTTTCAGGTATCAGCTGACTATCAAGTCAAGCTGCCACAGAACCGGAAGTCCTGTACAAGTTCAGATACTCTTAGGAATGTGTTAGGGCAAAAAGATTTAGCTGGACAAGGAGGCCATATCTGGGGGGAAAAGCAAGCCCATGGCAGCAGGCTTTGTGTTCAAACAAGTAATGTGAAATGCCTGTGGCTTTTGTTTAGCTTTTTCCCCTCATTCTAGGGAACTGACATCTTTCTTCGATCATACAACCTGATATGTCAAAGATGTTCTCCAGAAGGCATTTTTGAAGTCTGCTACTGCCTCAAGATCAAGACAGTAGGCCCAAACTATTGTGCACTGTAGAACTAAAGCTAAATGAACTGTAATTGCTGTAAATTAAAAGGACATCTCTGAGAGCAAAGTTAATAGTCATTAAAAATAATAAGACTGACAAAAAGAGTACTTAGGGTGTCATAGCGCAAGAGCACACATCCTCAGCTGTAAGCATGTGAATTATTTTATTACTGCAAAAATAAATCAGAAAGCATTTATTTATTACTTTCAATATTGTCAATTCTAATAACAGCAAGGTGTACTTCAGTATGCATGTTTGTGTTTAACTTGAATCCAGAGAAACTAGGACACCTGGAAAAATGAAAGCAAGGCCTACTACAGAAAAACGTGGAGACTACTTTGAACTCTTCTAACCAATAATGCAACCATAGTTGAAAAAAAAAAAAAGGGAAAAAGAAAAAAAGGCTAGAAATGCATCCACTTCTCTGTGTGGGTGTATTTGTGTCTGAAATGTGATGAGGAGACCCTGATGGTAACTTTTCATTTTGCAGCAGAAGACAGCTTCCATCCCAGATACAAATTCAATTACAATTACATTTCAAAATCAGAGCCATTAATCAGGACTTTATAAACAAAGGTATTGACTCCTGGGCAGAAAGTATACATTTGCATTGCAAAGTTAGGAAGGGAAGATTCCCAACTAGTTTCTGCATAAGCTACTTCAAGGAGGAACCATAAGGAGAAAGGGAGAGCCTTGTAACACATCACAAGTAACTCTTCTAAAGGTAGACTCTATAGAAGTACAGATGCATAAGTGAGTACTCATGGAATACGGTTCAACCAGTTGGATTGTGTAGAAAGAGAGATCTTTTTAACCACTGGTGAAAAGATTTCTTTTTTCAAGTATCTGTTTTAAGGCTGCAATCGTAAATTTACAAATGTAAATGCCCCTGTGTGGGCATCTGCCAGTCCCACTGCAGAAATACGACTGAAAGAGACAACTTCGGGTCAAGTCCCAGTCCCTGCTGTTTCCTCCAGCCACATAATGGATCCTCAGAGCATAAATGGGACTTGATGTGTTTCAAATGTAGTGAGGCTTTTTTTGCCTTGCTACTTCACACAGAACTGCTCCATATCATCACTTTTCTGATGGTTAGAAATGCGGTTATACAGAATAACTTACAGCTTATTTTGCATGTAGGTATCTTTTAGCTTGAATACTGCTCTTCGGTGTAGGTAACAGTGTTACATACGTGTGCATATACGTATGTATATATACATATAAAATATCATATATATTACACTGTCTTGATGGGTTTGTTTTTTCAGTCTCTATTTGTGAAACAAACTGTCTACTTCCTGGTCACTTTAGTATTTTTTTGCTGCATTTCTCCCCATTAGAACTTTTGTTCTTAAGTCTTACAAGTACCATGTGCAAAGGCATTGTTACTTCCCTGTGTCTTCTGGAAAATTCTGTGTGATTTAAATTTTAGTATTGTATTTAACTCTACCAAAATCACATTAGTGACTCTTGTCCTTTCATCAGTTATTATTCCAATGTCTTTCTCCTTTGTCAACTTTCAATTTATAACTTTCTGGTTTATGGCAGAAATTATTTCTAAATGAATGACCTTGCCATTTGTACTTTTGTTTGTTTGTTTGTTTTTTTCCCCCTCCAGGAGTGCTTTGAGTTGTTATGAGGGAAAAGCTGATATAGATTTCAGGATAAACATGCTAAATAGAAAAACATGCTTGGCTGTCAAACGTGTGCTAGGAATCCTGCTAGAAATCATGGGAACAGTGCATAGTTGTGGTTTTTTGTGAGTGCATGTATATTACATCAAATGGGAATATTTTTTGTCTCAAGACTGACATCAAGAATGCCACCTGGTTTAACATATGCCTTTTCACATCCACCTTTCACTGTACATGTTTTTCAGTCACTCTTGAAATGCCAAATTAATAATGCCAGTTATAATTTGGCAAGGTTTGTCACAAACAAGAGTAGACATGATCTGTTTGTACAAAGCAAACAATAGATCATATGGCTTCCAACATTAAGCATCAGATGACTTGAGATAGCCACGCAAATAACCTTTCAAAATAAAATTTCTTATAAGCTCTCTAACAGATGAAAAGTATAGGTTTCGAAAAGTGCAAGAGAGGAACCCAGGTGGTGGAGTAGTGTGGAAAAGGTCCATCACTCATTTTGGTCAAACAAGGAATACAGACACATGCCCTCCCCCCAACAAAAAAAAAAAAAAAAAAGTCTGGTGATTAATCTGCTTATAGGACTGGCTGATAACCAGAAAGATGAGGCTGGTAACAAAAGAAACATAATGGGGAATGATCCACTCAATGTGTAATTAATACTAGCATCTGTCACTATTTAATGAATGCTGCACTAATCAGAGGATTTTGTCATATTAGCAAAATGTTTAGCTACTTACTCATAAAAGGCAAGGGTCATATGTACACAAAATTAACGTTGTTCTGTGCAATATTCCATTCTGTGCAATATTTTGCTCATATAACAGTCAGGATAACTGAATTTTAGCAAACATGTAACTGCAGAATTGTATGTTTGGTCAGAGATCAGCAACTAGGTTCTCTACTAAATATATACAGGACATCTAGGTAAGCAAATAGTATAAGTAACTAGGCAAACAGTTCTTGTTCTTTACCCATCATTGCTCCTATTGTTTAGTGTTCACTTCTATATCTTTCTGATTAAATCAGTATATTCTGAGCAGTGCTTATTGTTTTGGATACTGAAAACTATAATATTTTCTTTAAAGTTCCTGTGATTAATTGTTTTCATTTCAAAAATAGGTTGGTTTTTTTCCTGGCTTTTTTAGTTGTAAGCAAAAATTCAGAACCTACAGCACTTATATATTATTTTTTTAAAAATCCCTTTTCCGTAAACAACCCAATCACATGTCAGATCTCTATAAACCCTAAATTAAGAAAAATTTCTTAGAATTCTTTTTAATTAGTTTTAGGATACATTAATAAGTAATTGTTCAAGTGATTGTGGGCTGGTTGGTTTTCAGTCATGGGTACCTTCAGGCTCCATTGAAACCTGCAAAGATAGTTCCTCCATTTTGAAAAATAGTACTATGAAATTAACTAAGTGTTGCCTTTGTATCTTGGGCTTCTTTTTAAGTCCTAATGATGACATTTGATATTTAACCTATTTGATTGATGGAAGATGTCATTTGAAGTGCTTAAGCCAGATGGATTGGGGAAATAAACCTAACAGGTGTTATTATAGTAATTAAGCTGAAATGAATTTCATGTTACATGAAACACTTTTTTTGCAAGATAAGTCTGATTTTAAGTAAAGATCTGTGGGAGATTAATCTTTTTCAAAGTCATACTATTTTATTTACATTTGAGACCTGAAGGATGCCATACCAGTTATTGCCTAGCTGGACCAATTCTATTCAAGTCTTTTCTTTGACATTTCAAACAGAGAATTTGAGTTCTTAACAAGCAAAAAGAGCGCAGAAATGTAATTGCATAGAACTAGCAACTTGTTGTTGTTGTATTAAATTACGATCATTTCAAGCATAGTTTGATGACTTCAGGAGAAGGAAGCCATTTTGTTCCAGCTCAGGAAATGCTCTGTTATGCTGAAAAAGTGCATTTCCAAAATAATTGAACACTGTCATGGTAATGGTATCACACCATATTAAGCAGTTATTGTCAGGAAAATGTTTGTTAAGTCCAAAATATATGGACTTCACTGTCTCTAATTCAGATATCCAAGTAAACAGTAGAGCTGCTTGGAAAATGGAAACTGTTTCTCAGGGGAAATAATGCTGTATTGGAAAAACATGGATACTGCTTTCAGCTGTTCCTCTCCCAAGCTAAAATATGTTTGTTTAGCAATGTTGTGATATTGTGTTATAGGTTGGATGCCTGATAATATATCTCACTTCTTCCATAACTGCCACCACTGAATGTATGCAGTTGCTAGGTCTTATCCATAAAGTTTTGGAGAAGATTTGGGAATTCTTTGGTCATGCTGAAATATTGAAGATTTAATCCAGCACAAGAAACCAAGTGACACAGGAAAATTGGGACTGAAATGCAGTTTGTGATGTGCTGAAGTAGCAATGTTGGGATTTCAGGGCTTCTCCTCTTGGTAGATCAAGGTTTCTCTGCAGTTGGCATTATATACGAAAATATAAGTGGTGTTTTTTTACCTTTCCAAAAGACTCAATTCTCTCATTTTGGGTTGTTGTTTTGTTTTTGTTTGTTTTGCCCCACAAATATTATTAAACGCTTAACCCTGTGAAACATTAATTTATAGATTTGAAATTAGAGGTATAACTGATATTGAGTCCTTAAGTGGTTATTACTTGTGAAGTTTGGTTGTTTGTGAGCCTGCGATTATTCAGCACTGTCATCTGGGGTTATAAAATTCATTTTTCAATAGTGGTTGAGCTGTTATTTGAAGATGCATTGGGATATTCTCATATCAATTTCAATTAAGGTATTTTAAATATAATGAAGTAATTTTTGTTAACTCTGCGTTATTTCTTATTAATCTGTTTTTCTGTATCACTGGTAACCCAAAGATGATTTTTTTTTTTTTTTTTTTGATCTGGACTGGATTTGTCCACTTGTAACTAGTCTTTGGTATGCAGACAACAGTATCACACTGAATTGCAATGTTTAAGCTCCCATTTTATTGTAAGTTTTATGCATGGCTTTAATATTTGTGGCTTTCTTCAAAGGTATCATGCTCGATCTAGTTCTACCTGCCAAGACTGATTTTCAGGTCATGAAGCTGTAATAGTTTCTCAAGGTAAGCAATCACCACTATCTTCCACCTAATTAAGTGAATGTTTCAGACTGTACCTGAGTGTCTGTTGTTTATGTGTTCATTATTGTCAGAGCTTGTTCTTCCAGAAAAAGATTTAGTTACATTCTTCACTTTAGGTAGTACATCCCTTATCCCTTTTGCACTCTGTCTTGGGAAAACTCAGGAGTAATTCTACTTTTGTGTTACCAAGGGTAAGTTTGTGTTCCTCTCTGTTGTCTTATTTCCCATTTCCCTTCTTCAAGTTATGAAAATAATTATTTCTTCTTTTCTGTTGCCTTTATTAACCAAGAGCAATTTTCCTTATTTCATTTTCCACATACATAGCAGCATTCATCATGAAGAGCCATCAGATATGTTTACTTGACTAGCAGTACCATATATTTTTATTTTGTTCATTTATCAAAAAATTAATTGAATGTGCTCAGTAATGTGTTCAAGGGAAGGAAGATGGAAGGAAGAGGATCAGAATTTTTATCTCAAGGTGTGCTAGGCTACAAAAGGTCTTATTGAAAGATGCACCAGTGTAATTTAAAATTTGTGTTTAAACAAAAAGGCTGGTCTAAACTTCTCTGTGGGTGTCTGTTGTAAAGATTTACTTGATTTTGATTTGGTATAAACTAAATCAATTTGTGTTAAACTGAAATAAGCCTAAATTAAACCAAAGTAAAAGTGCCTGCAGCTTCTGGGTGGACTTCACTAAATTAGATTCACACTGTACACTGAGTGCAACCAGTGTCAATGTCATTTGTTGGATAAAGCCTGAATTAGACAAATTATATGTAGAAGGGCAGTAACTAGAAGAAAGAATGCTAGTGTACAACACAATCATCAAAGTCACTTGTCGAAAAGGCAAAATGACGTTGTACAAGCAGAAACCTAGGAGAGTGTATGAAGCGAGTCCTAAATAACTTAATAGGGTGATAGTGAACAACAGAATGAAAGGAATGACAACAGATGGGGATTGCAGGCAAGAGAGGTTGTGGAACTGGAAAGCATCAAAAGAGCAAACAGATACTTGTGAACAGAAAATGCAATGTATGTTTTTAATATACATGCACATAAATTATCATGACAATTGATAATGAAGGGGTAGGTTTCAGCATTTGCTAAGTTGGTGCTACAGCTGAATTGTGTGGTTGTTCCCTCCTATGCAGTTTACAATGAGACTGAAACCTACAGGTAGCAAGTGTTAAGTTTCATGTAAAATAAATAAATTTGGACTGGACAAATCTAGTGTTTGAAGACACAGAGAGAAAAACACACACACACAAGACAAAATAAACAAACAAAAAGCAGCACACCAACTTTTCAGAGAGCATGCTACCTGTTGTACTGAGTTGATAACGGGTAGATGACAAGGTCATACTTGTCACCACAGCTCTTTCTGAAAACTGAAGACATGGGTAGGAATCAACTATATCAGAATGCCTGCACAATGTGATGGATTCTTTAGTGTTCCTGTCATTTGAGTAAGGGATGTCAGTGCTAAAAGTGAGCTGACCACGTAAGAATATAGCAAAACACTTTTCAGCAGATATTAGATTAGCCGATGTGTACATTAGATTGCAGATGTGTACAAATCATGCTGATAAGACTTATGCAAGAAGGAAGCAGTGGGATGATTGCACTAAGACTTCATCTGTAATAAAAAGGATTGCATATACCCTGCTAAAGGAGATGCAGATTCCCTAGAAAAGGACTTCCCATTTGTCGAGGGTTAAGATTGCGGGGTGACAATCAAACCCTGGCAGATGTATTGTTAACCTCCTCTGCCCCCCACTTCCCTCTTTTGCCCCTCCCTCTCCCCCCTTCCCACTCAGGACAGGCGATCGGGAGGGAAAGAAGGACAGAGAGAAGAGAGTTGGAAAAGTTAAAGATGTTTTACTAATGCTACTAATAAGAATAGAGAAAATAATACAAAATATACAAAACCAGTCTTGAAAGTCTCAGCAACTGCAGAGCCAGCACCCAAAGTCCTGGATTAGACTCTGTAGCCAACCAGAGCTGGATTCAGTCTCTCACTAGGCCTCTGTTTGCAGGGCCAACCAGCAAAGTCCTCTCCTAATGTCAACCGTGAGGCAAAAAGGATGAGATCCTCATGATCTCCCACTTTTATATGAAGTATTCACGTGAATGGAATGTTATACATAGTTGATCAGTTTCTTGGTCACTGGTTTCTCGTCCCTCTTGCGAGATGTCCATCCGTGCTTATCAATAAGTTTGCATTCCTTTGCTAGGTTTACCAAAACATGTGTCTGGTTCTCCAGGAAAATGCAACTAATATGAAGGCTTTAGCTGGCAGGCAAATTCACTAAAAGAGAAACTTGTTTTTTAACAAAACCAGGACACCATTGTAATATTGCTGTACTTTAGGACTTTTTATACATGTAGCAGGGAGTCTGACTGTTCTATTGATTGGATTTTTTTACTCTAATGAAGAAAAAAAAAAAAAGAGAAATTTAAAGCATAGATGAGACCTGAAATTGCAACAAAGAAGACCTTGAAACTGAACTGAGGAGGATGAAACTTAAAATAAATGGTTTCAAATGAAACCTGTCAATGCCTTATCCATCTAGAAAGGAATGTTATGTCTTGCACTTAGCAATCTAGCATCCTTTGTTCTGTTAAACAGTTGAGTAATCTCATTGTGGCAGTTTTATCTAGGCCTGCCTGTTTAATCACGTTAATAATGGTAAGTATCATGCTCATAATTGAAGACTGTGATCCTCAAGAGTAATTTTTTATTCCCTCTGATAGTGTTTCTTTCCCCTCAGCACATACCCACCTCCCTTCTGCATTGTCTTTCACTCTTCTGCTGTTGTATTGTTTCCTCTGATCTGTGTACACTAGTCTGTATAAAGGTAGAAGTCAGCCTCCAAAGCACCTATCCTGTAAGCATCTGTGATAAAGATCTTTAGGAGGTTTTGTCTTCTTTTCTTTCTTCTTTTTTTTTTTTTTTTTCCTCCCCCTTTCCCCTTGAAAGCTCTGGGAAAACCAATAAGGAAAGATACTAATATAGGAGTAAACCAATTATGTAACTGAGAGGAATGGAAGAGACCATGATGAGGCAGCAGATTTCTTGCTCAAACGTAACTACTGCATTCCCCCAAAGGAAAAGACAATAACTTTATTCCATCTTCCTCCTGTATTTTACTAAAATGTTTTTTAGATACCTTAAGTTGGAAGCATTTGGTAGCTATGCACGCACCCACACGCAGACCTTAGCTGAAGTGGATTGATGTTTCCGAGTATGACTGAAGTGGGGGTAAAAGGAACAGCTTCGTAGTTGCTACATATGAAATTTTGGAATTGTGACTTCTTTTTTCTGTTCTTCTCAATGCACTTGAAATGTTTGTTAATAGCAGCTCATGAAACAGTTTGCATCGACACTAGGAAATTATCTTTCTTTCCACACGCCATTGTCTTTACAGTTGTATTCTACTGCAGTCATTGTTTTATTTTTGTTGCTAACTAAATTTTTTATTTTTTCTTTCTGTTAATAGTATTTTTTTTCCTCCAAAGCAGATGTAGGGGAAGGGAGTATGTAGGCTTGCATAATGACTATTGTGATCATGAGAAGAATCTGTAGAAACTTTCAAGTACACACTGTTGTCCAAAATTTCAACCTGATGAACCTGATGGTCTGAGATAACTTCTTATTTTCTTATAGAACAGTTTCTTTAGTATATTAGGTTTTGCACTTCAGACTCTTTGGTATATCTGAACTGGACATCCCATAGAAAGATTGAAAAATTGACTATGTCTTAGAAATGCCAGAGAGACTTTTTTTTTTTTTTCTCATGAGCCATGAGCACACATGAGAAGGAAACCACTGTACAGATGTGGTCCTATCAGTGGAGACAAAATAGTAATTTGTAGAACTTCCTCTATGATAGCAAATGCAAATACAGAATTTTGTAGCAATTGTCAAATGAAGCATGAGTGTTGTAAGCTGTACTTCAAATTTGAAAAAAAGAGTAATAATTTGCCAGAAGAAGAGCAAAAATCATCCAATTTCACAGACACAACAGGCAACAGCTAGTACCTGTTTCATTTCATGTTGCACATGCCTGGACTGTGGAATGGCATCAGTGCAGGGATTTGGTTTAATTTCAGTTTGGTGAACTCTTGCACTGTTTTGCACACAGATATAGTTCATTTTTTGTTTTTACTCCTAGAAAGTTATTCTTCAAAGACTTCTGGAAAACCTAAATAAATGAAGGCTTCATTAACTGCAACCTGTTGATAGTCCATTTTACCTTCTTATCCAATGGAGCACGTCAAAACCTGCCAGCAATTTTGAAGTACGCAAGTGTTCTTTCACCCACACACACACCCCGAAACCAGTGTAGTTCATTCTACCAGGCTGCATTTGCTAGTGAATGCTGTTCACATTCTTTCATGTTAACCAAATCAAGACTCTCAGCGTAATCTCCTTTGGTCAGTCATAGCAGTCAAAGTAAAAGCTTTAATTGCAAATGTTCAAAATCAAGCAGAAAAATAAAGTTTGTTTATTTAAAAAAAAAAAAAAAAAAACAAAGTCAAAGCAATCAGAAGTCAACTCTGGTTTCTTCTGTGCTTCCATCTCTCTCTATGATGGAAAACTTCAAATCACACAGCCCTTCCTGAATCTGTATTTCACCAGTACTGTAGGAAATGTACTAGATATTGTAGTAGTTACGAAATAATTTGTGGAGTATGTAACTAAGACCACAGGATGTTTGTTGAACAGTTGCAGTGGAAGCAGCACAGTTGGATTGTTATGTTCTGCAAGCTGTGAAGGCTAGAAAGGCATTATTACTTTCTAGATCTTTCCAAAGAAACATGCAAGTCTGCAGTTCATATGTGTTGTACCTTAACAGCATTGTATGACTATTCCTCACTGCCTTGAGATTGACTCTAAAAGTAATTTAAGTAGGTCTTAAGTTTTATGTGCATTATAAACATTGTAATTTTAACTCAAAACCAACCTTAACTGTTTCACAACATCTAATGAGATACCTATATGTTGCCTGTTACACTGTATGAAGGCACAGTGGGAATATTTCTTTAAACAAAGGTTCTATTTTCATTGCCAAGAATCTAGCTGGTTTTGGAGGCAGGAGGAAAAAAGGAGACTTAACAGATTCTTCAGTTCCACAAGATCTGCATTCTTGCTTTCAATTTAATCACAATATGCCATTGGTAGCCTTGCGTGAAACAATTGCCAATGTGTGTTCCTGTTCTTCAACAGCTTATCTCTCAGGGATCAAAACTGCATTTGCTTTAGTTGTGTCAGTGTCAATGCAGAAGGTTGGCCTTGCTATAGATCTTCATAAAGTTATTGAACATTTTGTTTTCGTTCTAAGTTACTGAACATTTTGGTTTAGTCCTTTTGGAAATAGCTGTGCATTGTTGCTGCTACTTGGTTGCATAGTTTAGATATAAAATGTTTACCCCTTCTTGGTGAAAAGTGAGTAAAATTTCAAGGTACCCATTTTGCTTTTTTTTTTTAAGTGACTTAGAAGCCTAACTTCATTCAGTTGCGAAACAAGCATAGCTCTGTCCACACATAAAGCTTTCTGTTGTCCCATTCAAATTTTCCTTTATTACTTATGCAAAGGTATAGTGTGGATGTAGCTGCAACCGTGTGAAAAACTTTATTTTAGATGCAGCTATTTTAGAATAAGAGTAGAAAAAACTATGACAGGAGTGCTTTTTCAAAAGTAAAATTGCATCTACACTAACAGGGACTGGAAAGATGAAGGAAGCAGGTAAGATGGTTGTTTTCACTGTGCTAATTAATTTCAAAGTTTAAAAAAGATTATATAATCTAGTGAAGGTGTCTGACTTCTTAATGGCTTATAATTCAGCTTGAGTTTATATAATTTTAGGTAATGGGTTAGCTGATACTAGCTTAAGCAATCAACTAACTGAAATGTATTTAGGTATACAGATCATAGATTTAGAAATGTCTATCTTATAGTTATCTCCTTGAAGATGATTCAGTAATGCCGATATTTACTCCACTTTTATTTTTTAAAGATTTTATGTGCGGGTGAAATGGGTGATTTCTATACTGAGGTGCATGAAAATTGAATACTTTAAAAATAATAGATTTATTTGAAAATGTAGCAAAACCACAACAATATTCTGCAAGAGAAAATGAGATAAAAGGAGGGCCAGAAGCATTTGAATACATATGAAATCAAAGAATAAGGCAATGTAATTTTTATGGTCTCCTCCAATCCATAAAACTCAGCCAAAAACAGAGTTGGTTTTTTTTTTAATCTATGGAAAAGTAATAGAATATGGGATAAAATAGCATGGGAGAAGGGATTTAGTAGAGGTAAAGTCTCTAAGACTGAGACTGTAACTGCTTTTTTTTGGTAGAAGACACAACGGCTCCTTGACTGCACAGCGGAATGAGAGCTTGGCCTGCAGTGGCTAATCCAAGGCCAAAAAGAAAGACTGGGGATTTAGGCCATTCACCTGGAACAGAGGAAAATATTAGAATCTGTTGTGCAACATAGTTGTGCTTTTCTTAATAATGAGACTTCTAAATTTGTATATAGTTAGATCTATAAGATTATACAGAAAATTAATCTGAAGAATGTTGTTAGGTATTAAAGTTCAGAAGTTGAAAGCAACAGTAATCGTTAATCATTTTTGGCAATTGTTTTTAGGGGCAAGTGGCTATTTTCTTTTTCAGTTACTCTTGCCATTTCCATACTGAGAAATATGGGTTTTGTTTTTTGTTTTAAGAAACATCACTTGCAACAATAACATGAAAGAAGAACTGGAAAAAGCATATTAAGATTTTTTTTTTCCCCCTACAGTATACTGTATTCTTGCATACCATTTTGAAGGGTATGCAAGCTGAGGAACATGTAGGAAGATGTCTCTGGTCTCTCCATTTGCATATCAGTTTGGTTCTGACCTTATTCCCACCTCATGTTTTCCACAAATGAGAATGGCAGGAGCCTTTTGCGCTGATTCTCCCTACACTGCTAGCGATAAAAAGAGCTTTTGGAAGTACAGTACGGCATTTGCTGTCCTGTTATCCTCGTGGTGGGCCGCAGACATAATAGTTCTAAAGCCTTCCCAGGTAGTAAGATCATGACTGGAACAGAATGACGAGTGGTTTATAGTCTCTTTTGCACTGAATCTTCATATTGCCACTAGTATATCAAGTGGTGTTATTGTAGCAACATGGTGTTTGTAGTATGCATGTACATTACAGAAATGTTAACTCTGCTGATAGAAAATGTTTCAGTAGTGTAATTGGTTTTTCAGAAATTAAATTCTAGAATACAGATTGGATGAACGCGATTTTTTTCCTTCAGAGAGGCAGCCATTTCACAGCAAAGGAATAAGGTTGTCTGTATTGAAAAATAGAATAAACCTATGCAACTGAGTAGGATGGTTTTTATTCACATAAGTATTCACAGAGTATTGCAGATATGTCTGAGTGTTAACTGAAGCTGCATTATATGTATGCTATTAGAATATGATTTAGTAATTCTGATTACTCCTATAATGATGTATTAGCCACAGTAAACATCAAAATAATACATTTTAGCTGGCTGTATTTGACATTCAAATGTAGATGTGAAGCCTTCATTAAAACTTATTTACTGTTACTGTATATGAGCTATCAACAGAATACAAGCAAGACTTGAAGAATACTGAAATGGTTGGTGTGGGCCTGCCTTACCAAATTGTCTGGAATCTGAGCTTTAATTTGAAAAATAATGATGAGAATGAATGCAACTCATTAGGAGTTACAGATACTTAATGCTTCTCAACTTTAAAATTTACATTTTGACACTGAAATACAAACAAGAGAGATCTAAAGTTAAATTTCATGTTGAGCGATGTAAACCAGTGTTGTCAGATCTAAGACTTGTAATAACTCTGTGTTCCTTGGTCAGTATATGTGAGTAGTCTTCGGGGCTTGCTTTTAATTTTCCTCTTCTACGTGCCAGTAGAAAAAAATAAGACTCTAAGGAGTATGGTTTTATATGCATGTGTGTGTTTAGAAATGTACACTTCGCTAATATTCTCAGTTGCAAGTTTTATCGCCCAGTGTGTCAGGAATCCACCTTTCCATAGAACAATGTAAAATCCTCACTTTTCTCAGTAAAATGGAAGGAAATAAAACATATTAATATTAGTAAGATTACTTTTTTTTAAACCTTGCCTACAGCAGCAACTGAATTCTATTTTTGCTTGGAACATAATTTTTGCTAACAACTTGTGTGAGGGAGGGACATGATTACACCTTTCTTGTGACAGCAGCAAAACAAAAGTCGATATTAAAAGCTGACATGCTGTTCAAGCAAATATGTAAAGTTTTAAGAGAACTCTGGGATAATTACTGATACTCAGGGCCACTTGTTCCCCATCATTTCACAGCTACGTAATTTACTATTCACATTAATCTTTTGTCTCAGTTGCATGCCCTGTAATGCAGGCTTTCTTCTATTTTTCTGACCCTGAAAATATGAGCTGATTGTGTACTTCTGGAGAGTTTTTTCTGGAGTTTTCAGACAATCTATGTGCTGAGCTTTGAACTGTCCTATTAGTTTTGATTCTAAGAAAATGTCTGAGTGACACTTTAACTTCTAATACTGCCACTTTTGAATGCCTGAGCAGTTGAATGGATATTTCTACTTAACCATATAATTTGATGCCTGATGAATTGTGTCTCTGCAACTAAATGAAAAACAAAAAGAGAATGTTTATAGGTTTGCAAGTTGAGATGTCATTAAATGTGTTTTAATTTCTGCAAACAATTTGCATGCAGGGGTTGGGAACATTTTATTTGGTATGTAAAAACATTTTGCACTTGTCTAGGGACATTTTGGGATGTTTACTGTCCTTCGAAGCATGTTCTAGGGCCACTGGTAATGTAACTGTGGTCTGATCTCTTATGATAACATTGTTTTGAGAATGCAGTAATATTTACACAACTGGAGTCCTGCATCTTAGCAATGTATTTATCCCATGGTACTTGATAATCATGTCTTCTTCCCTTTTTTTTTTCCCCTTTCTCTTCCCTCCCCTCTCCCCAATTCTAGGTAATTTTCAGGTGGTGGAAAATCTCACTTAGGAGTGAAAGTCGTGAATCAAGACCTGGAGCAACATACGCATCCCATGAGGATTTTTTGCAAAATTCATCTCTTCAGAGTAAGATGACAATAATAATTACAAACTTGCTGTGACATATAATGGAATAATCTAGCAATCGTTATCTATAGTAACTTTCATGAAAGATGTGATTACTTTGGCTAACAGGCTTTTTTTGCATAAATTTATTAATATAAATTAATGTATGAATACTGGAAAAACCAAAATACATGACAATAAGTGTAAATATAGGATTAATCCCAGCAATACTGGTAGTTTTATTATAAGACAATGAGAGATGTATTAGCCACAAAAACAGTCCAGAGAGCAATATTTTTATTGCTAATAACTCAGTCCTTATAATACTCTGTGCCAGCACATTTGTTTTTATGGCTATGTCATGAACCATCTGGATTCTTAATCTGATTTGACATGACTAACACCAAGTGCAACAGGTACTTAGGATTATACAAATTCAACATGACATTAGGAGCATACAGCCCAAAAACCAAAGTCAGTGGGAACACCACTAAATAAACCTCAAAATGCAGATTTATAGAGGTTTTTTTTCCAACCTAGTCCCAAAAGACTGGCCACTGAGAGCATCTGAAGTAAGTATGCTTTTCCCAGGCTTCTGTGGGACTATGTATCCCAAGTAGTGATTGCTCTGCATCTTTTTTTAATCTTCGTTCTCAGTAATGGATTAGTTTTAAGAAATGTCATGTCACAAGATACAGTTGGTCATGGCTCACAGAGGAAATGGTCTCCTAAAAATACGAAGCCAAAGACACATTAATTCAGCAACTGCAATGAATAGCTGAGGTCTGAGCTATGACCTAGTTTGAAAATGGGCCTGCAGGGACTGGATGGAGATCTGAGGCTTTGTAGCCCAAGAGACTAGGTAGCACTCAAACACCTTGCATTGGTGAGGGTTTGTGGTTTCTGTTTGTTTCGTTTTGTTTGTTTGTTGCTTTTAATAAGCTGCTCTTGTATTCTGATTATGTACAGACATACATTTAGTTAGAGATGTGACTTCATATGTATCCTGTTTTTATTATGAACTTGAAAGATGTCATTTCCAAATGAAGTACTGTTTTCCTTATCAACAGCTTTGGTAGACATCATCTTATTCACACGTAGGCAGAGGAGGTCTGCTTTCCTGAGAAGTATATGAATCTCAGGTGGTAGGGGAGAGGGTGAAACTTTCTGCAAGAGAATATACCTGTTTTCAAGAGTAAACTGGAGTGTATCTTCATTTAGGCTCTGAAATAAGACCAACACGTTTCCTATGCTTTGCTTATTAAAATCTTACACTCCCTACAGCACAATCAAGAGATTTTTAGCCCTGGTAAGTTAATGTGGTCTGCATTTCTATGTTTAGGTTTGTGTTTCTGATGTCCATTATAACTTCTGCAGCTGGCGCATTTCAAGTTAACAGTGAAGGTTAGGGAGGCTGCACGTGCCTGCTGTCTGTGCTCTGTTGATGGGGAGTCTGCACATTCTGAGCTCAAGCAACTGGGTAGATGCACAAACCATGGAAAAAGTTTCCATCAGCACTCACAGTCCATAACAAAACAAATCTTTAACTCCAATTATTGCCACTTGTTTTTACTAGAAGAGGAATTAATGCATCATGAACCAATAGAAAATGGATGGCCTGTTGAATTTGGCTCAGAAAGTCTTTAAATATGCGATGCTTTTTTTGCAGTAGGTGTTTATAATAGCTCCACTAGCTGAGGCAAAGAGTTGCCCCATGTTTTAAGTTGATTGTCAATTTTTATAAAATTGAACTTTCAAAGTAGTCTTCTCTACTTTTTGCAAGAAGTATATAGACTTCATAGCTGAATCTTAGGAATAGGTTTTAGTGGTTTTATTTTCAAAATTTAATATTTTTTAAGTTTATCTCATAAAAGTAGACTTGATATGTGAATGTATATTGGTGAAGATTTTAGCTTGTGGTTTTTTTACTTGTTGCTTATACTGTAAGATTTTCCTGTGGCATTTGATATTAATATGTCGCAATAAAACCTCTGCTTTACGTTGCCTGGGTACAATGATTCAAATAGTTAAATTATTATTAACATGCATTTTTCTACTGATACGTGTTTTCAATAGGTTACAAATAAGATCTGCCTGCTTTTTCTAGTTATTGGTGGTTCAGAGCTTTCATATCCCATAGGAAGAATTGAAAGCCACAGTTGCCATTCTTTCCTAACATTTAGTCACTTCCTCCTCCTTCTAAAATTGTCTTTAAAATCATACATGGGGTTTTCTCCTCTTATTTTTAGTAAAATTTTAATATAAAATATAAATATTTTGTTTTCAGAAAAATCTTAACATAAATAGAAGTATTATGAATATAAATTATTGTTTGTGAGAAGTTGTACTGTTATATTGATATTATGTCTGTTCGTAGCTCTTGCTGTTCCACACAATCAGATGTTTTTGCACCTCCTTCTCACCTCCTGTTAAGAGGAGCTTTGCTGCTGTGTTCTCCTAAGTATTCACAGATAATTTTTTTTCCATAGCTCTCCACAAATACATATACTGGAATAATATTTAAGTTATCCTTACTGATTTAAAGAAAAAAAAAAAAACAACTCTGAAATGCAGTATACTTTCACAGTAAATTTATCATTAGCTGCAGATACGTTTGTAAAGCAAGATGAATACAGCTAAATATAGCATAAAATAGCCAAAATAGTTCACATTATTATTTCTAGAAATAAATAATTTTCAGGAAAAACTCAATGAGCAGCAAATACTCGTGTGGTAGCTTGCTTAATCATTCAACATGAAGTAGATGCCCGCTGAAACATTATCAGTGTCATTCCTAGTATGCAAAGATTTGGATCATTCTTATGTATCAGCTTGAATTAAATCAGCCAGACAACTTTCAGTTGACTGTGTATATCATTTTTGTACTTGCATAAGGAATTTGAGGAAAATTACCAAAAATATAGAACAGAGATGTTTGGAAAGCAAAAAGGCAAATGAGAATCAGTCGTGAACTGTTTGCATTTGCAGTACAATACAGCAGCAGCAAAGAGAGCTTGAACAGTATTGGCCCATCTACCCAAAGACATGAAGGAAGATAAGGTGGTAGCTTCCTTTTACATAATTAAGAATATTTGGAACAAAAAGAGAAGAAAAAAGTCTTAACATCTTAACAGTGAAATGTTGTAATTTGGAAAGCTCTTTTAAATGTATTCACATAAGCTTCAGTTTTGTAAGTAATTTTAACAAAATATTTTCAAAGAAAAACTTGCTGCCTATAATCAGTATAGTTTCAACTTCTGTGATTCTGTTTCCCTCTCTTTTTATGACTTCAACATACATGAGAAGATAGAACCTAGTTGGTTTAAAAAAGAAGAGCCAAATCCCCAAAACAACAAAAACAGCTTTGGATGTATTAGAATAATTTCATAATACAAAACCCATTAATTTTGCTTTAAACTTAAATCCTGTATGAAAAGGAGAGGAGGAGGAGGAAAAAAAAAAAAACAAAACAAACACAAAATAAAACAAACAAACAAGCAAACAAACAAAAGCCCACCACGTTCTTTACAAATCAGGATGACTGCATTCATGTCATCAGATCTTAGGAAACAACATGCTGCTCCAAAATTTACCACTGATCATTTCTTAGAAGTGTAACAAATCAAATTCAGGATCCTGTTTTATAATGAGCTAGTATTTTTATTAAAGCAATTTGATAAAATAGGTAAATCATCTGAAGAAACAGTGTTGAATTCATAAGGCCAAGTTCCAAGTTGGACACTGAAGCAGAAATAATCAACTGTATAAATGCAGCATGGGGAGTAGCTCACTAAGGATCTACAGAAAAAGAAGTTGGCTTTGTACTAGATCACAGAGTGAATGAGGCAAAAAAAGTCATGTCCGTGTAGAAGATAACTGTTGTCCATGTCGTTTTAGTAGGTTAACTGTACCTAAATGAGATGAGAAGCAGAACTGCAGGGACTCTTCATGTCAGAGCCATCATTTCCCCAAAAGCATACAGCCAAAGTACTTTTTTTCAGTTGGTTTACTAACCTCCTCCTGAATAAACAGCACAGTCTTTATGTAAGTAAATATATATGTGTATGGAAAAGTGGACAAAATGGGTCTGGACAAGTTTCAGTTCCCATTTGCTGCTGTTGTTAATGTTCCTCAGCTGAGACAAGAGTGTGCTGTATGTTAGACAATGTACAGGTTTTTTAACTAGAGACTTGCTTTACTGCTCAGTTTTCCTGGATGTCACTAGCAGCTCTTAAGATGAATTGAAATACTGTAAATTACTAATATTCAATGTAAGATACATTATTTTCTCTAGAAAACATTTGAAAAATGAGCTGACTTTTCTGCTTTTTTTAAAGGTGTATCTGAATAATGTGGGTTTATCGGGAAGAAATTTCAGGCTTGTACAAATCTGTTGTCCCTTAGGTTTGTGATTTTTTTTTTTTTTTTTTTTTTAATTTTAATTTTTTGGTTTTATTTTTTTTAATCACAGTTCAGATTGCTATAGTGTTTGGTGCCAACATTCTGGAACATGTTTTCAATCTGTGCCAAGGTAAATATGACCTCCTGGAACGGCTTCCTGTCGCTTTGCTCGTGTACATCATTTCCTTTCTGGACCTTGAAGATATTGCCAGGCTTTCTCAAGTTTCACGCAAACTTAAAATGGTAAAATATGTGTATATGTATATATAAATTATTTTGAAATTGTTAGCTTTGCTGTGCAGCGTGTTGGTTTTGATTCATCTCACGTTTGATGTAACCATCAGTCTGCTTTTCTTAAAGTTTGAGACAATAAATTAATCATCTGTATACAAACAGCTGAATGGGTACAATAAAAACTAGATCTTAGGCAGTTAGAGAGACTGTGCTTATCATGCAGACTTTTGTCGCATATAATAAACACAATGGTCCAGATAATTCCATTGTAACCCATGGCTGGGTGTTTTGCACTACTGCCAGGATTAAGGATTTGAAATGTAAGATGTATGCTTTGCATTATGATTTGTATTATTGTAATGTCTAGAAACCTCAACCACGGACTGGGATCTCCTTATGCTAGGCTCATTAACGAAGAAATCATTGCCATAGCTAGAGAGCTTACATTTTAAGTGTTTGACAAAAGACAGGAGCACAAGGAAACAGGGGGAAAGGGTTCTAGCTTATGAAAAATAGGAAGAGAAGCATATTAAAGAGAAAAATAACTTGATTTTTATCCCCAGGGATGCTGTAGGAGCCTAGAATGAAGCCTGACAAGTTATAGGTTATATGGTTACTGAAAACATAAGTAATGGTGAGATATTAGGAGGAAGATAAAAACAGGTTTAGTCATCTTGAGTCTGATGTGACAGCTAGATACTCTCTGAAAGACTTCAGAGAGACAGATTAACCTTTTAGTTTGGAAAACAGGACATGTGTCTGGTAAAGAGTTCATCTCTAAATTGTATCAGGAGATCACTCACAGGGTTTGTATTATTTTGAGGTCATGTAGCCCCAAATTTCCAGAAAAGTTCTACGTATGACTGCTGACAGTTCAAGAGGACATGGCTGTACTGCTGTTCCTATGGTGTGGCTACAAAGACATTACACGTGCTTTAGCGAGAATGAGTTCAGGTGAGCACAAGAAATAGGAGACAGTGTAAAGAAAGAACAGGAGAAAATGGTGAGGTAGGAAAATAGAGCATGTCATGAATTTAGAGATGAAGGGCAGGTGGAAGTAGATAAGCTTGCTGAGTTCTGGGCTTTATTTCAATTTGAAGAAGAAACAGTTGCTACTGCAATCGGGAAACAATCAGCAGAGGATAAGAGAATTAAAAATGACTAAAAGAGAGGAAGAGAATGACTGGAAGGGAGGTCAGGAAATTATTTATTAGTATATTTGGCATCAATCCATCATTTGTGGAGCGTGAGTGGAGTAAGACAAGCAACCGTGGAGGGCAGTAAACTTTTCATTAGTTTAACACAAAACCTTGGCTATTCTGGAATTTAAGGAAATCCTAGAAAAATAACTTTCATAACACTAAAGAAAAGATATTGGCACAATTAAATAACCTATTACAACTAGTAATGCCATGCCCTCTTTCTCTGATTTCAGCAGTATTTTTAAGGACTTTGCCCCAGTACTGTGAATTTTCATTTCCAGACTAATTTATGTGTAGACTGGAATGCTGCTCTATGTGGAATTATAAAACAACATATTCGTGTTTTAAAATATGGAAAAATAGAACAGTCTCTGCTCTCAGGACTGAAAATTTGAGTGTGAAGGGCTCTGTACATCCATCCTGTGCAACGCAGCCTCGTAGGCTGAACTAGACGGTATCTTCATGTGTTACCCAAAGCACGGCATTTCTCTGTGTGGTTCTGAGCATAAATCCAGCTCTCCAGATTATTCAGACACTTTCAATATGCTTTTCAAAGTATTTTAGATTTTCACTAAGTACTATTTTTAGGTATTGTAAAAGAAGCTCTGTCTCAAAAGGAACAATGTACAGAAGTCCTAACGTGGACACCCACACTGTGGGTTTTCCAAAGACTTTTTCAGCAAACTTTGGTATTGTGATGTCTCCCAGCACAGGCGCAGGATAGGATTCATTTAGTTTATTTTGTATGATGTCTTTGGATAGCCAAAATTAAACTACAGAAAGGAAAATCCCGCTTTTGAGTGCTCCTGAGAGCTGCTCCCGGCAGAGGGAGCCCGGTTCCCAGCCCAAGGGCCAGGACGAACCCCCTGCGCTGCCCCAGCACAGGCTTGTTCTCATTTAGAGTGGGGAAGATCTCACTGTTATTATGCAGTTCAGAAGCCATCAGCACAGAAAGAAAACCGCAATAATGACAGTGATTATCTTTTTTTCTTACTGTATTTTTTAATAGAACACTGTATTTGGAAATATAGTCTTATACTAAAAATCAGTCTCTATTTTTAACTTGTGTCCATTTTTAATAGGAACAACAGAACGGTTAGAGACCAAGCAGAAATTTAAAGAAAACTTTAAAACGGCATATATTTTTGTATTAGGACTTCTGCAGCGATTCCCCCCCAATAATCCTGCTTCTCCTTTGCTAAAATCTGATAGCACGTTGTGTGTGCCTGCAGTGTGATCACTCTCACAATTCCATACAACAGAAACAGGACCACAGGTACTCTGATACAGCTTTGCCGTAGGCAGTGAATTAAATAGTTCAAGGTATCCAGCTACATCAGCAGCATGTACCAGAACTTATACCAGGACTTTTGCTCTTCTATTTTTGTTACTACTTGGGACAGGCATTCCAGCCACTCACATTGTGGTGATCTAGAGCAACTCTACTTAGGTCTCTGCAGTTACACAGTTAGAAAAGTGGAACATTTGGGAGAATCAATGTTACTGTGCTCTGATATAACTTACAATGGGCAGATAATATACTCAGAGTATCTTCCTAATTTTTTTTTTGTGGCGGTTCTGTCATCCAACAAATTACATAATTTTTTCTTCCTGTTTATAATGCAATATTTCCACCTGATTCTGTTTATGGAGTCATTCTGAATGAGGGAAGCAGCTCCTGAGAAACAGGCTTAATCCCTACAGTGCTTCTAAAAGGCTCCTAAAATTGCATTTCTCTTGTAAGAAGACCAAATGCAATTTGCTGCCTTTCCTTACCTTGAAAACCAATTTGTGATGTGATTTATGTGTCCTAACAAATTCTTCGGCATCATCTCGCACAGCTTCATTGATTTTAGTGGGGATATATGAATGTTGTGGTTTAACCCGGCAGGCAGCTAAACACCGCACAGCCCTTTGCTCGCCCCGTGCAGTGGGATGGGGACAGAATTGGAAAAAGGTAAAACTCATGAATTTTGAGATAAAGACAGTTTAATAAGACAGAAATGAATACACAAAACAAGTCATGCAATTGCCTACCACCCACTAACCGATGCCCAGCCAGTCTCTGAGCAGCAGTCCCGGGGCAACTTTCCCCCAGCTTATATACTGAGCATGATGTCGTAAGGTATGGAATATCCCTTGGGTCAGTGTCCTCGCCATGTCGCCTCCCCAGCCCACTCGGGGGAGTGGTGTGAGAAGCGGAAAAGGCCTTGACTCTGTGTAAGCACTGCTCAGCAATAACAAAAACATCCCTGTGTTACCAAAATTCTTCTCATACTAAATCCAAAATACAGCACAGTACCAGCTACTAGGAAGAAATTAACTCTCCCAGCTGAATCCAGGACAATGAAGTACATACCAGGAAAGTATGTGGCATTACAGCTCCTTTTAGTGCAGCAGAAAGGCCTTTGATATACCAGAAGAAACTTCTCAGATTTTTCACAGAAGAACATGCAGTATCTTGCATTGACAACACTGGGAAAAACTTCCCTGATGTCATTGTGAGTTTTAACTAATATTGTGTCTTTCAAGATAGGTGGGCAGCTTGTGCTGCAAGTGACCTTCATACAAGGTGTCTGTGTTATCCAAACACATTTTGTGTAGTAAAATAATCAGCAATTAATAAGACAAATTATGTTTTTATGCCTCTACTTTCTCTTACAACTAGGTATGTAACAGTAATGCACTATGGGAAAATATTGTGAAGAACTTGTGTGACACAATTACACCAGAAATGAAAGAACTTGCGCAGGAAATAGGCTGGAAACAATTCTTCTTCACAAACAAGCTTCAGCTACAGGTACAGCTCCGAAGGAGGAGGCAAAAACAAGATGCTCGGGACAAAAATCTATCTGAATAAAGATGCATTTTTTTATTGCAACAATTGTTATAAGGTGTGGATTTGCTGTTTATCAGGTCAGACATACTGACTTTTCTGCTTTGCTAGGGAAAGAAGATTATTTTAAGGATTGAAAGAGCAAAAACAAAACTTGTCTTACTCTGAGCAACATGCAACTAATACAATGTTTAATATGTTGGGCATCCTGAAATTGTATTATGGTCAGTATTGTGACAGTTACAGGCAATTGAAGAGATAGTACCTTCTTTGTACTTCTTCATTCTGACTTCTGTATCTTTTATATACGCTATACGTGCCCCATGTCTTCCATCAGATGCTATGGCATTGTCATCATTACCTTTACAGAAAACTGCATTATCATTTCTAGCTACAAAAATTGCTAATGACTGCTAAGGTTTTTACTGTCCACCATGGTGAATTTGCAGTGTTTATAGGCAAGTCACACATAGCTAGTTCCAGAGTTTGATGTGTGTTTAAATATCTTTAAATTAATTATTTAAACTTCATGCAAATAATAATTTTGTCACCAAGAAGAAACTTCTTTGGTGACTGAGATTGCGGATCAAATTATTGTCCTCATCTTGGACAATCCATCAGAATCATATTTGAGACACTCCAGCAGAATGGTATACAGGCAACATTTTTCCTTGATGTTGCTGATGCAGGAACATTTGAAACTAATTGACTTCCATTTTTTGAGTTGCATTTTTGAGAGGAGACATTTACTATGTTACTTAAGAGTGTTAAGACTAAGGCTGTTCCTACATGACTGACTTGCTCCAACAATCATCTTCAGTAATTCAGAGACCAAATATTATTACTCTGAAAGTTCCAGTTAATTACTATATCGTTTGCCATTCACCCGACGTAAGGCTTGAGTATTAAAAACAGTGATTGCAGTATTTTTATATAATAGTGTAATATTTGAAGAGTGTATTAGGTTTACAATTTTTTAACGTGTTAAGTGTTAAACTTGAATTTTATACATTGATTAAAACTATGCATACAGGGTTCTTATTCTGTTTCTTTATAAAGCAGTATTTTAATTCGTAAAATATATTTGCTAGTTTAGATCAAGAATATTTTGTTGTACAACTATATACTAATGTTCTTGAAGCATGTGGTGATTGTAGATACCCAGAAAAAAAACCTTAAGTACGTTCTTTTCTCTTTGTGACTATTTCCTTTTAGAACAATGACAAATACAAATTTCATTACGTGCATAAAATACTATATTCATAGAATTTCTGTTCTGTGTAATAAAAAAACTATAAAATGTAATTTTGCTTTGGAGAGATGACTTTAAGAACTACAGTAGGTGAGCAGAGCTACTAAAAAACAGACCCTCTGTTTTTCTTAGCTGGTGCTCTTATAACAGATTTAGGCAGTTTCAGGTTAGGAAACCAGAAGTTAGGCCAGCCAGTATGGACCGACCAAATATTAATTTAAAATCTTAATTTAATTCAATTTTGTCAGCCCCCCTTCCCTTCTCCTTGATCAACCATGTACCTGTCCCACCTGTCACAAGAAACAAGAACAATCACTTCGCAGGATAATGTTCATTTTTAAGCTTAAAAAATGAACTTAATTAGTAAATGAACCAACAAAAAAGCTGATTTTAAGGAATTATTAATACCGACTTTGTTTTGACACCATGTGTTGCAGTTCACTGCCACCTCAGTTGTTTAATATCGGTTTTAAAGGCCATACATAACTATCCTGTATGAATGAACTGATCTAAATTTTAAAGTAGTATGGAGTTCTCTGAAGGTTTTCTTTTTTAACTTGGCTCATTTCAGTGATCTATTTTAAAGTATATCCCTGCCAACAGTTGTAGAAGGGCAAAACTAAGAAGCTGGTGAATTCCAATATAGAGCAATGCGACTCGTAGTTCACAACTCGTCTTTAACCAACCTTGCAGCTATAAAAAGATCTGTATAATGACATTGTTGCATACTGAATATTTGTCCAATAAAATAGAATAGTATCAATTGCTTTTAAAGTGTTCCAGCAGCATGTGTCAGTATTAAACTAAGAACCTGATTTGTCATGGAAAGACTTTCATAGAACTAGCAGGAAAAAACCATACAGTTACTATCATTTGATAGGAAAATTAACATCAGACTTGCATGCCAAAGCTGAAAAAAGTTTGTCTTGCACCACCATACTAAACATTCTGCATTGATTACCATGCATTTAATGTTGTTTATGAGATCTTATTTGAATATTTTAAACAGTCTTTAGCTCTTGAATGCTCTGCATTTCTGATTTTCTAGTGAATAAACATCTCAAATGTGACCAATCTTACTTCATGGTGTACATGATAAGCAGCAACACAACTGCTCATAATGTAACAAGGTTTTGTTATTAAATTAATTGTAACAAAATTTATAATGCTGTGGTCCATTTTTTTTCTAAAACTCTATTTTGCCAATTTTGCCCAACTCTTTAGTACTGTTTACTTGACAAACAAGTCCCATGGCAGGAGTCAATGGCAATGTTACCAAGTTCTGCAATACCTCTAATTTGGTAAAGCAACCAGAAACTTCAAACTGTTTCTGGAAACGTTTTCCACTCTGTGAATAACAATAATATTTTCAATATGTTGCCTGTTTCTGCTTTTATGTTTGTTTTATCTCAGGTGCATTAAGTGTCACAGCATTTATAATGCAGCCTGTGTATTGAGAATTACTACTTTATTATGCAGTTGATACTTAAAAAAAAAATAAAATAAAAAATCCTTGAAGTATAGAGTCATTTCAGAAAAATATAAGAACTTTTCTTCAGTTTTGCATCACAGAAACAGTAATTTTAATACACTGAATTAATTGAATTATTGTACCAACATTTCAACCATACTTGACTAGCCAGGTAAAAATACATTTTCTCATACTCAGTAACTAATCTTTTATCAGACAGAACATATAGTAGGAAGGACTTTTATAAATTGTTCATATCATGATTAAATTCTCTTGTAGGACTCGTGTAAACCAGGAGTAACTGCACTGCAGTCAATGGAGTTTCACCAATGGTTAGTGGTGAAAAGTTAAAAAAGAAGCAAGAGGAAAAGGCTCCTAGCATTGTTCCAATTTTGAAGACTGGCAAAGTGCTTTTAATCCCTATATTTGTTAGTTCTAAAGTAAAAGATCTTAACTCATTTTAAAAGCATATTTCTCATAATTTATTACCATTTTGGTGCACATTTTCTTTTCACTTAAGTACAGCTCAATGTGGTTGGTTCCATAAGAAAAACAGCTTCATGCTGTCATACAACAGAAACATGAAAACAAACAATTCTATAAAAAAACTTCTGGAATTTGTTCTATACTTGTGCCTCTTCTGTAGGTTTTTCTTTAGGTTGTTTCTTTTGAATACAAGGTTGTATAAACAAAAATATTATTCCCACCATGTATAGCAAGCCAGATATGTAAAAAGAAAAGTCGTATTTATGTGTGATGTCATAGATCCAACCTGCAAAATAAAGACAAAACATGTTTGTTACAAAGCTTGACAACAAGGTACATTGAATTGGAAATTATGAAAAATACTGCACATTTATTTAATGTCATTTCAGTCTAATCTGTAGATATTTTGTGGAAAAAAGTGGATGGTGACTTTCTCCTCCTGGAGATGCTACAAATGGAAATGTATTAACAAAATCTCATGTTCATTCACCAAAACCCAAAACTAGTGCAAAAACCTATTTCTTGTTTAATATCATAGAAGTCTTAAAACGGGACTCTAGCTATGTGTCATCGTAAGAAGCCAAGCAACCTTCTCTCTAAAACTGTTCATTTTTCAAACAAGTTATTATCACAGGTCTGACTTTAAAATAGATATTTTGGAATCTCAAACCAATTAGTTCTCCCATCCTACTATTTTCTTTGTGCAATGCCCACAGTGCAGGTGAGTTCCACTGCCGTGCCTTGTGCAAGCGAACACATTCCCAACAGCCTTCCCAAAGATTCGCATACCGATAAAAGACTTTTCAAGAGATGTCATCTCAGTACTGCAATCACTCTCATTCCAACCGTAATTCCTTTGCAAAAATACAGTTACTTCAGAAAGGTGTGGGAACCCAAAAGAGCAACATGCCCTCATGTCATGCTGGTTGCACTGCAGTGTAACCTCAAGATCAGCTTTTTTTACCTCAACTACGTGCATCCTATTGGCTTCATTACTAACGACCAAATACAAAGGTGTGTTCAGCACAGCCTCAGAGGTGCTGGAAGAATATACGATAGAGTAAAAATGCTGCTGCTTTTCAAGGGCACTACATGAGCTTTCTTCTAAATCATGTCAGCTCACCCAGCGGAGGGGAGAGAAGGTGAGGGCGTCCTCGCTTTCCAGGGCTGCTTGTGCTGCTCAAGGCTCCTGTTCGGCCGGGTGCCAGCCCTGGCTGACCATGCCATTACTCACAAGGTTTCCTACTGCTTTCTTACAATTTGCATCTCTGTAAAAGCCCACGTCTGGCTATAGTATTGACAGTCAGTACCTGCACACCTGTGCTTCCCTGTTGCTTTCTATGAGAAAATTTATAATGAATGTTTGTTTAAACCCAAGTAATTTTCAGGATAACATATATACACGTCTGCCTTCTGCTGTGGCTGGCAGTAAAGAGATGATGAGCAGTCCCCAAAGTAGGCATTTCTGGCTGAAGGACGGCAAAGCTAAGTTAGTTAAATCAACACATCCACTGGCAGCTTGCAGCAGTGACACACAAACACGCTTATTAGTTCTTGGGGGTAATACTATGGTACAAACACTTGCATACCCTGAAAACTACTCATCATTTTTTCATCCAGATAGAGGCATGAGTATGCATAGTATAAATACTACACAAAACACATAAAAATAGGTTAAAACTTTCTCATTTAAAAAAAATATATTTTAAAGAAACATACCCTTGAAATGACAGACTGTAATAGATTTGAGGTTATTTGCAAGGATGGTGATTTGTAGTGTGTGAATAGTGAGCGGGTAGCCAGCAGATGTGATCTGTGAATTTGTACAATGTAAAGCTGGATGTTACAGTCCATTCTGAAGCAGCTGTAATTTTGTTAACTACACATGCTCATAACATAAGAAAGCTTAATAATATAACAAGTCACACGGTTATAATACAAACATCTGTTGGTTAGAAGTTTGAACTTTTTACCTGCAAAGGGTGGCCCAAGCAATGCAGATATTCCGTTGGCACAAATGATGATGCCATAGGCATTTGCAAGGTGTTTCGTTCCAACTAAATCTTCAGTCACAACAGGCATTAGAGAAAAATAGCCACTAGAAAATCCTATTAGAGCACAAACCACAGCCAGGCTAATGTACGTGTGCATTAGTGGCAAAGTAAGAATGCAGGTGACCAGGGTAAAGTTAGCTATGAGGAAGACATTCCACGTGCTGATGCATGGGAGATCAGAGACGATTCCAAGGATCACTTTACCAAAAATATGAACAATGGCTATAATGGATGTCAAAGGAAATATATTGTTCTGATTAGATAAGTTGTACTGCTTGACTATTTCTGGAAGATGAATAAAGGGAATGACAAAGCTGCTATAGGCAAATAAAGCCCAAATTATAAAGGCCACAAATACTCTATTGGTAAACAGTGATGCAGCTCCAAAGTAGCTGGAGTACCATATTGCAAAGCCCTTCCTGACCGTGACTGTCAGCTGGCTCACTCTCTTAAGAATGCGCAGTCCGTACATATTCCTTCCACCTCTAGATTTATCTCCAATGTCTGTGTGCTGAACACTGTCAAGCACTTCTTCATTTGTTGCCTCTTCTTTTTTTTCTGATTCGTCACTGAGGGGTCCATTAGATTTTATAGTCTCTGCAGAATGGGACAGAGCTTTTGCCTTATTATCTTCACTATTACTTCTCACAACATATTTTTCACTAACATCTTTGGGAGAGAGTGGTCTCATAAGCGCCCCGCAGACACAAAGGTTGAGGGAGATGGCGCCCTGGAGGAACATGGCGCTCCTCCACCCGTATTCGGTGCAGAGGTACTTCAGCAAGGCAGTCATTAGGAAAGCTCCAAACCCCGTTCCCGTGGTGCTGAGTCCTTGTGCAAGCGCTCTTCTCTTCTGAAAATACTGCCCCACCATGACCACTGCAGGCAGATAAACCATGCCACTTCCAACACCTACGAAAATAAAAACCAAAGTCAATCCGAACTTTTTGTCAACGAGATAAAAAGCAGTGAAAAATGAATCAGTTTTATTTCTAACTTTTGCACATAGTAGTAAAACCGAGAATAAATATTCAATTCCCATGTTAACTTTCATTTCTGTCTCATAGTACATTCCAAATTTGCAATAGTCATTCCAGTGAGAACACAATACTGCTATTTAACTGCTGGAAAAAAATGAAACATGTGGAAGAAAAAACCTTTACCTCAGTTCAGCATAACACCACTGGAAAGCCCCAAACATCCCACAATAAATCAGTGATGGTTAATATGGCAACAACATAAACAAACCCTATTTTGAAACATCTGTATATTTGTAATACTTGCACCTGATTGTATCAGCAACCAGAAATGGCTTAGTGGGTACATCGTGTTGCTTTTGCCTAAGTTCACCAGCAATGGAAACTGAGACTGAGTTTTGTCCTTTGTTTGTAGCTGTGCAGCCACAGTGACCGTGAGATAGGTTTCAGGAGCCAGTACGGGGCATCAGGCTGGTGGCAGGACCTTGGGTGGCTGCATGGTTTCTCTTTGGGCACTCCAGGAGAGTCCAGGGAGGGCCACACACCACCTGCACAGGCATATTCTTAAAAGGCAGATTTCTAATTTTGTAGAAATCCCCCTACTTATGGTTAAAAACCAGGGTATTAAGGTTAAAGTAAAAAGTGTTGAGAGTTGTGCAAATACCATTAAAGGGAACAGTTGCCCAGTTTTTGTCACAGTGAACTCCTGACAGAGAGGATTTGGAATGGAAAAGGTGTGTGTAGAAGATGCTTCTAAATTCACTGTGATCATAATCTAGAAGAGTGTTTTGGGCTTAGAAGTCTTCCTAAATAGCTGATAATGTAGCTGCATGCAGCTAGATCAGAGAAAGAGCTCTTAGTCCAGCGAAGCCTGAAAAAAACCCCACCTAAACACCATGGCAGTGTACTGTGGACAGAGCTGACCTGTTTTGCCTATCAGAAGCATTTATTTCTTTGCTATGGAAATATATAACCAGGTTTTTATTTTGCACAAAGTCTCCCTCCCCAAACGCAGCCACACACTCTGAGGAAAGCTCTCTGCTCTAGCAGACCCCTGCCCAGCCGGAGCAGCCTGCCCTCGCCTTTGCAACACGCTGAGCCTCGCGCTTCAATTACTGTTTACTATGCCCCTCTGCACATCCCGAGAAATAACGAATTTAAAAAATTGTTTTATCTTTTCATTCTGTGGGCTACACAGCAAAACATAGACTTACCACATGCAAAGGCATGCCACCTTCACAGGTAAGTACAGAGCCACAACCCTCTCCACCCATTTTCCTCACAGATTTGTCACCCTGCACCCACAGCAGCGGCAGGGCCGGCTCCGCCCACCCCCGCGGGGCCTCACGGACATTTTGTGCCCCAGCCCACAGGGGCCCCAGGGCTCCCCAGACACGTGGGAGAGCAGAAGGGTCCTCTACCCTGCTGTGGGCAGGGAAGCCCATGGAACTGGGATGAAGCTGGCGGGCAGAAGGTGAGGGGAGAACACTGTGAGGATCTGGGGGGAGAACCAAGCTGAGGAGAGGGCGCTTTGGGAGAACCAAGCTGAGCTGAGGGCGCTTTGGGAGAACCAAGCTGAGCTGAGGGCGCTTTGGGAGAACCAAGCTGAGGTGATGATGGTTTGGGAAGGGGAGCTGAGACAGCAGGTAGCTGCAGCCAGGGGGTACAAAGTTGGGATCACAGGGATGTACTGCGTGAGGACACCTGGCACAGTGGGTCACCAACGCAAGAACAGGAGCCATGAGCAAGCCCACAAGCACTGCATGGAGGCCCAGAACTGATCACGTCAGGAGACAGCCACCGAGCAGCGGTCTGAGTTCTAATGGCCATGCGAACATGACAGAAACTTCCCCGAGGTGGCAGTGGGTGAGGTGAACATGAGCAAGGGGATGGCAGTGAGGGGACGGGGCCGGTGGCGATGGGTGAGGGAGGAGATGGTGAGTGAGGGCAAGGTAAGTGAGGAGATGGCAAGTGAGGCGATGGCGAATGGAGGTTTTGTGGAGCTGAAGGAAACATCTCAGGCATCTCTACACTGGTTTTCTGGTCAGACTTACTCCTGCAACAGCATCTCACTTCTCCAGCTCATGTATAACTTTGCCTTGTGTTTTTTTCTGAAAATATGGGTTTCAGCCCTCTTTAAATTCTCTATATAATCTCTGCCCTTTTGTCTGGTATTTTGGTTTCTTTCTGAAAAGTAGCAAGGGCTGAAAGGAGTGTATAGATTCCTGTCTGCTTGACTATATTCAATATATATGGAAACAGAAATTTCGAAAGGGTACAGCTCTTACCAGCCGTCACTCCAAACGTAAGGAAGAGGTAGTGCACATTTGAGGCATACGCACTCAGTATCCAACCCAGGGCATTCAATACGCCTCCAATTATAGCTGTCTTGCGGCACCCACACATGCTGATGAATAAACCAATGAAAGGACCTGTTAAAAAACATGAAAAAATGTTAAATTATTTATTTAATTCTCTACACTTTTTAGTAGTTTTTCACATGAAGATTCTGAATGTTTTAAATAAAATGTTAAACATGAGGCTACTCATGCAATTCAGATCATTTTCCCTATTACCGTTTGAAATCATGGGAAGAAAAAGTCAACCAACCGACCAATACTTAGCAAATACCTGCAGATCCTAATATCAAAGTTGCTCCATGAAGAAGCCACAGTTTAAACAGAGGAAGAAATGGAAACCATTGTTCCCAATACTAATGCTGTGTGAGTGCAGGCTTTTTTCACAAGTAACTAGAAAGTAAACATTTTGTTTCGTTTTCACTGGTATATTTTAGGCAGACCTAAATACATTTTTTTCAATCTTAATTTAGGGAGATAGAGATGTGTATATACGTATATACACAAACATACCCCTCCATACATTATTTTGGGTTGATCCAACCACAGCTTAAAAAATGACTTTTAGTTCAGCTGCCAAACTGAAATATAAACTGTCCAAACTCAACATCTTCTCCTCCCAGGTAGAGTACGGGGAGGACCACAAGCTTCACAGATCAGCTGTTTTCTTAAATCTAGTGAGACCTTGAAGTCACAGGCATCCTTTCCTGCTCATGCTGTCTCCTGGAGTAATTGTCTTCTCTATCGTCTTCCCTCTTGTTCCCTTTCTCCCTCTAACTTGTAAAATTTGTCCCGGTGACTTTAAAAAGGCAACTCAGGAGAACTTGGGCAGCTCTGCTAATAAAATGGAAAACTGTAAGAAAATACTTGAGGGATGAGTGGCAAACATATTCTTAAAATGTTTGTAGTTTTGAAATAAATTATGCTGGAACATACCTACAATGAGTGTAATGCCCATGCTGAGGGAGCTAACCCACGCTGTTAAGCCACGACTTTGATTAAACTCTTCAAGCCATTCCATGTTGAGTATTCCAAGGGCCATTTGGGACCCCATGATAAGTATGTGCACAAGGAAAGATGAAAGTACAATCATCCAAGCCCATCCTCCATCAATGTTTGGATTAGGCTTAACTGGCTTACTTCCAACTTTCGAGTCATCTCCAAAATCATATCCAATATCCTCTCGACTAGCATACATTTTTTCCACGGTATTCTGAAACAAATGCAGTAAATACCCTCAAAATACATACAAATGATCAGATTTTGTAGTTTAGTTCTAGGGAACAGCATAAATCACTACCATATTTCACGGTGGTTTAGTGCAATTATAAAGTGAATACTGGGTTTTCATTGTGCAAATGTAAAATGCTTAGAAAATTCTCTAATTAATGTTTCTTTGTGTACCTTATTATCATGGCTGTCTATGCAGGAGTATTTACAGGTTGACAGTAGGCTGCACTATTTCCATTACTATAGATTTTACTTACTTGTCGGTGGCTGAGCACACTCACTCTTCATGGGTTGACTGTGGTCACCAAAAAAGACAGGTCTCTCTCTGTATGTTCCTTCTCTGTATCACCTTCTGATGTCCCAGTAAGATTATGTACCTTTGTGTTCAAGTTGATAGAGCTTGGAATAAAAGACGGAAATCCTGAAGAGGCAGGTAGATGAAGTTACCATATGTTTTCAGAGGAAACCAGTTTTGAGATGTATTTCCTTCTTAGTAGTGGAAGAACAAGACTGAAAATAGAAAGATAAAGATTTAAGGTCCTTGATTTCAATATGCCTTGCTTACATAAACTACAAGGGCCTTGTTACTACCTCTCTGGCAAGCTTTTTATTAGAGTCAACTTGACAAACAGTTTGCTATTATGCTTTCAGTTTCCATAGTATTAATCCATATAATCCTGCTAAAACCAAAGAATTCTTCCAAATTAATGTAAATGCCTATCAGAATCAAACTCTGTGGCAGAGTTATGTGCATAGATGTACGTAGGATCGAGCCACAGCACATTAATTTGATTGCTCTGATTTCTTCCATTGTTGCTCTAAGTGAAGATTACAACACAACATGAAAGTAATTTCAAAACCATTTTTAATTGATAAACAGGCAAGGTGCAGAACCCCGTCTTCCCTCCATCTGATTTCTGCTGCAACATATTGAAATGTCACCTGACTGAGGAGCACCACATCAGTTTCCATGGAGACTAGAAATATAATGATACAAATTACCAGAGATAGTAATTTTTTGTCTTCCTTTCTTCTCCAGAGAAATAAAAAGAGACAACAGCTTCACAGCAATCAAAAGCGACAAGAAAGTTACCAAAAGATGTTTTTAAAAGTTCTTTATGCGTTCTTCGAACCCTCAGGAGTGCCACAGGGCTGGCTCCTCACTGCTGAAAACTGGTGGTGAATGGAGTAACTCAGATTCTGTACTAACTGAAAATTTTGGCTCTTGTCTTTAAATAATGAGTACATTTTGCTTCTCAAGTGATTACCTTTCCAAACTATCTTGCTTTTTTTCTTATTGCTAGTTAAACATAAAGAGAAGGCCTTGAAGTATTTCATACTACTGTGTAGACGGAGTCAGAGCTGATTGGTCAGAGCTACCATTTCTTTCACAGACAACAGTGAACACCTGCCCATACACGTAAGCTCTGCAAGCTGCCTGCTGGGTAAGTTACTTTCATAGGAAAGTACCACATATGCCTTACTTGCAGCACAGGTAATTATGTGCAGCTTGAATATGTAAGCTCCTCCAGAAGCATGCTGATTTGCCTCGTACAGTGAACTGGAGCTAAAATATGCTGTACTGCTTTTATAAAATTTTTCATAGATGGATACTCTTTTATGGACTACGTTGCCACTAGCCCTAATGCGGCCATGGAAAGTATTGATGACACAGTGAGGGAAAACAAGAACTGTGCACATTTAACACCTGCTGCATGAGTAGATAAGCTGGGACCAACTGATGAGTTTACACCTGGGTACCAGTGGAAACACATACTGAAATTACTTACTGGCTTTTTATTTCGAAATCAAGAGGCAGAGAGAAGAGGGATTATGCTTACAGGTCTTTCCAGAGGCCCTGCAGGGTGTCTGAGGCAGGACTGGACACATGGTGAGGGAAAGGAGAGCGGGAAGTAAGTCAGAGCCATGCAGTGGTGCAGACTTTTCTCGAACATAGGACAGCCTTAGTCAAATTATACTTCATCCTTCCTCTACAGAGGTTAGGTCTTAAAGATGACATCTCAACTATTTCCTATTAATGTACTTGGAGCTCGATCCCCCATTGATGTAGCTCATATGATACTTAGGGAGGATTCAGCCCACTCACAAGAGAGAGCAATACTAACTGCATAAAGGTAATAAAGATAGTGAATAATCATGGTAATGGGAAATAATGAGAAGTGGCAGAATAAAGGAAAATTGCAAGCTGTTATACATGCTCTGTGTAAGATTAATGAAAATGTATAATGGATATTACAGTACATCTTAGATAATGGAATACAAAATTCTACGAAAATTATGTAAGTGAAGATTCAGAGTCAGGATTAAATGAGGAGCCTTACCTTTCTCTTTCATGCTTTTGACTGGTTTTGAGTGCACCTCAATATTGATACTTGATACAAAAATTTTCATCTTTGGATAGGAAATAGATATGGTTTTTTAATACATTTTTAATTATTTAATGCAAAAATAATTGTCATTGAGATACAAAGGTGTGACACTTATCTTTGCAACCGTACTGACAGAACTGGCTTAGATTGAGTAGATGCAAGTTAATGTCATGTGTGCATCAACCCCCACAAATCTTCTGAAAATATTTTCCCTTTGAACAGGATTTTTGCTTATTATTACTTTTAAACTATTAATTTTCCACTAGTGTCACAAGCTCAGAGTGAATACACTCAAAAGCAGGGAAGGTCATTTCCCATAAGTGCACAAACTCTCAGGCTCTGGACAAAGCAAGGACTGGATCTCTGGATCCTCTCCCCACTACTGACTCATCGCCCTGTGGCCTATGGCACCCAGGAGAAACGCACTTACCTGCCTTCAGCCTCCTTCCCACACTACAGCACTGCCAAGAACGCTAATATGGAAGGCAGAGAAGCCCAAGGGGCTCTTTGCAATTATGAAATCCAAAAGAAACTGCAATGAAAATGACAGCAGCCGATTCATGAAACCAGCCAGGCTTCCCCCATGGGAATGGCAGCGCAGAACCCACTGCCAGTCCCAGTGTTTGAACAGAGCCCCTCAGAAGGGGCTCACAGGAATTGCATTTACAGGCAGGAAAATCTTACTTCTTGTTTGATGAGATGGGGAAGGACTAGAATTTTTTTCAGAAAAGCTTTTTACATTGTGTGCACACATGGTTTGCAGAGCTCTTAGAAAACTGGCCCAAAGATTAATGTCCACAAAGATGCTGAGCTTTTCTGAAAATCTGACTCATGAGATATTTTAGAGACAAATGGAGGTGCTGTCAGAAGACCAAAGTTAGAAGCAAAACACTAAAGTTCCCTGTACCATCAGTGCAGGTATGGCTCTCTAGCTTGTAGTTGAACTGGATCATCAAAAACCATCTGATCTTGATATAAAAAGTCCATAATTAATAATTTACATATACTTGGGTAACCTCTTTCAGTACCTGATTGCCTCTGTGCTAAAATGTATAAAATAAAATCATACTTTTAAGGCACTTGGAATGGATATCTCATAAATGTACTATAAATATTAATGAGTTTTGCTTCACAGTATTCCTAGTAAACATGCCACATACAATTATTTGTCTTTTGAAGACATGCAGAAAAAAACATTGTTAAAAACATAGTTTATTTTGGATGTCCTAAGATTTGGTAGTCTAACTCCAACATGTCAATACATGGAACACTTCAGTTAATAGCATCACTGGAGAGGTGCGTACTGGTCACTTCTGTGGACCAGAGCGACAGTGCGTAACTGTGCATGCCCAGCACGGAAGAGAAAATCAGGGAAATTAAATGCTTAAAGTGCTAAGCTCACTACCAGGGTCACAGGTTTGCACGAAGTCGATGGCAGTTGTTTCCAGAGCCGGTTGCAGCCCTCCTGCCCCTGAGGGCTGACCCCAGGCCCGGCGCAGGACTCCTCGGAATCCCCTCGGTGCTGCTCTCAGTGGCCCACGAGTGCTCCCGCGTCCCCGGGGGCGGTTGGGCACAGGCTCAAAAAATATTTTTCTCCCTTGGGTGCCAAGGGAATGGGCAGCTTGTATCTATTTTGGAAACGCTTACAGACTGTTACTGGAGCAGCCCGAAGGCAGGAGCCGTACTTTACCCGCACTCCCCAAGACAATAAATTTGGGAGCTCTACACGTCACGCCTTCCCCAGCATTCAAGTCAAGCTCATGTATGAAGAACCCCGCTCAGACGGAGAGGGCTGTCACCCCCGAGCTGTCAGGGGCCCAGCTCCTGTCGGTGCCCGCCGAGCAGGGGCGGGGACGCGGGCCCGAGCGCAGCCGCCTCCCCTGCTCGCGGGGCTGCGGCGGCAGGGCGGCGTTTGGGAGGACGGGGCGGCTGCAGGCGCCGCCCGCCCGCCCGCCGGAGCACAAAGGATGACCGCGAGTTACCCCGCTGCGGAGATGCTCCCAGCTCGCCGCGGCACGGAGGGGTTGCCGCCGCTTCACGCCAACCCCGGGCAGCCCCGCGGCCCGGTACCGCTTCACCGCGCCGGCCCGGCTCGACGCGCATCTGCTGCAGGCGGTGCGGCTACTGCACGTTGCCGGTGCCGGTACCATACGGCAGCTCCCGGCTTCTGCCGGGGTACTCACCTCGCTGCCAGCGGCGCCGCTCCAGCCCGGCACGGCGCCGAGCCCCGCTGTCAGCCGAACGTGCGGCGCTGCTCCGGTCCTCAGAGCTGCCGCAGGCTCCTGACCACCTGCGCCTGGCCCCGCTCAGCCGCCCGCGCCGGCTCAGCCTCGCCCCTGCTCGCCGCCCCGGGGCTTATTTTCTGCAGCAGTCTGGCAGCGGTCGTGGGCCTCTTGCCCCCCGGGCAGCTCCTCTTCTGCACCGCCTTGTCTCCATTCCCTGCAATTTCAAATCTCCACGCTCTTTCATTCCTGCGATACCGGCTAATTCTGGTTTGGCGGAGATTTGCAGTCCTCTCACATGCACACTCTTGTGGCTGAATGAAGTTTATTGCTGCACAGGTTATCGCCGGAGATTTACATCTGAGAGAGTTAGAGGATATAAACCCAAAAAAAAAAAAGGGGGAGGGGGGGGGGCAAGCAGCCAGTATCTAGATTTTAATAGCTGTTGGATTATGTCTACTTCAGAGAGGCTGGTTGAATTTATGTAGCCAAACCACCCTGACAATGAAGCTTGGAAGCTTCATTGTATAGTACCTTATGTGTGCAATAAATAGGCTTCAAAAATATTCCTCCCTTAGGAGAAGAAAAGATTGGCAGAAATACACTCTTAGTTTTTCAAAGCAGTATCCAGACCTCAGTTGTATGTTTCCGAATAGGCTGACATTAATGAGGTACACGGTCCGCAATACATTGCTTTGACTATTGGCAGTGAATTTGCCCAGGCTAAAGTGATTGCACGTCACTGTGCAAAACTTTTCATTATCAGAGAATCTTCGTGTCCTGGAGCAGTGCACTGAATAGCATAAATAACAGCTTTTCAAGAAGATGTAAAAAGTAGTTGAAGAGAAGACAAAATAAGGAGACACCTTAATGTTTTAATGGTGGTGTATGTGCTGTCTATATGCATAACACATATAGAGTCTGTTAAAAAAGAATTCTTTTGGAGGATTTCAAAAATACATCTTTGGGGCTTTTAAGATATTTTTTCTACATTTTTATTTGACCATACTCTTTGAGCTATATGCTGTTTACATATGCAAATCTCACCTATTTTTTCATAAAAGTTTAATCTTCTGTTCCATTATATATCTACTCCATCAAATGTATCAATATGAAACACTTTTATCTGGTTTTGGTTCAAGTGTGTGGCAGACTATGGACTATTGCTATGGTAATATGCTTCAGTCTTTACATGAACCTTAAACTACTTGGCATTGTAGTCTTAAAAAGATAATCCTTTTCCAGAATAAACAACTATATTAATGTCAGGTTCATTTACTTCTCCTTTGTAAACAAAATTAGAGTTCCCACTTTAAAATATTATAGTATTGCATTGCAAATGTGTACACGTTCCCAATTACTTTGTATTTTGCAATTCTGTGCCAAACTGTATGCACATTTGCATCCTATATTTTAACTTTGGCATTAGCTTTTTGGCTGGAGTCTGGCTTCTTAAAAAGTTTAGTGCTTGACATTTGAAACTTGTTGTTTGTTGACTACTATTATTACCCAAGCTTGAGACACATACATTTTGATTTGTGAATCATCTAACATGCTAACATACTTGATTAAACCTACCACGGAAATTTATTTGCTGGGATTGTGGGATGACTAGCCACACAATATTTAAAATATATTTGTTTGATGGGCTGTTAACCCATGTTCCCTCTACTATTTGAGATGCCACCTGTGTGCTTAAATCCTTGTGCTAACAGAGATTCTGTTTTCACAGTTTGATCTGATGGAGAATTCACTTAGTTGTGTCATACTGCTTCAGCAGTTTTGGTTCATATGTCATTGTGGATTTATGTTGTCTCCCAGGAAGATGAGTGTGTATGGATCTATATTAATTTTAACCACTAAATTGGAGAGGCTAGCAGCAACGTTACAAATTATGTTCAGTCAGAAGAAAAGAAGTCCATTTTGTAAGAGTGGGAAGGACAATTCTATGGTATCATAAACAGTTCATAGTTTTTAGCAGAGGTGTATAAGGTGTCTGATCCAGTAAAATAAGATGTAATCAAAGTCTGACAGACCCTGGTGCCTTAGAAATCGTAACTGTATAAAATGGTTGGATGGCAAGCAGAGTAACCCCAACTGAAGAGGAAGGACTTTTTACTAGTCCCTTAAACATGATGGTAATTTTATGTTGTAATATAACTTAAAGGGAGAGAAGAGCAGAGAGAGGGAGAAAGGCAGGAGTAGAAGGAGTTGGTAACTCAATTTTGGTGACGGTCGGAGAGTCTCTGTGGTGGCTTAGACTTTTACAGTCATAGAATACCTGTGGTATTTCAAGTTAGCCATGGTTTTGCCTAACCTGCCCTTGAAAGCCTTCAAGGATAGACACTCTTTGGTCTTTCTGAGCAGTATGTTCCTGTGCAGCACCACCCATGCACAATCACATGCACCCAGTCACAACTCCAGTGCTCCATTTGCTCAATGATCTTTGCCAGTCTCCTTCAGGTAGTTGTAGATGGTTACTGAATCTCCCCTTAGCTGCTTCTTTGCCAGGCTACCAAGCCCAACTTCTTCAACATGTCTTCACAAGTCATGTGCTGTAGGCCACTTACCATCTCATCAGCCATCTGCAAGCCCCTCTTCTGTTTCTTGACATCCTTCTAGAACTGGGGAACCCAAAACAGGACACATTATCCCAGGTGTGGACTCGCTAGCACTGAATAAGGGAGGATAATAATTTCTATTCATCTCCTGTCCATGCTCCCTTCCTAATGTAGCTCAGTATATGGTTCACTTTATTCAGAATGAAAACATCCTGTTGGCTCAAATTCACCTGAGTGCCCACTGTGACAGAAACATGCTTTTTAGGTGGGCTGCTGCCCAGGCAGCCTGCACTGGTGCCCAGCACTATTCAGCCCCATGTGCAAAGTTTGCACTCCTTGTTAAACTTCACAAGGCTTCTGTTGACCCAATTTTTAAGTTTCTCAAAGTCCTCCCAACTGAAGCTCCACCATTTGGTTTGAGAACCAACCACTTCTAAGTAATTGACTGAAAATCTGCTGCAGGTGCATCCTGTATCATCCAAGTTACAATGAAGGTAACGAACAATACTGGTCCCAGTATTGACCCCAGAGTGTTCTGCTTGCACTGGCCACCAACTAAACATCAGCCCATTGATGACTACCCTTCAAGTCCAGCAGTCCATCCAGTTTCAACCTGTCTAGCAGTTTATTCATCCAGTCCATACTCCACAGCTTTTTCCTCACCTTGGGCTTTAACTGCTTGCTTATTCCCTATTGCTCAAAATGGCAGCTGTGCTGGAGAGCTTACAGACTGCTCAGCCCTCTGAAAATGTGTATTGATGAAAATATAAAGTGCTGATTTGGCTTCCGAGGACTTTTCCTCTGGCACTGCTGCAGTGCTGATCACTCTCCTCCCTAAAGCTCTCATTAAGTCACCACACTACTTCCCAAGAAATGGTAACACCGCAGTAATTGATAAGGAAGTAAAGTTTTGAAATAACAGCTTGGTTGCTGCAGCATCAAGGTACAGAGCAGAAAAAGCATCTTGCTCCTTGTTTTGTTTGAGCCCTGAACTTTTAACCAGTGCAAAGTATCACCAAATAGCCCAGTCACTTTTTGCTACACAGTTATTGTTAAAAAGAAAGATAATTTATGGTATTTAAAGAATTCACCTCCTTTTCTTTTAGTAACCTCTTTGGGTTACTGAAGAATTCTGTATATTTGGAAGAGGTCCTGGGTTAAAAAAGGAAAAACAAACAAACAAACCAACCAAAAAACCCTCTTTTTTTTTACTTTGGCATAGAGACTGCACAGTAGTACAGCTTTCTTATGATTCCCTAAAAGCTGAAAAGTTTGTGGTTCTTCTTCATTTTGGAAACTCCAGACTGCCAAACAAAAATAATGGATATTTTCTTGTTTTTCCCACTGCCTTTCTGAAGAGAATCCATGGTATCTTTGGTGGATTTACCACAAAACAACATCCTCAATGAATACCCCAAGCAAGTTTGGACATTTTCGGCAACTCCCCTGCCTCCTCCCATGATAGCTGCAGAGTCCTACCTAAGTCGGAAAGAATCAACTAACTTGCTATCTTCAAGTTCACCCAGGACTGAGGATAGACCATGGGAATGGAATTCAAAAGTGGAAGAAAAAAGCAACATTTTTATCATTGCTGGCATGGAGATTTCCATTTGCACAATAACTACTTGTCTTTTCTCTTTCTTCCGTCTCCAAGAGCTGATGTATTATAGCAGCTACAGATATGAGAGGGATCAGGAGGTCCTGTCCAGTTTTCTTAGATCCTTCAGGGACACCACGTCCAAAAAAACTATTATGTGTATCCTGTGAGAGATGTGAAAGTTTCCTGAAGTGTATTAAAAGGTCCTCAGCAGACAGGGATGCTGAAGAGGGGCACGGCTATTTCATCAGTGCCTTGTCAAGACCCACATTAGAGATTCCATCGGCAAAACTGAATATTGCTGTTTCACACATGCGGAGTTGGGGCCATGTTCTTCCTGCCACAGGGAAGGGGAGTGCGGCACAAATGAAGGGGAAGAGTGAGTGGGAAAAGGGCACAAAGCTAAAGGAGAAGCCTCAAGAGCTGGCAGGGGACATTGGATGGGTAGGAGTAGGTAGAGTGGCTTCTGCTTCTGAACTGAACTGCTGCCATCCACATACTTTTAAGTCCTCCAGGTGGGAACAGCAAACCTGGGTTTCTAGGTTGTAGATGAAGAAGCCAATGGGAAACGGATGTTCTGTGATTTCTTATAGTTAAATCCCGGCTTCAAAAAGTCACAGCACAGGAGAAATGGCACGTGCTCACAAAACAAAGGAAGATGTTATAAATCAATCCCTTTTTTTGCAGCACTACTTAATTTGAGCCCTGCACATTGACAATCTGAGTTGCATATTGAGAAGGTAAAATAAACTACCTTATCAAAAAAATTCTACTAGTCTTAAGTGCTGTTGTAACACTAACATGTTTTGCACATGCTGATATCTTGCTTTTCTGGTTTAAAACGTGTGAGCATAAGGGTGTGGTAGCAGCTAGTTAAACATCAGAAGTACCGTACGAGGAGAAAGAACTCAGGGGCCCTTTGATATGACTCAGAGTTGCGCTGCACTCACTTCCTCGTCAGGGTGAAACCTCTGTGTCTAAGAAATCTCAAAGCATTCTGTGAGAACTGTGTGACTTGGCCATGGGCTGCATCTGTTGCAAAGATGCCCAATTCACTGCAAACTCCAGTGAGATCAAATTAACACTCAACTACTTAATATAAATTATTGGTTTCAGTGGTACCAGGGTTGCGTCCTTCAGACTGTGGCATTCAAATCACAGTATTCATCTGTGATCAGTAGCCTTCTAAATTTTCACTCTTGCAGTATTTTACTCCAGTGGGTACAAAGTAAATGGTTTGCATATATCTTGTGTAAACCAACAACTTTGGGGTTATTGCAGATTAGGCATAGTGTTTTAAATATATTGCTACCTTTGTTCTGTAATTTCCTTTTTGCTTATCTTGGCAGGCTCTTTAGTCAAAAGAATCTCCTAATCTGTAAACATTCTGAAAATATTCTATAAAACAGTATTTGTGCTTGAGTTCGTCTGAAATGGATTTGAACTGTGTGATTTTCTTTTCTGTTTCTCTTTTTATTCTCCATAGCACCACTGCCAAGATATTGCATTTTCTTTCATAAACAGTTCATGAAATATCATAGCTTTTATGAAATACAAACATCAACATTTTAATAACTTGATGTGTATAAAATCCCAAAGCAGTATCTTCAGAAAAGTCCTTATGTTTAAATAAGGACTGCAATAATGATTCGTGAGAACAGAGCAAGTAAACAATGATTAAAGGTAGTAGGAGAGATATACACTGTCCTCCACTGGAGCAAGAGCTGTAAATATTTTCGCCAAGTTACAGAAGGTGACTTATTCAGTTCACAGCTAAATGGCATTGTGCAATTAGTGAGTCAAATCTCATAAGCTCATCTGCATCAGAACCAGATGCTCTCAGGCTGCAGGAAGCTGCCAGGGTGTTCTCACTGCTCCAGGCTTCGCTGCTGGCCTGCTCTCTGCAGCTGCACGGGCTGTTTTGGAAGGCCAGAGTGTAACCGATGTGCAGTAGGCCAACAAAACCCAGAGATCCTGTAACAGAGATCATTGTGAGAGTTCAGCCAGAACTATTTGTACAAAAGCTGACTTATGTGTCAAAAATAGAGTCATTACTTCTATCTTGGTCACTGTTCCCATGTCACTTGCTTGTTTTGTGTTCATTTGTTGGTTTTTGTTGTTTGCTTTACATATTAGTCTATGTAGCATTCGTATTTTTCAACAGCCGCAGTTTTCCCTAAACAGAGATAGGGAAAAGGAATGTAATGCTTGGACTGTCACTTTTCAATCTTTATTAAATTGCCTCAAAATCTGCAGAAAATTTAAATAAATACAAAGAGGAGTGCAGAATAGAAATCTATTTTATGTTTCTTTTCTTTGTTAACATTTTGTAAACTTCAAACTGAAATTCAAACCTTTATATTAAGGCCTGGGTTATGTTTCGTTGTTAAGTTCTCATTCTTCAACAATAAACAGAGGGTTTCCATTGAAATCAATATGAGCAAAAACTAAGCAATTGTTGCCTTGTCCTTAGTTTGTTCATATCTCAGTATGTAAAGAAATATTTGCAACTTTTCAAAGTCAATTAAACTTTCAGTGCTACATTATAGCTATGCCAATCTACATATGATCCCTCCCAGAACACTTCTTCGTACACATTCTGCAGTGCATTTCTCCAGTGAGCTCTAAGTGAAGTCAACCTTTCAACCTTTGGTTATGTGCTGTCTCTGGCAGTCCCACAGGTACTGGGCATCCTGTGCCCGCTTTCCAAAAGGCATTACAGGCATCAGGAATTTGGTTTCAGTTCAGTCGCCTCTACAGCCAGACGGAGCATCTCATGCTTTAGTCAGCTGGAGCAGTTCCCACATGCTGTGTGTGGCACACAGATCACTATCACTTGTTTTCTTACCCTACAGAAAACTGCAAACCAACAGAATCAAGAGTCCCTGGGACTAAAAGGGCCATATCCACCCTTGTGTGGATATGGTCTGGATCATGGGGATTTTTATATGGAAAGGAAATATCCACAAATTCTGGGCAGTTACTGTCAAATTGGTTTTTGGGGAGGTAAGGCTTCTCGGCGCTTCTAAGATCGAGGGTGACCTGTTGGGTGGCAGGCCTGCATTACTGCTTGGATTTCTAAGCAAGAAACAAAACCCACACACCACCTGTAAGAATGGTTCCCATTCGATACAGTATGGAAAGCACAATATAGGTCATTTTGTTTCATTGTCAAATTACTAAGTTTTTTCAATAAGACAATTTCTGTTACTTTTGCTAATTATTTTAGATTTTTCAATCAATATGTTGTCATCCATCTCCATGCCCAATGAAATCAACATGGTGTTTATAGTAAATAGAAGTAAAAACAAAATTAATTGAGCCATGGTTGACTGTTCATATGAAAGTAAATTATCTGTGTTCATTGTGCTGTCCTAATGATCACACAAAGTAACCTAACAGCAATGAAATTTTAGATTTCAGGGCTTTAATAGTTTAGAAATTGCTTCATATTTGGTAATATAATGAAGTAAATTGTTCTCATTTCTTGCCCCCAAATTCCACAGTGTTGCTTTAAATGATGTAGAAAGAAATTGTTTTCAGAATCTGCCTAGCAACAAAATATGCTCTCTCTCCCTCTAGTGGAGGATAATAAAACAGTTTTATTTTCATTTTTGCATGTGTAAACCATCAACTAATACTATCAGAAGTTGAAAGCTTTTCTGAACAAGAATATACTGTAATTTGTGTTTAATGTATAACATAAATGTTCTATCAGTGTAATAAGAGATATTTTCTTATTACTATTTTTTCTGCAAGTGTGCCAGTTTTAAAGTGATCCTTAATGATATGAATTGTAATGTATTTATGTGTATAAATATTCACAGATATCTAGAGGTGATTTAAATTGACAACAAAGGCCTAGCAGTTAAGATTAAAAATAACTCCTAATCTCAAAAGTAAAATACAGAGTGCTTAATGTTGAACACAGGAGCAGCTTGCATGTTAGTATTTGCCAGACTGATCCTGAGTGCCTAAATGATAAACTTTTTATTTTATTACAAATGTTTTCAGCATTTGTGGTGTTCACCTTATGAGATGAAACAAACTGCCACAATACTTGGATGCAATGTGTATCCATGCCTATTTCAAAATTAGATGTTACAATCTACTGGTTTGTTTCAGTCTCTTAATAAACAAATTTTTAAAGAACAGCATAAACATCTTAGTATTTGTTGTAAGTGCAAACTGCTTATGTAAGCAATGATTTACAGGACTAAGGCCATAATTAGTGATTAAACAAGATGTGCCTATAATTACTGCACTTCTATTTTCCAAAATATAACAAGATCATTGTTTCTTGGCTAGATTCCTGTTACTGTTTTCAGTGGAAAGTTTGTTTTCTTATTCTGCTGCTGAGCTTCTTTTTAGCATACTTTTTAGCATCCTCTTCTTAGCATACTTTTTAGCATGCTAAATGTTCACTAATTTAAATCAGTTGATCATCTGTGGAATTGCATCAATAGGGAATGCATATATTATTTTCATACAACTTTATTTTTTATGTCTTAAGGAAATGCTCATACTCCTCCTATTTTGTGTTTTTATTACCTCACTTTCTCTATTAGTATTTTTCTTTACCTTCCTCTTGTAAGGCCAAACTTCACACAGGTCGGTGGAGAAGTTGTCAGTCCAAGGGAATTTGAAAGACGATGTGCGTGTAGGCAGCTTCACAGGCTCCAGTTTTTAGGGAGAGAGGCTTTCTCTACCTGCAAATCACTGCCTTGCACTGAGTGTGTCACTGGGAGCATATTAATTTGAGTTTGTGTATTTGTTGTTCTTGCCAAGTTACTAAAGGGTAACAAAGCTACTTAATGAGAAGTGTTGGGTGACAGTTCTGGGTTGCCACTGTCGCACTCAAGTACCAGCAGAAAGTGGATCTCTTAGCAAGAAGGAAAAGCTTTTATTTTTTTGTACAGGGGAGTGACTCCAAGGACTGCGGTGCAATGAGTCACTCCAGGTTTAATTGCTGTAAGTAGCACAGAAACATGCGGAGTGGGTTGGAACAGTGCACTAAGAGATGGTACAGAAGAGATGGTGGAATGCTCTTCAGAAATGCTACTCTGGCCCCCAGACTCTGTCTGTACTTGCAAAACTCCTCCATCACGAAGGGGAGGAAACGGGGGTCCGGGGGATGTGGGAGCTGGGGCTGTTGTGGCTGCGGCAGCAGCTCTGCGCTTCCGTCCCCACAGAGAGCAGCGGGCGTAAACGCATCCGAGGCTCTGGAATTCGACAAACTATTTACGGCTCAGTTAGTTTGCCCGGTGTTTTAGGGAGGGCAACAGAGAACAAAAAGCAGGGGAGCAAAGTGTGAAAGGGACACAGATTACTGGCCAGGACAACGTAGCAATGTCAACACACACACCAGCCTGTATTTGTTGGTTATGTTTTCCAAAATGCTGTATTCCTTTCCCTTTTGTGTAACAAGAATGTAATAAAGATTATTATTTGTGAGAGACCGAGTGTCGGCTCCTGGGGAATTTGAAGTCAGTTGTTCACTTCTCCCTGGTTTCAAAATGGAGTCTCCAGCTCCACTGGTCGGTGGTTCTCGAAGGACCTGGCAGATGTTTGGAGATGTTCCTGCTGCTGCTGCTGCAACGGCCACAGCTGTAGTGGCACCACAGACAAAAATGGAAAAAAAAATGTTAAATGTTCACTAATTCAAATCAGTTGATCATCTGTGGAGTTGCATCAATAGGGAATGCAAATATTATTTTCATACAACTTTATTTTTTATGTCTTAAGGAAATGCTCATTAACCTTTATAAGCGTCATTTTGGAAGCAGTTTATGTTCATGTTCTGAAATGGTTTTTCACCCAATTAATATGTTCCTAACTTGGAGATTACAATTATTTCAGCCCCTTGGTATGTTCAGGTCCACTGTCTTTTGTTTTCAAGTTAAATATTGCAGACCTTTTCTTTAAAAACGCACGTACTTTATTTAGCTCATTTCATTACTGATCTAGCAGTTCCCTGAGTTTGTATTTTTTAATTTATTTCTTAACAGCAATGTAATGAGACCGTAATGAGAAGCTATAATTAGCATTAATGAGGCTTCCTGGAATGAGCAGTCACCACTACATTTTACTGTCCCTAAAAATAATGAGGTTTCCGCACCTCCGCTCGCTCGTTTCGCCGCCTGTTTCCCGTGCAGTGCCGGGTGAGGCCCTGGGGGCTCCCGGACATGGCGGACCCGCCGCCCCCGCGCGCCGCAGGACAACGATCGGCGGCGCCCGCCCGCCACGCCAGGGGGCGCTGTTGGTGGCCGGGCGGCCATGAGGGGGCGGGAGCGGCGGGGGGGCTTGTGGTTAATTGGAGGCTTTTACCTTCACGGCCGGTGGGTCGGTGCTGTACAAGCCAGGATTTGGCGCATCTTTAACCTTGTTTTGTCACGGGTAAAACAGCAGCTCAGTCAGGTAGGTCAAATGCTGCTGTGACACACTAGAGTCTTCGGTCTGGTGTGAATCAGGAGTGACGCCAATTAAATTAGTGGCGTGATGGCCGGTCACACTGGAATCAGACATGTTACGGTTTCTGAAAATATTGTTGAATTATTTGGTGAGGATGCACTATTTTTTTAACCAAACTCCCTCTAAAAATGTTGCTGCTTCAGCTGGAGCAAACTCCATTAAAAATATTTTTTAATTCCTATACTAATCTATCTCACAGGTACTCTCAATTAATTGAAGTTTTGATAGTTTATTTAAGGCCATTATAGAAAAAGTTTATTGTTCAACAAATAATTAGTCTATGTCCTTGGAATTTTATAAAATTTTTTTGCACTAAATAAAGCTGTTAATGCTTGTTGAGTATCTTTAGCATGCACAATTCATAGCGCTTCGCAAATCATTATAAACATATTGTTTCACAAACAATGCCATTTACGTCACGGAGAAACCAAGAGACACACTCAGAGCAGACTGCTGAAAAGCCTGGAAATAATGAGCTCGTCCTCTGACCCCATTTTGATGACTCTTTGACCCAAAAAGCGGGCAGTGCTTGATAGGCGGGTAAGGCGGATAATCCTGGGCCTCTGAGGAGGTTACAAATTGCATGCAGTAAACCTTAGAATCTCGCGTTCACGTCAGGCGCAGAAAACTATCGAAGGCTTCGGTATTTCTTGAAAAGCACCCGACATCTGTTAGAAAGGAAGGTTATTTTCTTTCAGCTGCAGTATTCTGAGAGGATAGAATATAGTACAGAAAGCGTATGTCTGACCTTTGTGTCAAAGTTAAATTATGTTGGTCTTTTTCCCTGCAGTTCTGCGGAGGTGGGGAAGATTCTGAGTCTCACCATTGACTTTATCCTCACTTTTTGAGAAAAACGCACAGACTGACTAATAAGACTGGTAAATGATGGCGTCTTCCTTTTCCATTGTTACAGCATCTTTATAGAACCAAATGTAATCTTACTCTGTCAAAAGCCAACTTCAAACCTTCATTACTTTTTGCAGCATCAGCTTCGAGTCCTTTGGCCTGATTCTGCCAGAGAGCACGTCCAGGCAGTTTAGATAACTGTTCTCACAATATAATTTGTTAGACCAAGGTTTTACCTACACAAGATCAGAAAGAGAAGAGTCATCATCCAGTTGCCAAGTCATGGTTTCAGTGGGAGAGCACGGGGAAAGGAAACTGCTACTAAATCTTTCAAATGTTAAATTATTTTAATTAATTTCACCCTCAGTTTCATTCATCACTTGCTAAAGTTCATTTATAAACAGAAAACAAAGTCCTACCCACTGATTAAAAAAAAAAAAAAAAACAACCAACTTTTATGAAATACTTTATTTACAGTAAATAGCGAAATAAATTGGAAAGAAGCCTGGGGTCTGTAGATGTGTATACTGACTATGAATACTGTCAGCGAGTCTTTATATAGAGAGCCTCAGAAAGATGTTTCATTATCGTCTATTAGACAAGACCAAGTCCATAAAAACACATACGACACTAATCCTGCAATGTGCAGATCTGGGGCCTAAATGACACAGAATGTTTTTCTGGATTTTTTTGCCCTTATGTTTAGAGAGCTAGATTTGCATTTCAAGTTGCTGCCTATTTTAAGTTTCTTGGTTTGGAGAGTTATTAGTTTTTTAATATTTTGGAAGTCTTATATCTATTTGCTTAGTTCCTTTTGAACTTCTGGCCGTTTTAAGGTGTTTCAAATTTGATGTCTAAAACTTGAGATGCTAATGACTTCTGATGCTTTGATAGCAGTACAGTGTGTTGTATTGTTAAGTGTACCTTGATTTATGTGTTTTGCCGTGCAGTTAATGACTTCTTTGCTTACACTGAGCTGGACTGGTTTGCAGCTGCTCCACTGAAAACTGTGGGTGTTTTTTAGCTTTGACACCAGCGCAAGCCTGGCTGTGACCTAGAGGCTCTGCAGCTGGCTTTTACCACAGTGAGCTGGCTATGATAACATCGTATTAGTCAGAACAATGAGGAGGCAGAAGCAAAGCTAAAATTGAAGCTTTGAGGATCTGACTCATGCAGTTTCTGGCACAAGGAGGTGCGAATGGCACTTCCTGGGTTTGCAGCACACGTAGCAAACCTCAGTTACAGCGTACCCCAAATGCACGATGCTATGAAAGCGCCTGCTCGCTGTCTCAGCACGTACCCACCTAACTTGCATGTTGTTGCTTCTTGTTGCTAGTTTAATGTTGGTAACAGTTTCTTGTAGATTGATAGCTAAAGGTTTTGTGCTATGGCAATTCTCCTTAACTGCTTTTGCAGTTTTTGCTCACTGCCACCCGGAGAGGACAGCTTGTAGTAACAGTATCCTGATAATCTGCAGTTGGACCATAACCTGGCAGATGTAGCGCCCCCATGCTCTCTGCCCATAGCTTTCGATATTGATAAGTGGAATACTAGTAATTACAATACCACTCATGGTGGTAATAAGCAGCATTTACCTAGTGTGTGGTTTGGTTGTATTTTTTTTTTTTCTCAGAAATAGCAATAAACTGGTTTCTCAGATGTGTTCCATCTATTCCATCAACCAGAATAATTTTATGACCTCAATTTCATATATTAATAATTCTATTCAAAAAAAGCCCAAAGCTGGCAAGTGTGCTGGCAGCTTGCTGAAAGCATGTTACAGCCCCTTTCAAGTCACAAGCCCTGTCTGAGAAATATCAACAAAATGTAATGCGTTGTAGTAATATCAGATTCAGCCCATACTGTGGATGCAGATAGCCACAAGGTATGCTCAGCATGAGGAACCAGAAAAGGAAATTCTGTCTGCAGATCTGTGGAGGCGTGAGCAAAGGAAGAGCTTTTGAGGGCAAGTCAAGAGAAGATGGTAGACATGTTTTACCCAGCGCCCTTGTCATTATACAAAATATTCTCGTGTAGATTATCCCTTCTTGCTGAATGCTGTTTTCTACACAGGACACCAGCTTGCAGCTGGTAGTGGACCTGAACAACACAAGACATGCTCCAGCTAAATTTTTAGGACTTTCATAGATGTCTTCTTTGGGGGAAAGGCAGTTGTCATTCTGAGGTTTGGAACCAAAATCTGGATCAAAAATATGGAGGTTTTGTGGTTGTTTCACCCACATTTTCCAGGCCACTTATGTTTTTCATCCACAGTTAAAATTCACCGTATACATTTGAGATTCTCTAAATTGACGAAGAGAGTCCCAGGAAGGAATTTTAATTAATTTTTCAGTGATATTGTTATTTATATGTATTTATTTCTACAGCACTTAGAAGATGCTCTCTTGAATCTCCCTGGACAAATGGAAGGTCATAGTACTACATGAAACCAGCAATGATCCAATCTCATATGCAAAAGTGAGTAGTGTGCACTGAAAATGGGTAGTGCTGATGTAGGAGGGACGCTTGTGCAGTCACACCTTCCATCTTGCTCATCTATACTGACCTTAGTGAGTGCCATGACCTTGTAAGAATCACTCAACCTGTTTCCCATGGACTATTATTCTCCCTGTTCCTTCTCCTATTACTTTTTCTATTCTGCTATTTAAGAGGATTTATTTCTAAAATATTTTTATGCATTTCTTAGGAAATTTTGAAACAGCTTTGAAGGCTTGCCTTTGAGGTGTTTCAGCTGGCTGAAGGGACAGGTGAGGTGAACTACATGTAATTAAATAGTCTATACCATTCATGCCATAAGAAAAATACCAAAAGCTCTTAATTTTTTTTTTTCTATGCTACTTGGGTGGAAGAAGGATTTTTATAAAATTTCAGAGGAATCCTAGAAAACATTTTTCAGCTTTTATGATTTTGGAAAATATGCAAGATGAAGACTTCTGTAGCAGGAAATTCCTTCAGCTATGGCAGAGGGTGCAGCATATTTCCTAAAAGAACAGAATGTTCCTAGAAAAAAAATCCTGGAATATCCTAGAAAGGTATCAGTGTGGCATTGAGTGATGTGCAATCTAGACCTTACAAAATGTCCTGAGTTGTTGTGGTGAAGCCCATGAAATGTTAGAAAAACTGCTAAATTAGGGTGATCTATGTCTCAGTGTCTGCCAGGATGACCATGATGCAGCTCTTGGTTATTTTGGTAGCTGAATAGTCCACCAAATGAGGACAGCTCAAAGGCGGCTTAAGACTTCGGCATCTCAGAAATCCTGTTTCTTCAGCCAGACAAGTAAAACCTGTGGGGCTTTGTTTGAGTATTTCTTAGCCACACGTAATTGCTATTAAACTAATATAGTCACACTGGTGTAAAGCCAGTCAAGCAATAGACAGTGACTTCCTTTGTGGCAGATGAAAACAAACTCTTGTTTCCATCTCAGTGCCTCAAGTCTCAAGTTTCCAGTGAAAATCCTGGGGAAGCGCTGATAGGCTACATCAAAGGAGGCTCTGCCTTCCAGACTGTGCATTCGGTCTTGCATTTTTTAAACAAAAAAAATTTCACTTTTGCAAAGAATGACATAGATATGATAGGTGAAAATACTCTATGAATTTCTAACTGACAAGTAGTATAAGGATACGTAGCGTTTTGCTGTAATATAATAATGCTGAGTGTCTGTATTGAATCTGTTTGTATCCATCACAAAAGACTCACTGCAGGAAGACATTGATTCTGATCATTCCCAGTTAAAGATCATTCTGATTTTGGAGACTACCTCCTAATAGCCATCTGACATATAAGTACAGAACTGAGGTTCCTGTTAAATGCCAACTAGGAACACTGCAGACAGCACAGAGCTGCTGCCCACACTGGGCACGAAGCCATGCTTGAATGTCTTGTGGGTGAAGACTTGCATGAACAGGCCCCATGACTCTGTTGCAAGAGCTGTGAAAATTCATAAATTGAAATTGTGTCATATGCCTGGGTACTGATCTAAATCGGCATATCAATCTAAACTGCAGGTGAGACCCCTAAGCTACGTTTTACTTTTTCCCATACACACGAAATGACCAGCTGACAGATGAATGACTAAGCAAAGCAGTAGTTATTTATGCACGTATAAAGTTGACTTTCTAGAGCCCCTGACAACCACAGGAGACAATGGTTTGATTTTACTATGTGTATTCTGCATATTCTAGCAAAAAACAAAGCAGTTTTCTTCTTATTTAGTACACACTTTCAATTAGTTCATCCTTCTACACAATAAATGGAAGATAGAGTGCCTGCTGTGTGTATATATATGAGTATATATATATTTTATGGCTGAAGTAGCTAAATGCTTCACTTGCTAAATAGATTACACTAGGAGACCAGAAGGTCAATTTGTGACAATGCAGTGCATTTAAAAAATAGCCCCAGACGCCAGTATTGACACTGTTGAACTGAAGCTGTATGGCTGCACAGAGCCCCAGTAAAACCAGCGGCTGGCCTGTGGAGAGCAGTTTGAAGCTTTGGAGCTGTAACTCTGAGGTGATGCATTAGCGGTAACAGGTAGGCAGGAAGAGGTGAGTCTGCACTACCCATCTGCCACTTGAGGGACCATCAAGAAGGCTCAGTGAGCAGCTTATTCTCTTTATTTGTTTCTTCCTTGCTTTGCCCTATGAAATAGCATCAAATGAATCAGTCTAGCTATGAAAAATGGTGCTTTTTATGATGAGGGTACTTTTAATTTCCATACTCTCTATATTCATCTTTCAGCTAAATGGCCATCAGGAGGACACAGTTAAGATTATGTTTTACAGGTTCTGGTACAATATTCTTGCAACCATGAAAATCAATATATCACATATACTAGTAAAATCAGCTAACAAATGTGTGGTGCAAAGCTCTCTTACTGTGAATAGCTGGTAACTGGGCTTGTGGTTGAGGGGAAAATAGCATCATGCTCACTGTACAAATTATGATATCTTTATGGATTTTATTTACAGAACCTGGGAGCTGGTTTTAAAGATCATAAACATGTTCAGTAATTCATCAGAAGGAAAATGCTCAGTATCACAGCATATAGAAAAAGTAGTAAAAACATTCCTTTATACAGTTGCTTTCATTTTTATTACTTCAGTTAAGTTGCTAACACCAAAGATAGTTTGAAAATGCTTTCAAATGAAGAAAGAGTTCAATATTTTTCTCCTGTGCCGTCACCTCCTCTGTTGTTCCCTTTTCTGTGACCTTGGTGCCATCTGTTACACAGCACAAATACTTGATGTGAGAACTCCACAACTGGTAATCTGGGCAACCTTTGGTGTACAAGTAGCAAGTGGGAGAAGACCTTTTACTTTGATGGCACTTAACCAGTGCCTTGCTACATATGCTGACCTTTGCAATATTTACCACTGGTGCACACAGTGAAACACAAAATTATCTTTTGTGCTTGTATTATAGCAAAGCTTAAAGCTATGTACCTATTACTAACAGAAGGCATGAAAAAAAAGACCAGAAGGTGTATTCAAAATGTAATCTCCTTGGCCAACTGCACTTGGAGCTGATTTTGCCAGAACAGCTGGAATTGTTTTAATTGTAGTTCTTATAACCATCATTTTAAACAGCTACTGCCTCTTCTGCAGAGAAGGAAAGCATGCTGGCCATTTAAATAGGTCAAATAAAAAGGCCAGAAAAACTATCATTATTCATGCATTTGCACTTTCTGCTACTTCTGATAACAACTGTTGGAAGACACCCTGATAACACTATTTTACATTTATCAGCCTTTCTTGTTTTGTTGTTTGCATTGTGCTTTAACCCTGTGGTTTATGGTCAGTGAAACAAAGAGCTGCAAACCAAGCTATCCAACAGGCAACAATTTGGTATGCTTCCCACCACATGACAAACGGTAATGACATAGCAGCTATTCAATTTATCAAGTGAGGTGACTGATCATAGATGTAAAACCCTAGCTCTTCCTCCTTCTAGGAAAGTACAATCATCAGCACTGTAAAATAAAGAAGAAAGGCTCAGATACTCCTGCACAAAGTGTTTTTATGACACTGGCTGGAGCTTAAATGAAGTTGAACTGTTTGACTTTAACAATTTTCAGATCCTTGTTATTATGGCCGTACTGCTATGAAGCTTACTATGAAACAAGATTGAGCAGAAGACTGAGTGTGAGCTAGCATGTGAGAATGCTACAGGTTTGCCAAAAGAGATCTAAACCAGGATTTATTTTAAAAGAAATGGAAGCCTACTTTCACTGGGGTGTAGTAGACGTGTTGATTGTAGAGAATACAGTGGAATCCAGCTTCAGATAACTATTGTGAGACAGGAGAATAAAAGCAGTAAAATAAGTTGGGATCACAGCCTTTCCAAATGCAAAATCAACTTGCAGAATCAAGAATCTGAGTTGGTTTTAATATTTGAAATATGTACACTATTTTGTCTGTATTTATTACATTTAGAACAATGAATTTTTATTAGGATTTTGGTGAACCAGCATTTTTTGTGAATTTTTCCCTTTTACCATTGAATTCTGAAATGCATAAATATTGGGAATGTGAATCCTATTTCTTTAAAGCAATGAGTTCTTGAACTAACAAGGCTGATAACATTGTTCTTGTCCTCTAAAAGTAGCTGTACTTGAGGGAAGGACATGCATATTTTTTACCTCTTGCTTTTCCACTTTCACTATATCCCCTGAAAAGTCTAGAGGCTGCCTTTTGGAGTAAGGTAAAGCTAATAAAATCTTTGGGGTTTTATTTTTAGGGAGGCTACCTAGACATAGAAATTTGAAAAACTAGACTAATTTTTGTTGAAATATTTTCCAGCATTGTCAACCTCAAGAGATCCATTTCATGAGTACGGACACCAGAAAAGGAAATATCAGCTCCTGAATTACTATAAAACTAAAGGAAAGCGAATCTGGTGTTAACTTGCCTTTTATTGTTTAACCTTTTAGTGTATGCTTGCTTTTAGCTTTGATATACACCTATGAAAGGGAAAAATTATTTGTAAATAAATAAATTTTAAAATAATATTATATTCTTCCTAATAATAGGATCCCAGAATCCTATCCCACAATTCTGTGATGAGGAAGAAAAATTACCCTGTACTTAAGGATAAAATTTCAGTACCTGGTGCATTACTCTATGACTCACTACATGCTTAACTTGTGACATTTAAATTTGAAAGCAGTGGCCTTGTGTATGTGATCCTACTTTTGCAGATGTAACAAGCAGATGAAAAAGAGAGGAAGAAAACTGCTTATTTAGCAGTGAGTTTAGATGAACCAATGAGATCCTCCACTGAAACTGAAAGTACAAAAAAATGAGGAAGTGTGAGCCCAACCACTTGCCAATTTCTGCCGTGATCAGGCAGCAGATAAGTTGTTTTCAGCTTGGTGTTTATTTTAGCTTAATATCATCGTAAGTACAGTACAGTTTGCACAGGAACTGAAAACTAAAGCTAGCTCATAATGAGATCCACTTTGCTGGTTGGAGCGAGCCCTGAATTTTAGGTATGATGGAGGAAAAAAATGTTTCCTGCCTCCCAGTGTAGTGTAAACTGAGAGAATGGTATCCAAGTAATGACTTGGAGAAAAATGGCCTGAGGTTTGTGTGTAAGCTGAGCCCTGGTGCTGCTGCTGAGCTGCCCGCCAAGCACTGCTGGCTGCTGCCCGTGTACGGCTGCCCCGGCGGGCACTGGGCTGCACCGGGCAGCCTCTCAGACCACTGGGGACTGCCTGCTCCCAAAAGCTTGTTTAAACCTTGGCTTCAGTGAAGAGAACATCACAGGGCGTGAGAAACAACACATGAGCTCTGAAGTATACGTTCACACCTACTATACATGACTTCTAGAGATGTAGGCATTTCAGCATCACTGAAATGCTGTGTAAAAATATGAACACAAATGATATAAAGATACCATAAGGCCACATTAGCAATGGAAGTTAAAAAATATGTTAGACAAATGCTAGAAAATCAAACAGCCAGTATGTGGGGTTTAATTATTAATTTCCTTTTTCACCGTAAATAAATCTAAATCTTGCTGCTTTTCTCATTTCATCCTGTTATGTACAGTGTTGAAACAGGAGAGGAGAGAAGGTGCAAAGAGTTCTGCTATAGGGAGCTGGGGAAAGTCCAAGCTAACAGACAGAAAAATGTGCTGTCTGTTTGAAGACCGGAGTAATGCAATACAAAGCAGTCCGTTCTGGGTATCGCTGCAGTTACAGCACCAGATTTAGAATAACTGCAAATTGAAACCTGAATAGTGGTGGAAACTGTGATCTCTACAGAATTTCCGTAACACAAGTAGAGTGATTGAGGGGGTCTCTCTTCTGAGTGTCTTAGCAAAGAGTTTTTTACGTCCTAGATACCACAAAGGAGTTCTCAGTTTTCCCTTCCTATGGCTTCTTTGGGGCTATAGCCCTTGGGGCAGATGTTCCTAAGTTCAGGTGCTAGTGTAGATTTATGGTGGCTGTTATAACCATAGTCATTTGAGTATCTTTTAAAGGCAGAGTTTACACTTAAATTTAATTCCAGTGGATAAACTTCTAGGTAATACCAGATTTTTGCATAGTTAAATCATTAGTAAGGTGGTTATAGAACACAAGCTAAGGCAACCACAGACTTTTTCAAACAAATATGCTCAGCAAGTTATATTAAACAAGATGGTAAACATTCCAGAAGCATCAAGTCCTTTTCTCCAATAGAGCTCCTCCTAATGAAAATAAGTGGTAATGCCAGTGGAATTTTTCTCAAGCAGGCAACATCTAATGAGGCATGCAACTAATACCTGACTTTTCCCCCTTATCCCATATGAGAGTTCTCAAATTGCTACTTTTGCTTTGTTGCATTTTTATGCTTTAGCTATTTTGTCCCTGCTCTTCTTCTGCATTTGTCCAGACATTGCTCCATTTCATAGCAGCAGAGAAGCTCAAACAGCAGAAGCAGCCAACCCGCTTTCCCACAGTGAGTAACCACAGGCTTGAAATGTCAGAAAACTATATGCCACATATCGTTATCGCTAGTTATGATATATTAATATATTCTCCATTGTTAATGGAGAGGATGTATTCTGATTATTTCTACAGAGGATTTCAGAGTGATGATGGCTGTTGATATGTTATCATTTCTGAGAATATAGACAGAAACACCTTGGAGTGTACCTCTGAGCTTGCCTTCACTACAAACGTTCTACTGTCCTGCAAGGCTTTTCAGCACCAGTTCCAGGAAGCGCTCTCAGGCAATGTGGTTTTGCCCACATGTGAAGACAGATTGGGAGATTTTACACATGCTGATTAAAACAATCCTTGGTCTAACTAGAGCACAGGCCAGACAGAAGTTTAATAGACCAGCGATACGTTCTCTTCCGCAGGAGCTGACATCTGCCAGCAGTAACTGCAATCATGGGATTAGTTTTCCAAATTTTAGATATTTCAGGAGAAACCATGCTTTTATATATATTTCCATCTTTCAGTGTTTCTATAATACTCTGAAGTAAATCTGGCATCATGTAAATTATGACTATTCTCTGTCAGTGTCTTCAAATCAAAAGGTGATAGGTTTTGGTGATACATCTTGTTTTCTGTATTTGCAAGCACAGTGAGCAGTGTGGTCTCTGACAGTGCAGCAGTGTGCTGTTCAGTGCATTTTTCATTGATAACAGAGATCCTGGAAAGAAAGTTCTGCTCTTACTGGTATATGTTCGGCCTGGCTTCTTAGGCCTAGAACTTCAGTAGCATGTATTGTAGCACCATGTTGACTTCAGTGAATTTGCAGTGATGTAACAGATTGAAATTCAGCTTGAGAATGAAGGAAATAGATTCTCAGCTGAGGAAAGAGAAGTTGAACTTAGATAATTACTTTCCAAAACAGATTCACTCGCAGCATTAGATGTTTCCAACAAAGCTGGTTAGCACATTGCTGGCAAAAGATTTGTGAGCATGTTTTGCTTGGATTGTTCTGCTTTGTCAGTGTGGTTTGGAACACAAAGGCTATTGTTTAAAAAACCATGAATGTTAACTTGCATTCCATTGCTGGGTTATTACGCAGGGTGTGGAAAGACAAAGCAAGCTCTGATTTTTAAAAAAATACATTGTTTTCTTTTTCCTTTCTTCTTGCTTGTGCCTGGTTCTCCTTTATTTTAATGTTTCTTCTCCAGACTATACTCTCTGAAACCGTGAGTGTCCTCTAGCACTTCTGGGCAAATATAAGTACATCCACAGCTGTGTCTGTACAATAGAATATAATACAATAGAATAGAATTTCACTTAGAAGGGACCTACAACAATCATCTAGTCCAGCTGCCTGTAGACCATCTAGCAGAGCTATATAAATTTAAAAAATAACTTACAGAATCAATTCTGTAATGATGTCTGTGAGCAGTGATATTTGCAATATACCTACTCTGAAATTAGGAGGTAATTGCAGTATAAAAATCCATACCTAAGCTATTCCAGAAAACTCTGGGTGTAGTTTCAGAAGTGGCAGAGACCCCACTTAGACCACACTGCCACCACATCTACCACCATCCATTGATTCTCAGCCCTGAGCCACATGCTCTAACTGTCTCCATAGCCCTGGTTCTAGTGTTTACAGAGCAGTGTCGTGAGATAGATGAGCTCACTAACATAACCAGAAATAACCTTACCAAAAAAGAGTTCGTTTTCAGTTGAACTGGTGACCTGATCCGGTTCAACATGCAGCTTCACAAGTAGTATTCAGTGTGTTGTAGGGGAAAAATAAATTTCATAAATTACTTGATACTCATTGGATATTTATAGGAGAACATTTGCTTTCTTCTGCCGTTAATATTGAGGAATTTGTTAAGGACTTAATTAAAATTGTTTGTTTTAGCACTAACAAGATACGTTTGTATAAAGATTGTGGTATTCTAGAAGCTTCTGCAGTTCCAGAATTTATCAAATATCTTGCACATATGAGGAATCATTGAAAGGGCAGCCTAAAGGGTAGGAAAACCAGCAGGCATGTGAAACAAACTGCCAGTGTAAGCAAGGAGCAAGTGATGAAAGGCATCGAGGGTGGAAGAAAGACTAAGGTTTATTTTTGTCTGGAATAAAGTCCCTGGTGCTTGGTAAAGATGAAACCGTTGTACCTCTTTTGTACAACATAGATGATTGATTCAGGCCTAATGGCTATTACTTAAAATATCCTCCATGCGTAGATTTGCACCAGAGTAAACCAACAGAAACACCAAGAATTTCTTACTTGTTATGAATGATCCTGGAAAGGCCCAAGAATTACGAAATAAAAGAACAAATGTAATAAATTTACCTGCTGTTACTCCACAGTAACACTATTTCCTTGTCTGGCTAGCACTTCCTCAGAGTAATTATACCATGGTTTTGGAAACTTTTTATAACGTTTCTGTCTGACATCGCACTTCCAGTTGCCTGACAGAGGTTGTTCTTCGTTGGGATAGCCCAGTTATGCATGTGGTTCTGGGTTCTGTTCATGAGTGAATCACTTAACCTCTCTGTCTTTTTCTCTTTCCATCCATAAAATTAGCATAATAATAGTAATTTTTCACAGGCTATAGTTAGGCTCAATTAATGTTTGTAACGATCTCTGAGATTGTTGGATAAAACATGCTGTAAAAGTGTATTATTATTGTCAATAGATCCTTTTGTACAACTGCACTCTAACAAAGCACTACCGTTGCTCACTATCTTTAGTCCTAAAATTTCATTGCAATTCATAAGGGATACAACTTTCTGTTAGTATGCCAGTTTCTCTTCCTGACTCATTCATACCATCAGAAGAACAGTGTCAATTCTGAAACATGGAAGAGCTGCGGAGTTTGTGTGAAAGAAATGATGTAATTTCATAAGTGATCTAGGACTAAAGGCCTTTTTAAAGCAGAGCCTCATTTACACTGACCTCAGTTCTGGTTGAACTAGTTCAGACTTCAGAGAGCTGCAATTTGTAGAACAGCTTTCTTAAAATGAGGTACCTGTATAGTTGGGAATATAAATAGTCCTTAACCATGGAAATGATGGCAGTGTCAGAGAGTGGTCGCAGACAAATCTCGATCTGCACCATTGGAGGAAACCATCAGTCATCTGGGTTCCTAGTTAATGCCCTTGGGTTTTGGTTACATACACCAGGTTAACAGGTGGAGGATGGAGGCTTAGAACTCCTGTTTGTCAGGAGCAGATGGAAAAAGAAGGTGCAAGCTGCACAACTGGACAGGCTGGGAGAGATGGTGTCAGCAGATCTGCTGGCCACAAAGGGCAGCCCACGCTTTGCAGCATAATGAGTAGCTGAGCTTGAGCAAGTAAGCTTGAAATGTTGGGAGGTTTTTTGTTGCTTTGGTTCTACATTTGTTCGACTGTTTGGAGCTGTGAGACAGTATCTATACATATGAGAAGTGAGATTTCTCTGTCCTATTATGTGACATTTGATTTTATCAAATTTGAAACAGTTTTCTTGGAACTTCTAAACCATTTTCTCTTCTGACATACTTCAGCTTCCTATCCCTGCTTGTTTTGGTTCTTGTATTATTCAAAATTGATGTCTTGGTATTTATAATATTGATAAATGTGTGTTATTCTCATCCTGTCTGTTCTTCAAAATAGCTGAATAGTCTCTACTCAAACTTTATGGAAAAAAAATTAATAATTGAGATAGACCATGTCCACAAAACTGATCCTGCTTAAAGTCATATGTTCCAGAAGTAACTTTAATTCGAGTTTATAAAACGAAATTTTCTGCTGACTTACTTCTGAGCTTTCTTTTGCAAATAATAGATTTTATGTTGACTGCTCTGAGAAACTTACTGTTTTTCAACCTAATTCTTATTGCCTGCCTTGTCTACTGTCCAGTATTAATAAGTATTATCTGTCTGTATCTCTCTCCAGGATTTTATGTGAGTAAGTGAAGCCTTTTTCCATGTCAAATCTTGAGTCTGTTATTCTCTAAATGAAAAATCTTCCCCTTAAAACTGGAGGAGAAGAAATAGGCAATGTGAACATGGAAGTGCTGATCAACAGGAGGGAAGCACAGGAAAATTGCAGGTATAGGTGTCAAGCAAGTTGTGCCATTTAGTACAGAGAAAAATAAAATTGATAACAATAGAGTAAAAATACAATACCTGAATTCACTACTCAGGTAAATTAGCTGGGAGTGACAGGAGACAGAAATCTGAAACCTTTGGCATAGTGTCTGGCAGCACTTTAGAAAGCAAATAGTGCCTTAGGAGGTATAAGTAGAGGGAGAGACTGAGCTCATCAGTAATTAAAGCACTATTCAGGGAAAAAGCAAGACAAAGCCACTTGTTAGGGCTATTTTGAGTGTCATGTTACACAGAAAATACAGAAATACAACCTGTAAAGTGAGTGCAAATATCTATAAAGGCATCAGTTTCTTCAGATTCTATGGATGGATTTACAGTTTTTAAACAAATTCTCTTTGCAATTTGTTTAGAGTGAATCCCAGGTGTTCTAATCTGTAAAGATTCTACAGTTTGTAGAGTACTAGACTACAAGTGGCTGTTAGAAATGTTTCAGAAAAAAGCATATACAGCACCTCAATATATCTTAATACATGTCTGTGATTCTTCAGTTTACACAAGCCCATGCTTTTTCATAACACAGATTCATCACACATTGATATAATGCAGCATATCAGAATACATTTCATAATATTCAGGTATTTGATATTTTTGTAGAATCTCAGTATTTGCCTTTTATAAGAGGAATTGCCTTTAAAAGCAGCTCTACTTTTAATTCAGCAGTGCTGAAAAACATCCCCATCTAACAGGAACAGCAGGAGTTTGAACTTGTATCTTAGACCACTATATTATTTTTGATGACCTGTTTATTTGAGTGTGGCAATCAAAAATGAAGGTATGTAAATCAAGTATAGGTATAACTAACACCAACTGTTTTCTGTCCCAGCAAATAATGGAAGACTTTGTTTAACCATGCAGAGACACAGACGGAATTGCAGGAAAGCCTGGGAGAACTGTCAGAACTGAATCTGTATCCTTGGGGCAGCTTGACCTAGATGTGTATACAAATGGAAGTCCAGGACATGTTAGCTGGATCAGGCATGAAAGTACTTTACTTTGGCTCTAGAAAGGTGAAATGTTGAGGTTCTGTGAGTCCTTTTTTTCCTTCCCTACCCTTGTTTTCTACAGCCCAACAACAACTAGCTGAGGCTTCAGTACTGAAGAAAAGTAGCTTCTAAGTCACGTAGTGAGCAGTAGGATTTTCAGTGGAAGGCATTTGGCCAGAGAGTTCATTGCTAGCCTGAATACCTGGGTATATCAGTGCTTTCTTGAACGTGAGTGTTAGGTCAGAGGATTTAGTTCATGACCAAGGGTGTGTTTTTTCTTTTCCAAAATAACTCTGATTTCAAACTGACTGTTCATCAACAATGTGTTTTTTGCAGTAGCAGTAAAGAAATGAAGAAACAAATGTAACTGATGCAGTGAAATTCAGAGGCCTAAACAGTAGTTCCAAGAGCAGGTTTCTTGAAAGTGTGGAGCTGGTTCTGGTATGTACTTTTGGAAACACCCACCCTGGATTCCCAGCTGTGCTTCATGTCCCCCTGTCATTGTTCTGCAGGGGGTGGTATCACAGAACAGTTGACTGTGGTTTCTTGAGGGTTGGGTTTGATTCTATCCTTTGTTTTCTGTATGTTGCTCATTTACTGAACAGTTAAAAGAAAAAAGTAAGTACTGAGGTGGGAATGAACCCAAGTGTATGTATGTCTGTGCATTCATTTATATATTGTTAAGCATAACTCTCACATCCAGGGTGTCCTCTATAGCTACAGGGACAATTTATTCTCTTGGTCTTGCTTGGGCCTGTGTTGAATAAAGACAGAAGTGAGCTGCTCCATATAAAACTGAAACTGTTTGTCACTTCTTTTCCCAAGGTCTGCTTGTCATCTTCCAGATATTTACTGCTACAAGTTTGGTCCTTGGCAGAGCTCCCAGGCTACCATACTGCCCTCATGTATTTCCTTCTTAGGATGACAAGGTGTGGCAATACTTTCAGACAAAAGTCAATGCAGTTTTAGGCACTTTACAGGAGTCTTTCTTTCCACACCCTATTTCGTTTCGCTCCAAATGATCCATCTGGAGGACTAGGACTTTTCCTCTAAGGAACTACGTACCACAAGGTGGAGGCTGCAGTACAAAGTGACATTGGGACTTCTCATTCCTCACCAATTTTGATAAGCTGTAGTATGTGAGGAGAGATCAGATGTTGTTGCCCTCAAGTGGTGATAAATAGAGGAAGAGGAAGCATGTTTACAAGTAGGAAGCTTGAAAGTGGGAAAGGTTACAGCACAAATGGCCTGTGAGATCCAGCGAGAATACTGAAATAGGCCTCACTTTAAACAGATTGAATGAAGAACTGACAGCATGGGCTGAGGTAGTCCTGACCTAGCAAGAGCAGGGAATTTTGTAGTCAAGAATCAGGAGAGTGCCTTGGGATTCTAACAGTTTGGGCACAGAGTAAGTTAGAGCTTAAATCCAAGTTTCTGACTGACAAATATCATACAGGGTGAGTATATCTTTACCTTGAAAATTCAGGCCTATCTGTGCAACCTACAAGTGGAATTTTTTGCACTTACTTATTTAGTATGCCATGTATCGCGCATGTATCTAGGAGGGCCTAAAATATGATTTCTGGACTGAAATTATGTTGAGTCTGAAGCAAAATCATTGCAAATCTAAGCCTGGAAAAATATTATTATACTAAGCACTGAAAATGGCCTATTAAAGCAAGAGGTATGCAGAAGGATTCGGACAAGCTCATTCCGCTGTTCACTCTGAGATGTTTGTTCCTCTGCTGCGTTCATTGCCAGCAGGCTTTTAATATTTCCTAAATCACACAACCCCAAATACCTTGCTGTGTCTCTCCCAGAACAGCATTTCTCTGGGAGAATGAGAATGCTAACCTCAAGAATGCAGGAAGGGATATATTTGTTGTGAGACTCCACTGAAATCTGTCTTTTGCTGAAAATCATTGTCTTTAAACAAACCTATCTCTTGGTTCCCAAATCATAGTAATATACTTTCTCATAAACCTAACGGACTGCTATATAAGGCCCAAATCTTCCCTTCTTGAAATCTAGGAGCTTTGCCATGGTTTTAAACAGGGCATGACTAGCTCAATAGTATACATTTGACGAAGAGATTAACATTTAAAAACCCTCAAAATTAATCCATATTTAACAGTCTTAATTTAAGATTGATATATGGTGGCATGTATCTAGTCAGGCAGCTCTTAGTTTAAAAAGCTCAAAACAAACAAAAAAATCCAAACAAAGGGTTGCTAAAATCCTAACTTATTTTGTAATCATGTATTGGAATAGCAGTTGTTTTTGCTGGTCTGCTCTGCCTTTCTGCTGGCTGGGTTCCCTTTCTGTGTGACAGATGTGCTATTTATGGAAGGGGATTCTGAATATTTTAAAGCACTGACTGTTAGGATCATCTCGTTCCCAGCCTTTAAAATGAAAGAGAACAAAATGCCAAATTACTTCCCAAAGAAAAACATCCAAATTAAATAGATATCAATTTAATCTTTAAAAAAGAAAGAAGAAGGGAAAAAAGCAAAATCAGATTGCCTATTTTTTACACGGAGTGAATACGTACATGCAGCAATCTAGTTATTGCTGTGAAATGTTTTCTGATTTAATGCAGTACTGGGTATTAGTTTTCACTTTTAAAACCAGGTACTCTTTTAAAAAAAGAAAATCATAGTGTACACGGTTACCTAGAAAACGAGTGTGTGCTTGAGAATTTAGCTGCTTTATTTCTCAGTTGTATTGGCAGGTCAAATGAAAGATAGCGCTCCTCTGTACAGATCTGGCCTCACTAGGATCTATTTATTTCAGCAGTCAGCCAGAAACCATTTATATTCACTTATTCATATGGTAAACAATATTTACCTAAAGAAATCTTTCAGTGAAATATTTTCAGGGCTAAGACATCAATCTTCACAATTCTGTTCATGTGTTGGGTATCAGCTTGCCGTAGTTACGGGTAGAGAGATAAGAAGCTGTGAGAAGTCACTGAAATAGTGTGTGTGGGATTCTGCTCTCTGAACAGGTAGATTTGAGGGTTTGTTTTACCTCACCTGATGGTTTCGTCTTCTGGGAAGGTAATTCAGGTGATCATAAATGGCGGCGTGGTTCTCTCATTCTCCCTTTGGAGACACAGTGACAATGAAAATAAGCCCGTTTTGCTTATAAGGCATTAAAAAAAAATCAGATTAGCAGGTTTTAATGCTTTTTTTCTCTCTATGTTTTTGATGATACACACGTAATATTTTACTTTGAAGTTTTCCAGAAAATAAACCTTTTAAAGACTTATTTATAAAAATCTATTTCCCACAATTACTCTTGCAGTCTCTGCAGAGGGTGATACCAATTTAACGTATGCAGCTGAACGATGTGCATGCTATTAATCTCAGAAGAAGAAAGATATTAGGTAGGTGATGTGAAATTTGTAATTATTATTACTATTCATGCAGCTGTGGTTTAATATTTCAAAATTTTTTTTTCTTAGAGACAACAGCACTTCAGTATCTGCATTGACCTCCATGATGTCAGAATGTCATTGTGCAACCGTAGCTAAGAAAAGCCTCCGAGGAGAGAGAAGAGAGAGCGAGAAAAAAAAAAAAGGAGCTTTGCATCTTCCAATAACATGAGATGTGCATATACAGTACGTAGCATTTTGGGATTCATACTGTGGTAGGGAGCTGTTGCTTTCAGTTTGATTAAACAATCATTGTTTCGTTTTCCTTGCTTTGACAGTGAGTATGCTCGTATGCTGCTTAAGTCTTCTTAGTGCTATCTAGGTCAGTATACTAAGGATAGCTTTTATGCTCTGTAAGTCTGGCAGATACCGTGCCTGACAGAAAGCAGCACCAAATTTTCTTTTCTTTATTGTATCTGAGGATAGAACAATGTTTTAGAATTAATCAGAATTGTATACCACGTAGCACCTACCGTTTCTGCATTGCAGATATATTTAGCTCTAACACTGCTTGTGGTTAACAGGGTGTAGCGTAGACACAGACAGCTGATCATGCAGTCAGACCCTGCGCTCGTGTGGTTTGTCAATACCGCTCAGGATTTTGATGGACTGTAAACCAGAGGAAACAGAAAGGAAAGAAAAAGAAAGGTTTTATTTGTATGGACATTAGACCTTTATTTATGCTCTTTTTGCTGGCATTGTCTTTTTATTTTATTTTTTAATTCTGAGTCTTAAAAATTAGGAAAGCACAGCAAATGCACCCAGGATTTAATACGTGCGACGTGAAATCTTCCTGCATCAAGAGGATGTTACTGTAGTCAATCCAGCGTCTCTCCAATAAGCAAGAAGATGGTTTTGTTTTCCTCGGCAGGCGGACTCAGCCATTGCACAGGCAGATTTTGATAAGAATTTGAAATGCCTACTACTGTATCGCTGTAGCATTTGGAGTTTGCTAACAGTGTTAGTGACTGGAGCTCATCTTGCATCACCAGTTGATGACAATTTTCTTTGTTCCCTCCCACCCAGTTGAACCAAGACTCTGTAGCTGATACGCAATGTCACTTACAACATTAATCAGATACTGCATTTAAGGTGAGCTGTCCCTTGCCTCCTCCCTTCCCAGAGCTGTGCTGCAGTATGTATCTTACTCCTGCAAGCCTAAAATGGCAGGCAGGATTAACGTTGCTTGTGCTGTGTGCATGCTGTGTATTGAATTCATTATACTGTGCCTAGTATCTCAAATGTGGGTATGTAAATGGTCTGTGTGCCATGTCATGCAGTAGCGAAGACTGGTTTGTGCTTCATTACAGGCTTAGATATTTGGGCATCACCTTAAGAATTCTTTTTTCATTTGCAATGTGGTGAGCTGTTAGCTTGTCATCACGTTCAAACCACATTATTAGCCCTTGGAAAGGAAGAAAAAAAAAAGAAAAAAGGCAAACTGTGCTTCCAGATGGTGTCACCCTTTTTCTTCTTGCGTTTACTGTAGTTTAAATAATGTATATTGTATTGTTAATTAATGTGAATATCGAATTAAAGCACTTGAAACTTACATATTTATTATGCAGGTAGGAGGCACGTCAAATCTATTTTTAACTCTTACGCAGTTCACGTTGTGCAATGGGCTTTGGTTGTCAAGTTTATATTTTCAGCTGCGATAGCAATAGGCTGATTTTCAGTAAATGTGACAAGTGGCCTTTGCAGTGGTCAGCTTCAAGCTTTGAATCCTCTGAGGAGGAGGAAAAAAAAAGAAAACAACCTTGTGTTGCAGTTTCAGAAAACCTTGGATGAGGACATCTTTTTCCCCCCACTCCTGCTTTCTCTATTGATAAACTCGGTTTTCCTGATCACGGTCTATTCAAGCTGCTTCCCATCTGAATTTTGACAACTGCTTCTAAAAAATTGTCAAGAAGACCAAGAATAGAACTTATCTCCATCGCTTTACATAAAAATGGCTGGGTGCACTGCCATGCTAACACTGCACTAAGTGGTACACGCAGGTAGGTTGAGATTTGCATGTTTTACTGATTTCTTGGTCAGTGTTGAAGGAACATGAAATGGGCTTTGGAATGTAGCTTTCAGTTAAAAAAATGTATGAAACTGTTAATGAAAACAGCCTAATATGAAATTGTTAGCTTCACATACTGGCATGACAATTGTTCTTATCTGTTTTTTTTAAATCTATTGTGAAAGTAGAGCAATCATGTCTGTTAAAATAATCATATGTACTAAGGGCGTGGCAACGCTTATGCAACAAAAGAATTTTTGAAAACACTATTGATTCAATTACATTTTAAAGCTGACTACAAGCATTACTAAGCTTGCAGCTAAAATGCAAAAATAAAAATTGAGGTAGATAAGAAAAATGAAAATTATTTAAATTCTGTCGTAAGCGGTTTTGTGTTTTGTGCGAAATCTTAAACAAAGATTAATATGCTTTAATGCTTATATTTTCAGTATTAGCTACAAACATAAACCTGCAGTATTTTTTTTTATTTTAAGGTAGAAGGGCTTTTAAGAGAGAGATTGATATAGATGGCCCTGTCAGCTTAAACTGAGTATCAGTTTACTGAAGTGTGTTTTACTTCACACAAAACAGGTTATGAAATAAAAACTTCACAGCCTGAGGCACCAAAACATTCATTTGAGCATTATGGATAAAAATAATTGCGAGTATTGCATTACTTACACCAACTTTTGTAATATATTTGTTTCAGATTAATATTGGGCCAGAATCAGTTTCCTTGGCAACCAAATCCTTTTAAAAGGTGCACTAGTAGAGATGTAGAAAGATGTTATTCTCTTTAATAGCAATATCACAATGCAAATGGAAATTTTGCAGTTGTTTCCTTTCAGTTCTAAATGAGAATCTGATCTCATTTTATGTTTCCATGCGGCTATCATTTCTTAAATGATGCCACGTTTGTAAAGCTGTGCACAGCAAAAAACTCTTTTATTCCTGTTTTGCATTGGTTGTTTCCAGAAACGTATCCCGAGTTCTTTTTCTAATTTAGCCTAGTCTTGCATGTAGGTCAAGGTTTGTACTGTGTGTATATAAAGTGATAGTTTCATTATCACGAGTATAAAAGGATCACTGTCATGTTTAGCAGCTGAGAAATGTAGAGAATCAGAAGTATGTTTAAACCTTGTTTCACCTTTGCTGAATTCAGCCACAGTAATGCTAATAAACCTTTCTTTAAATAGTGGACCCATTCTGAAGTTCAGGCAAAGAACTGTGTTTAAAAATACTGGAAAAGAACTTCTGTTGGATCTTAATCAACCCTTTATAGAATAAGCTCACCTGTGGTCTGCGGTGATTTGCAGACCTTACAGATTTTGCAAAATTTAAGCATTGTAATTCCTTATTTCTATTTTTAGCTAGTATTTTTAACAAAATCAGTAAAGTTAAATCTTAGGTGTACCACAGGTTAACTGCTTATGCAGAATCAGATGTTATTAAATGTCCACTGAGCTTATAACGTAGAGTATCTCCCTGTGAATCTCCTTTGTATACGACTTGAGAAATTCTCACTACTGCAATGAGACTTCTGCAGCAGGGTGGCCATTTTCCTTTCACGTCCTGGACTTTAAAATGACTAAGTATATTTTGCGTGGATGAGGACCCAGCACTGAAAATAAATGCAGATGAGGTATTTAGGAGTACAGCCAATTATCAATAATAGCCTTGACAGTGTCAGTAATATCAAACTAATTCTCATTTATTTCTAAATATATCAGTTCAGTGCATTCCCAATAAACAGGGTATAACTGTTCAGGAATATGTCTTGTCGTCTGTCTTGATAGGCTTAATAATGATAATAATGCTTAATAATGATAATAAAACCATTTGATTTATAATTACAAGATTAGTTTGATGCAGTGCAATATTCCCCTGTTCCAGCTAAAGCAGCAGAACTGAAAACGTAATAAACAGAATCTCTCAAGTGACATATAAAAGTTTGCATTTTTCTGTAATTTAATTTCTCTCCAGTAGCTTGCTTCTGATTATTTTCCTGTCTGAAATGTTAATATGGGGTGTGCCGTTACATGTAGTGATCAAAACTGAATTTCTTTGTTTATTTCTTGTCTGTTTTTTTTAACGGAAGTTGCTGAGCAAACACTATGTAGAAGCAATCTGTTTATCACCGCTGATATTTATCTTTAGAAAAGATGGGGCACTTAGCAATAAACTGTCTTTATTATGTCTTTGTGTTCAAACACACCCACTCAAGGCATTTAAAGAAAGTGTAGCCCCGTTACATGAGCATGCTTCGCTATGGTGGTTTTAAATCCATTTGCAAATTTGCCCTTTTGTTAGGAGGTGCAAGTCCTCTTGTAATTAATATGACTATACTGAAGTGCTTTTATGAGTCTGGAAAAACACGTTAGCAGCCCGTGAATGGTAATTTCTTCTAGCTAAAGAAACTGATTTATTTATTAAAGAGGAGTCTAGTAATTAGCAAGCTGTTTCCAGTTTGACTATTATACGTGGGTAGCTGGATGTAGTTTAATGGGAGTTACATCCAGCTCATGCACAGTGTCAGAATGTTATGGCCAAAGGTGCCATCAGAAATGTTGTATAAACGCCATCCATCCATTTCATTCTCTTTGGCCAAGGGGGCTCACTGAGGCACGCAGGACAGGTGCAGTTTTCCACACCTCCAGCAAAGCCTGTGAACATTATTGTTATGAGGGCCTGGGTTTGTTGGGGTTTTTTTCAGTTTTATCATAGAAGCCTAATTGTTGCTACTGACTCCTCCCTTTTGTAATTTAAATGTGTTCTTTTATCCAGACAAATTCCATTTCTGCCTAACAGAAAATATGTACAAAGAATGAGTAAAAAATGAAATCAAACTAAAAATCATTCACTCGGACCCTATCCTACTTGCTTGTCAATGATCTGTTGGATTAAGGTTACTTCTGCCTCTAAACTTCATTTTGATTTGAAACTGCAGGTCCCTCGGTGTGAAATTGTGTTCAGATAATATTTGTCAGAATATGAGACAGGCTCTGGTAGTGACAAACAGGTACCAGTTAACCCTTTTGGGACATCTAATGTCTGTTGTATTTTATTATGTGAACTGCTTGATTATGTTGTAAAAAGGCTTTATTATGTATAATATCACATTTGAATTTTAGTATTATCAAGTTTGGGAATTTTTTAGCTTCGATCTTTTACTGCTGGTTTCCTCCAGATGTGATGTTCAAGCTTCCCATTGACCACAGTAATTTGTGAATATGACTTCATTGGTATTTGAAGTAATAATAATGGCTTACTGCAATTTTCTTTCAGTCTGGCCTTTGTTATGGGCAGATGTGAGCTACAGAATACTTATTCAAATCAATATACACTAAAAAGGTACTCAGATTAACCAACAAAAAAAATGAGCTGACCTTCTTACCTTTTAAAGCCAAAGTAATGGATCCTGTATTTCCTGTATAACGTTATTTATAAAAGTATATGGTATATTAGCAAATGGAAGATGGAACTACGTATTCTTAATTGCTGCTGTAAAAATGTCTGTCAGCTGAGCCATAAGGCCTTATCTGTAAGATTTTGCAGTTGCTCTATGGAACAACTGAATTTTGTCTAGTATCTCTGAAACAAAGCCCTGTTCTGAATGATTTTTACACTGTTACATGATAACCTTATTACGATATTTGATACATAATAACATAAAATCAGGATGTTTGACAACCATGGATAATCATTTAAGCAGAAAGATACAGGAAGTATATTCCAGAGAAAAAAGTTGCCTAGAAATGTCACAATCACAGATACTGTGATATCTGTGACAAAAGACGTAACAAGAAAAGCAGCAGAGTGGAAAGAGAAGAAAGAAAACGCCTTTTGAAAGGCCTGCAAGAAAACATGGAGGCTGTTAAGATGAAGGAGAACTTGTAATTGGTTTCAGCAGTTTATGCGGTGTCAGGGGAGCTGACTAGTAACGATGATTCTTTCTCCCTGTACCATCATTTGTTTTCTAATCTGGCAAATTGAGAAGCTAATCTTAAAATACACTTGTTTTCCACTGACTTTACCTTGTGAAACTCAGAAGCAGACTAACTGAGGAAGCTCTGAAGGCTCCATTTTTTTAATGTCTTATTAGGTAAATGTGTGAGGAATAATTTGGATACAGCTGAGATGGAGGAAGGGAAGTAGAGCTAAGGATGGGTTTTAGTCTAATTTTTCCAGAGACCCCAACAAAAAATGATTTTAAACTTGAGAATGTCTTTACATTTCTGTCTACAATATATTATGAAACATTATGTCCAGTTTGTACTATACAGGTTAAATCATAATAAAACAGTGCAGACAGAAGCAGCATTCACAATGGCTTAACAGTATTGTTTTTGTTGCTGTTGTGTTGTAAGCCTCTCAGATGTACATTTGGAGTCCTACAGCACTCCAGGGAAAATTCTGATGAATTACACAATGTATCTAGAAATTAATGCTTGTCTAATAATTTAGACATTACATTTGGATCTTTTCTTTGCAGGCCGAGACACAGTAGCCACAGAGTTCACAAAATTACTGAGATGGTTTTGCCGAAAATACCTGTTGATACCACTTCTAAAAGACTGTAACAGAAGAACAGCCTAATTTTAAGTGGGTAAGTTTATGGGGTGATTACAGCAAGCTGAAACCTCTTTAAAATTCACATTGAAATAGTGCTAAAATATTTAACACTTAAAAGCCACTGCATGAGAGTTAAAGCTCTACGTTTTTAATAATCATTTAAGAGCTGTTCTCACTGTGGTTCCACATTGCTCTATTCTGATGTCAATATTGCTTGATTTTTCCAGCTCCTGCTGGATTGCTATCGCCATAGAGGTTGGATAAACAAAATCAGGCAGAAGAGATCTTTGAAACAGGTTGTTACAGCCTCCAGTGATCTGTACAAACCAAACGCATTGGCAGGCAAGCAAACCTCCTGAGCTTGCCAGAATGTTAACTCTGGATCCCAGTCACTGGTGTTTGTTACAAATCTGTGCTGTACAGTAGAGGCAGAGGAACTCTTTTGGTGCCAATGCCCTTTTCTAATATTGTTGTTTTGGTTAAGCTGTATACAGTTCATCTAATCTCTACCTTTATACATGATTGTAATCAGATGTATGACAAAACCTCTTGAATTGTCAGATGCAAAGAATACTTTGTAAATTCAAGTGTAGTATTGTGATAAATAATTCAGATATTTCAAAATGAGAGTGTCACCTTTTGCATGGTGTTTTCAAATAGTAGCAGTTTCCTTTCTTCTTACTGTGAATGTGCAATAATCATCTTGGTTAAAATAAATATGTCTGGTATCTGTGGTTTAGATTTGAGATATGTATGTATTGAATGAAACAATCTGTGAAATCCTGATTAATTCATTAATTTTGAAGGTGGTTATTTGTATCATAGAGTATAATTTGCATTACAGAAAGGGAGTAGTTTCATTGATTTCGGTGGCACTACTTGCACAAATTTCTGTAGGAAATGGTTTGTTGCATCATAGTCATTAATGCTGCGGTATCTCTAAGTAGGAATAAGTAATTAAGGCTACCAGGCAGAATGTCAGATAAGGAACCAAATTAAAAAAAACCCAACAAAGCAAAAGAAACAAAAATACCCACAAAAAAACCAACAAACAACCACAAAACAACCAACTGCACCACCACAAAAAAACCCACTACCCTCTTCAATTTCTAGAATATCTCAAAACATCTTCTGTGTTTGAGTTTACTTTTACAACATAATATTGTATGACACAGAAAATGGTAATGGATTTTTAGAGACAATAAGATAGCATTGGTAGTTTAAATTAATTAGTGAAACATTAAAATTAGATAAATTCAGGTTACCTGGACTTACAGAAGCAATAGGCTACAAAATCTAAGTTGTACCTATTTTAAGTAAATTATTATAGAACACTTGCTCGGTATATTTTAGGTAGAATACTGGGCCATAACCTGTTTCCTTGGCAACCACATACGAATAAAAGGTACATTAGCAAAGCTGCAGATGTGTGTCAGTGAATGCTTATTAAGCAGCCCAATGCATTTACATACCATGTGCTCACTATAATGCATGCATCTTGATAATCACCATATAAAAAGATTTCTGGGGATGGCCCAATGTGGATTCTTAATATTCAAAGGTTTTAACCTAAAAACCTCATGTTTTCAACAGAAATATCTCTTGTGATCTTTTTTTTTCATTGCACTTTAAATTGGACTTGCAATAAACGGGTAAAATTAGCATGGTAGGCTTGGTCTGCAAATTGAAATATTTCTTTAATATTCTGAATAGTTAAAGCACTGCTTTACAACAACAGAAAATGGCTGGAAATGAAGGTTTACAGCGTCTTTCAGAAATGCTCAGGCATTCTAAATTTGTATCTTGTACCGGCATCAGAAGCAAGTAGGATTATACTGTTTTACACCGTGACAAAATAAAGCCACTAAATAAAAATGAAACTGGTGCTAGTTGTAGCACTCTCATGCTATCCAACGTATCCAGGCAAAGAGACAAGACCAAGTGTTGTCTTTTAACAGTTAACAACAGAAAAAGGCGAGGAGGGGGAGAAAAAGCCGTAGAAGTCAAAATGGCAGCTGTTCATGGACTTTCAGATCAAGATTTGGATGTAGCATTTAGGCAGGACTCAATGCTTTCTGTGCAAGTGTTTCTACAGTATGGTTTATATTCCTGGATTTAAAAGAAGCTCAGACATATAAGATCAGTTTTGACAAATTTGTATACTGACTTCAATAAGTTTATGTAAAGGTTATTTGGGGCCTTTCTTTTTAAGGTATTAATTTGTATACAAAGTGAAAAGTGTATACAGCCATTTTGGTTAATTTTTATCCCAAGATGACAGATCTAAGAAATAAGTCTAAAATGCTAATCATTAAAAAGACAGAAGTGGGAATCTGCAAATCCTGACTTAAATTCAGTTGATGTAATCTGATAAATTGTTTACGTGACCAGCAGCCTAATTAAAAGCCCCTTGAAATCAATGAAAAGATTCCCATTGACTTTTTTGGCTTCATACATAACAGTGAGATTTAGCAAATAAAGATTATCCTGACAATGCTGAACATTTCCATGATTCTCCACAGTCAAGTATACCAGAATCTACTATTGATTACAGATGGCTTGAATAGTATCACACGAATCTTTTCATTATCTTGAACCATAAACCATGTTGTTATATACATCTCATACTATGATACTATTGAGGCTTCTGAGTGAATAGGAGTCCAGGAAATTATTGAGGAGATGCAAGTCAGCTGTTTTTTCTTTTTATTATTTGTTGCTCCCATCTGAGCCGAGCTCACTCTCAGGCAGGATTTGTGCTGGGGCGGCTCACGCTGGCGGCAGAGCACGCAGCACAAACCAGAGACGGAGCCATCGATATTTTCTTCTTACTGCCAGCTGCCACCTGCCTTTGCTACAGTCCTTCACTGCATGAGCAGAGCCCCTGCCGGAGCTTTTAGGTTGGAAATGTGCAGCAGGATGGAAGAGGAGGAGTAGCGCTTGAGCTGGGCCCCTTGGGTCAGTGCAAAATGGAGCAGAAGAATATTTAGGAGCATACAGCCATAGTTATTGTGTGTCCAATAAGTTCTCATAATAAATCACTAAAGTGATGCTTCAGAGTAATAGCTATCACTTGTTCATTGTTTTTCGCATGCTAAAGTTCATCAATCTAACAGCAAAACCATAAAAATATTTTGCAGTATTTTAAGGAATATTGGACATCAGTGGTGGCCAATTAACAGCTTGGAGACCAGTTCTAGCTTTCAAAATGGCTGTGTCCAGCCTCTAGCAGACCAACTAAATCAAGTGTTTGCAGGGGAAGGGATTTAGCTCTATTTTCAGTGTAGCAGGAGTTGTTGCATCAGCTGTAGTGCAGGGTGAGGATGGTGCCTGGCCTGGCCCCGCACACCTGCCTGCGCAGAACTGCTGTCCATGACTATGTGGCTCGGTGGCTACTCCTGTGGGTGTCGGTTCAGATATTCAAAGGATCTTTCCTCTGAAAATTTGAAAAATGAGAGGCTGGGTTCAACTACTTTTATTTTGTCTTTCTGATAAATGAATGGGCAGCAGACTACCACGTAATAATTGTTCAAAAAGAACAAAAATTGTTTAATCTGCTACTTTTGTTTAAATCTATTCAAATGTGTAAATCACTACATTTGACAACAGTTAACAACCGAAAAATGTCAGTTGTTGTCATTCTGTCTGTAAACATAGCTTCATGATTGCAATTGATCTGTGCTAGCTCAGGACTGTGATGTGTCCCAGAAGCGTAGGAGGCCAGAAAGTGGCTTGTCAGCAGCACATTAAAAGATGAGACTTAAATGGAAAATAATACTGATCTTGTTCAGAGCTAGCAAGATGTAAACTCAGCTGATTCTTAGTAGCAGCACAACATGAACTTTTATATTTTATGCAAAAGAATTATTTCGATTTATGTCAGCTATTGTTGCTTCATTTTCTTTTTTAGACTGCTGGGGAGGCTAAGGTATAGTTACACCTTTAAAAATTGCTTGTATGCGTTCTGTTTAGTGTTATTGGGACTCAGACTAGGCCATGCCTAAATTCTCAGGAGTTAACGTACCTTGGAGAAAGGCTGCCTTTGGTGCACAGGTACAGCTTGCACAGTTTGAGAGCCAAGTGAGTTCTGCCGGACTCCTGTGCACCAGACCTGGAGGTGCAGGCAGCTGCTGGGGCTCTCTGTAACCGCGCTCCTCTCCCGTCCCCTTGATGCTGGAGGAGAGCAGAAGGGTTATGCCACGGAACTCTTTCCCTTGCTCGTGTAACAGAAAGGGGAATGAAGCACTTTGGGCTGTGGGGTCCTTCTCACATCCCAGCTCTGAGCGAAGTGCTGGTCTGCCTGCGGGCGCAGAGGAGCTGAGGTCAGCAGCAGTGCCGGCGGCTCGGGCCTCGGCAGGGAGAGCAGTGAAGCAGCCGGTCCAGCCAGGCCTTGTTCTCATGGACAGACACTGAGAAGGAATCCAGCCAAGCCCTGGCCAAAATCCTGTCACTCATGAGGAGTTTGCAAGAGTCGGTAGTGCTATATGTGTTGTTTCCTGCTGCGTAAGAACCGAAACTGCTTGACTAGAGAGGAACATTGGAACATTTTTTCTAGGCAGTCTGAAATACTCTTAAGGAAAGAATAACACATGGCATGAGCTGCAGGAGTGAGATTATGAGACTTCAGCAAAGCATCCAAACACCACCACTTAAGTAACCTTGGAACTGTTTTATACATTCTAAAGAAGTAAAAGTTTGCTGACAATTTTCTCTGTATCTTGCAATTTTACCATATAAGTAATCCAAGGCTAAACTACTTAGACTTTTATTTAAAAAGAACATAATAATTGTGTGATGTTATGTGCAATCGCTTACATGTTTAATGGGAATTGGTACACGTACACTAGCAAGATTGCTATTTTTAAACTCTATCATTTGTGTTGATAGAAATCAGGACTCTGAAATCAGGACTGTAGATGCAGATAAATCCTGACTTCGCATGTATATCAATGCTGTCCAGTCACATAGGTCTGACTGCAGCACCAGTTCCTCCTTTGCAAGCAATTGGTTTTACATGAAACATTATCATGAGAATGTAAAATCTTGGGTGCAGCCAAGACAGTCTTATAAAGAATTTTTTACTTATTTTTAATACACAAGGAGCTGATGAGACTGTGAATTCCAAAAAGGTCAAATGATCAAATCATAGATCTATGGAAATTAATACCTTCAGTTACAGTATTAGTCACAGAAGAGGTGACTATTTTTTTAGTGGATGAGCAGAAGTTCTGAAGTTGCCTTATGAAAACACCCTATAAATTAAAAAAAAAAAAAAAAAGGAAGAAAGAAAAACAAGGCAGTTTTCTCCAAATCTTTTCTATTGTCTATAGATATTAAGACTACCAGAGCATCAGATGATCAAGTAAAAATAAAAGAATGTCTCCACATTGGGGGTATCTGCCATACAAATGATGGTTATGCATCTGATTTTCAGCGCCATTTAAAATAATAAATTTTAATTAAGATTTAGGGGGAATTCATCACCTAATCTTCCTCAAATTTGTTTCATGTAACCTAAAAAGATGCTTCTATTTATTGTTGTTCAGTAATGCAATTTTTTCTTTTAAAAGATTACAAGTTTAATTTAATTCATATTAATGCATTGTTACTGACAACACATTTGTGACAAATACTTGTTGTGCCACTTATGTCAGAAATCATCATTAATATATATTAATATGTATATACACACCTAAAAAAAATAACAAAGAAACAATAGTAAATAAGCAATAGACAAAGTCCAAGATCAGAAGCAACCTGCATGTGAGTACAAAACTTCATTTCTCAGTTATGTAGGTTGGAATAAAAAACAAGGTTGTGAAAACTTTGGGACGCACTTTGCTTTTGCAATCAACGCTGCTGTGTTCTTCAACTCCGTGTTCCACCTCCAACAGCTGTTGGTAAACAGCTCCTGAGAACAGCTCAGCTTGTCAGGAGATGAAAGACGGTTCACTTTTGATAGCACAGAGTCCTAAAATAAAGATAGTCATTGATTCAGTAGGTGAACTTATTGATGATAATTCTGGTGATGCAGGAGCAGTAATTAAGCTATCCACAGAGACGTTCATTATTTCTAAGATATACTTTTTAATGTGGATTGTGTAAAATAGTGAAAGCAGAATATATAGATCAGTCACTGAAATTATGACAATATGACAACTAAAATGATGAACACATTTATTTCCATATCTATTAAACAACCAGGAAAGCATATGGTAGTTCCCAGACAGAACCCTGGAAAGAAGATCTTCCATCCTTATAATAGATTGCATAGCTTATGTTGATATTAAATAGTTTTCTCAGATGATAAGCAGCATTTATCACGAAGGGGCTCTAGCAAAGTTCTGACTTCCAGGCCCATCAATGGTGACAATGAATAGTTCATGCTTCTGGATATTTTTTTTTTTTGCCTAAAATGAAGCAGTTCCTACTATTCAGTGCTTCTAATGCATAGGCTTGAGATTTTAAAACGAAGTAACTGTCCAGTAAAAGCTCATACAAAATAGGTTGTAAAAATAAACTCAAATTAGCCTTGGGCAAAATTAGTATTTTCAAGCAAGTTTTAACACAAAAACAAATTGTCCTGTCCATTTTTCTAAGTGTTTTCCACCTGTCTCAAAGCCCAGTTTTTCTCTTTGCTTCCTCATTCCAAGTACCTGGGAAAACAGGTTTTTCTGTTTAAAGTGAGAGGCAGAGGGAGAGAATGTATCTGGGAAGGCTGTACTCAATATATTGGAGCATCTGGCTAAATGAAATCAAGCTAATTCCTTCATTATCTAGGTAAGCATTTGCTAGGGCTTATGAAGCACTAATAGTATAGTTGCACTGGTTTCCTGAGGCAGTAACTAATCTGAAAAAAAAGAGAATAAGACTACTGCTTGAATTAAAAAATCCTTATGATACTGTACGAATTTCTGTATATGCTTAAAAAGAGGTAATTAATATAATAATGTAAATAAGGCAAATGTGACTGTACTTCCATATTAGAAGGTTATTTCAGATATTTTTTCAAGGCAATATTTAATCTCTCCTTCTCAGCGGGAAGTTGCAGAAGTTATGCACGGAAGTTCAGCTCCATAAATGCTTCAGTTCCTTCTACAGGAAAAGCTTTGAAGGAGAGCAAGGCAATCAAAATCCTTTGTTAGGCTGCAGAGAAATTCTAAATGCTGTGGACAAAACTGCACTGATGACCACGGAGCAAGGGGCTGGATACAGGGAACACTGGCTCTTTCTAAACTTACATGGAAATTACTTGGCTGATACGCTAACTACCCCAGCTGGCTGTGTTAATTAAGTACAAAGCATTATAGGAGACAAGGGAAGAGCAGCGCGGCAGCGAGCAGGCCAGGCCGGGCCCGGGCGCCGAGCTGAGCCCGCGTTTCACAACCCGCCGCGACCGATCGCAGCAAAATGGCGCCCGCGCCGTCCGGCCGCCCTCACGGGCCGCGCGCCGCCAGGAAGCCGGCACCTGTCACGTCACCCCGCGCCCGCGCCCCCCGCGCGCCGTCACGCCGAGCGGCGGTGTCGGCTTCCGCTCGGCCACAGACACCCAGACATGGTGCTCCCGCCGGGCAGCTCAGACACAGTGAGTTGCGCTGCATTCGAGTGTAACGGTGCGTAAGCGGCGCTGCTGCCGCCAGGGAAAGTCACGCTGCAGGGGAACGTGCGTTGCTTGCGCGGCTGAGCTGCGCTGCGGAGCGCAGTTGCCGCCCATAAACAGGAAGCGCCTGCCCGGCGGCGGGTGTGGAGGTTCGGTGTCTCGGGCTCCGCTCGGAGCCGGACAGACGCACCGACCTTAATGGGCCGCGTCAGGGGCTTGTGCCGGGTGCGGTTCGTGCAGGATGAGGAGGTGATCGCCCTTGAGCTTCGCAGGGCGGCTCACGTTTGATGTGGCTGCAAAAGCCTTCGTTTCGTGTTTGGCTTTACCGGGGAAAGGGCCCGGGGCGGTTCCTGCGTGTCCGGCTCCACCGTGTGGGCGAACGGGCGAGGAGGCCGCGGGGCCTCCCGGCTGCTGCTCCGGCTCCCTGCCCGGGCCCGGACCTGCGGCGGGGACATGGGCGAGAGGGTGAAACCTTCCCAAAGGGAAAGAACCCGACATGCAGCGGGAAATGTGTTTATTTTAAAAATGATTTTAGGAGCCAGGTCAGTTGCAGGGTGCCCTGTTGCAGCGACAGGGCTCGCCTTGGTTTTCCCTGGACGAAGAGCGTTGAGCCTGCCCTGGTTGTCAAGGCTCTTTCCGTGTGGCAAGAAACGATCGTAGAAAGTATAAAGTTGGAAGTGAGAGAATTGCTTTGGGATGCTGACGATAGGAAAGAATTACAGCTCTGAAAAGAATGGGTCATCTGGTGGCTTCAGAGATCTGGTAATAATAATGTAATATTTGTACACTGAATTCCCCCTAGCTGTCTGAATTAGAAATTAGAAGAAACAGTGCGAGGCTGATAAAAAGGATTTAAAGCCTGTAATGCTCATGAAGCTGTGACAAATAGAAATATTAATATAGAAGGATGTGAGCAGTGAGAGACTAAACCAGAAAAATTATACTTGTAGAAATAATGCATAGCTATGTAGAGTGGAGTGCTAAGCTGCAAGCCACTGCAAGCCGTTAAATATAATTAGACATCATTAGAACTTCCCCGCTCGCCTGAGGTTGAGAAGAGGGAGCACGGCCGAGGCAGCCAGCAGAGCCAGATGGGACTGGGGAAGCGGTTCCAGAAAACGCTGAGCTAGCGTGGTAGAAGTGATGGTTGGACAGCAGGTTCCCGGGTGGGCAAGGATCAAGGTGGCAGAGCTGGGGGAGGGCTGTGTGCTTGGTTTTTTGTTTTGCCTTTGTTCATGACGTCGAGCCCTATTTCTGCTCAAGAACAAAACAGCACCCTGTAGGAGAGTTAGATACAGATGAATGTTTCTCAGTTGGGCAAAGAGGCTGGAGACAAAACAGAGATAGCCTTCAAAGTGTGTTAATAGGGTGGAGTGAAACCGAACATTGAGAAGATTTATGGAGCAAACATGTTTCCATAGCGTCATGTTGATAAGTACCAGAAAATAGTAGCGTCTTTAAAATCCCAGTAGGCATGTGTGGAATAAGAAAACAGAGAGAACTGTTATTACAAGTATCTTGCTGGTGTTTTTTATTTTAATTTTATTTTGTGTGGGTACTAACCACTAGCTCTATTTTTTTGTTTGGTTTGGTGTTGTTGTTGATGATGCCGCTGTCTTATCCTTCAAATTTAGGTGGCCGAAGCGGAGTAACAGAATCTTTCCTCATATGCAATGGCGTACACTTACTTGCCTGGCAGTGGATTGCAAAGTTTAAAAAGGGTATTCCTAGATTGCTACAGTTCTTCTTTGGCAGTAAAAATTGTAATATTTGTTATATTTGGATTCATTGGCTAGTAAAACTTGTGATCTCGTTGTTTACTTTCAAATAATATTAAAACAGCTTTTTCCCTTGGCAGTGTCCACGTAGAGCTGGCTGCTCTAGTATTTATCATTAGCAGTGTTATCTGTGACGCATAAGTAGTTAAATTTGTGTTTGGATGCATCAATGTCTGATCTTTCCTTTAACCTTTAATATTATTTATTTTCACTTATGACTGTTGTCCTGGTATTCTATTCATGTCAGAAAAGGTAACGTTATAGTTTAATCAACCCACTGACCATTACACTTAGGTTTCAGATGAATATTTAAATCTTATTTCTCAAAGTGATTAAACAACTTTTAAGAACAGGTTAAGTCTGTTATTGTTTTTGCAGAAAATCTGCAAATAGTAAGGTAACTCCCAATCCAAAATTATGCTGTTCAGAAGCTAAAGTTATTTGTAGGTGCACTACAGACTATTAAGTTGTTACAAAGGTACTGTTCAGGTTCCTAATAAACTATTTATGCCTGGATTGAGAGTAAGAAGTATCAAAATAACAAAAGTATTTGTGCCAAAAAAGAATGGCTTCATAGGCTGAGGAGTTTTGGTGACATTTAATAGGTCAAATGGTACTGACATATCTTTTGGGCAACATATATAAATACTAGAATGTCTTTTATAATTCTATAGTAAAGGTCATGCAGAAGTATAGTAACATTCCAAATGGATTTTCCAGCATTTTAATCAAAATATTTAATAATAATACATCAGAAAAGTTTGATCTCTATATATCTTGGTCTCAGTAGAGCTCCCTTGGAAACTGAAGAGCAGGTTTTCCTTTTGCAGTATGAACTGCAAATAGAATGTAAAATACTCCTAAAATATTCAACTTATGTGTGTGCTAGGTAGAGCATTCTGATTTTATAGCATTTCAGAAACATTTTTCACAAATGCGGGAAGCAAGACAGGTAGAATAAGAGACAGTAGAGAATCATTACACATGTGAATAAATGAACTATTTTGGGAATGCACAGGTTGAGACAGAGAGGCAAGAAGTGTTGGCTCTGAAAATCAGGCAGGAAGATGTGCCAGGGGAGGTTCAGGTTGGACATGAGGAAAAGGTTCTTCCCCCAGAGGGTGGTGGACTCTGGAACAGGCTCCCCAGGGAGGTGTCACAGCCCCAAGCCTGACAGCATTCAAGAAGAGACTGGACAACGTCCTCAGACACACGGTGTGAACTGTGGGGTGTCCTGTGCAGGGACAGGAGTTGGACCCGATGATCCTGTGGGTCCCTTCCAACACAGGACATTCTGTGATTCTATGATCAGTTTGCTCTGGATTTTTTCTGTATAACTTTCCAATGAGATATGTAACGGAAGGTTTAGCACACATTAAAATAAAAGAAGTCCAAATAGCAAATGATAGTTTCTACTATCTTTACACAAGGAGTCTAGTTCAGTGTTTTACTGAGCATACCAAAATATCCAGGACTACAAAAACTGGCAAACTAGGTACCTGAAAGTAGAAATTGAAAATATTCACTTTTCTTGTTGGGACGGTAGATTTTGAAATAATTAGTTGAATAGTAAGACTTCTACTAAAAGTGCTTGGCTTTGTAGGCCTTGCTTATAAATGCCTCTTAGCATAGAAGTAGCAGTCTGATATATTTAGCCAACACTCTGTCAGATGATGTGTCTTTGAACTAAAACCAGCTGTCTCCAATAAAGAAACAGAAAAAACACAGGCAAGTTCCTATGGGGCAGTTGACTGGGAGGTAGAGTTGACATCATTTATTTCCTATGCTCAGGAAATAGCTCTATCAATAGCTCCTCTTGTGAAATGTTTCTGATGTCTGACAGTTGGTTTCTAATACCACATCACATGAGCAAGTCAGATGTAATCTCGGACATTGTCAATGAGAAAAAAAGAATAAATTATGGGATAGTGGCTACTTACTTGAATAAAAGTGTTCTTGTCGGTGTTCTTTCGGTAGGAGATTTGACATCCTAGAAACTATCGATAATTATATCTGGGTTTTCAGATACCGAACCAAAGGAGATAACCATACCGAACTGCTGTGAATTTCAGGTTACCATTCCAAATGAATAAATATCTCTTACTTTGAGCCAAATAAGTGTAATAAACAAAGACATGAGGAACTATGATTTTGAGCATGTTGTGTTTGTCTTCACAGTAAGGTTGTCATTGTTTTTTGTATAATTTGATTTGCAGTGAGGTAGTTGATGGATTTGTGATAGTATCCACAGTGTAACTAGACTACCTGCAGCAAGAGTGTCTGTCTCATATTACTTCGTGATAAAGACCCTATTTTCAAGAAAGCTCCCAAATAGCTTGGGTGAAAGCACCAGTGTGTTCTAAACGGCCATTGCTATTTGCTTAGTGAATATGGGTCAAACCTTCATTTCACTGTTTGGATCAAAGCCATCTGAATAAATATATTGGCATTTTTAATGTAAACTATTTGAGGCTAGGGGTCATCACAAACATTTTCAAGCTTAACATTTACATTTGGAGCAGTAGATGCAATGTTTAGAAGGTATTTCTAACTTAATAGAGCACTACCATGTGGTATTATTTTAACGTCTCTTACAAAATACCTGTAGCTGGTCATTTTCTTTAAGATGCATTTTGATTCCAAGTTCCAGTGCAGTGATTGGTAAGTGCCAGTAGGACAACTCTCTCTTCATGACCTGAAGTCAGAAGTGGGCAGTAGTCGTTGAAAGCACTACTCAGAGGTGGGAAAAAAAAGGGACAAACCTCATTGTATAGTAAAGATCTGAATTTGTACAAAACAAAACAAAAAATCTGGTTAAGTGAGAGATTTTCTCCAGATACACGCTGTCAAATTCATCAGTTTTTCCAGTTACTTTTCATTCTATTTTGCATCTTTTATCTCAATTAAATAAACCAGTATTTTCATACAGTAACAACCTGGCTAATATAAACATTTTTTGTCAGCATTAAACCTCATAATTAGAAATTAGTGGTTATTTAATGGTATTTACTATTGCAATTAAATCTCAGTATTTGGTAGAAATTAAGAACACACTATCATATTATAAAGTGTGAACACTATAAATCTAAACTATAACTGACAGAAAAAAGTTCTATTACTCCCTACTTGTTTTACTCACTGAATTTATAAATTCAGTTACTTATAATTTTTCAGTCATTTTAAAGTAAGTGTAAACTATTTATGTAATTAAATTCAATCACTATTTTAAAAATAATGTTCTGTTTACCTAAATAGTGTTGTAGGTGCTCCCCTATTGTTTACAAAATTGTGTTGCTCATGCATTCATTTGTTCATAAAGCCTTATCCGGTAACTGAAACTGTAGTGGATAGGCTCTTTGATCCCTGTTTCAAATATCAGCTTGGCAAGGGGATCACATGCAGTTGTGTTGTGAAGTCATTTGCTGACTAACAGGCCCAGAAAACAAAATTCTCAGTATCCACAGAACCGCAGCAATTCAGCCTTCCCTGCAGTGCCCACCAAACACCCCCCGCGCCCCAGGGAGTTACCTCAGGGGTTCGGCGACACATTTTCAGTGGGAACTGGGCAGGTGCACCTGCGGGCACAAGGAGGGCAGGTGGCTGCGCTGCCCAGTGAGAGGCATGGGGGGCACGGAGAGGATCTGCTGCCTCCTGCTGAGGAGCTGCTGGTGTTCACGTGTCCTTGAGCTGCGCGTAGGTCACCTGCAGTGTTGCTGGCATACATGGGCCTAAGATGACTTCAGCTTGAAATGCTATGACAAAATTTTACTCAGTCTTTAAATTTAAAAGTTAGTGAATTAAAAATTTATATAAAATGAGTAAGAACTATCAACTGGATCTGTAACTGAAATGAATTAAAAATGCCTGCTTAATATATTAACATGCTTTTTTTTTTTTTCTTATAGATGACAGTCATGTCCCATTCAAAGGATCTCAAGGATGATTTCCACAGTGACACTGTACTTTCTATTTTAAATGAACAGCGCATTCGGGGTATTTTATGTGATGTCACCATAATCGTGGAAGATACTAAATTTAAAGCCCATAGTAATGTGCTGGCAGCTTCAAGCCTTTACTTTAAAAACATTTTTTGGAGTCGTACTATCTGTATTTCAGGTCACGTACTGGAGTTAGATGATCTGAAAGCTGAAGTGTTTACAGAAATACTGAATTACATCTACAGTTCCACAGTAGTTGTTAAGAGGCAGGAAACTGTAACGGACCTTGCAGCTGCAGGGAAAAAACTGGGAATATCATTTCTAGAAGATCTTACAGATGCTAATTTTTCAAGTTCCCCTTGCCCCTATGCATACTGCATTAGTGAAAAAGGGGCTGTCAAAGAGGAAAAACATGAAAAGAGACATGAAGACTCTGCAGTGACAAATGGACCACGAATTACAAATGCGTTCTCAATTTTTGAAACGGAAAACAGTTTGTTTTCTCCACTTGATCTGAGGGCCAGCTTTAAAAAGGCATCTGAGACAGCACAAGCTCCCAACGTCAGCCTCGACAGAACCAACGCTGGCAAGGATGCTGAGCCAGCCAGCACCCTGGCCGAACACTCCTATGCGGTTTCTTCTGGGGCAGATAGTTTCCAAGGAACACCTTTTCCTGCACAGGACAGCAGCCCTTCGTGCAAGACGGGTGAAGACCACTATGAAAATCCCCAAGCCACACCACTTGTTCAGCCGGGAAAACAAGCATGCAGTACTCCTAAGACGGCCTTCAAGCCCCAAGGTACTGGATCGGCTACATCAAAAGTACCGGCCTCTACAGTAACCACTACAGAAGCCCAACATGAAGCAGTTGCGGATCAGACAATAATTTCCTTTCCAAAACCTCAAAATAAAGCAGGACATTTCCATTTATCCAGAGAAGAGGAGAACAGTTCTGCTAATGGCTCTGGATCAGTGGCAACTGTTGTTCCACCTGTCTACAATTGTAACTGTTGTGGAAAATCATTCAATGAGAGGGCGTTACTCAGTACTCATCTTCAGCTCCATTCAGAGCGTCAGGAAACTTTTGTATGCAAATACTGCAGCAAACAATTTGCAAGTCTAAATATACAGGAAAGTCATGAACAAGTCTGCATGAGATCGAGTAGCTTATCGGTTAACAGTGGAAATGAACAAAATTTTGCAGATAACTATACTGCTACGGATGGAAGGAACGGAAGTTCATATGCAAACACAGAGCCTCTGTTGTCTGAAAACAGCATCACTGATTATTCTAATGCAAACTGCACTTTACCAGAAACAGACCATTTGGTTAAAGTCGTGGATGGGCAGATATTATATACTTGCATCGTTTGCAAGCGTAGTTATGTAACACTGTCTAGCCTTCGAAGGCATGCAAATGTGCACTCCTGGAGAAGAACATATCCCTGTCACTACTGCAATAAAGTGTTTGCGTTAGCTGAGTATCGCACCAGACATGAGATCTGGCACACTGGAGAAAGACGGTATCAGTGCATTTTCTGTCTGGAGACTTTTATGACTTACTACATACTAAAAAATCATCAGAAGTCTTTCCATGCAATTGACCATCGTCTCTCAGTAAATAAAAAGACAGCCAACGGAGGCTTAAAACCAAGTATGTACCCGTACAAACTTTATCGACTCCTACCTATGAAATGCAGGCGACTACCTTATAAGTCCTACCGAAATTCTTCCTATGAAAATGTTCAAACAAGCAGCCAGGTTAAAGAAACTCCTTCTACTAACTGTTTCATTCCGAGTTCTCTTAGCTCTGAGCTACCACCACTGAATTTTCAAAGTAATATAATAGCAAACAACAGAACGCTTCCCTTGGATACATCTTCGTGTAATGATACAGCATCTTCCACAAATACTCAGAATTCTTCCTCTTGGGGAGTGGGTGTCTTAAATACTGACCTGCGAAAAGACTTTTACACAGCTGAAAAAAGAGTTTCCACTGCTGCAAATGACTCTGCTTCTCAGGAGTGTGATTCCTCAGTTCCATCTTTACCTAATGTGAATGAAAATTCAACCTCTGTCATCAGTTACAGCAGCTCTGCGCCCTCTGTTATAATGCACAGTAGCAGAATTTCATCAGTAATAATGCACGGTAAAACAGTAACTTCCTTAGAAAACAGTAAATCGGAATCTTCAAATAATCTACCTAGCCAGTCTGTACGGGATGACTGTAAATATGGGTCAGATAATTATGGGAAGTGCATTACGAAATCAAAAACTATCAAGGAAAAAAAGAAAACACTGCTGTGCAACAGAGCAGAAGCAACCGAGGATACTCAGCACGTCACAGGATCTGGAGGTTCATCTAGCAAAACAACAACTACTGCACAAGAATCGAGTAAAACTGAAACATACATCGCAAAGCCTGCCTTACCTGGAACATCTACTGACAGCAATGTTGCACCTCTTTGTCAAATAACAGTAAAAATTGGTAATGAAGCTATTGTAAAAAGACACATATTGGGATCTAAGCTGTTTTGTAAAAGGGGCAGAAAATCTAAACATGAGTCCAAACAGGACAATCTAATTGAGGAATCAGAAATGGAGATGAAAGAAAGAAGCCCATCTAGGCTCTATAGCTCAGAATGCCTGGAACTGACAGAAATGTGTGATGATGTAAGTGACCAGGACTCGAGTGATAAACCCTGGAGACCCTATTATAATTACAAACCAAAAAAGAAATCCAAACAGCTGAGAAAGATGAAAAAGACCAAGTGGAGGAGAAAGCACGGAAGCAAGAACGCCATTACGGAGAGCCACAACACGAGCAGTAGGGAGTATGTGCTCAGGAATGCTCCTGAGGAAAAGGTGATGAGTCAAGAAGAGAACACAGAAATGCCCAATCTGCATTGCGAGCTCTGCGAAAGAGATCAGTCTTCCACTGCAGAAATTCAAGAACACGTACACTGGCACGTAGCTGCTTCAAAGCCTTACATTTGTGAATTATGCCAAAAACAATTTCAAAGTCCATCCACTTTAAAAATGCATATGAGGTGTCACACTGGGGAAAAGCCCCACACTTGTAAAACCTGTGGTAAATGTTTCTCAGTTCCTGGAAACCTACAGAAACATGAACGTATTCACCTGGGTGTCAAAGACTTTGTCTGCAAATACTGTAATAAGGCGTTCACTTTAAATGAAACACTCAAAATACATGAAAGAATTCATACTGGAGAAAAACGCTACCACTGTCAGTTCTGCTTTCAGAGCTTCTTGTACCTTTCTACCAAAAGGAATCATGAGCAAAGGCATGTACGTGAGCATAATGGAAAAGGGTACGCTTGCTTTCAGTGCCCGAAAATTTGCAAGACAGCAGCTGCTCTGGGAATGCACCAGAAAAAACATCTGTTCAAAAGTCCAGGTCCAAAAGATAGAAAAGAACAGTTTTGCAATGAAAGCACTAAACTTCTGGAAAATCCACATTTCCTCGGCTCAGAAGGAACTGAAGTAAAAAATATACAAAATGTAACTCCAGAAGTTATACTCTGAGTGACAGTTGTGCAAAAGAGAAGAAAAATCCAAAACTATGTTGGAGAAAACAGAGATGCATTGAACGAGGAGAAATCTCCACTCAAATGACTATCATTTACTAAGGTCAAATTTATTCAAAATAACACAGAAAGGAAAAACTAGCATTTGCAATAATACAAACTTCATGTGAAAGACCCGAAATACTTTTGCCACAATAGACTTCTAACATGTAGAGAGAGAAACAGAAAAAAGGAAAAAAAAAAAAAAGACCAACCAAAACCCTTCTACTAAGCATTACAGGAAGCTACTCACTGAACTATTTTACAGTGCTGGTTTTGAGTCAGAGTCATTCTGGGTAAAGTAAATATGTAGGTTTACAGTGTACTCTGCAGAAGGAATTTTTGCTGCAGAAACCATATATTTCATTTTTAACAGAAAGTAATGTGTCTATAAACAAAATAATTGTAATCTAATGTATTCCAAAGTCAAGGTGGGAAATGTTTCATGAGCTTAGGTATGCTGAAGTACAGTTGAGTTCTGGCGTGCTTTTCTGTAACTCAACATTTACAAAACATATTTAGGGGCTTAAACATATTTTCCTTTCCATATTCTATTTTGCAGTTACCATAATAACCATTAAGTCTGAGTGCTTGTATGGAAAGTATTCCAGATTTATGATATCTCCGAGACATTTAATAAAGATTCAGTGTAACTCACACTAGCCAGTCTTCCAAACTGCATAAATCCCAATGTCAATGGCCTGGTAGAGCTATTCAGGTGCATTTGTCTAAAGAAAGCTGTTCTCATGAAACAGCCTAGCTTAAAGAAATCCTGTATGTAAACATCCACCTCCTGGTGGGTCTGCAGCTCCTGTATTTTAGAAATACCATTCTCAGCAGCAGCAGAGGAGGTTTAGCCAGAGTCTTCCTCCTCATCCTGGAATAATGTCTGGACAGAAGTGACACAGCAACTCCTCATACATACTTTGATTTTGGGAGGAGTAGGTAAATACTCAGATTCTTGCTTTCATATATGCCCTTGAGGCAGCCCCTCTGTATAAACAGGGACAGGGACAGGGCCAGTTTGGGGGGTTCCCTCCCATCCCCATGCCTTAAATACAACATCTAACCATCCATCCCTTCTTGGTGATCCCCGGCACAGCGGGGCTGCAGCTGAGATGCCTGGAAGGGGTTGCTGGAGGAAGAAGAGTTGGCCCTTCGGCCTCCCTCACCTTCTACACCGGAGGGTCGCGGTGAGCCTTGCGGCTTCACAGTTTGCGAAGAATCAGGAGAACAGGCTTCTGAAAGACATCACCAAAATATTACAGTTGAAATTATTTCATGAAGATGTGATTCATTTTAAGAAATTTTTAAAAAGTCAAAGAGTGTTTGTGTACAGGTTGCAGTTTATATGGTAGGGCTCTGTTGTACTGTATCTGCATTTCCAATTAGTCATGTATGTTCATCTCTATGAAGTGTTAAAAAATTAAGTCAGGACAAAGGTTAGTGATCCTGAACTTCATTGTCTGTGCAAATATGGTACACAGTTTGTTTACTTTGTCCTCTTGAATATTTTAAAAGAAACTATAGCTTGGGTAGAATAAAACTACAATTGAAATGATAGTGCAGTATTGATTGAAGTAATAATATAGTCCACTTATTTATTCTATCATTGGTGATTGCTATGAACCCCTTGAGAAATGTTGGTTTCATGGCAGCTTTGGTTCCATTTAAATAAGGATAACAGAAGAATAAACACAAGAAAGTACAATGATGTTTCAAAGGAAGTACACAAAGATATCTTCTAAGTGGACTTGTATGATGATAATTATAGACCAAAGCAAATAAGGTAGAATATTTATAAATATAAAGATAATTTTACAAATATTTTATATAACTGTATAGTTCATAAGAAAAAATATCGATAGCTTGTGTTAGGCTTGGGGGGGGTTTGTATATTTTGATAAAAACACGACTTTGTAACTCTGTATATTCTCTACAGTTTATAGCAAAGCAGTTTTAAGATGGCAATGTCATGTTTATAATTCAATTGTGGCACTTTTACTACAAGTAACATGTTGCAGTAATGAGTCAAGTATTAATGACCAAATTAGAATTAAAGTAAGTGTAAGAGAAGGTAAATACTATACGTTGTCAAAGACTGTAATTTGCTACATAATCGCATCTGTATTTTTGTTTAGAAGAAAATATTAAATGCAGATGTTAAGGATTGATAAAGAGTCTAATTTTATTTTTAGAAAGAGTGATTATAACTCTGTTTTTCCTTAATTAAAATAACATCTTCCTATTTTTCTCTAAGTCTCTCAATTTTTTAAATTATGTTAATACTCATAATGTACATGATCCAGAGATATGTATCTTCTAATAGCTGTTTTGTTAGAAGATTAAGCAACACAGTTACCAAATGTTAAAGCAGGGAGGTGAGAACACACTAGAGCTCAATGGCAGTGATGGTATCTCCTGGCATCCTACCATTCAGTGTGAGTGCAGCACCGAGGTGAACAGAACTGCCTGCTCAGGATCTTAAAGGACTGGGAAGATAGGTGAACTGCGTTTAGTACTTTGCAACAGCCTAAACATGTTTGCATGAGGACCTGAAACTGACACTTCAAAAATCTTTTCAATTCTGATAGTAACCTTGCGAGTATACATTGTGTATTTTACACACTGTACTCCAAATCTTTTGGGACTACTGTCAAGAAACATAGTTCAGAATGCAAATATAATTGCATAAGGAAATATGAAGATACATACAAAATAGAAGATTACATATCTTCAAAGTACTCCCCACTTCAGCTAGGTGTCACTAGCCTTTAAAAATTAAATATAAGCTAAATTATGCTGGTCATTTGGGATGATCCTCACGAGAGATGTATAACTAAACAAAAACATGAAAGTTTGCCACATATAACAAATACATTTTTCTCTATTTCAAATGATAATTGAAAAGACAGGTAGCTCATCCCAAGTCTGTGCATCTAAATAAGATGTTAGTCAATCCTCATTTATGACATATCCGAAATTAGAACAAATACACTGAACGATACTGCTGTCTTCTGTGAAAGGAGCTAACATGACAGCTAAACTACAGGTAGAAGCATATGAAGTAAGCCACTAAGGGTCATCATCACTTTTATTTCTTCTAAACTTCCTTAATATAGCAATTATCACTGATAATTCAACATCTGGGCAGACACAAAATGTTGTCGCAGAAGATCTCTTACTTACATCCTCATGGTTAAACAGGAAATCTTTCCCCTAAGTTTGCGACTTAGCACACCAGTGCTTGTCTTAACTACATCCTTAGCTGAACAGACTTACCTGTCATGGAGATGCTCCTAAAATGTAACTTTAAGAGAGGCCGAAAATGAAATTCATGCAATTGAAACAGTATTCTGAATGTAGCATGTTAGATTAAAACAGTATGGAGTGCCAGGGACATTGGCAAAACTAGAAGTTGCATAGATAATGTCAATAGGAGGCCTGTGCTTTGAAGGAAGTTGATGCTAAGTAACTTTCAAGAGAGTAGGGAAGAACTAGTCACACAATCTAACCTCTCATTTGTTGCAACCCACAGTTTAAGCCTATGTCTTCATTCTCAGAGTGCTACCCTGTTTCTCAGACCGAAGCGCTGACACTGCCTGGTTTACCACTGCCTCAGTTCACCAGGACAGCCAGGCTGGATAGCCAGCTGCAGGAAATAACAACCTCCGCTTGTGCTGTAGAGGAATCTCTCATTTCTAACAGGTTAACATTCAGCTAATGCAAACTCGTGCCTTTATGTGGATTTGGGGTTCGCATGCACACAAATACATGCATTACTGCTGTGATGAAGCAGCTTATTCCACATCATCCCCTGCCTGCCACCTTTAAATGTGTCCCTGTGCTCCCCAACCATGATGTGGAGCATGGGCTTGAGGAAAGAACTTCACCACTGCCAAAGTGCTATAGGAAAAGCCACCAAGGAATGAGGCCTAGCAGTGCCTGATGATCAGATTACAAGGCTTGATGCTCTATCTTAATGATAATGGCAAGATTTTTGCAGGAGAAATAAGTGGTCAGAGCATCACAGCAGAGGATTTCAATTAGAGACAAATGACAGAGGCTGACCTGACACTTTCCAAGCTTCCCTTTGCTTTAATAGAAGGACAGACTGAAGAGGGCTTCCTAGGCCTCTACTGCTTCCTAAAACAGTTTTTTAGCCCGCTGAACTACCTCTGGTTTAGGGTATGTCAGTCACTAAAGGCTGCCACCAGACTGCCTACAGGCCTGGATGCTGAGGTGCACACCTGAGTGTCACCAAACTGGCCAGGCCCCCAGCCACTGGTGGCTGGTGGGTTGTAGAGCTCAGCCAGGCACCCACGACTCGTGTGGGACCGGGGCCAGCTCCAGATGCAAGATCCCAGAGTTTCACGTCAGGATCTGTATCTTCAGTAAATGTCGGTATAAAATAGGAGGCAATTCTTGCTGAAGGCGAGCTGCTCTGTGAGCGGCTAACTCCTTCAGGTGTCTGCAGGCTCCAGTGAGCAAAGCATCGCCCCTTCCAGCCACAGCACCTGCTTTCTTGGGCAGCACTGGAAGCTGAACCATTCCCTCGTTTTATGGCATTTCTGACATGGCCGAGCCTGCCAACGCGAACAAGAGACAGCAGGAGAAGATTTTCGACAAAAGCCGTCGCAGCTTTGCACAGAAGCAAGTACCCAGCGGACCACAAATCAAAGCGACCGGCTCTGTCACTTGTTTCTGCCGTTTAATGCGTTGATACGGTAAATACAGGCGCTTAAGGCGCGTCCATCTCCAGCCCCTCCGCCCCTGCGCGGGGCACACAAAGGCAGGGAGCGGTGAAGCTGCAGAAGCAGCCGACACCACCGAGCAGTGCGGGAGGCGGGAACAGAACAGCAAGACCCCGTCGGGCCGGGCCTGCGGACTGGAGCTGCCCGGGCCGAGCCCCCGACACAGCGAGGGCGGAACCGCCGCGCAAGGGCCTGCTGGGAGACGGGAGCCAGCGCGCATGCGCCCCACCGCCCCCCGCCGCTCTCTGGTCTCTGGTGCCCCCGAGGGCGGTGGCCAGCGGGGGCGGGGCGGCAGCGCGGGGCGGCTCGCGGGCGTGTGGCGGGGCCGCGCCGCTCCCTTCCCCCTGCGGCGCACCGCACTGCGCAGGCGGCGGCGCTGGCGCGATGGCGGCCGGGGACGGCGGCGACGAGGTTCGGGTGCTGCAGAACCTCCGCGGGAAGATCTGTAAGTGCGGCGCGGTGCCCGACGCGGGCTGCGGCGGGTTGGGCAGGGCAGGGCCGGGCGGGCGCCCGGGGCCGCCGCGCTCAGGTGGCCGTTCCCTCTCCCGCCCCGCGGCGGGACGGGCGGGCTCTCGCGCGACTGCCGTTGGGGCCGTGGCGCGCGGGGCGGGGGGCGCTGAGGGCAGCTTCTCGCGGCGTTGTCCCCGGGCCGGGCGGCGAGGAGAGAGAGCCCGGGGGGCCGGGGCCGCGCTGAGGCGGCGCCGGGAAGGGGCTGTGTGGCGGGCGCGGCCGGCACGTGCTGGCGGGGCCGGGAGGGCCGGGGTCGGCGCGGCCCCGGGGCCGGGCGGGATGCGGCGGGGCCGTTGGAGCCCCGGAGGCGCTGGGGAGCCCTCGGTGCTCCGAGGGCTTCCTTGAGTCGGCGGGCGGGCAGAAATACCCCCTCCCGTCCAGACCTCGGGCATCGGAGTCTGTTTGTCAAGCAGAAATTGCGAAATTATTGATGTGCAGGAAGTTGGTGGTAGAGTGCTGTTCTGGAAACGGTCATTAATGCTTCTGTTTCTTTGTGTAGCGTGTGTGCGGGTGAGAGGGAGGCAGAGAGAGGCTGGTGACTTTATTTTGGTGGTTAGGAAGTGCTGACTAAAAATACCTGTACACTCAGTAACGTGGGAAACCGAGGGATGAGCTGGGGAGGAGGGGCCGGGGAGGGCAGCACCGCGTGGGGCCGGGGAGCGCTTCAGAGCACGGGAGAAACAGGATGTGCAGCGGCTTCCTGAGAGGTATCGAAACACATTCATACCATTCAGATGCAACCCGTTTATTTCCTTTCTCACGCAGCCGATCGACTTTTTTGAGAATGAAGCAAAACAAGTTGAATTGGGCATGGCACTGGGACTGAGAACCGGTTGTGAAAATCTTTTGAAGGACTAGATTTGGTGGAGGAATGGAGTCGTGTTTACTTAGATATTGTAAGGCAGTATAGACTTGAATAGTAAATAGAAGACTAGGTCATGAAAACAGAAGGCTGCATGGAGTATAGCTGGAGCTGCGACTATTCCAGCGTTAATGATAGTGATTGCTTGCTTAGTAGGCAAGGCTGAACACACGCTTACTGAGATCTTGTGTTGGTAGCAGTTACCACAGAAATAATACGTATCAGCTTGCCTTTAAAAAGAAAAAGCTGTTAATTTTGAAGCTAAGACAGTTATGACTGAAGCTAACTTACTTATTAACACAACTCTGCTTCCTAACTTTTATCTTTAAGTTTTTGTCAATACTGGAGAACACAACATTCAAAGAATTTTACGTGTTGTGATACTTGAACCTGGTAAAGTTCTTCCATTAAGCAGTAAAAGACAAAACCCAAAATGTCTTGAGGCTTACATCAAAACTAATTTTAGTGTCCCATTTATGTGTTCTGGATTGAGCCTGCAGTTGTATCGTAACTTTGAATGTTCGTTTACCTGGCAAAAGTGATGGTAAACCAAGGACTATGACCTTCCTGGGAAATACGTGAGAAGCTGGTTGCCAAAGATGGACACTGTAAGAACTGTAGGAGCCCATTTGTAAAATGAGTGGAAGTAATAGTTGCAATAAGAGATGTGTCTTAAAACAGTGTCAAAACCTCTTCGTAAACCAACTTGTTTATTCTGACAAAATAAATCCATTGTTTAAAAAAAAAAAAAGAAGGATGAGGTAGTTATACTGTGGAAGCTTGTAAACATCAGATCCCTAGATGCACTTTTGGCTTCGTTGCGCAGCACACACTGTTCTATTTTCACTTCTTGCTAGTATTTTACTAATGTGGTTTTTTTTAGGGGAAAACATTCTGAATGAACAGTAATAACCGAATGTAATTATGTCATTCTTCTGGATCTGGAGGGAGACCTCACTTTGGGAAGTTAATGTGCATAGTCTGTAAGAATCCCTTGTAACATATTTCTTAGAAGTGGAATACATTTCTGTGTCTAAGCTTTGTTGGCATTTAAGCTGCTACAAGACTTGACACTGACTTATTTTATATGTGTTGTGCGAGAGAGTGCGGTAGTTTTAATGAGGTAGTGTCAGTTCTGTGTAATTCTACATGTATAGAAAACAACATCTGTAGTAAGCTCTTATTTAGGTTGTCGTTTTACAGTACACAAATAGAGGGTAAAATTTAAAGTTAGTGACGCTATACAAATCATCACTACAGGTTTAACATTGGGGTATATACTTAAAGGTGGCTTAAGTTGCTATTGCATACCTAGCAGTGAAAAAACGGAGGAGGAAAACATGCGCAGTCCCTGGTACTCTGTTTTTTGCTTTACCAGTGTTTGCAGCCAGTCTCCTGCCTCCTGTTCTCAAGAGGCAAGGTGAATTGGTCTTACAAGCTTAAGACCCCATAATATTTTTTTGAAAATATGGCATTACAATTTAGCAGATTTCCATCAAAAACTCACTGAAGGCCTCTCTTTTCTTTATGACAATTCTTTTGTATTGGTGGCTCTATTTTCTCTGTCATAGTAATGACAAAAGCACTTTACAATGGTACATGAATATGATGTCAATTTAGGCATATCTGATAGTGTAGTGGTTTAAACTGTATATCTAGCTTCTCTTTTCCCTTTATGACATACAGTAGTATGTTTTTAGGTGGTAAGTGATTTTATTTGTTTTGGTTTTTAGTGAGTTTGCTGAAACCTGTCTTGGTGGAGCACTTGGAAGATGTCTGTGTGGTCTCCTAGAGCTCATTTGACAAAATTCAGGACACATTCTTTTCCAGACTTCTTGCACTGAGTTGTTAATACTGCGTGGTTATCTCAGATTATGCCGTGCTTCTGGAGTGAATCTCATTGTTGCTATATGATATGTTTAGTCCTCCGAAGTGAGTACTTTGGAGTTTTTGTGCCTTAATGTCTTCTAAATTTCTTTGTTTGCGGTCCCTATTAGAGGGTGTACACTAATTGCGTACTTTGACCGAGCAGAGGATATTGCTAATAGCATTTATGTATCTGACCTCTGGCTTTTGCTCAGTTTCTGATAAACTGTTAACAATGAACAAGCTTTAACTTGATATTTTTGTGTAGTGTCTACATTTAATAAACGATGTGCAGACAAAGGAGTTTGACAGAACCATTGAATTTGATAGGTTGCCTCGCTGCTATTATTACTAGCTTTGTTATTACTAACTCATAAATTAAAATAATGTGGAGAGTTTGAATTTGTTAAAAGCTGTACACCTGAATTCCCATCGCTCTAACACTTGAGTTTTTATTATCATTGCAGATTTTCGCTTTTGTTTGATCTAATCTTATCTTGAAGTGAGGTTTTACTAGGTATCTATATAGAGAACCTAAACAATATTTTCTAAATATTTTAAAGCCAAACCAATATGCATCATTGGACAAAGCATGGTGTTTTGTTTTTTAAATTGCTGCCGTTATTTTTTTACTATTTTCCCAAAGTAGCTGAGTGGCAATAAAGTTAGTTAGTTTACAAGTCAGGTAACTAATTGCAATTGTGAACTTCTGTATTTTCAAAATAAAAAGGTTGATGTTTATTTCAGCGATGCATTTCATGGTTCCCCTATTGAATTAGGCTACTAACTGTGTCATTTGAGAATAATTTCTGGTCTAAGGTAGTCTGGTGACCAAAACTGGTGAATTGATATGGTTGATACAAAATAACTAAGTTATTCCTGCTGTTTCATCACTTGCACATTTCACCTAAGTGTCTCACTATGTAGTTTTAAATGACAGCCTCTGTGAAGAGTCTGGAAATGTAGTTCCACGGTTATATCTAAAATGTGTTTAATATTTCTCTTCTCCCCAAAACAACTTCATTTAGTGCTTCTGACTAACCATTCATACTACCTCCACTTCCTAAACAAACTCTTGAAAAACACTGGTGTGTATTTTCTCAATATGCTTCTCTTAGTTCTTAACTTTTTTCCTTTGCATCCTTGGAACAGTGAAATATGTGTGGTCTTCAGAATTCAGAATTGCATACTTGATGAATGCACTGAAAATCTAAACTTTCGAGCAGATATCTGGTGTTGTTCATGCTTGATTTTTATGCAACCATTATAGTCTTAGGTTTTTGAGGGAAAAGTAAGACAGTGTAATCAGTCCGAGGACTTGTACTTTTTTGTTGCTTAAGAAGCTGCTTTGAATTCTGAGTTGGATCACTACATAGCTGAGAAGTCCCCCACAGTCATAGATATTAAGAGGTGTTTGGAAAGATATGAAATCTCGTGTACTTCACCTGACAAGTTCTCTGAGGTTATTTTTAACTCAGAACTGAGAATCATCTGTGCTTCCTCCCAAAAACTCAATAAATTTGTTTGTGCCTTAAAGCTAAACACTTGGGCTACAAAATAAAGTTTTTAATCTCATTAGAAAATCAAAACTTCTATTCCTTCTATTCCCTTGGGTATAAATTTTCTATTCATACTGAAAACCTGCAGTACAATAGAAATAAATATTTCTACATAATTCACAATTTTTCATTTTTACTCTTTTAATGAAACACAAAGCTATAGTAATTGTGATTTACTTTCCAAGTGCACTGTACAGTACCTTTACAGTGACATTTAAGTAATTAAATACCTTAGCTTCACCATCCTATTTTTACCTATAGAGTATTAACTAAAAAACAAATTTTCTTATCAGGAACAACTGATATATTCAGTTCTTGACAAACTACAGTATCAGAAGTCTCTAGGAATTACTGACCTCTTTATTTTTGTATATTTTTTTTGTATGTTTACTTTAAAAAAATCTATTTTAATAAATGTTCCGTCTCAATCTGTCAACATTGTGTGGTGTTTAAAAATAATATGTAGACTTCCTCCTCTCCCACACCCAAACTGATGAAAAGCTCATTGACGCTTCTGAGAGCACAAGTTTTAACTGTGGAAGTTACTTAAGCATCTGTTCATTCTTTCCATCCATGTACATTCCCAGACTCAGAAAATGGACGAAGTTCAGTCCCTGTCCCTGTTAAACTGTCACTGTTCAGACACAGTTGTGGTAGCCTTCCCAGCACCAGGCATTACTTACTTAACTTCCAAGACTGTAATTATCTATTTAACCTGAAAAAAATGGAGGGAGGCTGTGGAAAAGAGAGAGAGAAAACAGAATTCTGATTTTACATCTCAACAGCATAGACAATAAAGCTTACTCCACTGTGCTTCATAGATGCAGTTTTTTAAAAAGGAGCATATGTATGACACTTCAAATACGATTTCAAGCTGTGGTCTTTGAAAGTGGAGGTGTTATGTTATTCAGACATAATTAAAACTCAGTAATTTGATGTAGTTTTCATCCTATAACTTTTTAATACCTTATAAAAAGTTTAGATACTGTCCAAGTTTCTTTGGGAGAGGAATTTCCAATAGCGGGTAAGGATGAATGCTACTGTAAAAGGTCCTGGTTAAGACCTAATGCAGAGTATAGTTCTGGTTGCCTGTGTTTAATATTATATAACAATTAAAGTGGAACAGGGACAGGCAATGGCTACTTACTGATTAGGAGCCTCTCATATGAGAGTATCAGAAAAGCTTGTCTTGTTTCTTTTAGCAGAATGAAAGGTGAAAAGCGTTTGTGGTCTTCGAAAACATCAAGAGGGGAAGGAAATATCCAGTGGGAAATAACTGTTTAAGCTAAAGGACAGTGTTGCTGTAAATAAATGTAGATATCTTCGGCATTCAGGTTTTGGAAGAGCTTTCCCATTTAAACATTGGGACTTGGTTTTTTTTTAGCTGTAACTGCTTAAAAGTAACCATTTTCTAAGAGGCTGTCTGGTGTCTAGCCTGTGTTATTGCAGCGGCTTAGACTCAATACCCAGCAAATCTTTGTATTCCTGTGTTGGCAATCATCCTGTCTCATTAGAAACTTCCTTTTCTACTTGTTCTTATGCATGTTGCATTTAGTCAGTAGGTGATTTTCTGTGTTCTACTAGACTGGACAGTTATAAAAAAATAGACCGTGCTTATAGCTGAACCTTTGAGAATGTATCAGTCAACTTAAAATCAGCTGTTCATTGCAGGAAATGAAATAAAGATTTGATCAGTAAGTTCTTATTAATCAGCTTCCTTTAGCCAAAACATTTGCAGAGAAAATACAAAGTGAACAATAGCTCAGCCAGATTATGTCTTGGTCTTATGACCTCGTGCTGTATCACCTCAGGCTGTGAGCTTCTCAGATTTAGCAAGCTGCTTGGGGTCAAGCCCAAGAGGAGCCCTCTCTAGGGAAAGTGCAGGTGCTGCAGGAAGCAGTGGCCATGAGTCAGCGCCGTCCTGCTCATGTTGGCTCTCATTCCTGATGGAGCAGGATGGAGCAATTCCTGCTCGCTGTTGGATCTTGTGAATTGAAAACAAATGTGGAAATGTGTGCTAACTGAACGGAAAAGTAAATTTTGGACATGCATTAAAACTGTAAAATTCTTACGTGTAATACTTTGTGGGTTTTTCCCCCTCAATATTTACAGTCTTTATTTATTTATTTATTTACAGATGACGCCAAACACTTAGTACCCAACAAAATGAGAGACTTTTTCTGTACCATAAACTTGGACCAAGAAGAAGTTTTCCGCACACAAGTAGTTGAAAAATCTTTAAGGTAAGCTTAATTTTTAAATGGAGATGATAAGCACGACTGCCTCAGTTCAGATTAAAAACAAGATATGTATCAATGTGCATGTGGTTTTGCTTATACCTCTTTCAATTGAAAGCTGACTTGTGGCAACTACTCAGAAATGTTACAGCAATGTGTAAATCATGAGAGTAGTTGAAACAGGACAAAATTGAGGCTGGTGAGTAGAACAGTGGTTTTAAAAATGAAGCATGCTAAAACGTATTTCACTATTACTTTATTCTGTACTGTTGAGCAGCGTAACATTCTTTTTCTTGCCAAGTTGTTTTCAAGGGAAAGCAATCTGCTTGTTAGTTGTTCTCCATGTTATTTCCTACTTCTGACATGTTGGTCTGTATTAGTGGAATTTTGCTTTTAGTGTCAGTCTTGTAAAACCTGTTTCTAGAATGAAGGACCTGGAACTTTTCCATGTATGAGTTTTGTGCGCTGTTGAATGTCCCCCTGAATAGGCTGCCTTCTCTCCTGAAATTCTTGTTTTGGGCACTATAAGCTGTACTGGCATAGCATGGCTTGCTTTGCCTGCCTAAGCAGTGCTTAGTGGTAGATTGTGCTTCTGTCTTAGAGCCTTAAAACAATCGAACAAAAGAGTCAGGATAACATAGGTGCAGCAGTGTAGGTCCTTTTATATCTCAAAGCTTTAAATTCACTAGTGACCCACAATGTAGCATTGTTGCAGCTGCATTGTTCAGAATATCTGAGTGACAGTTTGTTACCTGGAGGAGGCATTAAACCACCTTCTTAAAACCCAGAAAGCCTGTTCAAACTTTTGAAAATTTTCCTGATTCTTCTTGTTTCCAGTGGTTTTATTATTAGTGTTTGATCTTTGAGCCATCTCTGGATGTTTCCAGGTAAAGAACACGATACTTCTCATGACAAATTTAAATAGGGAATTTTACACTTTCAAAACATCATTTTATAGCCTCCTTATGCTTTTGTATGAAAAGTAGACATGATACACATGCAATCAGGAAGAAATATATTGCTCATCCTCCTGATCTGTAACTGCTATAGTGAGATCCAGAAAACTTTCAGAATTTAACTGACTGAAATTGAGATCAATTACCAAAACAAACTCTGCTGAACAATCCTTTAGAGAACAATGTTGAACAGGCTCTATTAGTAAAGCAGAAACTGAAAATTTCACCTTCAAATAGACAGTAGTTTGATGAGTGAAGGGGAGCCCAACAGACTTTGCTGTCTGATATTAGACATGTTAATAATTGAAACCCTGAAATTTGCTACTATACTTAGAAACAAGACCTGTTATATTTAATTTTTACACAGATGTTTTTATTCTATTCAGTTTCAAAATGATTGAATTTGTCTACTTCTGCCACCTGATAATAAGTATTAACTGCATAGTAAAACATTTGATAAAATACGTCACCTTAGATAGATCAAAATTGTTTTAAATAGTAGTGAAGTTTTATCTGAAACTTGTTTAAATGGAAACGGTGCCATTAGTACTTTAGAGAGGAAAGGAAGAAAAGTATCACTGTAACAAAACAACAGTTGGAGGGTGGGTCTTAAGTGACACACATGCACCTCCTTCCCCTCAAATTGAGAATTTTCAGGTGATATGAAGCTGAGAACATTTTATTAGGAGTTAAAAGTCAGTGTTCTGGATCACTCTTTGCCTGTAGATGCCATTGCCTCCACTCACTACATAGGAAACTCCTTCATCCTCTGAATTATGACTGCGTTAAATTAGATTTGAAGCATAAGTAGGGTTCCATACAAACTGATGAGATGTAATGAAATAAGTCATCCTGTATTAGCAGCAACTGGAGTTGCATGCTTATACTTGATTGCTAGTGTGTATGCAGTTAGGAAGGCTGGCACTTGTTCCAGAAACTTGATTATACCATCTTGCTGCTTATTACTGTGTTGAGCTAGAATACTGTACTAACCTAGAGGTACTGGAAGGGAGGATGAAAGCTCTGATCTCTTATTAGTCTGAAAACTTTATAATTTGCTTTTCAGTAAGGTGTAGCACAGGATAATTGTAGTCATAAATATAACTTAGAATTTAATTGTTTTCTTTGCTTGCTTTTTCTTACACATGTAATTCAGTTTCTTTTTGTCACCATATTGTGTTGCAAATTTATACTAGCTGTAATCTAAATTGTATTCTATAAATATCAGCTAGTCAAGTAGTTATCACTAGAATTAAAATTATCTTTGACTACAGTGACTGAAAACTAATGAAGAAATGTATTTTTAAAATGTGCAGATAAGTTTGAGCTTCCACCAGTGCTGGGGCTATTGTTAGAGTGCAAATGTGAAACAAATGACTTTTCAAAGTTATAAAGCCATGAATTAATACTGAAGTGAAAGAAGGGTATTTTGAATATGACTCAATAAATATTTTCTGGCGTGATGTGGGTTTTCTGTGGCTTCTGAAGAAAGACATTTTTTTTTCCTTGGAAAGCTTAAAGTAAATCCATGGGCCTCCTCAGGTATCTATGGTCAAATGTGAAGAATTGGGTCTTGGAGGGGTTGCAGTATGTGTGTGTTGCATTATTTTATTTAAACTAAATTAAGTTTATATTTTTCAAACTGAACCTCATGTGAATGCAAGGTTATAGCAAAAATTATTTGTTGCTATAACCGTTGCATTTATCAAATGATAGCTCTAGGGGCATTGGTCAGTGGATGTTGTAGAACTGCCAATTAAATGTAACAAGGAAGGGAAGAACAAAGGAATATGTCACCCATTTAAATTTAATCTCCTGTATTACTGTAATCCAGTTCTTCCTGTATAACAGTCTGGTCTTCCTTTGAATTAGCACCATCTCCTAATTTTGTATCCACTGCAGTCTTTTAAAGTTGTTTCATCAAAGCCACAAATGAAAGTACTAAACTGACTGACTCCCTGAGGAACAGGTTGAGTAAGTTCTGCATTATAATTCTTCCTCATTGGTATAACATATTTTACTCCTTCAGCCAGTTCTATATCCACTTAAGAATTTATTTACTAATCCTTTGTATTCTTCCCCTTAAATATTCTCTCTGTGCCTCATACTTTGCTGAAGAATAATCAACAACTGGCTTATAAGGCAGTAGTGTTAATCCAGGTAAAGAAATACTTATCAACATGAATAAAACAATGCATTACCTTCTATTAATGCTCATACTATTAACCTGTTTTTTCTTGCCAAATCTGAGATTTCATGTACTGTTGAGATCAAAATAATGATTGTTAGTGGCTGATTGTTCTTGTGAAGTTTGCTCTCATTAGCCATTGGATATGGCTGCTAAATAGGTTTTTGGAAGTCTCTGCTAATAGTCTCTGTCACAAATTATCTGATTGTAAGTGGATACATAGAGTTACATAGAGCCAGCAAGAATGGGTACTTAACACTTAGCGATCTGCAGTTGTTGATGTATATTGTACTCCAGCGATCCTCTTAGGATGTCTGGCTGATGCTGAGTTAGTAGCAGAGTTTCCCCTGATACCAGTGGCCAGCTATTAATATCTCTTTGTTTGTACTGGTGCAGCTATTATTATATAGCTGTTAGGGCACCTATATCATGAAATTGACTCAAGTGTAAAATAAATCTTTGTTTCATCTGTTTTTGGTCTGAGTCATTGTGTCAATACAATTAACCTGCAGCCAAGGTAATAAGGAAATTGAGGCTGCTTAGGGCTGCACCTCTGCTAAAGGTAATGCTCATGGACTTATACCTTTAGTGGTGGTGCTGACAACCCAGCCCTTGAAATCAAAGCTGAATTGGTTGTTTGTGACAAAAAAAAAAAAAAAAAAAAGTGAGAGGCTGAAAAACCTTGTCTGCCTTGAAGCCTATAGTAAAAGATTTGTGTTTGAACAAAAGAAACATCTTTACTTGTGAAATTCCTCAGAATTAATTCCTGCAGTTAAAGCTTTTGTTTCTGGAAATTGGTTCTTGACATTTGGAATGCTAGATTTTTCACCTGTGTTTTTTTCTCAATTTTTAAAGTTAGTTGTCAGCTTTTATTTTTGAATTGTTTAATCAATCATTGCTTCTTAAGCATTTGGTGGTTTTTATGTAATTATTTTGAAGGAAATAGAGTAGGGATGATATCCTGTTCTTCCTGATACCCTTTTGGGTAGGTATTTCTATGAACTGATTGTCCCAAACATAAGCTCATTTGTATTTGTCTAATAAAGGATTGTAGCAATACAGTGCCAGAAAGGTACTTTACTGGGAAACAAACAAAAAAAACCCAACAACTAACAACTTTGTTTCTGGGTTTGATGTAAGTGTCATCACAGTACTTTCCTGTAGAAAGAAAGCAGAGGCTAAAATTAGTTTAATGAAGCTACGCACTTTTCTCTGGTGATGTTAATACATTGTAATTGAGAGTATTTGAAGTCTGGAAGAACCCAGTAGTTCCAAAATAGCAGGGTTGGTTTTTTTTGTGGATACACTTGATTTTCAGAATTCACAACTTGCAGTGACACAAATGACATTGTGATTTTTTTCAGTCTTTTGGAATACATTGTTCTGACTGCTGGGTATGATTGCATCCATAAGTACTCATTAAGTTTAATGGACGTATAAATTCCTTGAGTGAAGATACTAACATGCTGTGTGAAATGTGTCTGTCATAGAGGAACCCAGAGTCTTGTTATGTTGAGGGCTCTGCAAATAGCAGTTAAGGAGAATGAGCTGTAAACATTATATCTGACTTTGTTAGGTGGAGAAATGTGACCATTTCAGCATGCAGGAGAACGTGTATATTTGAGATTAATGCTTCTCTTTTTCGCTGCTCTGTTTTAGTTGTTAATGCTTATGGGTTTTTACAGGTCTGAATCTTTGAGCATCAAATTTGACACAGGAGTTAGAGCTAAACAAATATCAGTTAGTGAAGTAATTCTTAAATTGTATTTTAATGTAATTTAATCATGTACTGAATGAAAAAATGAGAAATATGAAACTTGAGTGTCTCAGGAAGTCGTTTGTGATGGGTAGAGAACCAACCAAAATAATTTCAAGACAGAAGAACAGAATTAAAATTGCTGAGGATACACCACCTTCTGCATGTACGCTCTTTTTTTTTTTCCTTTTTTGAAAATACATAAGGCATTTTCACGTAGTCTTAGCTTGCAGTGTTATTATATGTTCTTGTAATGAAATGGTGTGGATAGTTTTGATGCCAGATAAGTATAGGTCTAAAAGCCAAGGTCTGTGACTGCAATAAAAAATGTAGCATTTCAGTGTTTGTCTTCTGTATAAATTACGTAAAGTGTTCTTCTGTTTTAACTTTCAGTCTTTTTTTTTCAGCCCTTATTTTGGGGAAGAGTTTTACTTTGAGATTCCAAGACCATTCCAGTGGTTGTCCTTCTACATGTATGATAAGAGTGTTTTACAAAAAGACCTGCGTATAGGTAAGTTCTGGGATACCATCTACATCTTGCGTAACATTTGCTTATTTTCAGTATCGTAGAATTGTTGAAGTGATGTATTTTTAAAAACAGTGTATTTTGCATTTAAACTAAATGTTCCTTTAAAGTTTTTAAAGGAGGATTTTGTTTCCTTGCTTTATTTTACTAAAATGTTTATTTTTTTTAGGATAATAGGACATCTTATAGTTTTATAATTATTGTCTCAATACATTTTTCTAAAATTCTATTTGATTTTTCTCCACTTCCATTTCATTGGAATATTCAAATAATTGTTCCTACCTGTAGGTCTTTAAAGAATAAATTGTGGAATAATTCCACAATAATTGCAATTGTGGAATAATTCTTAAAACTATTCATAGGTAACTTTTTGTCTCTGTCAGTGCAACCTGTAACTTTGTGACTTATAAATTGCCACAAAATGCCTGTACAGGAGGTGGATTTTTCCCCTCCTGCCCCCTACTACATAATGGCTCTGTTGCAGCTGCTGTTTGGATATAGTTGCTATAGGCTTCTAACAGTCTGCTGTGGAAGGAGGCTTTGCATTACTTGAACTGAGGAAGGAAATAATTTGCACCAGGATGCCAGATAATTTGGTATAATAATAGCTTTCCAAATAGCAATCAGAAGAGTAAAAGGCATCTACCTTCCGTTTCCTATTTAAACATTCTTCAACACCATTACTGTTCTCTCATATCTTTATGGTATTATTTTCAGCCACAAGTCTGTTCTTTTTGCCTAATCTTAGTGGTATCCAAGATAACACATCTTAATTAACTTAATTTGGCTTTATATAAGCTGTTTTTCTGCTTCACTTATGCATCATGTTCCTTGTTTCCATAAGCTTTTCATATAGTATCATGAGCTTAAAAAAAAAATGTAAAAGAGATTTTAAACAAAAATCAAACTTCAAATCTATTTAAATATTTGTCCTATTCAGATGAAAGTTGTATTTATTCTTTTCTTTCTCCCCTCTTTTCCCCCAGGAAAGGTGTCCATCAAAAAAGAAGATTTATGCAACTACACAGGAAAAGAGAACTGGTTTATGCTTCAACCTGTTGATTCTAATTCAGAGGTTCAGGTAACTATTAAATTACACATTTACATTTTAAAAATTAAATATAGATGAGTGCGTATAATGGTAGAAGTTTATATTGAGCTGTGGCAGATAGAAGTTAGCATCTGTCTCATTCTTGTGAGACAGTTGTGTCTTTCAGCTTAATTAGAGAATAATGCATATTCAGCATTTCTAAGCTGGCTGTATTGTTCCCCAGTATTCTTAAAACTGGCAGAAGACTCAAAGCAACTGTTTGGGAAATGACTTAACGGTATTTTGATATCTGAAATATTTGGTGCAAAAGAGCAATGTACTTGAGACAGGTGAATAATTTAGGAAACTACTAGATCATTTTGGTTTTTTAGTCAGTTTTGGTGAAATTATGACTGATTATGTGACATGAAATGGTTAAAGTCTCCAAAACTGGAGGTACTTGTTCTGTGCCCATTTATTGTATTTTGAAATACTTTCTGCATTCAGTATCAAATAACTTGCGCTTCAGAGTTGTATTTTGATCTGTGGTTCAGGTTCTTCTGACAGGATTGTCCTAGTAATACGTGAAAATGAGATGGCTCTAGAAGTTTTAGCTGTTCTCTTTTTGGTTTGAAGAAGAAAACAGAGAAGTATTTTTGAGTATCTTTTAGCCTTGTTGCTGTGACAGGCAAATCTGAAAAAAATATTAAAATCTAATAACTTGGCTAAGGGAAAAAGTCTTGGACTTGGGAGAGTTTGTATTTTTCTAGTAACTCGAAAGCCCTTCTGGTTAGGGAGAATCTTGTCTACTTTTACAAGAGGTGAATGTGCACAGAATTCTCAAAAAAACCCCAAACGTGTTATTTTCCAGGATTAATCATCTCTGAGCTGTAAGCTTAGCATGCAGCTGTTAGGTGTCTAGGAGGGCATGTGATTGCTTTACATGAAAACCCATTTTTGAAACATCCAAGCACCACTTTCTTTTATCTGTTGGAAATCGGTCCTGGTTCGCTTAAAATGGAGTATAATAGAATAGTTCAGCTGGAAATGACCTACAGATCAGCTGGTCCAACTGCAAGTTGTCTCACTGTTCTTCTAATTCTTCCATCTAATCAGTCTGACTGTTCTAGAAAGTCTTTTTCAAATACAAAGTGAAAAGCAGTTTCTGCTTTGACTTGAATATTGTCATGCTTGCTATAATTTTTTCTCAGTCATAATGTATTGAATTAAATATTATTTTTTGTCATAATACTATGAGTAAGTATGAAAATTCAATTATCATATTCCATTAATAAAATTTAGCAATTTCTTATGTATTGGAAATAAATAATTTTCCGTGGCTTTGTAGCTCACAGTGGGATGTGAGCTCTATTCGATACTTTTCTGTGGCTGGGACGTGTCGACCCTGCTCCTGCCTGACACTTCCATTAAAGGATGACCTTTTCTGCTAAGGTGTGTGTCCTTTGTGGTAGTCTTTCCTTGGGTTAGGGCATTTTGGTAGGTTTCTCCTGTTCTGCTTCCTTTTTCCAAGAAATTTGTAAGAGCAGTATATGGAATGTGAGCACAGTATATGAACACCTGCAGGCATACTAATTTTAAATATAGCTCCTAGCCCAGCTTCCACTGAAGAGCTGTAGAAAATTTGTATTTATTATAGATACTTGTACTATTTTATAATGTAGAAAGGACCAAAATATATAAACAGTGAGAAAAAAAAAATATATAAACAGGGAGGAAAAAACCTCTTAAAATACAGAGTTAAAATGCAGTAGCAATAGTAAAAACAAAAGTGTTGAACTAAATTCCTTTTGTAGTTCTGAAGTTTAAGTTGGTGATTTGGACACTCTGATTTTAACTCCTTTATCATGTGAATCTTGGCTACATAATCAACAGCTCCATCTTTCTCTAGTCAGTATCTGAAAACTGATTGTAAAGTATAAATGGTACTTACCTGCCTTTGAACAACCCTGAGATCTACAGATTAAGAGTACGTGTGCTGCTTATTTATTGTATAAGAATGCCTGATTTCTTTTTATTTTTTGATCTAAAAACAACCCGTACAACCGCGTTTAAAACCTGGTTGCATATTATGTTGAAAGTTCTGATATTTCCTGCAGACCAACCACTGCAGGAAATCATCATGCTGCTCTCAATAAACAAAACAATGAAAACATACTCAAAACTCTCCATACGTGTAAGGGAAATATTTACTTAGAGCCATGTTACTGTAGCCATCATGGTGCTGAGTTTTGGATAAACTGCATCTATAGATGGTTCTCAAGAGCAGTAAAGTTTCTGTTTTACTCCTGGTGGTCAGTGTAGAACAGATTATTTTTGTTTAATTATTGTTTTTTTTAAGCAAAAGGAAGAGATGTTCAGGGCATTCACAAGGTCTGCATACTAAAACTAGTTAAGGCAGCTATTACAGTAAGTACTACTAATGTTGTCTTTTTCTTTGTCATTCAAAAACTTTGCCTTGTAAGGCTGTTGGCATGCTTCTTGCTATCCTGTTTTCATCCTCTGAATCTATTTTTGTAATTGAGTTTCTCTGCTTGACAAATATTTTCTTAATGTACCTGTGTTTCAGTGCATGTAGTAACAGTTTGCAGAACACTTGGCAAGCATCCCAGAAGAGTTACATTTAAAACTTCGGTATAAAAGAAACTTCACTTCTCCTCCCATGTGACATAGAGAGAAACACAGCCCTTGCCCCAGGGGATTTACAATAAAAACATTTCAGTTTTATGTGAAAACATAAGTACTTTAGAAAATGTGTGCAAGGTCAGCTAGGGGTTTTACTTCCATGTTAGTGTTGTACAGCAGAACTATACTTCATATTATATCTTGCTTTGTTTGCTGCACTTTAAAATTACCTTCCACGTCACAACCTTAAGAATGATAATTGTGGACAGACCATTGTCATCTGATGATCCATTTAGCAAATAGATAAATTCCAAGAACACTAAGGAGAATATGGTTGAGAGGAAAGACTGTGTTACTGTGTGATTGTCTTAGATGTGAAAGCCATGGTGAACGGCCAGACACCAAAAGGAGTAGCAGTATTGTTCAAGCAGTAGATGTTTGGAGCAAGGTTGTAGTACCAAATTTTGATCATGCCAGGAAAGTTGCATATTGGAGTTTTTGGAGCCTTTTTATTGAAAGGGTGGAGTGGTCTTGCCGTTGCGAAGTTCTGAAGTTGATTCACGCTGTGCCATCATTTATGGATTCTTTTTCTTAATACATCCTACAGTCTCAGAAACAGAAAAGGAGGAAGCCAGGTTTAGCAATTATTGCCATCTTTTCCTCTCCTTTGGTTGTGTTTGCTATTCCATGAGTGCATCAGCAGACTTCGTGAGACAGTTGAAAGCTGCACTGGGATGCATAGTCAATTTCTAAATGATCTTGAGTCTGATGGGATGGACAGGATTTCACAGCAGGGTATTAAATGTTACTGGTTATGGCTACTACATACTATTCTAATTTTCTAAATATGTCTGACTGCCTTCAGAGTCCAAGGTCAATTTAGAACTTTCTCCTGAAATGCTCACAAGCTCACTGTTGGTTTGTTCAAGGCTTCATCCTGTGCTTAGGACAAAAAAGACTGCAAGGGACTCTTGTCCTTGGTACTTCCTCAAGCTGGAAGAAATATTTTTTGCATGTGTTAGATCTGTGGAGACTTGACCGATTCATGTGGTGTCTACAGTTGGGGATAACGCTTCTCTTTGTCATTGTCTCTCCAAGTTCAAATGCATTACACTCCACTTGCAGGATATGTGCTTTAGAATACATATTTGCTTAAAGTGGATATATTGGAATTACCTTAAATAGCTTCTAACTGTAAACTATATTGTTGTTCTAATTACTACTTTTAAAATAAAGGCTTTTAATACTATTTATGTTTCTCTCTTGTTTTTTTCAGGGAAAAGTTCACCTTGAATTAAAACTGAATGAACTGATAACAGATAATGGATCTGTGTGCCAGCAACTAGTAGTACAGTAAGAAAATACATTAATCCTTGAATATTTAGTTGTTTGTTAGATCACAATAGGATTTGTCTCTCTTAATACTGAATGTCTGCAGATGTTGGTACCAACAATGTTTTCCTTTTTGTGTGACTTTCCATGGAGCCTACCTTGCTGAGGGAATAGATGTATGCTTAGGAAGCTCCTGCACAAGCTTTTCACAACTGCTCGTCTCTGTTGCTCCCAAAGCACTCACCTTTTTTTTAGGACTCAGCATGGCTGTCTGGTATCATTAGTTCAGTGTCTTGTAATTCCAATTGACTTGGGTCTGGTGAGAAAGCCAGGAATACCCGAAACTGCTGTTACTGACAGAATTGAGCTGCTGGCAGGTGTTGGGAACAGTGTGAAACTTCTTCAGTAGTAATATTTTGGTTTGTGAAAATCCACTTTTAGTTTTGCTTCAGAATTACTTTCTCGTGGGTAGCCATGATAAGGAGTTTTTCTAGAAAAACAAAGTATGGGAATTGCCATTTTGGAGCAGCATAACTTTGCCACGTTTCAGTATAATTTCTTAGCGACAGCTTCAGGAGTTTTCACTATCAAACAATTTTGACTCTGAAGTGTAAAGACATTACAGCATGTCAAAGAGCTTCACAGAAACAGTAAGATTTTGGTATATGTTATTTCATAAAAGACAAATGTCACCAATATTAAAAAGCGCAGAATGAGACGCATTGGAAGATAGTAACCAGCGTGTATTCTTGCATGTTTCTCTTAGAGCTGTATTTGATAATGATCCAGTGTGCTGGCTTTGGGACTCTGAATGTAGAGCTTACAGATAGTAGTCACAGCAGACTAAAATTTCACATATACTGGTCATTTCTGCTGCTTTTTATTCGTTATTAAGCAATGCATTTAAGGCTTGAAATTGATAAGCAGCTAACGCAAATAAAACTGTACAGAAATGTTTTGACACTCATAAAAAGTTTATCTGATAATGGCATACTGGAAGAAACCAGTCTTTCTTAGAAACTAACTAATCCTATCCTATATTTTGGAAGAAATCTGTCAGCCTTCTATGTTATTTGCCTCTGGGAGACTGTTTCCCCTCATTGAATAGACCAGTGGAAAGCAATGACCTGCAGACTCAGTGAGATTGGCAGCGTTCTCTTGTAACTCTTCCTTATGTTCTCAGCATGAGTAAGGTTCAGGAGAACAAGTCAGTCTTACCTCAGGTTTTTATTTTTAGTGATTCAGAAAGAAATAAAGGCTCCTCTGCACTTGTCTTCTGACAGATTGTGGGATAGACCAAGTGAAGAAAAAGTGTACAAACTAGGGGATTATAAAGACTAAAGGAAGATTAAGAGTTAAAAACTCAAAACATAGTAAGATTCTTTAATTTTGCTTTCCAATATTGTTCATTAACTTATATATTTATTCAGAGAGTGAGGTGATGGTTTTTGGCTTTTTAAAATCTTTTTAATCTTCTCTGAGGATTTAGCGAGAAAGAATGGGTTGTATTGCAAAACTGTGAGGGGAGGAAATGGTGTGTGGTTTTCCATTTGTCTCACTGACTTCATGTTCTCATCAGCTCCAGGGAGCAGGGGGGACCATTACACTGTCGATTTTGCTAATGTAATTTTCATTATGAAGTTTAAATTACATTCCTTTTGTCTTAATCAACTATCTAAACCAAGATGAGTAGTTTAGTTGTAGCAAGACGTAGCAAAATAATCTCTTTGCTTTTCTGTTGCTTGGTATGGAAAGGGAAGGTAGTTCTGTGAAAGAACTGAACCAGTGAAACTAGTGGTGCTTCCGTGGCTCTTGTAGGCTGATAGTTCAGATAAGATATGGAAACTTGCAGTACATTAATGTATATTTGTAACTTAAAGAGAATTTAGAATGTGTTTCTCTTTGTACAGTGGGTGGCAGCTTTGTTGGTTGGGAGTCCTGCTGTTCTTACTTATGTATCCCACTTGTAGCACAAGGCACAATTAAAATGGCTTTTCCGCCATGGACTATTCACCACCAAAAGCTGTCTGGAGCTTTCTGACTTTATATTTTATTCCGAACTTAACTTTCTGATAGATGTTGGGGTTTTTAAATTTATTTTTTTATATATATCCATGGACTTTAGTCTAAGTTAATTTTTTAATTATGATTTTTAAAACATTTTTGTTTTTTTCACGATGAAGAAAAGTTACTTTAGAAAGTTCCTGTTGCAGATTGCAGCTTTGAGTCGGAAGTGGGTTACTCAATGTGCCCTCTCTTAGGATCTCTTTATGATGGAGATAAACGATCAAAAGGAAGTCAGGGTTCTTTGGTGGTTGCTGCACTCACCCACTCACTGACATGTGGGAGAGGATTGTGCGTTAAACGCTGCAGTATTACATCAGTACTTTTGTCTTCGTCTGAGATTATGAAATGCACTAGAGTTCCTTAAACTAAAAATATTTAGTAGTATTTTACCACACATGCTGATAGCTTTGAAAAAAATGGCTGTATAAGTAGTATATTGTACATAAATGTATTTTTGGATGTACGCATGAGAAATAAGAAATCTCTCACTGGATATAGCATTATAGAAATGGATGTGAGGGAATTTTTGGGACCCATTTGATCATAAAGCATGAGAAAGTTACAGAAGATATGTTAGATTATTTAATGGAAAATTTCAACTCTTTAAAAGTCTGCTTATTTTGTAAATTTCTGAGTATAATTAGTCAGTGATGCACTTACGGCTATGTTTTGTTAGTCACCAGGTGCTGAGAAGTCATTGTATTAGTAACTCCTTTAACAAAGCTGGAAGATAGGAAGCAGCAGAGCTGTGATTGAGTAAAAGAAGACAAAGAGTGGGTGTATATGTATATTTCTGTCCCTGCCTCTTCTTGACCTTTCCAAAAACTGAAAAAGTATTGGCCACAGAAAAAAAAAAAAAAAAGTAGAAAAAAAAATTCTTAAAATACAGGCGATAATGCTTCCCTTTCAGAGCCATGTTTTACTTCATGTCCAAATTAACAATCTCTCAGGATAATGAGATAGGGAAGCTTTTAAACCTTCACCTGTTACATTTTTATGTAGGATAAGAGAATTCTAGACACTTGGGCTGGCTTTTGTGCATTGGTAAGTTTCTAATGGATTTCCACCATGTATTCTCTGAGAGCCTAGAAGTTCTACAAAGATGTAAAGTAGTAGCTATAACTTCCACAACACTAGAGGAAATATCGTGTTAAATGCACAGACAATAGCAAGTGATTCAAGGGCTGTGATTCTAAGCATTATCTGGAATCCCCCCTCACCTTTTATGTGGCTAAACCAAAGTGTTAGGAGTACACCTGACTAGGCTACAGATTCTAAGTATTTTGATTCTGTAGACATGGTTATAGAAACAATTTTTGTTGTTCTTCTAGGTGGGTTTTATGATGTGGATGATTTAAAAACTGAAAATCATTCCAGTAGGAAGCAGTTAAAGATTTGGACAAGAGAGAGCTGCTGATGATGTTAGCCTCTTACAGCTCGTGTGGGAGGGACAAAGGCTTTGTTTCTCATGCTAGTATGTATAGTAAACCCAACTTTTCCAAGCAAGAAGTTGTTGGGAAAAGAACATGTGATTTTTAGAAAGATAAGTGTTGCTGCATATACTGAAGGGTTGGTCAGTTGTCGTGTAATGAAACCAGGAATGTGATTCCTCATGTTTGTTTGTTTTTGTACTCTATCTTCCACCCAACTCCTTCTGGTTTTTGTTTTTAATTTAGTTCCTTATTAGGGTTCTGTTCTTCAACTTTATATAAGGGATGTAAGCTTGGGGAAGATTAAATATTAATGTATCACAAACTACATATATATCAGTGAAACTGTGGATAACCGGCAAAAAATTTTCCTTAAAAACTGGAAGTCTCCTTCTGTTGCTCAAGTTGACAAAAAGTGGTGCAAGGTACACCACAACTGACTGATCTGGTCTCACTTGGTGCAGAGGGACAGGACTGGGAGGGAAGGGAAGAAAAAGTGGTGAGTTTTCTTAAGGTGGGATTTTCTAAAGCCAGCTGCATCTTTCAGGTTGTATAAGCATTCTAAAGACATTATATTGGAATACATATTTCCCTGGAGGAAGTCAAATTAAGGTTTGTAATTACTTATATCAATGAAGTTCTTACACTATTTTTTAAAAATACAAGCATACAGTTAGTTTTCCTTTGAATGACTCTCTTAGAGACCACTTACAGTGGGCTAGGCCCTGATTTTATACATAATTTTTGTATTAATTGGAAACTTTACATTAAATTTCGTGTAGATACACCGGAATCCATTTTTGAATTAATTTTTGTCTCTGATTCCAGTTATTTCCTTTTCTAATGTGTGAATGAGGAGGTAAAAAAGATAATGCAGTAGGTTAACTGCTGGCTCAGTGCTGGCTCTGGTTTTTTTTTCTAAAGCTGCAATGGCATGTATAGTATCACATTTTAAAAATATACATTTGCAGTGTTCCTTTCTGAGAGTCTGTAAAAACAAGTTTGTGTGACCATTGTTTGCGTATTTGCTGTTGCTGAAACGGATGATACTTGAAAGGTTTCTTGCCAAATTAGGCTGTTGGATGGTAGGACTCGCCTTCTCTGTGTTTGGCATGACTTCAATGCTGAAAGAAACAGTTTTATGTATTTACCATGCAGCTACTTGAAAGCCCAGAAGCAGCTTGTTACAGCTAGATTTTGTCTTTTTGGGCACTTTACTTAACAAAATATACACTGTACTATCTAAAATTGACCTGTCGGTTACTGCCCTGTTTATACTTCATCTGCTCCCATGAAGTCATTCTAAGGAATGTAACAATTTTTATGAAGTTCACAAATCCTTATGGATGGAGGTATTTAGTTTCCGCACTTGGAGGACTTCAGTTGGTTTGAATGGTAGAGGTAGTCCCTCCATCACTGAAGGGGTTTCTTGTGGGCTGTGTCTTTTTAAGGACTTATTTCCATCTGATGAGCTGAATATATGCCAGTTGTATCTGAAAGGCTTGTATTTCCTGTATGAAACTCCTCTTGCAGAACAAACTACTGTGATGTGAAGCAAGAATTAATGTAAACTGAAAGTTCTCTTATACTGTACCATAACTGATCAGTAGTTTGAGAAAAGAACAAAAGTCCTTCTGTTAGCTATTGCTTAGGCTTTACATAAAGATGTAGTAATTAAAAATATGAGAGACTTTTAAATTCCTGTCTGCATATTTATACCTTTTCAATGAAAAGTGCCAGCCTAGATAGATGAAAGCATTTATCAAAGCTGAAATATTTACCATATGGTAGAAATATATTTATTGTGGTTGTCAGGATAGGAGTGTATATTTAGTGTTATTTTCATTTTTGATTGGTCAAAATGTGTGTTTGTTGTCATTGGGTTTTTTGGTGTTGCGTTTGGATTTTTTTCGTGTTGTAGAAGGTTGCAGTTGTAGCACTTGCATGATTCTTTGGGGAAGGGCAGCATTCTGTGAGGTTTGCGAGCTGGTGAAATCCTTGAGGCTGCACTTTTCAGTGCACTTTTCCATTTCTGTTAAGTCTACTCTAATTGAACCACTTCAAACATCTCAAAAAAAAAAAATTGAATGTATTTACTGGAGGCTGTTTGTTTACTCGCTTAAAACTATCTGCAGTAATTCAGTCCCTAGGAAGTAACAATCCTGTTTGATAGTACTGAGCTGATGTAATGGCTTCCCACCTGGAATGGCTGCTTGCCTTGCACTGCCTTTGGAGCTTGTGACATCTTCTTGCGTGAATAGCTTAATTCAGGTTGCCAAACTGAATGAAAACGAGCTCGAAACCTGAACACCTTCTGCAAGATCAGTAAACAGAACCACCATTAGGTGATAGATGCAAGGCAGGAGTGTGTTTCAGTGCAGTTCGGTTGGGTTAGCGGTGCTGTCAGATAATGTCTAAAGCAGACTCCAGGCAGTAACTGGAGAGTTCAGGAGTGGTCATGACAGGCCAGCTTAGAGTGAGAGATGGAAGCGTGAGACAAATTTGGAACAAATTCTTGAGCCTGATTGGTCTGAAAATGAAAGATTTGGAAATATTAGGGGTTGATGATCAGGGACACTGAGGTGGTGTTTGTTTTGTGAGGTGTTGGAACAGAGTAGGCTGTCTAACCTAGGTAGGACCTTGCTTGCGGGCAGTGGAACTGAGGCTTGGGCAGGAGATGAAAAGGGAATGGTAGAACTGCCTACGCAGGGAGACTGACTGGAGCGTGAAATCAGCCTGAAGTGACAGATCTGTGTGATGAATCTGGAGATTCTAGTTCTGCAGCAAGGCTGTGTAGTTGTCAACAAAATGTTTTCAACTTACAGGAAATTGTGAACAAGCTGTCCTTTAGTTTGTACATGTTGTGGTCAAGCTCTGAGAAGACAGGGAGGCTGGAACAAACCATTTCTGTAATCAAAAGTAGGGCATGGTGATCATTTTTGTTGATATGATAATAAACGTTTTCCCATGAGATCGTTCTGTCAAGTACGCTGGTCATTCATACAGGGATCAGGAAGGGAGTGAGAAGCTTCATACATAGGGAAAGAAACTGTAGGGCATGTCTGTTTGCTGGAGAAACCCTGGAGCTTGTTGAACAAGACAAAGGCTGTAGGAAGAGAACTTGTGGTGTTCTTGTAAAAATAGTTGAATTCCATCCAGATAAGTTGGACTTGATCCATCTGCTATGAATTTTCTGTGAGATTCAAGTTGAGACTAACTTACAGGTACTCACACCTGAAACCAAAAATCTCTGGGAGCTACAGAGACAGGATGTTTAGTGCTACTAAGTGCCTGATAGTCTGAAGGGATCAAGTCCTAGGTGCCCCAAATCAGATACCCCAAATGACTGAGAAGTCTAGACAGTTTAATTTTGTTGCCACTCTTCTGTGTCACGTGTGTGTTGGAGGAGGAATCAATTAATGCTTATGAAACAACTGGATGTTTCAAGAACCCGTTTAAAATAGTGGGTTTGAAATCACTGTAGGGTACATTGTGATTCAAAAATTGAAACGCTGAAGGCCACATGCTGGAAAGCTGGAAGAAAAATAACAAATGATTGTGCAGTGGTTCAGCACTCAGTGTTCCCTGAACTGGCTAAGACAAAGGGACTTTTGGAGGGGGAAAATACCATTTGGTTTATAATTGTGCACACTCCAGAGAGGGTGGGGTTGTGAGGCAGCACGGGAGTGTTAGTGTCTGCTGTTTACCACTTGTGAATGTTTGAGTTGGCAAATCTTATTATCTTTTTAACACTGTGTTTTCTACAGTAGAAGAAAGCATTCACTTAACAGCATGCAGCTACTGTTGCTGCTATGTAACTTTAACTTGATCTGCACAACTTAATATTCCACATTGAAATATTAGAATGTTTACTTGATTATTAATACAAATGTAGAGCAGAAAAATATTGTTTTCTCCTTAAGTTACATATAATAGGTTTTGGATTTCATTCAAACTGGCTAATTACAGCAACCAAAACTTACTTATATTAACTTAGTTAAATTCCTGAAGTACATTATTTAAAACCAGATTATTTTAAAAAGTGAGAGCAGGAATATAACATTCAGATCTCACTTGGGTCTTGCTTATGAGACTGTAATCTGCTGAATGTTTCTGGACTTAATATGTACTACACTTTGCGTGGCTACATTAGAGCATCATTCTGCTAGAAAACCTGGTTTCTGCTATAAATTTACAAACTGTTTTGCTTTACTTTTCTTATTCCAGCTGTTTTTACATAGTATCCATATGTGGGCAGCATCTGAAGGTTAGTCAGCTTGCTGACCCAGTTCTGCTTTAGTAGTGCTGCTGCTGTGGTGGTTTTCAAATATTGCAAGCCTTCAGAAAAGGTCCAGCAAATGTGTGTCTGTCCCCATGAGCATTACTTGCTAACCAGCCCGTGCTTTTTGCATCAGGAATGGTGCAGTGTCCCTATGTACCTGTTAAACACGACCTTAAAAATATTGTATGAATTATGGAAGAAAAGAGTATTTTTAAAAGGTCTATTTAACCCTGATCATGCACTATTGTTGAAAGAGTTTGAAAATAAACTTAAAGCACTATTTCAAAGGAAATATTATTTTTTCTTTGTTACTGAATAGTATGGATAGAGCTTAGACATACTAGGACTGTATACTAATAGTTTTGAATGATTACTTTTAAATAACTTTTCAGGATATGACTTTGCATTTCTTACCTTACTTAGGATGTAGTTCAGCTGAAACAAAATATTTGAATCCATTTTAATGCCTCCCAAATGTAATTGCTGCTATTTAGATGAGATCAAATAGCTTTTTGTGGGCCTCGAGAAATCAAATTTTAAAGTTAATGAAGTCTGCAGTTTTCCTTAACATGGTTCATTTTGCTTAGGATTTTTCCATGCGTGTGTGATACTGGAATGCTTTTACTGAAGCAATTCCAATAATTTTGTTCTCACAGAACCCCCTAAGTCTGACTGTACACTTGAGTATGATCTTGTATTACTGTCGAGAGATCTGTAGTTACCTTCTATTTCATGTACATACATTACATTGAGTTGAGATATGTATCAATGTGTAATGCAGCAGGACTTAATAAAATATTTTTAAAAATAAAGTATTGTTTGGGTTTATTTTTTTAAAGTGATAGACATTGCTTCACTGATGTAGTGATTGCCTTTTCCTTGTAGCATAAAGGAGTGCCATGGGTTGCCTCTTATAAATGGACAGAATTGTGACCCTTACGCAACAGTCTCTCTTGTGGGCCCTTCCAGGTAACATTTTGGTTTTAAATTATTTGACCTAAAATGCTGTGATCTTAGACATGGAAAAGAAGGTCACAGGTTTTGAGCAAAATCTTTAAAATCTAGAAAAATCTTAAAGTGTCTTCTGCGTACATCACATCTCCTGTTGTTACTGTACTCTCACCTTCCCTACTGTACTCTGAAGATGATGAAAGTGGTTGGTCTGTCTGAATTACCTGCACTGGTCAGTAACCACTTGTCACTCAGTTCTTTCTTTCTTCTCAGGTTTTGTACTGGACTCTTGTTATCTGCACTGTACTTGCTATGAATTTTTCTCAAATTCCTGTATGGGATGATACAGTCAATTGCTCACTTGCCTTCCTCTATTTCCTGTTTTTCTTAGTGTGAGAGTTTCTTTGTGGGAAATATTTAGCAATTGGGAGGAAGCAAGAGTAGAGGCTCTGGTGAGACCTTTCTGATGCCAGCACCTTCAGAATGCTACATTCAAAGTCCCCATGGTTGTTGGGGTTTTCTATTGAAGAAAAATCCCACATCACACGCATTCACTATCTGCAAGTCCTGCACCAATAACATCTAAAGTAAGCTAGGTTTCAGGTGTTTATTTTTTTGCAACATTAAACCTTAGTCAATCTACTTTCTCCAGTACTGAAGAATTGCCACTGTGAGCAAAGAGGCAGAACGGCTTGTAGTAGACTTGTATTTTTAAAGACTTCGGAAGGATTGTCCATGAGTAAGCACTGAGTGAATGGGGTTTTTTTATTTTCCTCCTTGGTAATAGATGATCACTTTTTTTAAGGTTTGGGCTGGTGGGGTGTGTGTTTGTTTTGTTTTGTGTGTTTGTTTGTTTGGGTTTTTTTTTTTGTTTGGCTTGATTAGTTGTGTTTTTTTAAGAGGACTAGAGAGATTTAAGCATTATACCTAGGAAGCATGGTTTTGATAGCTGAAGGAGGTAAATTGCCATGTATTTCCCTTTTTAGTCCCATGATACAGATGGAACCAGGTGAATGGTGGTTCCACAAAATGTTTACCCCTTGATATAGGAATATATGTGTGCAAATCTGACGGAAGTGCCTCATTAAGATTTTCCAATCCCATGCGTGTGTGACTTGTGTACCAGGACTGAAATATTTATATGACCAATGCATGAAAACATTTAGTTGATGTCTAGAACAGTTTTTCTTCTGTCATCTGTTCTTCCCCTTCATTCTGTTATTTGTTTCTTTTAGAAAGCATCTTTATACTATCTGTTCTTTACTAACTGTATAAGACTGTATTCTTTTATAAAATGTGTAAAATTCAAAACAAAACACAAGGGAGTGGGGAGCAACTGTTTTGTTTGACTGTATACTGCTTCGTATCTAGCATTAGCAGCAGTTCCTTCCAAAGAAAAGGTTCAGTTACTTGGTGTAACCTTCTCTCTGTAAAGAAGTCATGGGTATTTACCTGATAAAAGAGGGTAGGAAAACGGAAATTGGTGATTGAATAAGAGGAGGAAAACTGTGCTTGTAACCTGCAAGCAGTGGGAAGGAGATTGCCTGCAGACTTAAGTTTGAAATGCTTTGAAGTCATTAATATATTTTACTTGATAGATGTAATTTATACCTGTTTGTGAAAATAAATAGAAACTTTGAGCTGGACAGATGCACAGTTAACTAGGTACAGGACTTGAAATTTTAACTTTTCAAACTATATTGTGAAGATGAACTCATTTAGTATTTTCTTCATTGATCAAAGTGATTTCTAAAGTGACAAAAAATGTTTTAACGTAAATGCATGGGTCCTTCTTGACAATAGAATGTCTTTATAATTGTGTGTTTAAGTTGTCTATGGTAAAAATTTTACCACATTGGAACAGGAATGACCAAAAGAAGACCAAAGTAAAGAAGAAAACAAGCAATCCGCAGTTTAACGAAACATTTTATTTTGAGGTAACTTTTTGTGTGGTATTCTGCCTGTTTATCTGTTTTATGCAACCCTTCAAGTATTTTTAAGCAAGCTGCATAGCAGTACCTAACGCAGGAAGGCCTCTTCAAGCAAATTGAAGAGCTTTTCCTAGCCTCTCAAATGGAAGTGAATCACATACTTGAATTTCTGGGGCTGCCAGACAATAGCGTTCACCTTCAATTGCTATGTGAAAAAGAACTTCCTCACAAGCATGTATGTGAAGGTAATTTGTTGTCTTGAATCACTTTATAGTGCATCTGTTGCCATCAGGAGTTCTGAGAGAAAATTAATATATCCCGTGGAATTCAATTTAGATATTTTCAAGAACAATGAGCTAAAAAAACCGCAATTTATTTCTTTAATAAAATGAAGTAACAATTATACCAAATAAAGCCTAATTTTATTATTTTATTTTTAAAAAACTTTTTCATTATTTAGGACTTTATTTCAGTTCTACATGAGTTACCCTACAGTAACCAAATTATGAGTTTCAATTTTCATCCGACTTGTCTCCATAAGAAAATCCATGTTTGCATGTAAGCATACTATACTGTTCAGCTGAGGGTTGGAATTAGTACAACTATTACATGTGCTTCAAATGGATTATAATTTAATGTGTTTATATATATGCTGCTCCTGCTGTGGGACTTACATGAAAAATTGTTCCATTCTGGTGTATAGAATATGAACTTAAAGCGTGTTTCAATTGACCTGCTCAAGATACTGAGTGTATTTTTTTAGGTAGTATATCAGGATAAAAACGTGATCCAAACCACTCCAGTAACTTCATGACTTTTGATTTATTGGAGTTAAACTGAGAATGCAATCAGTCAAAAAATGGAGAAAATTAAAATAAGAGTTTGTAGTTGTGATAAAACTCAGTCAAGAAGAGCGGGCTTCTTATTTGTTGTTTCCTTTAACATCTCATAACTAACTAATACTTTCTTGGGGCTCATGCTGAAACTGAATAAATTATTTCCAGTTTCATGTCATACTTCCTTTTTTATTTTCCTAATAAGTCTGTACTATAATTTCCTTAAATATCAGTTAACCTCATCAGGCTCCGCCATGAACCCTTCTTGACCAGTTTTTCACCTGCTCTCCTGTTTGGCGAATTGAACTTTTTCGTTTTTAAAGGAAACAGTAACTATTTAGCAGTGTTAAAGAGGCAGGGTTTTCTTTGTTTTTTGATATTCATAATAAAATTGTAAAAAGTGTTAATAGAAGGAATTACTTCCAGGTAACCAGGTCCAGCAGTTACACCAAAAAGTCCCAGTTTCAGGTGGAAGAAGAAGATATTGAGAAACTAGAAGTCAGGTACGTTACGTAGATTAGAAAGTAATCTATTTTATCATTATTAAATAATAATATTTTATCATCAAAACAATAAAGAAATGTTTTAGTGTAACTCTAGAGAATTGTAGGAAAGATCCTTCTAACATACAAAATTATTCAAACTTTTCAGTGCATTTCTTACTGAAGATGAGGTTTTTTTAATATTTTTAAGTAAATAGTGGTAGAGCATTTTTGCCCCCTAAATTTGTTTCTTGTGCTTGTGAGTAGAGAGGCATGAGGACCTCCTATCAATGTATAGTAGTTTGGGCAGAATATTGATTATAGAACTTGTAGTGAAGGATAACAGCACACCTGATGCTAGTCCATGGTTTCAAGTGTAGTTGACTATTTTAATAAAAACAGAGAGAAAAGCCTCTTTTATGAGATTTTAATAATTTTTTGCATTGCTTCGTAGAGGAACGTTTGCGATGCATCTTTTCCTTGCAAATGCAAAGAATACTTCAAAGTATGTTCCCCTTTTCTGCTGCTAGCCTTAGAACAGGCCTGTCTGTACTTACGCTGTATAGTTTGAACAGCTGAGAGCCCCATACTCAGTCTTTCTAGTGCGCTCATGCACATACATGCACCAGATCTGCTGAGTGACAAAAGGTCTTCAAGGTTTCAGAAGTCTTCGATGTATCAGAAGAATGTAGTGGTTAGTTTTAATATCATATTATATTATATTATAGAACTAACTTGGTATGTGCATTTTCAACTCTTAGCTTCATGAATATCGTAATTAGAATCGTATATTTCGTTATAGATGCAAATATATTTAGAAAAATAGTCATGCCCCAACAAATCTAGTATTAATTTCTTTTGTTCTTCTTAACAACTGCTGTCTGTCAGAAATGTCAGAGAGGTAAGAAGTCATAGAAAAAACCCAAGGTGCATGTCTGGAGTCTGTGATTCCTTTGGAGGTTGTAAGCATACAAGCTACTGTTTGGAAAGACAAGCGCATGTGTTGGTGTGGCATTGCAGTGTGCCAGATTCTAGCAATTAGATAGGGATATGTAAACATATTGGTTAAAAGGCTCACTTGAATTACCTGAGAAGTGTGCACAGTTTTGGGGGTGGAGACTGCTCAGAATACATATACGTTGCCAGTATCACTTTGATTTACTGATGCAAGGTCTGCGAGTCTAACTTTCACTGTTTCTTTATCTGTTCTTTATGGGTTAGTATGCCACTTGTTTGATTCTTCTTGATTTAATTAGAATGGAGTGAGATTTCTAACATTTCTCTGCCTGCATGCATGTGGATTAGTGCTGTAAGGCAGTTATTGTTAATTAGATTTTTATTCCGCTCTGGGAGGAAAAAATAAGCAATGTTCTTATTTTCAGGGTTGACCTATGGAATAATGGAAATTTGGTACAAGATGTGTTTCTAGGAGAAATTAAAGTTCCTGTGAAGGTGTTAAGAAATGATTCCTTTCAAGCATGGTAAGAAATGGTGGTTCAGAATTGAGTTTGCTTCCATCTTGCAGATCTTCCCTTGAAAAGAATGTGTTTTGTTGTAACTATCCATTAAAATATGTCATCTTGTTCTAGTCTGGGTAAAATGTCTTTCCAAAGAGTTTACCTGCTGAATAAATCAACCTCGCCAGAGGGTGCATTTTGCTCTCCTCTTTACCTAACCTGCGCACTCCCACAGAATAGTTGGGCTGTTTGAGGGGAAGGTGTGGAGAGTGAAGAGGGGAAGACTGAGATAACAACCTTTCAGTCAGCTTGCTGGATTTTGGTGACCTGTGTATGCTTTTCAGCCTAACCAGCAAACCAAGAGCTTCTCAGAATTGCATCACGTGAATTACATTTCGAAGCCAGGCTTCCAGAATGACTGATGAACAGTTTATTTAAAAACAATCATTAAGTATGGCTGTTTTTCTTTTTCCTTTCCTTCCTTGGGGAGATTCAGAAAGTATCTTCTTGAACCAATCCAATGCCATTTCAGGGGAGCAGGCACAGCAGTTTAAAAGCTGGAAGGGTAAGGTATGAAGGGAATTCAGAGAACAAAGACCTCTGCCAAGCATAGGAGTGACCTCCCTTCTGAAGTTCTTGCAGGCAGGAGCCAATCTCTAGCCTTGTCATCGTCCCAGGTGCTTAGCAGCAGGAATTGATGACTACAACAGATTCAAATACCTCAAAGTGTAGAATATTCTGCTTTTAGTGAGTCTTTCAGTACACAGAAAAGAGTGAAGGAAGTCTTTGCATATCTATGTAAAAAACATATAGGAAAGAAGTGGGTAAATATGAACTAAATGGAACACAGATCTTGACAGAAACCATTACGGCTGCGTTCCACGTAGCCACCTCAGGCTCCATCTCCTGGATGTGTCAAAGTTGAACTCTGATTCTTAGTGTTTGAATGTGACCCTAAACATAACAGATGTTTGTGTCAATGTTTTCTATTTTTTTACACGGTGTATTGCAGACACAGTCTTGTTCTGCCAGTGCTCTGAACTGATCAAAAGCTCTATGACGATGTTAACATAATGACATGCCTCCGCTAACAACCTGCTAAGAGAAAGATTTAATTAGCATGGTCTCATTACCAGTGTGCTGTGTTCATATAACTTTTTGAATTGGACTGACTAGTGTCCAGTTCATTTCCAGCATTGATAGAGGTTTGTGTCTAATATACTTTGTAGGCATACTTTGTATTGAACATCCCCGTACCCAATTATCATCTTATCAAAACCAGGTCTGTGATTAACAATAACTATTTTTAATGCTATTACTAATTTACATAAAATGTTTTTGAATACAGCTGAAGTACAGCAGATAGAAAAAGTATTACTAGTACTAAATATTGGGAAAATAAACCTAAGAGTCATGCTGTTGAGGTAGAGGTTTTCCTTGTAAATAAGTTTTACTTTATATTAGCATATCTTCAAGGGTAATGCATCTGATTATTAAAAAAAAAATCTGATCTCCTGATTGTAGAAGTACAAATATAAATGACCGAAAAGAATATTTGAAGGTATGATTTCAGTTTGTTGGGCTGGATGTTGAAATTATACTGTGACACTACTTAAAAGCTGTTAAAATTTTTGTATGTCTGCGTCTCCTGTTGCACTACAGCAAAAGCCAATGATTGTTTGATATATTTTGTGTTGAGAGTTGGAAAAAAGCACAATTTTATTTCTCTTTAGTACATGTTTCTCAGGAATGCAGCCTGTTAATATTATGTGTTTTTACTGGTTTCAGACTAGACTATTTAAATTCTTGACGCTGTTTCATCTGCAATGTTTAACACCTTAAATACAACATAGGTGTAAAATGAAAGGCCCAGCGTAATTTCTAACTATTTCACTGTTTGGAAAGATATGAGAAAATACATAAGTTTCATTGCGTGCTGAAGGTGCATCAAATGTTGCTCCTTTTTTATTTTTCTCTTGTATTTCAAGTTTTTATGTGAATTTTATTGCCAGTGTTCAGACTCAGCTTATATATACTGAAATAATGTCATACTTTATTGTAGAATTAGTCAAAGTAATGAAATGTGCATCTAATATTTTATAATTGCCGTGTTGCTTTCAGGTACTTACTTCAACCAAGAGAAAATGGAAACAAGTCTTCTAAAACTGATGATTTGGGATCACTTAGATTAAATATCTGTTATACTGAGGACTGTGTGCTTCCATCTGAATACTACACTTCTCTAAGAAACTTGCTGCTAAAATCATCAGATGTTCAGGTACGTTTAAAAATGTATTTTAAAATGAAAATTTAAAGTTAATTATGCAATTCTGTATGAGACGATGTGTATTATGCGTTTCTAGAGATTTCCTTTTTCTTTGCATGAGCAGCTTGCAGAGCATCTACTTCGGCTCTAAACTACCAAGATTTTCTTCTTATCTTAGAAGAACTGGCGAAGATGGTGAAATAACCTGTGCTGTATGACTGGAAGAGATAAAATAGTTTCCCACTGGCTGCTGTTACCCCCCTGGATTTAGTGGTTTTCTGGGGACACTGATCCATTTTTGGTACTGAAGGGGCAGATAATCACCTCCACCAAAAATGGTCTGCTTCAGAATTGATTTTTAATTCCTCTTCTTCTGAATTGCTTCTGTCTTCCCCAGTATGTTAATCAGTGTGACAGGATTTTTCATGTGGACATAGTGAGGAAGACGAAGTGTGGTAGATGGTTAGCACAACATTGAGACCAGGATCAAATTATAGTAACCAAGTTTTATATTCCTAGGTCTTTTATAGCCTTTCTTCACTTAGTTGTTGGTGAAATATCGGCAGAGGGGAATAAAAGTAAAGAGGAAGCAGATCATGACTAAAATGTTTGCTAGTCTGTATTCAAATACTGCTTCACTGGAATTCAGGGAGAGCTGAGTATGTAGATCGCAGCAGTCAGCAGCTGTCTTTTAACTTAAGTAAAATAACTTGATCAGTATTTGTATGGAAATTCCCAACTGTAGAACAGTGACAGAGTCTTTAGAAGTGTGAGAACTGTATTTTAATGTACTCTGATCATAGCTTTAAAAGTCCTATAAAGATATGTGACATAGTAAAGCAACTGCCTACTGCCCTTTACTTGGATTTGTGGCAAAGCCATACTCTGACGCTTTAGAGAGAATGAGAAGGGTGAGGAGATGCTGAATTTCATTCTTAAATGTCAAGTATAGCGTAGATAATACCAATTTTCAATTAAGTGTTTCTGTAGGAAGGAAACTTTTAATTGTCATGTTGAAACACTGTGTTAAGGAGCTATGTCTGTAGTCATTTTAGATTTGATCTGTACTTTGCCAAATACACGAAGAACAGTTTAACTACTTCACTTATGATTTCAAACTCTTTTTCACAGCCAATTTCTGCATCTGCTGCCTACATACTGAGTGAAGTTTGTCGAGACAAGTATGATGCGGTTCTGCCTCTTGTGCGGTTGTTGCTACACCACCATAAGCTCGTTCCATTTGTTGCTGCAGTGGCAGAACTAGATCTAAAGGACACTCAGTATGTATTTCATGTTTTATAATGTCATACCTTTTAGAATTATTCTTAGAGTTTCAAAGGGCTTTATGATACAACCTCGCTAATTAACCATGTTGTATTTCTTTCTCTCATTATGTAATACTGGTTAAATACATACATCTTGTAATGTTAGTTTATAAAAACATTCATTAAAATCACATTGAAGCTGGGAGTCAGAGTTAATGATTGTTTGCTATTTGGTAAAATTTTCTTGGAGCTAGTATACAGCTAAGCATTAGGTGGCAGTCCAGAGTTGTGTCTAAGAGCATATGGTTTTATTTCAGAATGTCACAATTTAGCCATTCTTCAAATTTTACTGGTCATTAGGTTGGTACTTAACATTTTAAAAATTGCTCAGAATCTTATCCTGTTTCCTTTGGTATGTGACTTAAATGCGGGGTATGCTTCTTCTGCAAAGATATAAGGACCTGTCCTGCATTCCTTGAAAGTAGCAAGCACAGCAGTGTTTCCAGGCAGCAGTGCATGGCCTGTGAATTTGCAGCTCTGTGGTTAGGAGAGAAATGAAGTGGACCTGAGTAGTGGCCACTGAGGTGCCGAGTCATGTCCTGTGGGGATCTGGAAGGGATTTTGTCACCACAGGAGGGTTCATTACCAGATTTAAATAAAGTGAGACAGTTTAACTCTGTAGGAAGAGGCGACTCCTGGAAAGTTATTTTCTGAACTGCATTTTAGTACACACATTCTTTTCCATTATAATTGAACTGTAACAAAGATTAAACTAAACCTCTCAGACTAGAGAGATTTATTTAGCACAGCTGGCTCTCAGTTTTCTTCAACAGCCATAATGAATAAAAAGTGTAACCTTAGATTGAAGATGTTTTGGTTAAAGTGAGTTTATCGGTGTAGTGTAGCAGTATGCTGTTTATTGTAGCTCTAAGACTTTTTTCAACAGGAGTACTGAAGAATTGTGTATCAGTGAGGTACAAGTCTTCATTATTTTTGAAATTTATTCAATTGTTCTTTCTCACATTCAGCACTGGATTATAAATTCCTTTGTCGAAAATTTCTTAGGCTTTTCCTTATGGTTTTATGTTTGTTCTTGGTTTTGGTAGTAGCTGTAATAATGTTGTTGTGTATTCCCTTTTTGTTTCTGAGTGCCACTGAAAGCTGGATATCTAGATTCTGAAATTCCTGACTGAAATATATGAAAAAATGTTTAAAATAATTAATAGCAAGAGGAAGTATTAATCAGATTTTGTAGCTGAGCTTGTTGTTTTTATCCTGTTCAAATAAAATAAATTACTTTCTTACAGAGAAGCAAACACAGTCTTCAGAGGCAACACATTAGCAACACGATGTGTAGATGAAATGATGAAAATAGTGGGGAAGCACTACCTAAAGGTTACTTTGAAACCTGTTATTGATGAGGTAGGTTATCCTAGTGAAATTTTTTTCGGGACACTTAGCCCCCCTGGGGTATCCTGTCTCTTTGACAAGCATTCTGCTTACAGCTCCATGTGTGGTAGTAATCACTCAGGTGGGGAAATTCTAGAGGAAAGTTAAATTGAATAGTAATTGTTTATGTTTAGTGGGAGGAGCTGCTTTTTGTCAATTATGTTCCAGGTGCTTTAAAACAAACAGTCAATGACAGTTTCTTCAGCCTCTAATACCTTGCAGAATTTACCCACAAAATGCTTTATATAATTGATCCACATAAAAAGGCACACACAAAACTGAGGATGATTATTGCATGCTATTATGGATAGTTAGAACCTATTTAGAGTTTTATCCCTAAATCTAGGACATAATCTGCTTTTAAATAGGTGCATTTCCATGCTTTCCCTCTGAAAAACTGAACTGTTTGTTTCAGATATGTGAGTCTCCTAAACCCTGTGAAATAGATCCCATCAAATTAAGAGAAGGGGATAATGTAGAAATCAATATGGTGAGTTCCCTAATCTGTTTTTTCTAATGTCAGTTTTCTCAAAATCTGATAGAAGACACTATAAAAAGCAGCTCTGTGTAATGGAAAATGAGTAACTTAATGTAGCAGTGCAATTTTCTGATTCTAGAGCAAAAAAAAAAGGAAAAGTTGTGTTTTCTTATCCCTGTTTCTGAAAACAAAAAAGGAAAAGCCCAGTGGAAAATGGGAGGGGGAGGAAGAAACTGAACGGAGATGACAGTCTTCCTTACCAGTTTGTTGGGTGTTGTGGTTCCTGATGCTCTGTAGTCAGCATCTAGGTGATGAGGTATCTAATTAGGAGAACTTGAACACTTTTCATTGAAGTTCTGCTTGCCACCTACCTGTGACCAGAGGATGACATTTAAGGCAATAATTGCTGCAACAAACTAAATTAATATTCACTGGGTGTGCATGGGAAGTGCTTCTTCCTTGGAACATGTTGTTATCAAATTGCGAAAATAGGTTTTGACAGATAGTTGTATGTTACTAGACACTGCTTATATACTTCAGTGTAAGTGAATATAATTAAACTATCTTTTAACATTGGTAATCCCTTATAAATTTTGAGGGTTTTTTTAAATATGCATTGTACTAAAACACCTAATTGAATAGTCAGGCAGGGTTTTGAAAAGAACTGTAGTGTTATGTTTGTGTTCAGGAAAAAAAGCTAAAAATGCAAAAAATAATGGTCTGAAAAAATACCTTTTTTCATAATTGCAGGAAAATCTACGCTATTATGTAGACAAAGTATTCCGTGAAATTGTGCGGTCAAGTATAAGTTGTCCTACCTTAATGTGTGATGTTTTTTATTCTTTGAGGCATCTGGCTGCCAAAAGATTTCCAAGTAAGTGTTCCCTAAAAACTTTTGAAAATTGTGTTTGGAGTGAAATATGTAACTTACGTAGCTTATGGGGACCGTTAAAATTCTTCCCTTGTCCAAAGCTGTGCCCTGAACTTCTTACCTTGACAATCAGGCTTTTGTTTTTTCTGTCGGTCTGTAACTTATATTAATAATAAAGCCTTGTGCTCAATCGGCAAGAGTTTTGTATTTTCTGATACGAAAATGTAGCTGGCCAGAAACATTGCAATACAGCAGCAAATAAGAACTCACCAACAAAAGTATTATAGAAGAAAAGCACAAAGTAATACAAGAAGTGGTTTACTTGAAAGAGACATAAAATTGAAGAGCTGATCTCTTCATTGCTTCTAAGGAAGCAAGATGTAAACTTGAAATAAATTTGGTATGTGCATCTTAACTACATGAACTGCAACTGTGTTAATAATGACTAGTACATTCAGAACTTCTATGGTTCTGGTAAAGCCATCTTCATATATTTACTACTTACAGGTAGTTTTGGAGAGGATGGAAAATGTAAAATATTTAATTGCATTTGTAATGTGGCCAGTATTAGAGTTGTTCTATTCTTTCAGAATGGTTTTAATATAGCAGTAATGTGGTGGATCTGAAATACCCTTATCCTTCAGTCAATTAAAATCTGAAGTGTCATATAATAAGCTACAAACGAAGAATGTACTTCTCATAATCTGGAGCCGTTCTCTGATTCACTTTTGTCACTGGAACTGATGCCATAAATTGCTCAAGTTAAGCCAGTCCTTTTGCAGTAGCCAACTTCCTGCACAGATCACACTGAAATGGTCAGTGGAGTAAGAATGTGATCCCACTATATTTTCTAGTGTAAAGGTGTAAATGATATTACATGAAAAAATCCTCATTTACAGCATCAAAACCACTATGGTTTTATGATGGAGCTCAGAATTTGAGTTGAAAGGTGTTCATATGAGTTGACTGAATTTGTTGTGCAGCATTAATGTATTTGAATTGATCTGTTTTGGGCTTTATGGGTGAATAAACCCAACAGCCTTAGTGTTAAAAGGCAACTCCTACAGTATTTTCTCTTTGGGTTCAACATGCATACAGCATGTATGTAAATGCTTGCAATAATCTCATCATTCCTAGTAGTGGAGCTGATGAACCAGTTGTATAGAACAGAACTTCTTTTCAGAAAAATAAACCCTCCATTTTAAGTAGAACATTTCTTACCATGATCACCTTTCTCATTTCATGTACCATTTCTATTCTGTTTTAAAATATAAATGTTACTTCTGATGTTATCTTCATAAGGATTTTTATGTCGACTGTCTTCATTATTTCCTGTTAAGTTTAGTGCATGTTACATTTCATGGTTTTTCTCTGCAGATGACCCTCATGTACAGTATTCTGCAGTGAGCAGCTTTGTGTTTCTTCGTTTCTTTGCTGTAGCCGTAGTCTCACCTCATACTTTTCATTTACGACCTCACCATCCAGTAAGTTTCGTGAAGCTTTGTTCTGTTTTATTCATAACTGTTGAATCTGTTTATCTGGGAAAGCATAAGTTACTTCAGTGGGTCTGTAACTGGGAAACAAGATTATTGAATGTCTCTAGCTTGAGTTTTCAATATTATACGTCCCCAGAGGAATTAAGACATTCGCAGTTCTTGAAGGGTCAATTTTTTCAGTCTTTATGAAGTGTTTTCAACTGATGTAGAAGAGCTATTGATATTAAAGACGCTGTGCCTTTTTTGGGAATGTGCTGCTTTGTTAGAAGAGCGGCATGACTGAGGGTTCTTTAAGGCATGTATCTAAACTGTGTTGGTTACTTTCAGTGTGGAAGTTAAATATCCAGATGTCACTTTAAAACCACAAATGGAAATGTATTTTTTAGAGTTATCCAATAATTAGTCCGCATATCTATTCTGGACTCGACTAGTTGCAGTGGGTTACCAAATCTTCCATTTTCAGTTTTCAAATTGTCAAGTAGATATGAATTTAAAAAAACAAATAAAAAACCAAAACCAACCAACCAACCAAACAGAAAAACACACCATAACCAAATAAACCTAAAATATAGGAATATGGAGATAAGACAAAAATACTGTATTGTTTTCACATAAAATACAGAATAGGTATGAAATATGCTGCTCTAGAAGTTATCTTTATTAGCTTTTTTAATCTACTTAAGTGTGGTGTGCTCTTGAAAGAAAAAAAAATCAACATATTCTAATCCATTCGTTTGACATTATCCAGTTTATTAAGCAAAAAGTTTACAGGATTTTATTGCTCGAGTGTTAAAGTTTTTAAAGGAAACACCAAGGCCCCTTTCTGTGGGTGTTTATAATCCTGTACTAAAATGCAAGCAGTGAGGTAGCAAATATATTGGTCAAAAGCCTTAAAGACAAAGTTTCAGGTTCGCTTCATATTATGAAAATTTCTGCCATTTGTCCAGCAGTTGTTCATTATGTTTAATGTTAAGTTTTTAATAGTTCAGAAGTATTAGATGTGTAGTAACAGTTACAAGGTTTGAGATGATTTGTAGGTAAAAATATTTTTTCAAGTACTGTATTAAATTCTAGTGATAGTGAGTAGAATACTGAACATGCTGCAGCATCTTATAAAATATACATATATTCACAAAGCACAAGTGCTGATAGAGGACAATATTTTGCATATGTTTCTCTTTGGGTTACGAAGAAAAGGAATGAACATATGTCACATTTACTACATTGTGTAATATTTTCATTTTTAAATCAAAGTTTTACCTGGAATTGTGAAAAAATGTGACTTCTGAATTTTGTTTATTTCAGGATGCACAGACTTCTAGAACATTAACTCTTATATCAAAAGCCATCCAGACTTTGGGGAGTTGGGGAAGTTTGACCAAAAGCAAACTTGTAAGACGATTAAAATTCTTTTTTATTTCATAGATCATGTTCTTTAAAAGTTTATTTATGTCAATATACCTTTTCTTTCAGTCAAGTTTCAAGGAGACGTTCATGTGTGAGTTTTTCAAAACATTTCAAGAAGAAAAATTTACTGAATCTGTGAAAAAGGTATTTTTCAACTAGTTTTTTTTTTTTAATCGTTGATGTATCTGATCAGTCTGAATTGTTAGAAGGCTGTGTTACTGGTCAATTTTCTACTAGAGAGAAAAAGAACAATTGTGGTCCACTTCAGACTAATTTTTTTTTTTAAGTCCACTACAATTAAATACACAAGATTTATACATGGTGGACTAAGCTAATTTAGTTTGGAAAAAAAAGTATAATTTTTGTTTTTAATCAGACTTTATTAGATCTGCTGTTTAGGAAATTATTTAAAAGACCTTATGTGGCCTATGGGCATCCTTTGTTACATTGTTCCAAGTCCCTCCAATATATTTTCATTTCACCTGTTGCATAACGTGTTTGTTCTGTTGCGGGAGAAACTGTGCATATATATTTTCAAAATAGCTTTTGGTTGTTCCTTGTTTCCAAATAGTGTATATTCCCTGTGTATTTTTCCTTAAGTTCTTAGATGATGTTTCCTCTACTGAAAGTAAAGAGCCCAGTGGCCTGAGTGAGCCAGTGCATCTAAAAGAAGGGTAAATACATCTTGAATCTATATAGTGCAAAACAGAATTGATTTTACTTTTTCTTCATTCATACCAATGTCAGATTAATGCTCATGAAAATGTTTGATATACTGTGGAAATTATTATGTTAGTAATTTGTGATAATTCTTTGTTAGTTTGCAGAATTAGTTTAAACCAACAGCTGTAAAATTTCGTAACTCATCTTTTAAATACTTCGGAAAAAAGCTTTAAAGCAGCTTAAAACCTATTAAAGCCTGTTGCAATTCAGTGTGTGTTCTGTGATTTATTCAGGATCGTGAAGTGTATTTTAAAAGAGCATGTTAATTTAATTTATAAATACTTTGCATGCAGTTTAAGCCCAAGCAGCTAAATGTTCTGCCTTTAATGTAGGACAAAAATTTACCCTGTACTTGGAGTACTTACCAGTAAATGATAGAATGCTTTTATAAAAGTTAAGGTACAAATCACTTCAAGAGATTAACTTTCTTTTTGATCTTGATCAAGAATAGCTGATGAATTAATTAAAAAACATTTATGGGGAAAAAGAATATTTGTATTTATCCAGGAAGCAGATTCATAGCAAGTAAAGATTCTTCTTTGACACAATTGTCCAAAGTTCAAACAAGGAAGAAAGGTACCTCTGATAAAGATCCTAAAGAAAGGAGACAATTGTGGTGTGAGTGTACTTAAAGTTTGTGTCCAACCGTGGTATTGAGTCCTGTTCAGTGTCATTCCATTTTTATTCAGTTTCTGATCAAGATAAGACCAAGTTACATTCACATGTAGAAAGTGGCAGGAAAGAGAGAATCTTGCAGTTGGATACACATTACTTGCTTTTAGGAAAATGTCGAGTTCTAGATGTGAATATGTAAGCACCTACTCCAAATTTACTGCTACAAACAAAAGTCTGGATTGCATATTTTTCTAACTCCTTTCCTGTTTATGGAACTCTGTACACAATCACCATATTGGGAGTAGTCTTGAGGATCTATTTTGAACAACTAGTAGATTTTTTTGTATCTACAATGAAGTAATTTTTAATGTTGCTGCATGATGAACAATAATGCGTTGTCTCAAGAAATGGTTATGAAAGCTCTTCAGAAGACTAATGGTTGTATTTCATTTCATTCTGTCTTTGCAGAGAAATGTACAAAAGAGCTCAGGGAAGGACTCGGATCGGTAAAAAGAATTTCAAGAAGCGGTGGTTCTGTCTAACAAGTAGAGAACTCACCTACCACAAACAGCAAGGTAAATTGTTTATTTTACAATTTTTTTTTCTCAATATTTACTGAGTATTTGCATCGGATTTGTTCTTTTTAATATGCATAATTTTTTTCTTTACCTAAAGTGCATATGTTGTTTTAGTTACCTTTGCCCTGATGACCAAATGCTTCTGTCCATGATTCATGTACATTTTCTCAGTAAGAAAAATGCACGTTTTGAGAACTTCAACCAGTGCACTGAGGTTATAAATCAAGGTTCTTTTTAAAATGCTTCACTCATCTGTTTGCAATTCTTACAGATAAAGAACCAATTTTCACTATTCCAATCAAAAACATCCTTGCAGTGGAAAAACTTGATGAGAACTCCTTCAACAAGAAAAATGTGAGTCAAAAGATAGTTTATATGTAGTTCTTGATGTATTCTTTAAACATAAAATGGTAATTAGCTTATAGAGTTACTGAAACCCTATTACTAAATACCTCATAAAAAAAATCTTTTTTGGGTCAGGAATAAAAAGCTGTATGCAGTATTTCCAAGTACTCTGAATGTGGAACTTAACCTGGAGATTTGGATCTGTGCACCTTCTCTGTCTGATTCTAGGACTTCAGCCCCCCTTTCCAAATTTCTGGAATGAAGGTTAAAACTACTGTGACCTTATTACAAAGCACTTTTATATAAGGTATTAGTAGTATGTGTTATGTTCTACTAGAAAAGTAGTATTACCAAATTTATGTTTGTCCCCTTTGACAACTTCTACGCTACCTTCATCAGCCAAGACAGTTATCTATGCTCATGGCCTCATTCTGGTCCCGTAACACATGAGTATTTCTATGGTTATTTTAATCCAAATTTCTGAGGCAGTGATAAAAAAGGGCTGTTACTTAAGCTGAGGATTGCTAAAGGAGAGACTTCTGGGAGTCTTCTGTTACTATTGAGAAATGAAGCATCAAGTCTGAGATCACACTTAAAGAAATGTGAATGAAAAGTACAGAAAATGCATCGTGTTCTGATTCTTTTTTGGATGAAGAAATGATGTAGGCAGAACACAGGGAGCATTTTTTTTCCTCCTAAATAGGGCTATGTAGTAAAACAAAAGAGGTGAAAAGTCTTCCTTTTCTCCTTGCTGCACTTCGTCTTGATTTGGTTTTGTTGAATTGGCTGAGCTTTGAACTCTTATTTTGATGTATTCAAAGTTGTTCAATAACTGGAGTTTTTTTCCTGAGCTGAATAACGTTGCGTTCCTTCTACAGATGTTTCAAGTACTACATGGAGAAAAGCCGCTCTATATCCAGGCAAATAACTGCGTAGAAGCTAGTGAGTGGATAGAAGCTCTTTGCCGGGTAACGAGATGCAACCAGAAGAGGCTTAGTTTTTACCACCCTTCTGCTTTTCTGAATGGGAGCTGGCTTTGCTGCAAGGCTACGATAGAGAACACGGTGGGCTGTGCTCGTTGTACTGCGTAAGTTGCTTCTCAAATGAAAATACATATGTTTTGTTGGACAAATAATACATGATTCGCTCTTGAACTTGATGATCTGAAGGCAAGGCTTTTGCTGTCTACTTCAGCAAGTTGTGCTACTAAAAACATGCCCTACTAAGAAGACCTGACTTGAATGGATTTTACCAAGTCTATTACTTCATCAGCCACCATGTGAAGTGAAGGTGATCAGTCCAGTCTGTAAATTGGAACTACTGAATGGTTAATTTCTTTCCACACAGAATAACAGATTTAATAGCTCAAGTTAATTTTGATGCCAAGTTGAATGCAGAAACATGACATGCCTAGGTCACCTATATGAAATAATTTAAATACCTTGCTGCAGAGCGCTCAACCTGGAAGTCTGTCTCTCTCTAATGACATTGTCTTGGTTTATACAGTCACTTTTTGATTTTAACCTCATGTATTTTAAAACACAGCGTACTAGGAAAATCAGCTAAATAATCTTAGGTGTAGATTCTGACGAATCATTTGTTTTTTGTAGGCATGTCAGGAAAATGAATAACGTCTTATAATGTATTAATGCCTCTTTTAAATTGCTGATTTCTGAAAACGATGCTTCTGGTCTTTTTATGTTTTGTTTGGTTTTTTTTTCCCTTAACTGGATGCGTTGCATAAATTACAGACTAAAGATCTCACTCCTCTAAAATTCAGTATAAGTCCTACAAGATAACTTTGTGAAAACATATATATATGTGATAGTTTTTCTGTGTTATTCAGTTCATTCTTACGTTAGGTTTCTCATTACTAAATAACTTTCGGTTGGTTTTGTCTTTCTGGTTTTTTTTTTAACTCTTCTGGTTTAGGAATGTATCTTTGTCCTTCTGTTCTTGTTATGTTTCAAGTATGGTAGATTTTGACATTTTAAGAGAGGTTTTTAACTGACATTTAAGAACAATTAACCTTACTTTGATTTTTTTTGAAATATTTTTCTCCTGACATACTGAATACTAAATTCTATTGGAAAAGTGATTTTTAGGATCGCTGTATTCACTGTTCTCAAAACTGTGTATGCCTGTTTCTACAGAATACGTGCTGTTTTGTGTAGCAATTGTGAAGCTGTTTGTAAGCAATAGACACATTGAAAGGTTAAGTATTTCAAACCAATCAGGTTTTACTTACTTTCAAACCTTTCAAGAATGACTTATATTGACCACCCGTCGATTTTTTTCACCTTTTAGAGATGTTCCTGCTGATACTCAGATTGAGATTGATGGAGACAGAGAGACAGAAAGAATTTACTCACTTTTTACTATCAACATGTCTAAACTACAGAAGTTGGAAGGTACTTAAATAATAATTCAGAAGAATTATACTGATATTATTCAGGTCTAATTTTTTAGGCCCATGGCATCAATTTGATGTTTTAAGAATTTGCCTTAAAGTAATAAGAGACACAGATTATTTTTTTGTTGTCCTAGTCCTCTGGTATCAGACATTCTTCAGCCATTTCTTGACAGCAGACATCAGGTATGCACGTTGTTCTAACTGAATTTGCATATATGGAATATCTTAACAGTCTAAACAGAGAGACTGCAGCTATAGCTGGTTGCACTTCTGTCTTTGCTCTGCCTTTCCTGACTATGGAGTAAATTCTGTTGAGCATGGTTGAGTTGCAGGAATGCATTAGGCTTCTGTTACTGTGACCAGCAAAGAGCCACATGCTCAAGGCGCTGAACGCAACCAGCAGAGAATAAGCCACAGATCTGTAAAAACATCCAGTTGATACTGTGTCTCCTGCTTTTGTCTTAATCCATTTTATGTATCAGCTAGAGTAACTTTACATTTCAGAATTTCAAAATCACCGTTTACATAAGAGTTAGATCTGTTTGTTAATTATTGAAATTCTAATTGGAATCATTGTGGTAACTTTTGTAGAGGCTTGCGGAAGTATAGCAGTCTATCAAGGTCCACGGAAAGAACCAGATGATTATTCTAACTTCACCATTGAAGATTCTGTAGCAACTTTTCATACACTTAAACAGATAATAGATACAGTAGAAAAGCTGAATGAATGCCATGAAAAATATCAAAAGAAGAGATCATCTAGTGCTAAATATGGCAGTGAGTAAGTATCTTATGCACTTTTGACATACATAAATGTGTATTTTTTAAAAAATAAATCACAGAACAAGGCCAGGCTTGTTGAGGTACAGTTAGTTAAACTAAAGGTAGATTTAGGCAATGCAGAGACGTGAAGAAAATCAGGTACATAATTTGTAGTAATGCAGTTTTTTACAAGTTGTTAAAAGAAGTTCCTGTGGTGTGGGATTAATCTGTGTTCCTGCTGAGATTCCCGTAAGCGGGTGCAACAATTCTGCCGTTTCCTTGCAACTTAACTTCTGAAGCACACACAAAATTTAAAAACTGTCTGCCTACCTTCTGATTTTTTTTCCAAAATTTCAATTTTCAGTTAAGAAATAATTAAAATATCAAGTTATATAAAACAGTAAAAATTACACTTCATGCAGTGTTTTTACTGTGTGTAATTTGCTTACAATGGTCAATGATAAATACTACTTCTGGTGAAGTTAAAAAAAATCTATCCTTTAAAGTACATTGGTGTTCCAGAACAGGTTCTTTTCATTCTCTTCAATCCTGGCTGGTATCTATGGAACACCACTAGCAAGTTTTCTGATTTCTTCTTTGCATCAGTGAGTCTTGATTCACCAGAAAAAAAAAAATGCCCAGCCCCCAATTTGGTTTGCCTAGTTTAGTATTTGAACCGAGTTGTTAAGAGAAATTGACTTCGATTTAGAGGTTTTCCCCAAATCGTGGAGTTTCACGAATAGTGGTAGAAATTATGCAAAAATTAAAAAAAAGGTTTGCTTAATAAATTAAAATTTTATGCTTAGAAGTAGAAAGCAAATGTTAACCTTAAAAATATTTACTTTTTTTTCCAGAGAAAATCCAATTGTTGGAAAGGTTTCCTAACTGAAGCAAACAGGCGCACTTGGATGGAAAAAGAAACTGGAAATGTTCTTGAGTGTTTGTTTTTTGGTTTTGTTTGTTAAAAAATCCATTATATGCATTTTTACAAAGTATTTAAGAATGAACACAAAAGCTAGTTGTGTTGACAATCTATTTAATATTTAATAGCAAAATATTTACTTGGAAATCTGGTCTTAAGGTTTATTCTCATTTTGCTGAAGAACTTGAAGTTCCAGGTTCTTGCGGTAACAGGTGTGAATAAATCTAAATGTCCTTTTGCCATTGTTGTCTTATTGGAAGAACTTTCTAAACAAATAAGCGTTTTTCATGGAAGAAAATCCACATGGCATTTGGTTGGATTACATCTCTCAATGCATACACTGCAAACATGAGTTTACCATGAGTGCCTGCCCTGCTGATAATGGATCTTGAAATAGAAATGCCAAGATACTATGACATGGAAATGATCTGAAGCTTCACACTCAATTCATTTGACTTTTTTTCTTGTATTAGGTGTTGTCAGGACTTGATTTATCTACACCTGAAGTCTTACAAAATCATGCAGTATGCTGCAGATAATCTGGACAGCAGATACCAGTGTTAGTTATGTTTTTACTGAAGAAGAAATCAGGGAACTTGTGTTGTGCCTCTTGTTTACATTTGGTGTGAGTAATATATGGAGTGACATGACATTAGACCACTATGTATTTTCCTTAGGATGTTTTTAAGGTACGTATTTTTTCTTAATCTAAAAAGAAGTGCAGGGTAGCAACATTCTTTTTAAATAAGTTTGCCTACAGATAGAAAAATCTAAATGTGAACAGGTTGTGGTTAAGTACTGATCAATTTATATCATCCAATGTATGATTTTTTTCCTGTTATTTTTAATAAAAAGTAATGGCTAGGTCCAGCTCACTTTTTGACTAGAAATCTAATAAATAATTTCTATTATAATCACTCAAAGCACTTTAGATATCTGGACTATCCCAGATTATTTTTAGATACTTTGTAGTATCTGCTTGTTATGATCAGTTGAATGATCAACATTTTGTCTTTAAGCAATGCTTCAGTGAATATTTTTGTATCTTTAGTTATATGGATTAATATTTACCACTTAATTTTAAACTGGCATTCTTGACTTTAATCATTTTTGCTCACTTCATCTGAGGTTAGGTTTATACTGAAAGAACATATATGTATATAATCAAGAAGAAGCAAAGGTACTACTGTGGTAACTTTGCTTCATCAGTATTAAATACAATGGTACTCTTTGGAATATTATTGTTAATAATAACTGTATGTGGTACTTTTATTTTTGGAGCATTTGCTGTGGGATCTTTTGTTGTTGTTATATTGGGTGTGTTTTGGGGGTTGTTCTTTTTTTTTTTTTTAAATAATCATGATTTGGCCAAATTAATTAGGAATGTAAATTAAAAATTAGAATAGAAATCCATAATGCTTGAAACCATCGGCTGTTTAAATTACTATACATTTATGATGCTGTTGTAGGGAGGCTTTCTGTAATAGAAGCAAGTTGGCAAGACAGGATTGAAATCTCTTTTCAAATGAATGAAAGTTGTTAGAGTAGCTATTTCATTTAATACCAGACAAACTATTTCAGTGTATCTGGGATTCAGCACTAGAATCTGCAGCGTTACAATCACTTAATCACCTCAACTGTGTTTTACCTTTTCCTTTTTTACACATTTGATGTATTCTAAGGGACTTCTATTTGCCAACAATTGAAATGGGGGGAAAGGAGAAGGGAATAATGCCAAGAAATGTGTTTTGCCGAGGTAACGTGGGTCAGATTAATTGCCATTAATAAAAAGCTGCCATTAAACAAAGTTGAATGTGGTTGAGTGTCCAGATTAGGTTTTGCTGTATATGGATTAACCCTGTGGCAAACTGTCTGTTCCTAAGAAGCCATTTTCTGTTGTTTTCAAAGTCAAATTTATGAAAACTTAAATTGTATACTCTTGCAAAGTTTTTTAAAATATGCACTTTTTTGCTTTGGTACAGAAACATCTAGGAAAAAACAAAGGCCATTGAATATTTGTGACCATTAAGATTCCTTATTTTATAACATCTTAAAATGCAATAGATGTTCTAGAATTTAATTAGGTACAAGTAGGATGATTAATAATAAAAGTTGCCTTCATTTTGATTAGTCTAGAAAGATGATGTTATTCAGTAATTAGTTCTGTTAGGATTGTAAATTATCATTACTTTTAACTTGTATTATGATTATGTATTGTTGAATGTATTTTTATTTAAATTTTATTTTCTTATCATTAAAATGTTTTGTAACATTGCTTGAGAGTAACTCACAAATAAATTACACCAAACTTGAGATATGCTATGTGTTTCTTGTGAAGTGTGACTTTTAAAAATGTTAGCATCTATGTGAAGACCTAATTCAAGGGAGTTAACATACAGGAGCTGGATATAAAGAGATAATTCTAGTTGACAGGAGAAAACAAAACACAAAAGTAAGTTGAGGGCTCTTGTGTACTCATCTGCAGCATTGTTACAGTATAACTGAGATTGGTGTTTGGAGAGAGAAGTGATAGTTAATAATTTAGCATAACAAGATGCACAGAAGCCTTAGTAATTTGACAGTTTTTAAAATGTTTGCAACAACTAGTCTGATGTATTGAAGAATATTTCATACTATGTTATTTGTGTTACACAACTAATATTTTTCATTGCTTACTGATTTGTCTTTCATTACCTGTCCTGTGTACCAGTATAAGCTGGTATATAATATGTCAGACCTATTTTAAATATATTGCATGTGGAAAAAATAATCTTTTCTCAATCTTCTTTCTTTTTTATGTAATCTCTGCACTTTTTCTGCCACCTGCTTTCCCCTTCTGTGCTCGCGAGCATTTTTAATGAGATAATTTTGTACAAGCGTGTTTTAATGTCTTGAGATGTTTTATTTCTTTGTAGAGAGAGCTGACCTGTTGTCCTTTATTGCTGGTATGGAAGTTCCTATTAGCAGTTACAGTGCAAACTTTCCAGCCATTTTGGAATTAATTTTGATTAATTCTGAGGTAAGCTGTCTTAAGGCCCAAGCTGACATTTGTTTTGATCACATTTGCAGAGATCAGAAAGCAGAGGAATTTAAAGATAAAATTTGATGTGTGGAGGCGTTTTTTTTCTGTGGTCATTAAAAAAATTGTGGTAAGAATTCTGTGATGTTTATAGCAGAGTGATCTATTCTTTTCACTGGTAATATGCTGCCTTCCCTAACTATTCATTTATGGTGAGTTTTCTCTAAACCGTGACATAAAGAGGGCGTTCCTATTTAAGATCTGTAGGCTCTGCACATATAGTTTCAGGCTAGGCTGGCTATCGTAGATGCATAAGGCCTTTGTGGCTAGAGGATTCCTTGAAAATCAGTGTGCTAGTTTCTCACACAGTTGTATACATCTTTGTCCCACATCATACATGTAGGTAACTACAGTGAGAAACTCTATGTAGCCTACAGACAGTTGAGTTATATATATTTATCTTCATATAGTCTACCTGTAGACTATAGTAAGCAGGATAATAATATATGGAAAATTATGTGTATGAGACATTATCTTTAATTTCTGCTCATTTATATGTATTTTAAAGTAAAAGTTTGCAACATGTGATAAGGACTAATTCAGTATTGCCTTTAAAAGAGCATCCATATGGAATAAAAATTAGGCCAATAAGCAACAGCTCCTAGAATAAAATACAAGCAACTTCCAGTAGAATGGACAAATGCATACAATTTACTTAAGGTTCTTACAAGTAGTTACAGAAGCATATTTAAGGTTTATATGAAATCCTGTAATAGCAGTAAGTGTTACTGTGCTCAGCTGTGATGAGACTGCTGCTGGAATTCTTTGCTCCTGAGACTCAGCACTTTAGGCAGCTGTTTAAAAAAAAAATAAATAAAAATCAAGAGTTTGAGGGTAAAGCTGTAAGAACTGAGAATGTAGACTAATTTAGCTAAATTACTTAGTTTAAAAAGTCACTTCATGTACCTAGGTCAGGGACAAAAATTTTATAATCAGTTGCTTTATAATCAGAATAGGATTTAAAAGGATCCAGTGGCTGCAGTGTCCAGGAACTACATATGGTTTGTAAGAATGTTTTTGTGAAAAATAAAAGCAATTAGACAAACTTGCTGAATTGCATTTAAAATATTATTTACATTAATTAAAGTTTATGGAAAATAACAAATTCAGCCATACATAAATCTTATTTAATACAGTGTTCCATGAAATCACCAAAAAGATGATATAAATCTTTATTCTCATTTTAGAAGCATTATTTATATGGCTGGTTTTTTTAAAATCCAATCAGTTTACTTTCAGGGGTTGTGATTTTGTTCCCCACTTTCATCTTCTATTTTTGGTCACTACTGACAGAGGGGAAAAAAGCTGAGAGAATCGTAGAACAGACAAAGCACATCTACTGTGTGACTTGAATTTAAGACTTAAAGGTAAAAATCTCTTACCTGGTCCCTCTGAAATAGTGTTGCAGGAGATTTTCATTCTGTTTTTTCAAAAAGTGCGAATTATCCCCTGCTTTACTCCAGGTTGGTGTCTCAGTGACAAACTCCACTGTGTCAAGAAGCAGAGAGAGATGTTGTTTTGAAGGGTGTTGTGTGTATCTTACAACAGAAGGCTTCAGAGCCAGCCAGACGGGTGTCCATGCAGTGTTTTGCTCCCAGACCAGCACGCAGGCACCGTACCCACTCAAGGGTTACTTCAGGAGCTGGCTCAGAAGCTGAGGGCTGGGAGCTCCACGGGTTTAACACCGCCTGCTCAGCCTCTGCTTTTCCTGAACACCATGACGTGGTTGCTAGGTGATACAGCGACAAGCCTTGGTCAGACAGCAAAAAGCAGGTGACAAACATAAAATCAGTAACAGGGAAACAGCCCTATAAAAATCAAGTGATCTACAATAATGCTCAGACCTGGCATTTATGTTGCATCTTTCATCCATAGACCTTTAAAGTACGCAATAAAGAGGGTTAAGTATATACACTGCAGTCTCATTACCTCACTGGGGGCTGGCAAGGTGCTATGTATTTTGCAGAGCAATGCACATTTTAAGTCCAGGAGGAAGGAGTGCTTCTCTGTAGTTTCTGTAACTAGAAAGTATTTAAATGGTGCCAGATGCAGGCAAAATGCTTTGTCAAGTATTTGGTCATTTTAATCAAGTCACGAACTGACACCCCAGAGGCTGACAATGTAAGCTGAGGGATTTGTACAAGCTTTTCCTCCATATGATAATGATGCAATACAGTTTATAATTTACCTCACAAGTTGTATTTAGTCCTGTACCTTTCCATCTCTCACCTTTTCTCCAAATATGACTGATACACCCTAGTATAAATTAGACCAAATACATTACACGTTACCTGATTGATTTTTACAAGTACCCAAAAATTGACACAGAAAGAACCCTAGTCCTGGATAAGAGATCTTAAATAAAGCATCAAGACGTACAAATGGCAAAATACAAGGAGGAGTTCCAGTACTTCTGAAAAACTCCATAAAAGATTTAACTTCTTTAAAAACAAAACATACAATGATCTTTTTTAACAACCGGAATAATTCACCGAGCTTCCTCCTGAGCAGTTGGTTCAGATTTCTCTCAAGTCTTCCCTGTCACATAATTCTGTCATAGTGTAACATTTACATGGGTTTGGTTTTTTATTTTTTTCCCTTTAAAAAAAGAAATATTTATGTATATACTTGAACTATACATGCATATGTTCTGGCACTACCTTGGCCAAAATCTGAAAGTAGAAAGGTGGATCAAAGTCAAAAAATGTGTTGAGTGCCATGGTAGACAGTATATAATGTCTGCAAGTGTGAATGAGGAGAGCAATACCATCCAGTAGTTTAAACATGTGAGTAAAGGGAGCTTCTGTAAGGCAGGTTTCTATGTGGCCTTTCTTGCTGGTAGTTTTTTTTTTTGGGGGGGGGGTGGGATTTTTGGATCCGAGGGCAGGATTTGCTAACAGTGGCTTATGGGGGTCTATCCTGATACTAGGCAGGATACAAACAGTGATGGGATGTTTAAACTATTTAGGCAAACGGTACTACCTCACAAATTTATAGGAAGTTTTGATATTTCAAAAGAGGTGGGGGGGTGTGCCCCCTCATAACAGCAAAACAACATAATTTGCTTTTCAGCTTTCAGTTCAGAATGCATTTCTGTTCTCAAACAGCTAACCTCAGTTAAAATACACATTCTTATTTCTTCACAGTTAATTCAAAAGAAAGAAATGGAATATGAGACAAGCTAACTTGAAGATCCACACTCTCCAGGGGGGAGCAGTAATAGCTGAATTGCACTCCGGAGAGTAAAACATTTAGTGAACAGGAACCTAGTGTAGAATTTGATAAAGTAGTCTGAGGTCTTTGTGTCCTTTGCTTTAAATCTGTGCTTCAGAAGGAGAGATGGATAATTCTGGGCGTTGTATGAACAATGGAGAAATTTCAGGGGTTTAGACTCAAAGCAGCTTAATAAAGTCAGGAGCTATTTAGTCTCTTGTGAGACAGGGTTTTGCCAGTAAAGCAGAAAGGTTCCCATGCAAAGGTCATTGACTTCTGTGTATTCTGTGTCATGATGTCTGTTTGTTTCACTTAATGAGTGAGTAATGCACAATGTATTTAAGAATCTGGATTCCTGGTGCTTCTTGGGCTTTGAACTCATTCCTGGACTTTATATGTGCAGCAATATAGGGAAAATGGTGGGGATGTACTTTTGTTAAACTCCATTTGCTACTCTGGGTAGCAATATATTTCTGTGATTTCTTCAGTCTCCCAGCAGGATCCTTTCAGTGTAAAACTGGTATGCGATTTACTCCACAAGTGCAGTGTGTTTCCCTAATGCCTGGTTTGATTTCTTTTTATTATTTCTGGATGCCTGCTTCATGCTTCTCTTTCACAGAAACTGTACATATTAATATTGAAGTCTATTTTCCATTTTGGCAGTTGCATCAGGCAACTTCAGTAAAACCTTAAGAACAGCTACATGTGGTTTTGTCACAGGTGGTAGCCACTGTGCTGATCCAGACTAGTTCCTGTGCTGTCTGCCTTCATTGCAGCCCCACTGTCTGCCCTTACCCAGGTCTCGGCTATAACCACAACAGTATTATTAGTACTGGCCTTTAATAGCCCTGCTTAACGTATTCCTACTGGCAAAATGGCGTGGAGACGTAGATGACCTAGAGTGTAAGAAACAGTTTTGGTACAGAACTATGCTTAAATTCTTTTCTTTGGCAGATAAATTGACATAGTACTTAAGTGTTCTGATAGATGTTAGTCTATTGTCAGAACAAACAGTAAGTGTAATAATACAATCCAGCACGTGCATTAGTTGGCCAAGATACACACACACTTACATAACTGTTCTTTGCATTATCATAAAACTGACATTTCCATAACAGTTGTGTTATTAGTAAAAATAATCTTCGATTCTATGTTTCAGAGTAAGCAAGCTGTGGAAAAAAAAAAATAACAAATATCTCAAAGTTGTAAGAGAAAAGAAGAAAGGAAAAAAAGAACAAAAGTCAGGTCATTTCCAGACATCTCCGTTCTCAAAAGATTTGTGAAAGGCATTGTACATGCTTCCCAACCACTGTCTGTGCAATATTCAGCTTTTAAAGGAGCATGAAGAATGAAGATGTTCTTACAAGGTGTGAAGATGCATCTGTTATATTCATTTCAAATGGGATTAGGAGTATGAAAGTAACTGATGTGGCAATTGTGTAAGTTGGGTGTCAAACACCCGGAGCTTTCAATGAGTATTATTTGATACGGAGACAAGAATCCAGAATCAATCCTTGATTAGTTACACTGCATCCTTATTGTGAAATTATTGCAGAAATTTAATTGATTATAAATTGTATAGTATAAAACTATTCCGAAATGGATTGCCTGTTATTAGGTACATTCCCATTCACAGTTGCCAAGCAAGTTGTTTTTCCCCTGTTCTACAGCACACAATTGGCTGAGCAGCTGTAATTCTAGTGGAACAATCACTTGATGGACTGAAAGGAGCTTACTTCAAGTTCCTGTATTTAGATTGTTTGGAACATTTTCAGTAAAGTCTGAATGAGATAAGCAAATGCAGTCTTCCCCTGCCCAATCTGAAAAAATATTTATTTACAGTTAAGTACATAGAGAAAAGTCACTTAAAGAGCTGTCATATTTTGTGCCACTCTCCCATGTGCGACCTCCTCAATGTCATGTGTGTCTGCAGGGAACAGCTGAACTCTGGAGTGCCAGGACAGTATTGCTCCAACATGGCTTGAAACTTTTTATACAGCTCTTTAGATGATAAAATAGCCAAGAAAATAATTACTAGTTGAGAAACTATTATTTTATTTCTATAAAGCAACACAGAGTTAAAGGTACCTGTATCATATTTGCTCTGCAGCTTTCACTGCTAATAGAAGCTCTGGCACCGCACTGTAAAAATGCAAGTTTTACTGATAAGAGCAGGCAAGACAAAGCACCAAATCGAAAGTTACGACCTTTCTACTTGGAAACAAATAGTTTTCAAAACATCTCTTTCATGCTAATACTGAAAACAGTGTTTCACATTGGTAATCCCTTCTCTCAAAGGATATCCCAGCCTTTTGGAATAAATTCAGAGCTGCATCTCTTTTGAATTGACATGCTCATCAAAGGAGCTGGTTGTGCCTGGTGGCTTCTCACATGAGAAGGTGAGGAGAGGATAAAGGAAGGGATCCTAATTGTTGTAATGACTGTGTTTGGTATTTTACCAACTTTTTTCTATCCATGGCGATCCAGAGCAGTTCCTACATACTTGAGCCACTTGTTTTGCTGCCCCCCTCTCAGTTGTGCTGTGAAAAACTGCTTGATGGCATCATGAAGCAATTAAGTTGAGGGGAGGGTTACAGGTTAAAACTAGCATTGCCAAACTGTTGAAATTGGCATGTTTTGTATTTGCATTTGCAAAGTGTACAGCAAACATGTGACATTTTGATAGCACCCAAACATAATTATAATCCGTATCATAGTTTGGTCTTATGAGCTCTTAGAACTGAAGAGAATTGCATCCAGTTTCTATCTAATCCCTGCAAAGAAAAATTAGAGATGACAAGGCAATTTGTGTAAACTAAGAGTGAGTATACCAGGCTTTTTTTAAATCTCTATTTAGAGGCAGTTGACACTTGACATAGCGGAAACTAAATTTCAAAGTTTTTTTACTTTAGTAACATATATGCAAAATTTAAACATCTTTGCAAAAGGTATACAAATACAGTGTGTTATCAAAGGAAAATGATGTATTCATTTTCAAGTTTTACAAAAAGCAGTTTTAAATTAAAACTTTTCTGGATTATGCCTAGTCCCAGTAATTCAGATTTCAAAGTGCCACAAGGGTTTTGTTTTGGTTTTTGGTTGGTATTTTGTGTGTGTGTGGTTTGAGGTTTTTTTAAGGGAGAAAAAAATGAGTTACAAATAACTGAATTATCAAAGTTAATGACATTTTATGACTAGAAAGTAGTTACTTCAACTTTGTATCATTGATCTTTTCAAATTTTCCCGGATAGCTGTTGAGAGGCTTATTGGTAAGATACATCCACAGTAAGGAAAAACAAGCAATTTTGCATCTAAATATTTTCATTTTAGTTTAATTATAACATTTCTTTCTGATTGGGAATGAGAGTAATCATGGGGTTTTTAGTACATTTGCTACAGTCCATGTTATCGTCACGCACTGCTGTGTTAGCATAATGATAGTAGTAGCTTGAGTGCCCTACCAGCTACGTATGGTGGATCCTCTGAATGTAGAGGTCTCTCAGCTCTGGCCAAACCAGAGGCCCAGTGACATCAAGGCAGCAGTTGTTGCTTCCATGGCTGACTTCTGTGAGCTTGGGAATTGGCAGTGTGGACTGAGAGAAGTGTGAATCACCCGAGGTAAGAGCAAAATATGTTATTCACATGTTGTTTAATCATGTTTTCAAGGAAAAGACAGGTCCTTCTGAATTGATAGTTGATTAATGTAGAAACAAGAGATCTTTAAGAACAATATAACTGAAGCGATTGAACTAATTCTTTTACTTTATCACCAAAGGCCGGATTTTTGTGGCCAAGGTGCACAACATGCAACCCCCTGCCAAAGTGTATAATTTATTCTGTTACCAGTCTTGGAAAACATGTTGGGAGTTGGAGTTCCAGGAGGATGGGGTCATCCTCTCCTCTCAGTGAGGACAGCCCAGTCCGTTCAGGAGAAGCTGTGAGCCACAGCTGGAGAAACTCGCACTACAATTCTCGTAATGCTTTTTCGTATGTAGGGAACAGCCTTCATGAGCAATGTCAATCTGGCATCTGCTAGGTGTCCTGTTTAAACATTTAAAGCGTTTTTAAAATACATAAATGTACTAAAAAGTCTTGCCCGAAGTTTTCCTTTGTTTTAAAAGTGCAGGAGTGCATGTGGAAAGCTTTTCTTTCTATTCACACTTTGTGTTACACTACAGCACTTGCCAAGCTGGATGAATGCACCGTGTACTCCTTTTCTACGCTTGCAGTAATTCATTCTGAGATTGATACATGGTCCACAGAGTGACTTGGAGCTGCTTTCCTTCTCGAGTCTGCTATACCAGGCAAGCAGAAAATAAGTTTATGCTTAGAGCATCAAACCAGTGTGTGTTTTAACATGGATGATATTCAGCCTAACTGAAGGTAGGAACCATTCCAGTGATTCTACAAATAAAGATTCTCTAGTTCCTCAACATAAAGAAAATCTAGGCTTGATTAGGGATCCTGACATTCAAGTTCTCCAACATCGCTTTTTCTCAAACAAAATTTAAAATTCACATTAATTTTGTACCTATTACCTTATTGTTGTTAACATCTAAGAGCCGAATTACACAGACATAAATTATACTTATTCTGTTGCAAGGAGCACTACATTTCTGAATGGAATAATATTTTGAATGGTAAAAGGGGTTTAAGAAATGCAGTTGCTGTCTCTGCCTTTCCTTTATCTTATTTTTTATTCTGTGCTCTTATTTGTACCGTATTCTTACACATCATCATTCCTGTGCCTTCGTAATTGTATGGAACCCAGCTGTGACAATCAGCAGCAACTGTTATTGAAGGAAAGTTGGCAAAAACAAGAAATTAGTATTTTGAAACCTCAACTCAGCAACAATTCTGCTGAGCCCAGATACTATGTTTTCTTAAGTGGCAAAGAGAGGAACCGTTTCTGAAGTTATGAAGCAGTAATCCAGCCTAGCTTTAAAAGCTTAGCACCACAATCTGATGTAGATCCAGAACTGGACTGGTACTAGTACAGAACAGTGAAGATAAGTACTCTGGTTTGTATGACTTTTCTAAGAGTGGGTTAACACATAGACCACCAACTGATTTTTCCACAGTGCAAGTGGGAACTTGCTTACATTTAAGATCTGGCCTCAGCCAGCAATATAAGTGTGAGCATCAGCTTGCAAAGCCAAATGACTTCAGTCCATGTTCAGCCCAACCACCAAAATCAATGTGGATATACTGTGATTTCGGCAATGTGGTCAGAGACTTGATAAATTGCAATTAACTGATCAGAAATTAAAGGCAAGGTGGGGGGAGGGAGGGAAGGAAGGTGTATTTATGTGTGCATGCACAAGGGTCAGATCTGGGGCTAGAGAAGACTTTTTTCCCTTTAGCTTGGTGGATAAGCTATGGTGAGCCAGTGTAGTCCATGCACATCTGTGATGTCTTGTTGATCCTTCCCATTCAAGGTGTATGATGGGGTAGGTTAACAGGCACAGACTGAAGCACAGGAGGTTCCATCTGAATATGAGGAAAAACTATTTTGAGGGTGCCAGAGCCGTGGCACAGGCTGCCCAGAGAGGTTGTGGAGTTTCCTGCTTTGGAGACACTCAAACCCACCTGGACACATTCCTGTGCGATCTGCTCTGGTGAACCTGCTTTAGCAGGTGGGTTGGACTAAATGATCTCCAGAGGTCCCTTCCAGCCCCAACCATTCTGTGATTGTTAATGTTTCAGGGTGCACCTCCACGGAAATGTCCTAGACCACATACAAAAGTAAGTGCTGTGTATGTACCTAAAACTGCAAAACCAAAAATTTGTTGAGCACATTCAGATATTCTGAATGTAAGTTGACCTATTTGGCAATGTGACAGGAGAACTTTTGTGTAGAGGAAATACTGGTAAGTCTTGAGAAAAGAAAGGTGGACTTTCATTTTAGCTCCTATAATTTCCATTGATTTGTTTGTCCTAATTTTAAATAGAACATTGTATCTTTAACGTTTGATTTGTACATGAATATCAGCATTATTTAACAAATTTATCTTAATGCAGGCTTAAAGAGACGGGGCACTATGTTGGAAAAGTACATTTTGTATATTTTATTTGGGTAAAGATTAGAAAATAGATGCAAGTTTCTATTAGTTTTTAAAGTAATAATATATATTGTTTAGCTTTGTTCTTATCCATACTTTGTAGCTCCACTTTTTAAGATGTATGTAGTTGTATATGCAAATATTTTATTTTTTAATGTCCTCCTCCACTTTAAAATTCCCTTTTAGCTTTTAGTTCGCTAGTGCTATCGCCCTTTTCTTCAGTGCAGCCTCCCCGCATCTGTCCTGTGGGAGTGTGGCTCTCCCCGCAGCAGACCGATGAAAATGCCGCTCTGGCGGCTGATCCCCACCTCTAATTAACAGCTTTTCAGGTTTCCCGCAGCCGAGCTGCGCTGGCCGGCTCCCGCAGCGCCCGCTGCCGCCGCGGGGGGGCGCTGCCGCCCGCCCGCCGCTGCCGCCGCGTCCCCGCCCCTCCGCCATGGCCGATGCGGAGGACGGGGACGAGCCGGGCGCCCCCCACTCGCACCCGGGCTCTGCGGGCTCTAAAGCGGGCGCCCCCGACAAGATGTTCTCGCTGAAGAAGTGGAACGCAGTGGCCATGTGGAGCTGGGATGTGGAGTGCGACACCTGCGCCATTTGCCGAGTGCAGGTCATGGGTAAGCGCCGGCCGACAGGCCCCGGCCGCCATGGCCGCGTCCCCGCTGCGGGGCAGGGGGCGCCTGCGCTTCAGCGGCGCGGAGCCGCGGGCCGGACGGCGCCCCACAGCCGTGCCCTCCCCGCGCACGGCGGGCGGAGGAGAGAGACGCGGTTTCCGGCAGGAGGGGGAGCGGCCGCCGCGCCTCCTCTTCCTCGGCCGCGCCTGCTCCTGAAGCGGAGAGCGGGCCCCGCCGCCTCGGCAGCGCAGGACAGGAGCCCGCGGCCGCGCAGGCCGGCGCAGGCCCGAGCCCGCAGCTTGGGTGGCACAGCTGCCGGGAGCGGCTCCTCGGGCTCCTCTTGTCGGGGGAGGCCTGCGGGGTTGCTGCCCTGGGCCTGTCCGCTGGCGAGCCGCGATCGTGAAGTGGGCCGACCCTGGGCCCAAGGCTCTGCTTTCTGCAGTCTCGTCTGTTGGCAAACTCCACAAGCTGAGTTACAGCGAGCTGACCCGAGTGCTGCTGTGTGCTGCGGCTGGGTTGTTGTTGCTTGTATTTTTTTTTTTTTTTTTTTTTAAGGAGCATTTGTGGATGTAGATACAAAATCCTTTTCCAAATCTGTTGATCCATAGCCTTTAACATTTCTACTCAAGCCTTCTATTTACTAGTGCAGTTTAACAGACAACCTCCAGAAAAGTCTGTTGAAAAGCAAGTTGTTAGTTTACCTGGTTTTGAAATCTGGAGAATCTCTTTGAAAGCACCCTTATCTTTCACTGGCATCACTGTTTTCTGACATATGATACTTATCTTGGATCTTTGAAAATTCTTTACATTCTTCTCCTACCCTATATCCAGTTTTTACTATTGTGCTGAGTCATCCCAGGCGTGATTGTTCTCTCAGTTGGGCCTGGCATGGTCTGGCAGGATAAATGACCCAAGATGCCCTCTAGAGCACTTTGCTTTTGTGGGTCCAGGAAGCATGATGTTGCAAATCTAGTCAGGTTTTGGCTTAATAGAAATGAGATAAAATATGCAATGCTGTCGCTTCTCATACGTGTTTTTACTTGAGAATATTCTGTGGAACAGAAAACGTATGAAAGGTATACTAGAGGAAAAAAGGTGCAGTCCAGGAGTGGTGGGAGATCCACCTTTGATAAGCGTGTTATGAAGATTGTCTGCTTTTGTACAGTGAACAGCAATCACCCTGGAAATATGAAATGGACTTTTTCTGCCACATAAGCCATAATTTTAAGAATGTATTTCCCTATGCTAGCTAGCCTGTCAAGAGCAATATAGAGAAGTCTAATGAATAAAATCTTATCCAGAGCTTTTATAATTTTTTTAAATTTCATGTATAATTTTTCATAACTAGACCAAGGGAGTACTTTTCATCTGAAACTAGCAGAAAAATCTAGTAACCATTTTTTGAGAACAAACCGCATTGTTAGAATGTGAAACTTGATCATTCCTGACTCGAGTTTAGCAATTTCATGTTGACCCTGCCAGACCCGCTCTGCCTCCTGTAGAGCCGCTGTGTCTGCAGGAACCTCAGGTTGCAGGCAGTGCCAGGCTTAAGGTGGCACCTGTTGAAAGTTACTCTGATTTTTTGCAAGGGTTAATTTTCTACTCATTTAATTCCCTGAACTAACGTGGTCTTCAAGGATCAGAGAAGCACAAGGGAAATAAGGAAAGCTGTAGGTGTTAGCTGGGAAGGGCAGGATTGCAGCAGTACTGACTTGGATTTGCTGAACCTCTCACAGCCTGACACCCCCAGGTCTGTGACGCGGGCGTGGGGACAGCTGACCTTGCCACGGTTGCAGTGATTTTTGTCTTTGTCTCTCTCTGCTACTTCTGTCTGAAACTGCCAGACTTGGGGCTAGGACAGGACAGTTGCTTTTGTAGTGACTACCAGTCTGCCACAGATTGCTGCCCCATGTATTGAAGTGACCCTAGATGAGGCCGATTCTATATACCATGGTACAAGTTGAAGCAGTTTGGCTCAATCTTCCTGCAGCTTGGCCCTTAGATGCTATGGAAATACAAATTACAGGAAAAGACCACAGGAAACTTTCTTTACTGCCTTTTATCTCCATGAGGAAATGGCAACTATTTCAGAGTTTCTGTCCTCTTTGTTGTTCTTTGCCTGAGAAAATGAGGAATGTCTGGTCAGGTGAATCTAAAATAGGAGTACTGTCCGTATCTAACAGAGAAAGCAACAATACTCAAATGTAAATTCTGTAGCACAGCATGTTTCTGTATTCTAAGGAAATACGGTCTAACTAATGACGCATAGGCTGGGTCCAACCTGCAGCACACTTTTGTTTAAACTGTTACCTTTTCTTTGGAGGGAATGAAGATGTGTTTGCTCCCATAATAGCTAAACACTTCTATTGGGCAGTGTATGTGCAGGTCTAAGTCAGTCTGTGTTGAGGCAAAGTAGAAACAAAGGCATTTTTCCACTGTACGTGTGTGGCACAGTACTAAGCCTGGAAGTTGTCACTTCTGTATCTTACTGAGTCCTGAACCTGCCATCCAGCCCTATAACCACAGACTGGAGTGCGTAAAGATGATATTTAAAAATTAGTTATTGTTCCATGTTTATTTGTTTATATTAACAAATTGACCAATATGCTTGTATGTGTATGCAACTCTTGTGAAAATTACATGCAGGTGTTTACTAAGGAAAACTACTATATTAAAAGCAGTAGGAGGTGGGTGTTGTGGTGAGAGATGTATGGCCTAAAAAAAAAATCAAAGTTGTGAATGATTTCCTTAAAAGGAGATGCTGACATGTGAAAAACAAAGGCCTGTAATTAGGGTTTGGCTTTGTGCTTTCTCTGGTCTTAATATGCCTGAGTGCCTTGGCACAAATCTGCTGGTTGTTGTATCTACAAAATGGAGAAGACTTTTTTCAGCAGAAGTGCTGAAAATACCAAAGCAGTGGAAAACAAAGCTTGTTGGACAGTTTGGAGTCCTGATCTCTTTCAAATTTATATTTCATTTTCATGTGCACCATTTTAAAATTTTAGGGGGTTATTTAATGCAAAGGAGTGAACTAGACATCAGACCTTAGGATTTTTACCGTTATAACTTGATTTTAGAGTTTATATTTTCCTCTGACAAACGTATTCTTGAGATGGAATCTTGAGAATCAAATTGAGTCTTGTTCTTGTTTACTTTTAGATGCCTGTCTTAGATGTCAAGCTGAAAACAAACAAGAAGATTGTGTTGGTATGTAGTGATTTCATTTGCTTGTTTTTCAATTGAAGCTTCTCTCAGTGGGGTGCTTTTTCAAGTTTGGAGGGAATACTGATTTTCTTAATACTCAACAGTAAACTGGTGTTTCATTCTACATTGTATCATCTTTTTACATTAGTAACACTTTAGGCTTTATTTTTGAGCACTAATAAAACTAGTTTTCACTTCAAGACATGCTCTAGAACAAATTCATTTCGAATTTGCAGCCAGCACATATGCAACTGAGAGGTTTAAGTTTCACCCTGACTGTATTTGAGGAGATGATAACGTTCACTTCTGAAGTGGGTAGGACAAGGTTACTCTTTTTTTTTTCCTTCTGAGATGCATGCCAGAAGACACAATGGTAACACCAATGAAAATCGTCTATTCTGAAATAAAAGTTTGTCAGGGTTAGGAAGCCGTATTTTTTCCAGTCTTAATTTAGATACAGTGGAGGTGATTGCTTGTTTGTTCACTTTTAATTTGAAAAAGTAGATAGATTTCAGTTTGCTATAATGCTGTTTAAATATAAACATATTTTCAATTGCGTATCAGTGTATGCAAAAGCAGATCTTAATTCTGATATAATCAAATCAGAAATAGTGTAAATTGTCTCGAAGAGTTTGCTTTAAACCTTCAAGCCAACTTTTAAACCAGAGGTAAAACTTTGCATGCTGTTGTTCCTTCTGTTTTGAAGTATATTGTCTCAAACTTAATCCACTGTTGGTTTTGATTATATTTTAAAATGAGAACAGGAATTTCTGCTTCCAGATATATTAATTGGCTTGCTAAGTGTCCTATTTAAGATAGAGAGGAAAAAAGGTGTAATTTGCAACACTTCTTTGATTGGTACCTTTGTATTCCAAAAAGGAAAATAGTTACTTTGGTTTTTTTTGCTAACTAGTTCTAATACTGTTCAGGAGTAGGTGGACAATAGACAACCCTTTCTGTTTTGTTGAAACAATTGTACTCTGTGAATAACTTCTGGTGTAAGATCTCATTTTGAGGCTATCTGCTGTGTCAAAAGTACCTCCTTGGTATCACCCATATAAGTTTGAACACTGCATTTCAGATGAGAATTTGGTGATTTGCCCTTGTATGACAGTAAGTTAGTAATGTCTTGGCTGGGTTTTGGTCCTGGGGAAGGTAAAGTGAGGAACTTAGGTAGTTGCACTTATTTCCCAGACAGAACGGATAAATGTGTTTATACGTTAACAAAACTGTGTCACTTTATACAAGATGATGAGAATATATGCATTTCTTTTTTCATAATTGGAAATCAGTAGGAGGATTGATGACAGAGAACTGACAATCATTAGAATGGCCATAATAATCCAATCTCAGTGAATAATTCAGTGATGACCCATTTTTCTCTAAGGCTTGCAGTGTTATGAACATCTGAGAACAATAATTAGGACCTTCCTGTAGGTGTTGATCGCACAGCTGAGTGTGACTGGAACATGTTCTTTCTTCTCTTTCAGTGGTTTGGGGAGAATGCAATCACTCCTTCCACAACTGCTGCATGTCCTTGTGGGTGAAACAGAATAATCGCTGTCCCCTCTGCCAGCAGGACTGGGTAGTCCAGAGAATAGGCAAATAAAAACACTCGAAGTTGTTTGTGGTTTTTTTTCTGTTGAACTTCTTGAAATAGTGTATGTATTATGCTATATGCTCATACAGAAGAACAGAACATGTCAATCCTGGCATGACTTGTTTAGTTTCTTTGCTACAAGAACAGTGTGGTTTTGTTGTATGCTCTTTGCTGTATGAGGAGGCAATGGTCAGTCTTGCTGCAAGTGTTTTCACAATTGAAAGAAGAGAAACACTACATTAACAGACATATCTGTTACAATTTGAGTGTTAACTGTATCAGAGCATAGCAGTGTGGTGATGCAGATTATACCCTAAATACAGTTTATTTCATATTTCTCTGTAGATAAATAAATTCATTTCAATGGGCAACCTTACCCACAAGTCTAATAGACTGCATAGTTTACTGTCAGGATAAATAAATAAATAAATTGTTTTATAAGTAATATTGTGTACAAAAACAGAGTTGGTGCATTTTTTAGAAAGTATTCTGTTTTTTAATCTAAAATTAATAGTGTGTAAAGCATTTGCTATGTGCTTTTTCCATCACATTATACTGAACATTTCTAATTTAGGTTTGCTTTATGACTTCAGAAAATGTTGTATCTGTGTCTGTTGCTGTATTCTATACATGATTTCTACAACCGTAGTGTTAAAATTTAACCACATTAATATTTTTTAGTTTATATTTCTGTTAGAGATCATGGAGACATATTTTTAATCCAGAGACTTTTGGTATAGCGACATGTATGTGATATCAGTTAACTAAGGGTGTAAACCATCTCTCTGGTTAGCTGAATAATATAGAAAACAAATAAAACTTATAATTTGAATATCCCAAGGAAAGTAGGTATTAATTATATCTAGGAAAAATGTTCAATTGTGGTTTCATGAAAACTCAGCTAATAGAAACTTCTTTATTGTCATTTTATTAGTTACAGTGTTTTAGAAGTGGGAGAGAGCATTGTTTCATTTTTGTGGAAATCCTCAATAGATCTTTTTTATATTAATCATGTGATTTTTTTTTTTTTCTTACAAATGTTGAAGTGCTTGCTTCTGACTTTGTCTTTTCCCTAAATATGCAAAGTAATTACTATTAATCTGAGTGTATGCTGTGGGTTTTTTTTTTTTTTAATATATGTAATGAAGCGGTTGAATTACTACTTCAAGGCTGTAACAAATTCAGGCTTAATAAAATGGTTAATAAACCTGGGTGAACTTGAAGCACTATTAAGTGCGTATCATCATTTACTTCAAAATTATAATTGGAAATGTATAGGATTAATACACTTCTCAGCAGATGTACTTGTCTGGTTCTGTTTAAGTGTTTTTAAAGAAGTTTGTTTTCACTGTATAAAGTAGTTCCAGTGGCAGTCTTTGTGTACATGCAGAGTTTACCATGGTTTTGTTTAATACATGTAATCTCGTTTTTAAAATATTTTTAATTTTTAAAATACAGCTTTTGTCTCATTACACACTGAAACAAACAAAATCCTCTGTGTCACTGTTACAGTGTATCTCATCAGTTGTTATTATTCCAGATGATGTCAGTCCTAAAATTGAAAACAAATATAAAATAGGTTAACAGTAGTAGGGAGGTGCCTATAGCATTTACTGTTGTTGTGGAGTATTTCATCTTGGCTTTTCTGTTTGTGTAAAAGGATTCTTCCTAAAAGGATCACAAAAGAAAATCTGGTTGGATGTGGAAATAATTTTTAACTCTAGAAGTTAAACTTGTGTCTTAGCTACCACCTATTTTCTCTGCCCGAATTTGGTTGCAGGCTCCATCCTTTAACGTCTTTGAATTCCATCTGGTCCCATCAGAGGGCTTCTTCAGTTTGCTTTGCCTTACAGGTGAATATGGAAAGTAGCAAAGTAATTTTCACCCTGCTTTCAGTTTACTTCACATACATGACAAGAGTAGCTGAGAATTATGATAGTAGGAAAGTTTTCTAAACTATTGGCTCAAACGGCTGTTAACACAAATGAGGTATTAGGAAAGTTAATGTTGAAATCAAAGCAGCTGATATTTGTGTACATCTGTTTGTGTATTGAATATGTCTTGTGGACCAGTAATTAGCAGTTCATGTAGAAAATAAGGTACTGAATTTTATGTCTTGCATATTTTCTCTGTGATTTAGAGATTAGCTCAAGTTCCAGTCTTTCTATGAGCATTGTACCAGAGAAGTTATCTTCTGTACCAAATCATGCCCTGATATTTTGTTAGCATAGTTCTTAGTGAGAACCCATTTTTAGTCCTGAATTTGTTCACCTCTTGTACATGCAAAAAAAACCCAGTTTTGCCTCTCACCCAAATATACTGTTTTACCAGCAGGTAACACTAACTAAATAGCCATCTTCAACTAACAGATAAATGCTGATCTGTAGCTAGAGTCTTCTCTTGAAGGTGACTGGAGTAATGAGTGTGTGTCCAAACATCATATTGCTTCATTTTGCTTTTTATGAAGTTACGTTCTTTTAGAGAAAGTTTATGTTCTGTAGATATCGGGAAAGATTTTAATTAACAGAGCAGAATGATTTTTTTGGAACTGTGAACGTGTCTTTCTTATGTGGATGCCATAAAAAATCAGGTGTTTTCTTGATTTGCTTAGACATGAATATATCATTAGCTGGTGTAAGCTCACCCGTAGGTCCCTAACTACCAGCTATTCATACTGCTACTCTCAGCCTGAGCCGTGGTGGCATTCTTGCTAAATGTAAAAAAGAACCTGCTGAATTTTAGGACGTGAAATTGAAGCTTTTACTACATCCTTTCTTGCTTTTCTGTACCCAGGATTTTATAGGAATATGTTGCCATGGGCACCGTTTTTAGGAAAGCCACCAGCAGAATTCCGCATTTCTTCCTTTGACTTTTTTCGTTTTGCTCACTCTGGCTGTGTTATTGAGCCCTTTGTGTAACCTTCTCCTGCCCCGTGCCTGCATTCACCTGGCAGAGTTAGTGACTGCTGTACTAGCCAGACTTGCAAACACTCTGCTTTAGAGTGCACCACGTTCTCATGCACACGTGGCAGTTGGGATAGATGGACCTCTCAATCACAACTAGAAAAAGACTCCCACCTCTAATGTAGTTTTGTGGAGGATAACCGTGAGTTATATGTCAAATGGAATTAATGCAAACAGGATTAAGCATGTAAAAACAAAATACTGCATTGTAGTAGAGTGACAAAAAACAGCCAAGAAGGGTTTAGCACTTACTGTAGGGAGTCTGAGAGGTGCCTGTTGTTACTTGTAATGTTTAGTGTTTGTGATTCAGCCCTTCAGCGTGCTCCAGGAGCAAAAAAAAGAAAAAGGAAACTTGACCTTGACCTCAGGAGTACAGCTTAACCCCATTGCTACTGGAAGAATCATGGAACTGCTTTTCCTCTTCCCATAATACCTTCCTTATATTTCAAGTTTTAGCAGCCAAATCACATGACCCCACAGCAGAAGGGGGCTTAGCCTAGAAAGTGCCACACATGATTTTTATTTTGGGAAAAAAATTAGGCACAGACATCCTGGTATGCAGCCAGTGAGTGAAGCTCGGTGGAATTTGCCTTCACTTGATTATAATCAGCTTTGTCCCTTTGTTGACGCCATCTCAGCCATACGCTGTTGCCATGGTCTCATCCTGCCACTTCCTGTCATAAAGCTCAGCAGGGAGAATCAACTGAGGCCACAATAACATATGCAAAATTTGGCTGATCATTCAAAGTGTTTTTCCTTTATCTGTGTGTAGGAGATGAAGTCAGAACTATATGTTTTTTCATATATAGGGATCATTATTTTTAGACCAGCAGCAGGTCTTAGCCTCTGCATGTAATCTGCTCAGACAGAGCCACATGAGGCATCAAGGTTTTCCTGACGTGTCTGTGGAGCTCAAAGTCAATGATGTTGAGTATAACTTGAGTTTTGAAAGTAGATGCTCGAAGCACTGAATTGTGTGATAATTTAAAGCTCAATGACTCATGTTCGTCTATGTCAACTTCTGTTTCAGGGGTGGCAGATTGTGGTAAAAGCTTTTTTTAAAATCAGATCCCAGCTTATGTAATTATTGCTACATTGGTGTTCTCTGTGTTGAGCAAGGGATATATGAGGCTGTCCTATGGGGTCAGCTCGGAGTGTGCGTGTACTGTAGACAGAATCTCTGCATGTTCTCAGCAGCCAGGGACAGTGCATATGGGGGGATCTTGGTGCATTTAAAGGTTATCAGGGCCCATTCTGAAAAATGCCAGCCGAACTGCGTGCGTTTGGTGCTGCCATGAGAAGGTTTGCCTAGGATGTCATCCCTCAGCTATACATAGCAAACTCAAAGCTCCTTACAGAGAAACCTCTTACCAGTCACTTTCCACAAATGGTGCATATACCCAAAGGTACTTAGTGAAAATCCTTGAGAGGTATTTAATGCAAAAGCAGTTAGTCTCTCTGGTGTTTTTCAGAAGCCCTCACACACCATTAGCAAGAAGTGCAGGGCGCCTGCAGCACAGCACTTGGGCCAGTTACTCATTTTGTTTCAGCCGGGCTCTGCCACCCCAAGAGCTTGCCAGGATGTGTGACATGGGGGGACTCGACAACCTGATTGCCAACACAGCCTATCTGCAGGCAAGGAAGAGTGGAGAGGGAGACACCAAGGAGATGCAAAAGAGACGTAAGAGCCTCTCACTGCCAAAGATTGATCAGTGTGGAGAGGTTAGACAGTCAGTTGTTGCTGATTACGACAGCATCTGTGAGCAGCAGCCCATTGGCAAGAAATTCTTCAGAGACTTCTTAGAGACAGTGCCAGAATATTTGGTAGCTAAGGACTTCCTGGATGAGGTGTCAAACTGGGAGTTGGCAGAGGACAATGCCAAGACCAGTACCATGGAGAATATAGTCACAAATTTTCTTAAGACAGGCTCTAAAAACTATCTGGCTTTCATGAGCTCTGACTTGGCCAGCAAATGCCAGGCAGCTACCGCAAAAGACTATGAGAATATCATACAGCTGGCCAAGGAGGAAACCAAAGCCTTCCTTAAAGACAAGCCCTTCCAGGACTTCCAGACCAGCCCCCTCTTTGACAAATTCATCCAATGGAAAGTTTTTGAGAAGCAGCCGGTAACTGACAAGTACTTCTATGAATTCCGAGTGCTGGGCAAAGGTGGCTTCGGAGAGGTAAGAGCTGTACTTTTAGAGATGTTGGTTATCCCTCCCCTTTCAGTATGAGCAGGTGGGTTAGCAAAGAGGAAATTGGCAGTGGATTAAGAAATTGTCTAAGATTTTGCAAAACTTGCTCCTTCAGAGTTTCCATTTCCCAGAAATTAGACTGGGTTTGTTACCTATCTTGCTTGTGACACAGGCTCCAGACACCTGTTAGTGAAGAATTACTCTTCAAAATTTTATGTTCTTTATCTATGCTAGTAAAAAAGCAGGCTTATAAAAGCTTGCGTGACTGTCCATATAGTTTATTATTAGTCTGTTCCTTGGCACTGTGTTAGCCTCTGCTAGCTCACACACTCCGGATCATTCCTAGATGCAGTTTAGGGAATAGCACAGATCAGGATCTATTCCCAAATCACAATATGAATGAGGCTGCCTTTCCTTGAGATGGAAGAGAGCTTAGCTATACTAATGCAAACTGTATATGTTGCTTATTGTCAAGGTCAGAGAATGGATTCTTGTTCATTTTTTTGCTAATACGTGTCTACTGTTGTACTCAAGAACTTTGCATGAGGTCTACCATATACTGGTCCAGAAGATAATAGCTTGGATGCTTTTTTTTTTGCATATTTCCTCTGCTAATGTGCTCTGCCACACAAGTTAGCATTACCAGCTACTAATAGGCATCTGTGATTCCCCAGTTCCTGGCTATTGGTATTTGATATTTGAGTCTGTATATGTAAAATTCCTTCATTACCTTTCCTTGTACATCTTGCTTCTCTAGGTTTGTGCCATCCAGGTGAAAAATACTGGCAAGATGTATGCCTGCAAGAAACTGGATAAGAAAAGATTGAAAAAGAAAGGTGGAGAGAAGATGGCACTACTGGAGAAAGAGATCCTGGAGAAGGTCAACAGCCCTTTCATAGTCACACTAGCTTATGCCTATGAGAGCAAAAGCCACCTGTGTCTTGTCATGAGCCTCATGAATGGAGGGGATCTGAAGTATCACATCTACAACGTGGGAGAAAAGGGTTTGGAAATGAAAAGGGTCATCTATTACTCAGCTCAGATCACCTGTGGGATTCTGCATCTCCATTCCATCAAGATTGTGTACCGGGACATGAAACCAGAAAACGTCCTCCTGGATGATAACGGTAATTGCAGACTGTCAGATCTTGGTTTGGCAGTGCAGGTCAAAGATGGAAAAAGCATCACTCAGAGGGTGAGTACAGATTCATTGAACATGGGCAGTGGGAAGGGAAGCTGTTCTATTTCTAATACATTATGAATCCAGGACTTAATTCCCCAGGATTTGTTCTTTGCTAAAGACCTTATGTGGTCATTTCATTCTAAGAGACAGGTGGTAAGAAGATTTGGTTAATTAACTCTCTAGATGCTAAATGTAGTAAAACAACTTCTCTTACACAGAAACAGTACAATCAAATTGACCTGTTGTTTCTCTTAAGATAAACTCTCGAACCAATAGTTTCAGAGAGACTAACACAGATGCACTGTGCCTTGAGCAATGGTGCATAGTTAGGGATTTAACCAATTAATTGTTGGTAGAATGAGTAGCAGTCAAAGATGACAATGACTCCTTCCATATTCAATTTCTGCTCCCAGAAGAATGCAGTTTATTCCAGCTTACTCTTAAGTGACACAACTGATTGTATTGCAGGTGTTCATAGTGCTGCACAATAAACCATTGCTAACATTCCTGCCCCCACAAATTAATTCCTGGAAAAGTTAGCAGACTTGATGAGTTTTGCACGTGTACATGCCTATCTGTACGTGTAGGAAAAAAGAGGTGGATGACCAACTGGTTTTTGCCATGCAAGTTAGACTGTGCAGCACTGCGGCTGTGCCTGTGGTCATCCCAAACCAACCCAGATTTGTAATAATGTCATGAGGTTTACACAAGAAAGATGTATTCATATAGCTTAACCATGACAAAAGTGTATTTCTCCCAAGGCATCTGGAGCTTAAAGATCTATGTAATGAGTGAATGTGTCAGAAATACAAGAAAAACATGAAGAAACGGAAGCCACATTATAAACTGTTTCAACTGCCTTATGTTAAACTCCCCAAAATTCAGTAGAAGAGAGAGGGCCTGCTAGTGACGTTTTTGCGTTGTGCTTGAAGTATACATCTTTTGATGTTGTTACTTAGTACAATAATTTGTAGTTTGAAGGATATATTTTTTTCCTGGAAATTTAACCCATATGTATTATGAGTGTCTTTAATTCTTAGTGAAAGAAAATACGGAAACTGATGTGATTTTAGATAGGAAATAATTTTAAAATGAGACTACATTATGTTTCAGATATGAAAATATAGTTTTTTTAAAAGCTAAGGTAGGTATTTAAATAGAACAAATGTGAAATAGGAATGTTTTGTTTGTGAAGATGGCATTTTGATTAGTGCACTCAAAGTTATAAAATTGACTGTGTTTTGCAAGTTACAGATGGGTGCAGTTATGATGATCAGGAAAAAAATCATTTTGTCCAAGGGCAGTTTTTACTACTTGTAAATATTGTGGGGTTTGGCAGAACAACAACAACAATAAAACTTCCTCCCAAAAAACAACAAAACAAAAAAACAACCAAACAAAACCCCCAACCAACCACCAACCAAAGGAAAAAGAGTGTGTATAGAAATCATGTCTAGCCACTTCTATCACTTCTGTTTGGATTAGGGTAGAATCTCAAAGTAGCAATAGACAAAGCTACTTGTGTGTTCCTCCTCACTTTCTATGACAAAGTAATCAAGTTGTTATAATTATTTTTCTGGTTTTTTTTCCACTGTTTTTAGTAGCACTATTCACCATTATATGGGTGCCTTTATTAGAGCGAAAGCTGCAGTGCATAACATACTACATGATTGTAATGTGTTACAAGGAGTTTCTGTTAAAGCCAGTTCTATTCATACAGGAAACCGAAATAGAAGGAAGAAAAAGTTTTGGTTTTGTTTTTAATCTTATGTGTCATAACTTTGAGTGAGTTAAATGAATAATAATTCCCAGTATTATTTTACATTTCTGTAAACTGACCCTATTGGAGTAACTTGAAAGTTGCTACCAAAAAATATACAAGAGCTAGATATTACTATTATTTATAGTGATGTCATACACATGAAGACCTAAAAACACCTCTACAAAATTTGTTGCATTAAGCTTCACCAGGTACCTATGTAATACAATAAAACTTGTGCTGCTAAATTATTCTTTGTTTGCTAGTCACAATTACATTGTGACTTAAAATTGGCAGAAAATGTATATCATAGCATGCTTTTTGAGTATGGCTACCAAACTGTTATCACTTGGAGAAAATCTTGAGAGAAGGTATTTGTATAGGTCTGGTGTTTTTTCACCCCAGAAGATGTGTGGCCCCAAGACAGATTTATTAAATTGAATTTGATAGTTGCACCATTTTGTGGACACATTTTTGTAAGGGCAATTTTATAAGCTAAAGCGCAATGTGGATCATCCAGGCCAAATCAGTGTTGTATCAGTGAAGCACCTGGCACCATAGAGCTGTTCCTAGATTTTGGACGATGGTCCGAACGGATGATTTAGGGCTCACAATTTTCAGTCACTAATTATAGGGAAAATTCTGCTGATCTATAGCATAAAACCTTTTAATTTCAGTTTATTTATCCATTTGCAATGAATTCTTCTGTTTTGATGGATGTTCTAATGTATTGCACTTTGTATCTCCAACAGTTCTGGTTTTAAAGCCTTGTAACCTTGTAACCCTCTTTTATGACCTGGTTCCTCAGTATCACACTTAAAATACTGTTCTCTTGTGCTATGTAATGCCTACCTTTGCTTTAATCATATGCATAAGTCACTGTACTACCTGAAAGTAATTAATTAATATCCCCAGCACCAAATAAAACCGTGGCTTAGCTTTCTGGTTCAGTTAATGGTAATTCATTTAACCTGTTAAGATAAATTTTACTTAGCCATTCTTAACATATTATGAAGAATTAAGATAACTTTTTTGTTAAATGTAAGGTAGAAATATTTTTTTAATTGCTTATATTGTGGTCTTACTTTAAGATGATATATTAAAAAAAGGTGACTTTTTTTCTTTTTCTGCTGCGAGCTTGGGTTGTTTGGTGTTTCATTAATTTCTTGTTTTTCTTCTGAGAAGTATCTGTTTAATTTCTTGAGTTTCTTCACACTGAACAGATTTCTGCAGTGCCAGCTACCCCTGTATTCAGTAAAGCTACTTTTATTATGCGATTGTATTAATTCTGAGTGTGGAGATCCTGCTTTAGTCTCATACTTTTAAATGAAGATGGGAATGGTGCCTTTTTAAAAACACAGCGCTCTCCTCCAAATTGTTTTCTGCAGGTGTGACCTAAATAGGTGCTAAAGTAAAATAGTTAAAGATTTTTCAACAACTGTCCAAAAATCTCTCTCAACAATTTAGGTTTTTCTTCCTGAGTGCTAATCTTTTCATGATCTCTCTAGTTCTTCAGCTCTTTAGTGGGTCTTCCTTGTAAATAAGCAAAATAACTGTTCCATACCTTTTATTTATCAGGAGGAACCAAGTAAACAATGCAGAGCCAACATCTGACCATATGCACCTACTGAAAAACGTTCATGTGTTTGACTGTAACTATGCTGGTATGAAAATGTCTCTTACTACGTCATAGACAGTGAAACAAAGCAGCAGTTTTCTGCCTTTTTTTTTTCTGTGTCTCTTTCTGTTTTGCTATATATTATGAAGTTGAAACATCATGTGATGACTTTGATCATTCCTTATACAGTGTTAAGGAAGTTGTTTTTACCCTGGGTTTCCTGTAGCAGAGACCCAGGCAGGGATTCCAGAAATTTTAAAACAATTTATTTGCAAGTTGCAGCACAGCTCGAGCTGGTGCCTCCTGAAGAGGGACCTTCAGAAAAAAAACCCTTGACACCCCCACAATCCAGGCTGCCGCCTCCTGTGTGTTACTCAGGGCCAACTGCAACATCAGAGCCTGGGGTCTCCCTGTTCTTCGTTGGATCTCTTCATTTTCATCAGGCGGGCTGTCAGTCAAAGTCCTGACCTTTAGTTGCTGTTTTGCACCTGCAGCTGGAGAAAATTAAGTTCTTAGCAAACCAAAACATTCCTGTGTTTTGTCCTCTGTTAGGTGCTGTTCTGTTCCTTTACCATCTCCAGGGATGCAGCTCCCCTTATCTTTGAGCTTGAAGATTCTGAGGCCCTTTTTTACTTAACAAAGCAGAAACTTCAAAGGTTCCCATCTTGCAGAAGTTATGTCAGGCAAACTTACTTATGCTAAGCAAATTCTATATAAGCAGTTCTAAACAGGTTCTGTAAGAAGCACTATACCAAATCAATAAGCTAAGACAGTCTATTCCGTAACTGTAGGGTTGAGTAGTGTATAATATATGGATTTATCTGTGTATTGATTTCATTAGAGATTGCAAAAAAATACAGTATTTTGATTCATTCTGAAAGTTTGGTACACCTCTCAGGAGTGTACAAACCATTAAAGATAAAACTGTTCTGCTTTAAAGCATCAAAAAAATTCCTAGCCTATTACACTTAAATAAATGCACATCACCCATACATTGGCTGGAGGATCCATAAATCCCTTTTGTAAATCCTGTTAGGTGATTAGGTTATCACATGGCACAAGTGACAGGCTGGTTAATGAGTTCCTGTTTTAGACATTTTCCAAGTTTTCAGTGAAGTTTTCTAGGAAACAATGATGCTTATGTACTGTTTACCAACCAAAGATAATTTTATTTGTGGGTGGAAGGGTTTTTTTAATTTTGGATGGGTGACTTTAATGTGGTCTTCTTATAAGGTAATGTGTGTGTATGTCGCAGCAAAAGCACTGTGCACCTGATGACTTAATACTTATGTAATTGAAGAATTTAAGTAATGACATTACGTGTACTTCTTTTGAGGAATATTTGTGCGCTCTATACCAATTACCTGTCACTATTGTAAATAAAAATAACCTACTTACAGAAACAATGCTCCTAACAAAGCTCTAGAAAGTGTTGGATACCCAGCCTTAGTTTTCTCCCTTTCTTTTCAGTTGCTAAAGCAGCAAGTAGAAACATCTGTTTTCCATACAAATGTTATTTTTGCACATATATAGGCATTTGTAAGTAATTGGTAGAGCAATAATTACAGAGTTTAGAAAACTTTCATTTCACTAAGGTGTGCTCATTTGTATTTCTGAAGTGCTAGCTGGCTTTAGAATGGAGAAATCACACACACACAAGTTTGAACAATAACAGTCTTGGAAATAAAAGAAGTAGAAGGTAATTGAAAGCTACTTACAGTGTATTTTTTCTTCATGAAACAAACATAGTTTATATGGGAACTTCCTGTGATACATACACGTATCTGTGTCATCTGCCTAGAAATGTGTATATTCACACTTAGACTGAGTTCTTAATGACATCCCTGGGAACAGAAATCGGGTCTCTGCCAGTGATAATATAATTATTCAGGACTTGAGGAAATATCATTATGACTATTTGTACAAATGTGCCTGTAGCATCTGTCCTGATGTGTTGACCATACCATGCATAAGCAAGACTGTATCTGAAAATTATGCCATTTGAAATGTTGATATTCACTTTGTCTTATATAATTGTAATAGGCAACAAGGAGAAACTGAGAGATGACCAAGATGGCTTTTACATAAGCAAAATGTTTTGTCTAGTTATGTATTCACTTGATTGATTATGGAATTAGTTCTTTTTGCATATGACAGAAACTGTTCCCAGTTTCTCCTCTTGAACAGTCTGACCTGGCATCCTTTTGCATGACATCTCTGCAACTTTTTCTCGTACAACTCAAAATTCACTCATTGTATGGGAGTCAAATACTCCTGCCCTTACCCAAACGACTAATGCTACTTAATTTCCTGAGAATGGTTGTGAGAAAAGTGAGCGTGTTCTTCTGTTCAGTACCCTCATACCTTCCACGTACCAAAATACAGAGGACTTAATTCAATTTTTCCAGAAGTCAGCGCATAATTGCTGTTTATTTTGGGAAGAACTTTCTGCCTTTACTGGATATGGCTTTTGTGCAAAGCAACTGTTGCTGGTAAATTATGAAGTACTTGTGTGCAGATGCACGTGAGCCAGAGAGCTTAAATATTGACATAATAACTGTGGAAAATAAAACAAGACAAACGTATTTTGTAGTATTTATAAAAGTACATTCATATCTTCAGAGGCTTCAGGCTTCTTCACAGGTTTCCCGTGCTATGTTTTATATATTTGAAGGACATAATAATATTTTTATAGGAAAAACATGTTTTGGTTAAAATCTTACCCAAAATGTCCTTTTGCCCTCCTCTATGTTTGTTTATTATAAGATTCTGTTTCTTAGGAAAACAGAAGGAAATCTATTTAGATGTTCCTGAAACTTGCAGCTTAATTTCAAGGCAGTTGAGAAGCGGGAGGAGGGCTCAGACTTGTGAAATAAAAAATAACTCGGCAAGCTATTCTCCAGTTGAGCTTTGGTCATTATCACAGGGCATCCTTATTGGATAGGATTCTGAAAATAATTATTCTTCCTTTACACTTTGAAAAATGACAGCCCTTCATTTGTTCAGCGTTAGAGTGACTTGCTGCTATTTTAGTTTCAAAGCCACTATGCATTTTTAGGTATAACATATAAAATCAACTATGTTTTACTAGCAGAACTTTGTTTTTAAAAATTTTGATACAATTGTTACAAAGTTCATCATCATGACAGGTATTTCAGATTTCTTTAATCTCTGAAACAAATGCTCTGCAGAACGCAGCCTTATCCACTATGAATGCCATGATCATGAGAGTTAAGGGGCCAAAAATGATTCTGTGGGATCCTTCTGCCTCCTGCAGTTTTGGCGATGGCAGAAAGGATACTGTAGTCATCTACAATTACGAGTGCAATGTGACCCATGAACTGATTTTCCTTCATGGGGTATGCCACCCATGAGACATGTTTTTCTGTCTGGGAAGACACATTGGAGCCCTTTAAGAGGTAGCATGAGATCTCTTTGCATGACTTTTAACTGTGTTCTTCATTCAGTTTAATCTGACCGTTAATTAATGCTATAGCATGTACAATAAAGCCCAAGAAAATAAGATTCCTTACCAAATTTCTAAAGCTGGTAGAAAGCTGTTGGGTGGTGGCTTCAAAATACATGGAGGTGGTTCTTAACACAGTGTGTAGGAAAGCGTCAGGACTCTTTTGCAAAAGTTCTTGTAGTGTCTAAAACTTTATCTGGGTTCAAGGGGGGAAATGGGCAATTGATTCAAGAGAACTTTGTTGAGAGAAACCATTTATGTCTCTGGAAGTCCTTCAGCTGCAAATGGTTGGAGTCTGTAAAATGTTAGAGAAGTATCAATGTACATACCAGGTTCTTCCCTTTGTATCTATTTTTTTGCCAATTTACAGACCATAAACTGACCATATGGGCCTTTGGTCTGATGCAACCAGTACCCATCTTCCTGGATTTACATGTAAAAGAGTTGTCCCTTAAACATTAGTCATAATCCTGAAAGATAAATTGGAGGAAATCCTGTGCATTTTGGGGATGGGCAATAACTGCTGGGCCGCATTGCTGTTCACACCGCTTAACCCGCGTCAGCCAGCCCTGCCAGAGGCAATACCCTTCCCTCAGCATCTCACAGTCCTGCTCCTGCAGTCACACCGGCACTGAACACAAATTCTTCTCCAATGGCCTCTTTTTAGAAAGCTACTTATGCGTTCTGCTGTGACACTGTGTTTGCATTCATTATAAAGATCTTCATACCATAGATACAGAGCTAAGTAGAAGGAGAATTTTCTCCCTTGTTAATATTGCTTATGGGATATTCTGTGGTCATTAAATAATAAAACCATAAACATCTCTGAAGTAGTATTATTCCCACATTATAGATGGGAAATAGTGAGAGATTTTAATGACTACTGATGTCCAGGTATAAAATAGTAAAAACCTATTGTGGAATTTTTTACTACTCCACTTAGTGAATCAGAACCCAGAAGCAATTTTTTTTAATATAGCGGAAATTTTTGTCTCTTTTGTGCTTTTATCTGTGTGGGTTTAAGGCAGACGACGTTCCTTGTTAAAATTATGTATCTGAAAATGTAAAAAACTTCGGTCTTGAATTTTATGTAAGCATGTGGGTTTGAGTAGTTCCTAGGCTCCTATATAGTCTTTCTCGTTATCTTTTCCCTGTACTCTGAGGAGACCTCCGTGTGTTCTTCTGAGTCAGTAGCCCATCAATTTATTATGGGTTTTCCCGTCATAAGGTCCTTCCCTTTGCCAAGTATTAACCATACACCCAAATCTTTATTCTGTGAGACTTTTCAAGGGTGCCTTTTGTCCTAATGAGATTTGATTTTTATCTTCTTCTAAAAGATAGCTGTCTGTTCATTTGATCACCTGGCTTCTTGTTACTGTATGAACATGTGGTGAGAAAGTGTGGAGGAGCAACAGTTCTGTGTGAGTCATTTGAATTACACTCCATCCTCTTCACAGTGGCTCTTTGGAGAAAAATGAGCGTTGTGAAGTGAGTGACAGAGACAGATCGGTTGTTCTTCTCTGCATGTCGGGCCTGTTAGCTGGTGTGCAGAGCGGGCTTTGCTGTGGTCTGTTCTGCATTCCTGCAGGGTCTGGTGAGGCCATTGCTGAAGGAGCGGAGGAGCAGCTGGACGGGAGAACAAAGCAGGCAGTGGCACCCCTTGGAGGAAGGAAGGACTGAGCCCCAGGAAACAGCTGATAGAGCTAAACTCAGCTTGTTGTTTTTCCTCTGTTCAACAGTTCTTGTGCCATGGCAAACAAAAGATAGTCATTCTGATTTACTTTACTGTTTGGTTTGTGATATCAATTGAGTTTGTTTTGCAAAGATCTGTGGGAAAAGGTAGAGAGATCTAAATCCCATTTCTCCCTATTTGCCTGTTTCTGTGCTGATGTAAACTCCCGTGAGTTCTGTTTGTTTCTCCCCTGCACCTGCCAGCAGCCAGGATAACGGTGTGTCCAAGGGACTTGCCCTTTTTAGAACCGCAGTCTGAGCAGGATGTGAGCGCAGTTACGCTGTGGGCATCGCTCTGCTTGGAGCTGTGGTCTGATGGGTACCTGCTGGCTTTGCTGTGAGCTGAGTGCACTGAGTGCTTCTCAGGACCACATCTTGTATAATTAAAATATTATAATTATATGATCTCTTAAAAATTTATGCAGGATGACATTTCACGAAATAAACATTTGTATACTTTCAGATGAGTCATTTCTACTATGCCCCGTCAAACCACACTCAAAGCAACAATTCCGCTTAATAGAACTTCTTCACTAATGTATCTAAACACAACATCTGGTCACTTCACCTTTTAGAAGATTAATGAAAAATTGTGTTTTGGGTTGCTCTCAAATAGAGGGACAAATAAATCTTTGAACCGTTTTCAAGAGCAAGTCAATTAAAATTTAATTGGCTGAAATGTAATGGCTATATTTCCAACAGCATATGCAAGTCAGGCATCCTACTCATCATCACAAAAGACAGTATTAGATGGCAACCAAGCAAAAACTAGGTAGTGTTGCACTGACTACACATCAGAAAACTGTGTCTCTGCCATGGCATTCATAATTTCTACCTTCTGTAAAAAAGTTGGGGTAATATAACACTCTTTGGCTCTTTTGTGGTGTATTTTTTATTGTGATCCATTAGACACTTCCAGATCAGTGAATGGGTAATTCCATGTGTGTATGTGTCTCTATAAGATCACTTGAGTAGTCAACACAAGTGTTCAAATGGTTACTGGTCTTATCAGGAATCCTACAGGAAAGAAGAAAATGATGTGCTCGGTCTCAGTCGAAACCCAATGCATGTCCTAGTAGTGCAGGGTTTACAAAAAAGGAATTCAGCTTTCTGAGTGTGGATTTTTAAATTTGTATCTTTCCATTAACAGAGTGAAATATATCCATGTAAAATAAGATCTAGTAAGAAAGTGTTTTTCAGTTAATATACAACTTCTGAATTTACTTATGGATTGTATTGAGTGCAAGCAAGTACAAAATCATACAAACCTAATTATTTTTTGTGCAATAGACATACCAGTAATCCATACTTAGAGTTTTCCTTGAAAAACGAGAAATCTTAGTTTTGACCTCTTATTCTCCATAATGATTAGTGCAGGGGTGTTAGGTTTTATCTTCTGTCTAATGCTGTGTACTCCCCAAAGATAGAATTAAATCTCCATTTGAAAGATGTTATGCTGAATAATTCCTTTTTTTGTGTGTTCATTAGTACAACAAATGCTTATGGCTTTATCCTCTTCTTTCCCAAATTATTTTGCCAAAGCTCCACATATGTAGAGATGGAAAAGGCTAAAATTTAAGCTCTTTTCTTCAAATTCCTGTTTTGAGAAAGATTGCAGAGATTTATGTGTTTTTTCCCCCAACTTGTGTTTCTTTGTCCTTAAACATCACTGCTGACTATTTGTGAAATGTGTTTCTGCTATGAAATGGTAAGGTTTAGGTGAGTTTTGAGTCTCAGGGGTTATGAAATTAGGTTTGTATTTATATATGTTTGTCAGCCTGTTCCTTCCTTATGAATTGTAGGAAAGACTCAGGATTGGAAGAGTTTTGTTTTAAGATTAGGTTCAAGTTTTGATGAAATTCTATGAGAAAAGCAATTCTCTTAAAATTCTGGATTGCAATGGTTTGACATGTCAGAGGAACAATATATATTTCTAAAGTTCTCTCAGGTGGAGCTGGATTGGCTCAATAAAAGCTCAAAAGATGTCAGTGTTACTAACTTTGAATTTTGAAGTTTAATTCTTTTTGACACTAACCCCATCCACAGTCTTTCACTTCAGACTGAAGGGAAGCTGTTGGTCCATCTCTATTTTCTATTAAATTGTGGTCTTGTAGTCTTTTGGGCAGCAGTTATAGTTCTGCTTTTTCTGTTGTTGAGAAACACAAGTCCTGTGTCAAAGCACGATGTTCTCCTGTGTGGTGTGACTTACTGAAAGCTGTATGGAAAATGCACATGGGAGAGACTGAAGTTACTTGGCAACTGTTTCTTTTGAAAAAAAACAACAGTGGAAGAAAGAACACAAGTGGAAGAGAGGCGACCTGAAAGGAGCTGCCTTGAGACATATTTATGATCACAGAATTGTGACTTTTCCGTGTCAGATTTATCCTGTTCCCAGATAATGATGCCAAATTGCAGCAAAGTAATGTCTTACCAGAAAGACCATACTGTGTTGTCAGGGTACACTGGGATGATTATATGACTCATCAGTTCTTTAAGGCATTAGCGCTGCAGCTTCATCTCACTAAAAATGAGAATGTTTATTGCTTCCCAGAAGAGAAAAAAAAAAAAAGACAAAAAATATTCCAAAAGCCAATTTAGCATTTGTGTTCGCTAACCCCTAATGAGCTCTGCGTGTGTCCTTTTGTACCAAAATTTCTCTACTGCTTTCAACTCCTCCTCTCCCCTACAGATTTCATGATTTTCTGAGACCAGATCAATCTGGGTTCTGTGGTCTTGTCCCCCTTTTTGAAGCAGTAATCATACCCTGACAGTATTACATTTTTATGAATCTCTCAATATCAACTTTCACTTAGAGAAATTCAATACAAACGGTACAAATTACCTGTGGAATGATGTCAGCTGCTGCAATAACTGCCTGGCTCCTCTGTACTGTAGTGGCTTTAGTGAGGGAAACAAGAGTTCGCGTTTAACCTTTTCTTTTGCTTTCAACTTGAATCATACTTTTGTTCTTCTCATCTCATTTCTGGTTTCCAAACAAATGGAAGATTTTGCTCTAGATCCCTAAAAGTAAAAACAAGTATGAAGAGGGAAAACAAAGTGGATTTAATTTTCTGCCCATGAGGCTTATGTTGTAATTGATGCTAAGATGCACACAGTGTTTTCAGTAGAGTATATGCTCATGTGAAGTGGCACAACCTAAAGTTTATAGGGAGACCTGACTTGGAAATACTGTGCCTGAAGCTGCAAAAATTAGAAGAGTTACCCAAACCCCCATAAAATAAAATAAAATCTGTTGTGCTTTTTACAAATATAATTTGCCTAAATGAGCTCTTTAATGACCTTTTTCTAACTGTTTTGCTTCAGAGTCAGTCTCTGTCACTACTTGTGTTCTGTAGAAGTAATGATGACCATCTCGAATAACCTCTAGTGGGATTTTGCACAAACATGATTTTTCATTTTAAACAATGATACACCTAGTTAAGTCCCAGTATTTCAAAAAGATATAAGAGAGGTGCAAGCAACTTCTGCCATAGTTATCACAGTAGCTGCATCTGGTAAATACATAAATTAAGATATAGCATAAAATGCAGCAGGAAATATTGGGTGAGTTGAGGGAATGTTGTTTCTATGGAAATCTCACACAGTCATGTAACTGCAGCAGAAAGCGTGTATGTAGAGACGCTGACCTCCTCTGCTCCCTGCCAGGTGAATGGGCTCCCTGGAGAGGGGCAGCGGGGGCCCCTGGGCACACGGTGTGGTCTGTCCCATGGGGGCCATGCCGGGCCGGCTCTGGGAATGGCACAGGCAGAGTCCCCTATCAAAGAGTGGTCACCGCTTCTCCTGGAGAAGGGTCTGTGAGTGCTGTGTATAGTAGTAACCTTTATTCAGAGAGCTTTTTTCAGTTAGGAAATAAGAACTCATTCCCTTCCCTGAATGCATGGTAACTTACTAATTATGATTTTCATAGGATTACTTTCTTAAAGTGGTTTTACGAGTTTTTCTTGGCCCTTGATGATGGTAATTCCTTCCAGAAACCAACAGGGAGTGCATGTGGGTGAGAACTCCTCATGCAGCTCAGCTGCCGGCTTGATGAGAATTTTCTCATTGGCAGCAGAGCCCTGTGTCGGACCAGTTAGAACCACTGAACAGGGAGAGAATGGGTCATTGTCTGATTTTTTGTCCTTTTTTTTAATATTTTCAAATTCATTGCTAGGTGTGTTTATAGAACAAAGCTAACAGCACTGTCTTCAACAGGAAAAAATAATATGGAAGAAAAAAGCAAGCTAAACATTAATTTAAAAAGAAACCATTTTTAGGCAGAAATTGCACAGGCATTTCCCCTTTGAAGAGCATATTTAAGACGGTTTTCCCATATGCTGAGATGTTTAAAGACAGAAATAGTCTATGTGCTAAAACAGAGTTACACTTCAGAGTTTCTAGAGAAAAAAAATACATCAATTATACAGAGTTTCTAGATATAAAATATATAAATTGTATTACTAATGTTTTTGAAGAATTACAGACTAGTCTGTTTAATTGTATACATTTCACTATTGACATTGTATAGTAAATCTGTCTGTTTGCAATAGGCTGGGACAAATGGTTATATGGCTCCAGAAATCCTGAAGGAAGAAGATTACAGCTATCCTGTGGACTGGTTTGCTATGGGATGTAGTATTTATGAAATGATTGCTGCACGAACACCATTTAAGGATTTCAAAGAAAAGGTCGGGAAGGATGAAGTTAAAAGAAGAACTCTGGAAGATGAGGTGAAATTTGAACATGCCAACTTTACAGAGGAAGCGAAAGATATTTGCCGACTGTTTTTGGCCAAGAAAACAGAAAATCGTTTAGGAAGCAGGTATGCCTTACTTCTCAAACCCAGTAGAAGCCGAATTAAAGCTGCGAACATTATTATTATTTTACATATTACACAAAATGAGGTCGGATCCTGACTTTCTACATCGTACTGAATTTTCCCTATTAGTAGAAGAGGTGGAGGGTTTTGAAGAGAAATGGAAATAAGGAAATCTGTTGCAATAGTGTGATTGTCCATTCTCACCCCAGACTTCGAGTTCCCTTCTTGGCATAATATTTTGTGGAGTTAGACTCTATATAGTTCTGGGAGAAAGGAGCAGGCCATTTCTTGTGCATTTTCTTTCCTAAAGGGAAAGGATTTTCAAGTAGATACCCGCATCTGCGCTACTGCAGACTGAATGCAGAATATTAGGCTATATCACTTGCTGGAATGATGTGGGCAAAACTCCAAATCTGCGGTGTGGATCCTTCCCTGCAGAGATCTAACTTGCAAGGCAGCATCATTGGTTTCTTACTAAAGAGATCTTAACCCCTCTGCTTTATTCAAGTACTTAAAAAAATAATCTTGTACAAGTTCTGGTCTTTCTAACTCAACTCAGGGAGAAAAGGGAGCAAAAGAATATTTGGCACAAATTCCTATAAAGCAAAACATTTTGGGGGACTTCAGAGATTGCGTTGGTTGGTGAAGACTGATGGATGTGCCCCTGACTTAACAGTTTCAAGTAACTGTTCAATAAGAAGAAAATTGTAATATGTCTGATCCCTCTGATGTGTCTGTGTGTATATATATACATATATAAATCATTTAGCACATTTCTAATGAGACAAATTGAGGATCTACATTTGCAATATAGACAAAATAAAAGAAATATGATAAAAATGTAAAAAAAAAGAATAGGAAACTGATAGTACTTGTCTTTAGAATACACCATGATTTGAGACACCTATGAATACAAATATATATATCAGGTGCTTTTCCAATCTAAAGGTGAAATAGATGCGGGGTCTTAATGAAAATACACAATCAGTCTTCTAAATTTAAATTTCCTAACAACGTGGAATAGTTTTGCAAAATGTTAGTCACACATTTGTCTGAAAGAATTACCTTTAGTGAAAGATAATACATCATTAATACGCATATTCTTATTATTCCAGTGGTAAATGAAGACGAGTAGTCTTTGTGCCTGATGAGTTCTCTCCATAATTTCTTAATAAAAAGAAAAAAAAAATCCTTTCAACAGCACATAGAGCATGTTTGATACAAAATATGTATTATTTTAATATGATTTAAAAGCTTATTCGGAAAACAAATTTAATACAAAACCACATGGAATGTTGTACCTTAAAAATCAGCATGCTTTGCAGACATTTGGTCTTATAGCATTTTCTGAAGTAAACAAAATTCAGAGTAGGGGAAAATGAAATGTAGACATTCTGAGTGACGTGGTCAAGTTCATTCAGCAAGTCTGAAGGAAAACCAGTAGCAGACGACTCACTTACTGTAGGCACATTCCCTTTGCCAAGGGAATAATTTACAGTCATTCTGTCTGCTTACTCTTCCATTATTTCTCAGCAATGGGAGAAATGTACACAGAAAGGTAATTGCACATAATATTTTTAATTTTCTGCTATTTGAGATACTCCTGTCTGCCATACTTAGAGGAGGAAGGTATAGGGTGTATGCCATACCAGCGCATGATGCAGAATAAAAACTTGCGTGTGCCTTTTAAACAGGGTGATGCTATTCAGGACAGCTCATCCTCATGTAAAGATTAGCCCTGTAATTCTACGAAGGACAACAAGACCTTGGGTTATCTACATAAGTTCCTGTTGCATAAGTTAAAGCTGCTCAAGGACAGCTTTACTTTGTACACCTGACCTTTTAAAATACTCCACTCTTTTACTGAAGACTCAGTGTCACTGGCGAACTCAGGAAAGATGTACCCCTTTTTCTCCACTCAAGCTTTTTGGGATTGGCATCTCAAATCCCAAATCTATAAAGCGATTTTTTTTTTTTTTTGATGAAGGAATACAAAATTGACAAGAGTTTAAATGGGTTCATTTGCTCTTTCTACTTAAGTTACGTAAACGTGCAATTCACGCAGGAAGAGCTCAAGGTCATCTCCTGCTGGTTGAAAGATGCCTCCGTTGGTTCCAGTAGATGGCGTTCCTGTAGCTTTATGATTCTAAACTTCTTATGGTTTTGGTGGTGTCAGAAAACCTATCAGTAGGAGAAACACTGGAGCAATCCATTCTGGAACCTTCACCAGCTCGTAGTGCTTTTTGGTCTATGTTACAGAAAGGAAAAGCAAAGTAAAGTATAATTGTTGTGAGTGCATCTGCCCAGTAGGATTGTTGGCACTACTAGCGCACTAGTGTCCCAGGACACCAATTTGAACAGCAACTGTAACGTACTTCAAACTGACAGTGAATGCAAATAAATGACATCAGGCTCTAGGGTTGCTCAGGAATTTGGTTATCACTAACTAGTTAAGTTAGGAGATGATTTTGCAAAACTACGTATGTGCAGAGGTCATGATTCCTGTTGGCTTAATCTATACATTCATAATTGTGTTCATATGGCTCTTTGGGTTGAAAACATGGTTTTTTCATTGCTCAGGGTGCCTGGATGGGAGCATCTGTCATTCTTCAGGCTGTGAGGTAGCATCCTGGTCATGGTGATGTGCAGTGGTTAGTGGCTGGTGCTGACCTGCTCAGAACCAGGCAGCAGTGGCACAAAAGGACAGTTTTCTAACAAGGGTGCTAAAAAGGGCAGCTGTAGTTGCATCCCAGCTGTGCCTGGGTAGCAGCAGGGCGGGCTGGAAGGACAGCAGGACAGTGCATGAGGACCTGGCAGCAGGGCCGAGTGGGAGGAGCGGTTCTTCACACATGGTCTAAGGTCTGGAAACATGAAGGATTTCTGTGGTCACATGAGTAGAAGTAATAGAAGTAGTAATATGGTGCTTCTGAAGGTTTGCATTACGTTTTGTTGATAGAACATTATCTAGAAATACATGAGGGCTTACACTTGGCTAAGTATATGATTTCATAAGGAGGTGGGAAAAGAAAGAAGCAATGTGTTAGCAACTGCCATTTTCTGAGGCCAAAAAACAGACAAATGTGTTTTTTCCATGTTACTGTTTTCAAGACCAGTGCATATGTGTAAGTGCATATGTATAAATATGTATTTATAATTATTTCTTGATTTTATTATTGGGTTTTAACAATATTAATAAAGGATTGTGTTTGTAACAGTGGCACACATGCCTTTGCTAATGTAATAATTTATTAATCTCTTGCTTAAAATCTTTGTTAATTTATAAAAGTAGTTCATTTGAATGAACAGACTCACTAAAATGGGGAGTTTATTAGAGCAACATAACTGAGATTTTTCATATAAATGCATAACTGCTTTGAATTAAGATAAATGTCATTTGTCACCAGTGTCCTAGTCAGACTGTTGTTCCTCAGAGTCAGTCCCTAGATGTGTTAACCCAATGTACCCCAGTTTAGAGATTAATGGATATTCTTATCCTAGTTAATATAGAGCCAACCATTGGACTTCCATTGTTGGACAGTAAACCCAGCACATCTCCTCCCCGTCCTGCCACATCTTCGTTTGTGGTTGAAGTGTATCTTTGGATAGGGGTGCATCAGAGCGCTGCCAGAAGCAGCACTGCGGCTCTTGCCCAGACTAAATAACCCTGGCAGGTGGAGTAATGAATAATGGCATCAGGATGTTTTCTGCTTCTCAGCTTTGCTTGTATTGTGCAATGCAGAGTTCCTTGGTTATGAAAAAAGGAATTGCATTGCACTATATCTATATATCTCCTTACTTTAAAATACTTCCATGTATACACCACAGGCACATCTATATCTGTCTGAGAGAAAAACATCATACTGATTAACAAACTTCTGCTTTTTTTCAGAAATGAAGGTGACGACCCAAGAAAACATAGTTTCTTCAAAACAATAAATTTCCACAGGCTAGAGGCAAATCTTATTGACCCTCCTTTTGTGCCAGATCCATCAGTTGTTTATGCCAAAGATGTTGCAGACATTGCTGACTTCTCTGAAATCCGAGGAATTGAGTTTGACGATAAAGATAAGAAGTTCTTCAAAAAGTTTGCGACAGGTGCTGTCCCTATAGCCTGGCAGGAAGAGATTATTGAAACGGGACTGTTTGAAGAACTGAATGATCCTAACAGAGTAGATTCCGGGGGATACGCAAATGGAGGTGAAGCTAAGTCAGGAGTTTGTTTGTTGTTGTAAATATCACATCATTAACAAAAGGAGTAGAAACCACCTCAGAACTTTCCATATTCTGACACTGTTTCAGAAACTCAGTGCATCTGACCGAACGGTCTAACATGACATTGACAGGCTATGTAGGACCACCAGCTGTATAGACTATATTATTTTCCTTTGCTCTAGCAAAGGAGATAATATTTTTGTTTTATTGGAGATTTATCAAGATGAAGAACCATATTTCTCAAAGAAATTTGCAATGATAGAAATTCTGAGATACAAAAAGCAATAACAGAGTGAAGAGGCAACAGCTTTTGAAAATGACTGACCACCATTTTCAATACAATCATTTGTTTGTTTTCTTTCGATTTTCTTGTTATTGCTACTTTGACTTCTTCTTTGTTCTACAGTTTTCAGGAAATATTTTTTTAATTTTCAAGTAATATTCTCAGTTAGACAGTGGAGCTGATATATACCGTGTCAAACTTGGAGCATTATTGGTTAGCCAGTCTGTCTGTTGTTTTCTTAACTTGTTAGTTTTTTGGTGATTTGATTGTAATATGTTCAAATTGTCATAAAATGTAAAAGAAGGTTCTACATATCACTAGGAAATAGGACTGATGGGATCAAACTCTTTTCAAAGTTGATTTTAACAGAGTGAATATGATTGCACCAATTTAATTGAATAAAGCATTTATTTATTATTATGAAGTGTATTATTTTAAGTGATAATACCATATAAAAGAAAATGTATTTATAAGTAAATACATGTTCTTTTTGACAATCAATTTTAAACTTTTATCAGGTTTCCTGGTATTTTTGGAAACATTTCTGTGAATACTTGCTACTGCTGGAGTTTAATGCTCTTGAGATGCATCCTACTGATTTTCCCTGGTAAGAAAACAGGTGGTAGTTGTTTGGAACAACTTTTACAACTGATTTCTGCATGCTGTTTACTGTCATGTCTCCAGCCATAATTTCCTTTGACTAAAGCAGAAGTTGAAACTGCTCCATTCCTCGGAGCCCTGGAGGCTACTGATACCCTATTTCCTATTTTTCATAGAGCAAACCCCCTACTGAACTCAAAGGCTTCTTTTATATGGACACTGGGGTTGAACTGGCACATCTTTTTTAAAAGATGAAAACCAATTGATATGTTTTCTATAGTCGGGTCTGTCATGCGCAATGCATAACTTTAGCTTTTATTTATGATCTAATAGCTCATCCCAAACATTGCAGTAATCACAAACTCTTCAGATTTAAATACTTTAAGTAATTTAGTCACAGATAAGTAATACATTGTTAATACATTGTTCCAAGTAGAAAAATAATTGTTTCTTTTTTTCCTTTTAAATTTGCTTTTCCAGTGCTTTATATACTTAACTTTCAAGTGTAAATAATGAAGAACAGTGTTACTGAGGATTAGTAGATAATTCTGTTCATGAATCATAACCATATAATTGTCTGCCTTTTGAGGAGAGACTTTCTGTCAAATAATTTAAAACAATATAAACTGAATTCTGATTTGGGATTTTAAATGAGAAGGATGATCCTGAAAGACTGTGAAAAGCAGAGGAGGTTGAGAGGAAAGAGAGTCCCTGTGGTTCCGTCAGCATTTTCGGAGAGTGCTTCCACTGCTGACATCCAGTCATTTTATTTCTCATTGCTTCCATCTGTAAAAACCTCTCACATAAAACTTCATTATATACATCAAAAAAAAAAAAAAAAGGGTGAACCAAAAAATCCCCCCCACCTTAATACAGCAAGGACCTATTAGTGCTAGTGGCATCAAACTTTTGTCCTGGATTGATACATCTCAAATGCATACAAATGCCATTTCACAAATCCTCCAGAACCGTGAAGCAGTACTCTGAAATGGCTGGAGATGATCTAGTGCATAACTAATTTTTCAGTAGGTATCAATACATGTTCCTATATGGAAAGAGGTTCTGTAAAGACAGAACCAGAATTTAATGTCTTGTTAGTATCTTATATCCCTTATTATATCAGGTATTTCAAGTCTGGGTTTTTCAAAATGTATTGCAATACTGAGGTCTATGAAATCAGGACATCACAAGTGCAGAACATTAGGTTATTTAGTTTTAGAAATGTTACAGTGTCAATAAAACCCAGCAGGATATGGATGAGCGAGATACTGTAATGCTGAGTGTTCCATGAATCATTCAAAGCAGCACATCAGTAGTCTGATAATGCACAATTTGGCACAGTGTGTGACAGAGAAAAATGTGATAGCTTGAAAGTATTAATTTTAATTTTCTAAAATTCTCTATTTCAGAACATGGACAATTTGGTTTTGCACTACGAAGAGGCAAAACAGAGGAAAGATTATTTCTGTATTTCTGTTAGCATTTTCAGTGAGTCTTTTAAAAATTAATTTCAACTTATTTTAAGGAATTGGTGAAATTCTTGGTTCTTTTTCTTCTGCCACTATGAAGTTCCTTGTTAAACTTTTGGGAACAAAGTTATTTTATAATCCTGCTTCATCTTAAAAAAACCAAAGCCAGTGATCTTTAAAGATTTGTGCATTTGATGAACTGTCTGATTGCAACCAATGCTGCTACTTGTGAGTAAACTTAAACATATGTGCAAGTGTGCAAGATTAGGGCCCGAGTCAAATATATTTGCCAAGTCATTTGATGTTTATCATAGAAAATGAAGGATAAAGCTGTGGGAGGAAAATAACCTTGTGGTTGTGGGATACTGAAGTTCTTGTGGCAAAAGAAAATTAGGTAATTCGAAACTGCTATTTTCTTCTTCTAGCTGTCTGTCTTTTCCCTCCTTTGCCAGCTTTGTGGCGTCTCACTTGCCTGCCTCTTTTGCAGGCAGATAAGATGCATTCAGGATTTGATCTAATATAACAAACTAATTTGTGAACTCTGTTGCATTAAATGCCATCTGTGAAAGGTTACCGAGAGCCCTGCCTGCTCTGCAGTGACTGTGCTAACAGTGCTGTCGTTCCTGCCCTGTTTTACTTAGTGCTGCTGTTAGAACTACTTGATAATTTTAACTAAAGAAGGCTGAAATGTGAGATTTGTAATTACTTGAAATCTGTTCTTATGAGAACATAATTAAAAGTGCCCTGGAGAACACTGCAGAAAGGCTGCTGGCACTGGGAGGATGTTACGGTTTGATTGCAGGGCGACAATCAACTGTGGCAGATGCTTTGTTAGGCCCCTCCCCTTCTTCCCCTCCTTAGCCCCCTAAGGAAAGGCAATAGGGGGGCAAAGAGAGAGAGAACTTGCAAGTTGGAAAAAATGTTTTACTAATGCTACTAATAATATAGAGAAAATAATACAAAATATACGAATTCCCAGCAACTCAGCAGTGGCTGCACACGGCTCCAGCAGCTGCGGGGCAGGCACCCGGGAGTCCTGGGTCAGACTCTGCAGCAGACCGGAACTGGATTAAAGGATGCAGGGTCTGTCACTAGGCCTCAGGTTGCAGAGACAACTCGCAAGGTCCTCCTCAGATGCCAGCCATAGTCAAAGAGGGACGAGACCCTCGTGATCTCCTACCTTTATATGATGTATGACGTGGACGAGATGGAATTCTTAGTTTGTCAGTTTTAGTCACCTGTTCAGTTCACCCCTCCTTGCTTACGGGATGTGCATTCTTATCAGCAACATTGCATTCCATTTCTATGTCTAGCGAAACTTGTATCCAAGTGCAGTTACTAAGAAGAACCTAGCTGAAAGAAAAATTCACTAAAAGAGAAACTGGTCTTGTTAAAAACAAGACCAGAACAGAGGGTATAAAAGGAAAAGCTTCCAAGTCCACATTTTATTTGATACCATCCCTGTTGCCCTTAACCATTACCCCACCATTTTCACCGAGGACAAAATGAGGTTTAGTATTAACCTGATGAAGTCATTGTTCACATTTTATTTGTCAGTGGCAATAAAGCTCTCGCTACATACCTTCAGTTGTCTCATGGCAAAGGCTCACTTAGTCAATAAACATCTTGTGTTGAAGCAAGTAGTTCACTTTTTTATTCCAGTATGAAATAGATTTAGGAATTGGAAGCTGTGGGCAGTTTCCAGGCTATTGAGAATCATCAGGATCAGGGAAGGCAACTTTACATTGAGTTAAGAGCCTCTTAGCCAGCATAATACTTGAGATAGTTATTTCTTCAACCATAAACAAATGTTGATACAGAAAGCAAAATGGAAGAACTAAGATGAGATCTCTAGTTAGAGCAGCAGATGCCTGTAATTGTGCAATGTAGCTATTATGAAAGTGATGCATAGTTTTATATACTTTTAATATCAGCATTGGCTTTTAGAAATAAAATGCTCATAATATTGAATTTTTAACATTGCTTTCATAGCTTTTGGTAATATATATGTAACATTTTTCTGATCTGAATATCTACATCTATGGCTAAGATAAGTAAGTATGCTCATGTCACCTTAAAAAGTATAAATTGCTTATTTTATGCTATGATAATCATTTGTATCTTTTTACCATTGGATTTTTAGTACCAAAAGATTCAAATTCCTTTAATCTATTTACGTGGTAATGAATTGTAAAAAATATTTTAATTATGCACAGTGGTTTTTCTCTATAATAGGATTTAAATTAAGATCTCAGCAACTATGGCACATAGCACCACAGCAGTGCTGAAAATCCTACCAGTTCTGGGACTTTTTCTAAAAGCAAAGCATGCATTTTTTCCAAGTGACAGACCCATCAATTTTGAAATGTATAAATAGCAGAAATTACTGTCTTTTTATAGTACGAGACCTATCACTTGTAGTCTTATGGGTAAAGGTCATTGTGGCTTATGGAGTGTGTTGTGGTAGCCTTAGGGAGCTTCATAGACACATTAAGGAATGCATGGACAGAAACTGAAAACAAATTCAATTAAGCATATGACTTTTTATAATTAGATATTGCATAATTACAGCAAGTAACTCTAGTATTTCATTTAAAAAGTAGACCAAAAGATTTTGTTTCTTAGGGAGTCATTATTTGGTATGTCTTTGATTTTCATTGATGTAACTGTGTGAACCTGAGCAGGTGGAAAAATTCTTCCCAGTTAGCCCTCTGCATTTGCAAACGTGGGAATGAATACTTAGTGCTCCTCAGGGAGTGGAAATCTTGTAGGTGTCTCTTGCCTGGAGAAGCGGAAGAGCAAGAACACAAGGGGTGTCACTGTGTCTCTTACAATGCAAGTACCGACATCCATGGGGAAATACAGCTGGTGACATCTGTAGGTGGCACCATTCACACCATTCCCTTAAGTTCATTTCCTTATAGGACATAGTATTACTATATTGTTCTTACATTTATTCCCCATCTGTGCCCTCTTCTGTCACCTCCAGAAGGTTGGCACAATTCTGAGTAAAGCCACTTTAACTTTCAGGTGAACTTAATTCTGTAGCTTAGACAGACAAACGGTGCTGTAAAGAGTAGCTGCCAACACCATTTCAGTCAGTGTTACTCCAAGTGCTGAAAGGCTTTGGCAGAGTGGGGTGAGGGGGGGAGAATCCTATTTAAAAAAAAAATCGGTCTCTTTGAAAGGGCTTCTGGGTATGTCAGTTCTGCTCTTTCCCTCTGAGCACTGTGGCGCAGCTGCAGTGGTTAATTCCTCCTTTTCCTGTTGACCAAGTGCAAGTACAGTCTGTTGCAGTAGTTATCTTGTCCTGTTTGTGGGCTTTATCCATGCTTTCCCATGTCTGAGCTTTGTTAGTAAGCCACTTTGTTCCAAGTGTTTTGTTTTCTGATTAATGCACACCAACATGGTGCTACTGCAGTGTTTGGTAGAATAACTTAGAAAGAAAGAAAATTTTCATTGTTCTACTGCACACAAGCATTACTTGAAGCTAAACATGACTAATTAATGTTGACATGTGTTTTATCAGAGGAGTTCTTTACCAAATCTCCATGTTGGCCTATACGATTCATTCAGGTTGTTCTGACAGTTACATTTTACAGAGTGGAAAGATACAGCAAGGCTGAATGACACCGTATACACGTCCTTATGATGGGAGTTCCTCATGATGAATGTTTCTGTGACTTGTGTTTTTATAAAGAATGCCAAAGGGATGACTATGGATATATCAGTTGTCATAACTTGTAGTTCAGTTAACAATAGTGGAATAACTGTTTAAGAAAACAGCTGTTGTACAGAAATGCACAGTTCTGTTTGCCTTTCAAGACTCCATGCAAGCTTGGCGTGGGATATGCTAGACAGGTCTCGTGACTTTTGAGTTGCTGGGGTGAAAGGTCTTCTGCAAGAAAGTACAGGTTTGTTGTTAAGCAGTCTTGTCTGCAAGCATTCCTGCAGTAATATGTACTGTTCTGACAGAACACGCTTTGAACAGGGGTGAAAGCTTTCTTTTAACTACATTGCTCATCTGTAGCGCTTAGTTTTACATGTCAATCTGTGGAAATACATGGATGGAACTACAAAGAGATAAATTGTTCTGATATCCTGGACTTCTCAGGAGGACATGGAGCAGAGCACATCACCATACTGGTTGCTTCTGAGGGCCTGAGTCTGCTTCTCACGTCATCAGCATGGATGTCAGAGGTGGCTTCAGGTACATGAAAGTGGTGAAAAAGAGGTCACGTTGCATGACGCGCTGAGTCAGTTCAGTCAGACTGCTAGGAACGGCCCCTCTAGATGAAATGACAGTAGAGCTACTTCTTGATAGAAAGGGATGATCAGAGTGGAACTGGTGAGACAATGGCTGCAACAATTCCAGGCAGGGAGGCCCCTAAAGCGTGTGTGTGCTTCCTCCTATGAGGGAATTAAATTCTTAGTCAGAAGTATGGACGTTTTTGTCATTATCAGTAATAAGAACATCATGATTAAAAAGAAGCAGCACTAGCACCAATTACCAATTTAGCCTGTTCCTCTGTAATAAACTAGAGATACTTGATTTACAAACAAGCCAAAAAGAATTTTGCGTCTATTCCCAAAACACAATACCAACAGGATATTGTGAACAACAGGAGGAAACTCTGTTGAACTTGTACAGAAGGACAGTTGACAGAATAGTAATCTCAAACATGATATCTGTGTGTAAATCTGTTTTTTTCTATCCTAATTATGCAAGAACTACGAAGCTGGTTTGAAAACAGTCATTAGGTGGATAAGTTTATTCTGATGAGTACAGGAAATTTTTCTTTTTGTTCTTTACAAGGTGTCTGTTTCCTCCCTCCAGACTGGCATCTATACTATCCCTGATTTGACTTGATATATTAATGCATTTCTGTGAACAGAGAAGAGAATATTTTTGACAACAAAACTGTGATGGCGTTGGTAAAAACAGAGCTACCTTGAAAACGGAAGGAGAGATCAGAAGTTAATCAGTAAGACTGGTGTCCAAAAGGATGAAAAATATGAAATCAACGTATATTGAAAATTAGGCTGTAGTTAAAGGAATATTTTTTCAAGCAGTGAGGGGCTGATTTTAACTCATGTCAGTTCCTTAGTACAATTACTGTACATGTCTGTAAATAAACACTGGTGCAGGCTGTTTTAATCTGCAACCACACGGAAATAAATACTCATCTTAAGTAAGGTTTGAGGAGACCAATTTAAATATCTTGCTGCCCAGAGTGAAGGCAAAGACTTAATTCTGGATATTTAATTAAGACAGCTAAACTGTGCTGCCAACACTGTGTGCAAGTATGTAAACTTTTGGTTTCCCACGCTAACATACTGAAAGTGAGAAATGATAGTGCTGAAATTTGGAACCTGGCGTCAAACTAACGAGCTGTCACAGCACACTTGCATTAAAACTTGAAGCTTGAAGTATTGCATTAAAAAGGATGAACTCTGAGAGGCTGTAAAAAGGTTGTGTAATGATCAGATATTTATGCATCTATTGATACTCAGTTCTAGTTTTATTTAATAAATAGTAAAAGCAGCAATTTTCTAATCACTATTTTAAGAAATGTGGGCAGCTCTTTTCTATGACTGTATTGCACAACTGCTTCTAGAGATTTTTACATTACACCAGTGCCAGGCAGGGCAAGGAATAAAGAAATGGATAATCTCTTCAGAATTTTTCAAATGCCTTGTACAGAAAATAGTGGATCGAGTGTTTTAAACAAGGGAGAAAAAGTTTGATTTCTTGCCAAGAGATTGAAACCTCCAGATCTCTTACCAAGTGAGTTTATTTTCCTGCCAACAAACAGCTTCCTCACCTTAAACAGCTTCTTCCTGTCTACAAAACTCAGAGCAGTGAGGGAAATGGGTTCTGCAGAATGGCTACGCTGAAGAACCTGCTCTGGTTAGCGCAGGACTGATGCACATCCAGATTGGGATATGGACCAGGAAGCACACACAGTTGGGGTGTGGGCTGTCCTCAGGTGCTTCCTAACCAAATTTTACTTTCTTTTTCTCCAAGTTCGTGAAAGGTGCTGGTTTTGTGCACGTTGATCTCCTCCTGCACAGAAAGTATTTAACTGCCTTTGCTAGTAAATGAAATATGACCCTGATTTTCAGGATTCCGTATATTTTGTTCTTTTAAAAAATGTCAGGATTTACCCAGTTTAAGAAACTGAACTCCTTTGAAGTGAACTGAATGCATCAGATCTGAAACTTGGCCTCCCTCAAAGCTGTGAGTTAGTTGTGACTGTGAAGCAGTTCACACCGTATCTTTAGTGTTTGTACTAGCGATTTCAGAGCAGTCTCTAAGCACATGTGGAGCACAAATTCTTAGATATTTTGCAAATCTTTTTTTCAGTGAGAAGGAAAAGATGATGATGTTTGGTAAAGTCTGAAGACAAAGGCTGGCCATGGATACCATACAACAAGGTTTTTAGCTTTATGATGCTAATAATAAAGAACAGACGTGTAATGAAATTATATTCTATGTAGCAATAGAGAATAAATCCTGTGCACCCCTTCAGCCTTTTGTCCCATTTATATTTATGCAAGGCGAATTAATTGAGGAATAAATCAGCTACAGGTGCCTCTTTAGTCCCCAGTTTAGAACTAAAATAGAGGGAAAATTTTTAATTTGAGAATTATAAATCAAAACAATTATGGTAGTTTTTACTTGTGAGGGGAGGAACTTGTCATTCGTCAGCTGTATTAGCAAACATTTTTCAGTTTTTGTCTGGATGGACACAGAATTTGTTATTCTGAGATCCATGGAACAGCCTCTGCTTCAGACTACAAACTATTGTTCTGAAATGACCGTGATCTTGACATTATCTGAAATATATAAACATTTTAAAATCAGTTTAAAACAGGATATACAGGGTTTTAAGTCTTCATTTTAATCAAGAATGGCAGCAAATGCATTAATTGTGTTTTTTTCCTGCAGTCTTCCGGTAAGGAAATAAATGGACTCATTCTGTGAAAGCTATTATTTTAAATGAACAATGATTTATTTTTGTTTTACAATAGCAAGAGAGGAAATGCTGTTTGAATATTTTTTCCTTGCAAATACATTCTAATTTATAGTAAACCAAGTGAACAATCCCCTATTAATTTGGTTTTTCTTTTGTATAGCTAGCAGACTGCAATTAATGCTTCTACCAGCAGAACTGATAAACAAGAGAATGAAGAGATAATGTTTCAGACTTTGACATATATCTTTGGGTCACCCAGATAATATGAAAATATTTGGACTATTTAGAAGCAATAACTAAAAAACATTCATGTAGCCTATAATCATAAAGCTAGAACTACACCACTAGCTTAACCCTGCATGCTAAGCTAACTGCAGTGAAATTTTCTGTACTCATCCCTAGAGGGATGGTTTACTTACCAGTTGCTCAGTGTACGATTTAAAGAGTATTGCATGGCCCTTTCTATAGTTTCCTGTTTCTAGTGAAAACATAAATGTTTTTGTCAACTTAAAGGGCTTGTATTTCATTAAAGAAGCAAAACAACGGGGAGGGAGCCACAGAAGGAGACACTTGAACAGCTTGAGAGCACAGTGTATGTGCTCAGTAGAACTCAATTAAAAAAATCTTATTACAAGAGTCTCTGTGGTCACAGATGCTTATCTGTGAAATTCTGAGTGATATCCTAAGGATTTTTTTGAAGACTGTTATGCTGCTTCAAGTTCAGACAGCAGCATTTTTATTTACTTTGTGCTTAATTTTAGCTCTTTCTAGAGCAGGAAGAAGTCGTGAAAGAGAAAGATAGGAAAAAAAATTAGGTATGGTAGGAAATGTCTTTAGGATTGCACATACCCTATGAAAAGACATCGGCCCTCTTTTCTTATTTGAGCAACAGCCATGCGCTCTAGTGAAGGAAAACTTTGGATTTCCAGATGCCAAAAGGTTTTATTCTGAAATAAGTTGTTTAAAAGCAAATGAAGAAGTGCAATGAACCCAGCACTACTTGACTCAAACTGCACACAAACTTAGAAAACTGAGTAATAGGAAAGAATGACTTCTTTAATTAATAGGAATCTTAATCAGCTAATTGTCTCTAGAAACTGATTTATTACGTATGATTTGACCCAAAAGAAGTGGAAATTAAATGTCTAGGAAACAGCAGAGTGTGAATGTCACAATGGGATTTTATCTTTGTATTACAGGAACCGAGTTAGAAAACTTTTTTTTTTTTTCCCCCCAGTTTACAATTCTAGCGTTAAAACTGGGCAACGTTTTTGTACCATTAACAATGGAGATCACATTTGACTATTCAGGACATTCATTGTTGGGAATGTATTGCCCGGGTTTTGATTTTAAATGAGTCTTGCTGCATTTTTCCTGCTACTAACCTCTGCTATTGAAGAACAACTCCAGTAACAGAGGATGTACTAAAACAGAAAAGAAAAAACTGCAGCTGAAGAATTATGGCTAAATTAATTGTGGGAATTAAACTTTCTCTTTTCAGGAATATATTTCATAATAGATCTCACAGTCAATTTTAGCTGGTTGTTATATTTACATAATCATATGCTCCCCCTCCACACAGGCTGCAACCAGAGTCAGGGGAAGCGCCGTAGACATCATTTAGATAATATAGACATGTAGAACCTATGCGTAAGCCAGAAACAAATTAGTAAAAGAAACACAAATCTTTGCCCCATCATTAAGTCTTCAGTGTTATTTTTCCACCTGTGTGTTAATCACAGGATAAGAAATCTGCCCCAAACGTAATGAAAATGGAAATAGGATGATAACAATAGTAGAATACTCACAGCTTTGTAAATCAATGCAAGAAATTCAAATTGCACAAAGATACAAACTTCTTCAAAGTTAATGGCTGAGGATTGCAAATGAGGTTTTGTGTCCTTCCACTACAGAAATGGCACTTATCACAAAACCTGAATTCTCACTGTCTTCCCCCAAATCCAGAATTTCTGAGGTTTGTTTAACAATTTGTGGCTTGTCTCCCAGTTTACTCAAGAATATGTATATGTAGATCAGCATATGTAGATAAGATGAACCAGGCTTGTATCTTGGTCATTTGAATTGTTGATGATTAAGTGAAGAGGCCTAATTTAATATCAAAACTTGAAATCAAGCCTCCTTCTAAGAATGTTTTAAATTACAGAATGCATATTTTTGAGACACACGCTATAGCCGCCCTACCTAGACTTCAGTGTGGGTATTGGCATAATGACTGAGGATACTAACAAAAAAATCTGCTCTGACTGAGATCATCTCAATCACTTGACAGTTACCAAAGGGGAGGGAACAGGTATAATCATATTTCATGGTCAAATTTAAGGCAGATGTGTAGTATTTATTTGAACACTGTTTTGGGCAACATATAATGGATTCGAGAAATTTGCCACATAGCATACATTGTGCTAGGTATATTTATCCATTGCTTGCTGTCCTTTGAAACAGCTTGTGCAAAGAACCACTTCCTCTTCAGTGACTTCAGTGTTCTGAATGTGATTAACTCTGTATTTTTCTGCTATAGTTACACAGGGCAACAGCGGTTATTCCTCTAAAGTATTGGCTAATAACCCTTAATAACCTTCTTAATAACCTTTTTCTATGTGCCAAATTTCAGTAGTCCAACTCGACATGAAGTGCAAGGACAGTAGCTTTACAGCAGCCTTAACACTATAGGAGTCTTTATTGTGGTGACCGACTATGTGTTTAAATGCTAAGAACGCAGCACTAGTTCCTTCATCAGCTTCGTAAATCATCTCCCACACAGGGTAACCCCATTGGGATTTCTGCCAGAAATAACAACTAGATTTGTTCCTTTGGATGAGTGTAAGTACTTTGTTTCATTCATATTATGGAATTATTTAAAAAACAAACAAAAATCCACCCTGTTTCTGTGGCCCCAAATTTATTAACAAATAGATATCTTAGATATAATCATACCTTTGGACTGAATGTTAGAATGTGCAATTATGATTGCACAAATCTATGCAGATGAACTTTTATTATAAACAAACGTATCTTTCTTCTGTTAGCAAACAATTCAGTAAATAAATAAAATATTAAGATTGATGATATTATAACAACAAAGCACCCATTACAATTACAGCAGCAGAAAACTGCAATAAAAGGGATATAGAATATTTCAGTCTCTTTTTTAATGGTCAGGGTGGTTTTTTTTGTAGTTTAATATTTGATTTTCTCATAGGCTCTGTGATTATAACAGACTACATTTTGGCATGGTGTTCCTTCATGTTTTCAGTGGACTAACTCTTGTTCCTCCTACTTAAATACTTCCATTCCTGTATGGGCACAGGGGAGCAGCGTGGGGAGAACACACAGCAGTTTTACCTATGTGAGCACTTAAGTGTGGATTTTTGCTATTTTTATCTGCAGTATCAATCTGAAAAAAACTTTCCTTGAGCCACCGTGTATTTATAAACTTGTATTTTACCATCATCTGGTAGTAACCACTGTTGCCCTTAAAGTATATTGAGATCAGTTAAATGTGCTGGTTTAAGTACAGTAGGATGTACAATGAACATTTTTAGATTGTATTATGGTTAGGGAGCAATGGAAAGGGAGGCCTGTTGTGTATGCTTGTTCATATGAAAGAGAAATTGGAAAATACAATTTTAAAATAATTTAAAACCTTTATTGGTTGCACTTCTGCAAAAATGTGCCACTAGGAATTAAACCTAGAGGAGCCTCCAGAATCAAAAGAAACAGACATATGGATCCTGTGTAGCTCTGATCCTCTTTTATACTATTCCTATGGTATTGGTTTATAAAACTGTATTATAGACTACAAAGTTTATCAACTGCTCTTTCAAAACCACAGATAGCTAAAAATCAACAAAAATCAGTTCTAAAGAGGTTACAATTTAGTTTAAAATTATTTAGTAATTTGCTGTAAGGGTAATATAATCTTTAAAAATGCTGTAAAAAGTGAGACCAAAAATAAAGTAATGGTGGAATTCCCACACATTTAGACTAGAAAAAAATGCTGATTGTCATTTTTCATTTTCAAAAGTTGTTTTTTTTCCCAACTTCCTCTTTCAAAATCATATAAATAAACAGATGGACTGCATAACGTAAAAAGTCAACATTATCTCAATTTGTGAGTCTTGTGACTTTGTGTGGGCATTCCACAATTGTATTCACCTCACTATAGAGACATTCTCTGCGAATGTGTCTGTCAAGAATGGAGGGATGTAGGGCTTCACTGAGAAAACACTGAGCATCTTCAATGTAAGTTGAGGTTAATGAGAGATGAAGGTGTTTAGCCTTTTAACAAATCTGGCTCTCCTGGAGTGGCAGAAATATTCACCAAGAGTGAGGAAATGACAACAGATGAATACATTAGTCAAGAGCTGTTCCTGTATACCAGCTGGTTAAATATTTTTATTGTTTCAGTTTGATGCCACCATCACCAAAGTGTATGTATGAATACACACTGTTTGGATTAGGAAGTAAAATGAAACATACCCAAAACAAGTAGGCTACAATATATTGTTCAACAGTTAAGGGAGAACTACATGGCAATGGTTTATATAATACAGTGAACTTTCTCCTAAACAGTACATAAATGCTAGCTTGCTGTAATTTTTTTTTAGCTAATGTATGCTCAGAAGCACTAATAATAGGCCTTATGAGTCAGAAGCATTCATTAAGTAAACCACCAGAGTTTTAGAAACATAACAGTTGAGATCTGGTCTGTTTGAAGTGAACAAGTAAATCAATATGTTTTAAAAAATAGTGACCCTTCTAAAAACACTATGATAATATGCTTCTAAATATTTAAGATCCTTTATTCTGTGCAAAACCAGCATGTTAATTTCTGGATTAGCAAAAATGTCTTTCAAGACCAAACTTGAAGCCATGTTCTAGGTTTTGAAATGCATTTGGAATGTTCGACTCTCTGATGATGGTCCCAGGGGAAAGTGGGTTCATCCCACCCGTGTTTGTTTACCGCAGAAGGCACAGTTTAGGCATAGCATTTGGTTTGCAATGAAGAGCTGCTTTTTACTTCAGTTATCCAGCTGGCTTGATAAGGGTACAATTAAAAAAATGATGTGTTCAAGTTCACTAAGGGAATCAGTATCTCGACTGGGAAAACTGAAAATACTGGTTCCCATCACGGAATGATTTCTCAGTAGAATTTAAATAAATTAGAGGGGCAAGCTATTGTATTTCACGGTCATCTGCACAAGCTATCAGCAACATATAGACCAAATTTACATCAGTAGGGAAATGTAGATGCAGAAGATGAATGAAAACAAATTAACACTTTCATGTGATAGATGTATAAACAGACATACCAGATATAGAACGGGAAAAGTTAAATGAAAATTTGTCTTCCAAAGCTATTTGTTTTTGTAGGCATCATTTTTAGAGGAAAAGTTTGTCTGTATAATGAGTCCTTCCTGCTTGTCTTTAGTCATTTATTAACCAACCTATAGGAACTGTAATTCTAGGATTTTTCTAATTTACAGGTATTAAAAGTTCCTTTTCCTTTTTCCATTTTTTAACAACCTAGAAACATGTCAGTGCTATCATGAGACCATTGTGTTGATATGATACCCCTGCCTTTATCAACAAGATTAGATTACTGCAACAGAGTTTTGCCTGTTGCATGGATGGATTACCAATAAGAGTATTAAGTTGTCATCTGCTATGGTAACAGAAGGCAATGACATCTGCACATTGGCTCATAATTAGCATCACAAAATTTGGTGGTAAAGAGGTAGTGAAACTTAGCATTTTCTAATGTAGTTTCGGGGCAGGACATCTTCCTTCCAAATCCTACCTCGCTTCTCCAGGCCTTTCCTTCCCACCAACATAATTTTTTCAACGGTTTTGTGTCTTTATAGACTCTTCATTTCAGCCTCAGTCTCCTGGCTCAGCCAGTGCTGGTTTCTCCTTGGCTTGCTGCCCGAGTCCCCTGCTGAACTCAGGATGTGGTTCTGCCAGTCTCATTGTGGGCTGCCGCTGAAAGGGGCAGTCCCGTTCCTCCTGCTGCCTGCCCCGCTCTCCCATGGGAGCCATCAGGGAAATAAACCTGTATTATACGTTTCGCTTTCTTTCAGCTCAGCTCTGAATCAGGTCATCATGGGGTAAAATGAATACCAATACTAAAAATCACAACCAGGGTTGGAGGGCACAGTGGAATAGGGAGAGGAGGAACCACGTCTTTCAGCAGCACTTGGCAATTAACGTGAGTTTCATCATTAAACTTCATTTTTGGCCCCAAGTTCCTCAACCTGCCTTTCCTGTTTGTCTTCTCCCTTTAGCCTCTCTTCCTAATGGGTTCCCATTTGCCCCTGCCCTGTCTGCTCCCATCCCAGAGTTACCATCAACTGATGCCAGCCGTCTCACCCAGCTCCTCTTTCTGCCTCAGTCCTTGGATTATACTTCACTGGTCTTCTGTAGACAGACCTTGTCAGTAACAGTGCCTGAGGTCCCTCACTCAATTGCTGTTTCCAAAGTATTAGTGCAAAATGGAAAAAAAAAGCTTCAGCGATTCAGATAGATATCTTATTTTTATAAACTCTTCTCAAACCATCTTTAATTAAGAAGCTCTTTTGCTTGTCCATGAAAAAATTTTGGAACTTAACTCTGACCGCATGTATTATAAAATGGATAATGATCCTAACAGTGATGAAGTGAAATTCCTACAAATTGAACTTTCCTCACTTTGAGCCCTTTGTATTAAAAATAAGCAGTGAAATAGTTTTCAACAATAGTTAGAGGCTCTTTTTCGTACTGTAAACAAATGCTGAATAACTGGGCAAAAGTCTCCTCTACGTAATGCAAGTCAACTCCCATTGACTTAACAGGAGTTGTCATGCTATATGTGAGTAGAATCGTGTCTCTGTGAATAAAGAAGTTTTTTTCAAGAGTGAGGGGGCTCTGCACAATGAATGCATTTTTACCAGCCCTTTCTGATTCATTGGCAAACTACCAAACACAAGAACTGTTTCTGTAGTCTTTCTACTCTCACAATGACAGACATTTTCTTTTTCATTTTTAGTGGGAAGTCTTTTGTATTTTTTTTTCCTCATGAAAATGTGTGTCTTATGCTTCTTGGTATTTTGTACAATGAAGTAGAAAGTATTTCTCAGTCATAATATTTTTGAAGTTGTTCCTTCCTGAGTTTGTCGTGTATTTTCTAATTCCAGTTTAAAATTCAGCTGGGGATAAAGAGGCAGATTTGGGTCTAACTTACGTGTACATCTCTTGCAATTCAAAAGCCGCTTTGAAATGAGACTGGGCAGCCCCCTGTGGAAGTTACAGCAGCCCCAGGGAGCCATCCAAGTGATGCCAAAATTGTGTCTCACTGCAGTCCACCCTAGACCCAAACTAGAAAAGAAGGGGGTGGCTTTCTAGTCATCAGCAATCCTCTAATGGGCCAAAGTGAAATTCACTTTGGCAACACTAAAGAAATTCAGCTTGTGCTAAAGGACTGCAATCTGTACTGTAAACTGTACCAATCTTGCTCCCTGACATATTTTATTTTCCTCCCAGAGTTGCCCATGAACAATTTCTAAAAAGAACATAGCAGGTATCTTTATACAATTAATATTTTAGAAATCTGGATTTTTTTGTGTGTTCTATGGTTTACATTTTTATCATCATCATACATTATTTTCTTGATAGTGAGTCAAGGTGGTTTTCTTCCTATTGTGCTTTGGAAAGCACATACTACCAATTACACCATTACAAAGATCAGCTGTGTAGATAAAACTGCCTTCCTAGAGAAACAGGAAATTGTAAACTGAGGACCACTCCTAGTCTGTGAGGCGATGAGTCCAAACTGTAACAGTGGATGAGATTAAGTGAGCCCAAACCTGACAGTCATCAGACATCCATACTCAGAACCACCAGTGTCACTCCTTCATTTCTCTCTGTGGAATCTATCTAAATATTTCTGTAACCATCTGACCAAAAATGGGCAAAATCCCTGTGGACAGCAGAGACAGTTGGACAGTGTCTGCAAGTACAGGATGGTGCTTCTGACCCAGAATGTTGCATCGCAGTGTTGTCTGATGGTTAGCAAAGTCTTGCTGCCTATCTGCACACAACTGGATTTCTTCCAAAGCTGAATTAAAACTTGTCTTTAAAAAGTATATCTAATCTCATGTTTAAAACCCAAGCAAAGGTGCACTGCTGTCTCTCCTGATAGAAACTATTTAAATATTTAACTGCCCTTATGTCAACATCAAGTTTGTCTAGCTACAGCTTCCAGCAAATGGATACCATTGCCTTTGTCAGCGAGGCTGAAAAGGTCATACTATCAAGATCTCTTTTCTATATTTAAGTACCTATTCAAAGTAATCCAGTCTCTTGTCATTTTTTTTTCTTTCAGAAGCTGAATAAGCTGAAATGTTGAAGCTTTGTATTGTAAGTTAGTTGTTTTCTGCTCCCTGGATCACCTTCCAGTACTCTTTGATCTATCACTAATACTTCTATTTCCCTGCTAGTGTAAATATCAGAAGCGGGTGCAGGGTTTTTTGTAATGTTTCTTCACCAATGTGTGCAGAGAGATTTTCTTTCTAGAAGACAAGTTTTTATCCATGCTAGATTGCATTAGTTGCTTTTGCCACAGCATTACCTGTGCTTTGCTGAACAAATGAGCACATTGATCTTTCCATCCTTTCTAAATTCTATCAGCAAAGATTTTATACAACCACCTACACGGCTCACACAAAATACCTTGAACTTAGGAATCAGCATCCCGAAGGATGCTGCTAGAAACACATCAACTCTTTGATATCTTGCCACTGACAATTACATTTTGAAATGTCAGTGAGCCAGTTTTCAGTCCAGTTATTTCTGTATAAATCAGGTGGCTTGCATCAAAATGTCTTGTGGTGCTAAATCAGTAGCTTGGAGAAATCCAAATTTAAAATGGAAGTGCAATTAGTTTTTATCAGCTGGACACTTAATTATTTTTAAAAATGGAGATGTTTGTTCCTACTCCTCATGGCTCTGAGTGCACGAATGGGCCTTAGTTGCCTTGGACCAGAGGTGTGCTGGGCTCCAGTCCTGGCTGTGCCTGGCCACGGCTCTCCTGGTCTGCACCTGGAGAGCCCAGCCTGGGCTCTGAGCTGGGCTTGTCTGTGCCCCAGCACGCCCAGGCCTGCCCTGTTCCCAGGCTCGGCGGTGAGATGTGCCCTGGCTGGGAGGCCACGTCCTGGGGCACCCACCCTGGAAGCCACCGACCTGCGCTGTGTCTGGTGCTGCCTTCACACAAGAGCATGTAGGTGGCAAGGACTGTAGGCTGGCAAACACTGCGCCGTGAAGGCAGCTAACTGTAGAGCAGATCTTGCTGTTGCCATTCATTACTTTTTATTAACAAAGACTGGAATATGGGTGGACCTCTCCATTATTTCACCTGGGATCAATGTCTGGCTAATGGGTTTTTATGTCCATGAGCCAAAAGACTTCTGATTTTCAGTGGTGATGAGGATCCATCACTCCATCCAAGTCAGCCTGGGCTGCACGAGACCACTGATGTTTAAAACAATCAATAGTTATTACAATCAAACTGAGCCTCTGAACACACTGGAGCAGAGCACAAAAAGATTCCTGTGTTTTATGATGAGCACATGGAACAATTTCAGTGGTTGCTGGATAATACTAGTTCCTCTAATACTTTGGCTTACATTTTCTCTAATGTTTTTAAAATATGGTTATATTTAAATGTTGAAATCTCCTGGCATAATGTAGGGCATGGTTATTCCTTAGAGGCAATCTGATTTTTATTAATCTGTATTAACTCCCCCAGTCTTTATATCCAGTAAACTTTGATGTTATTGAATCAATATGGTGGGTGCCCCATCTAAAAAGGTGGCTGTGCACACATTTTGCTGACATATTGCTCCTTAAGAGTGCAGCATACCTGTTGGAATAAACTGGGATTTAAAAAAAAAGAAAAATGGTGATGGCTTACTTTTGGTCTGAAAAGGAATTTATGAGCTGATGGGTGTCACACAGAGTAAGTAGTGAGCGATATGTTATATTCTGCTGTCGTTTTACAGCAAATAGAATGATTTAGATGATGTACTGAAACAGAAGCGACTACTGGAATCAGACATTCGGGAGGCAAATTGTAGTATTCTGTTTTATGCTTCACATTTACTGCTTTCTGGCATTAATAACACTGCAAACATCATAAAGATTTAAACTAACCATAGTGATAAATACTTAATTCCTTTGGTTCAATACATTTATTACATTGTTGCTCTTACATTTTTAACATGCAGTTTGTATTAGCTTTTTCACTTGGCTTTGGTCGCTGGCTTATTGACTGTTTTAAGAACGGCTTTGATGTAGTAGCTCTCCTGTTCCACTTGAGCTTTTGCAAAATCTCTAACTGACATTCCATTATTTACACTGGTTGAGCAATATTGGAGGGAGAATATGTTGGAGCGGACCCCCACAGGGTGCTGGGCTGGCGGTGCGCAGCGGGCACCGGGCACTGCTCCACGGAAAGTGGGAGCTTAAGGAGTTAAGCTCCTGATCCACGCCAGAGTAAATGGAGTCTGTTCCGCTGCTGTCAGATGAGAGATGGAGAATGCTTTTTTTTGTGCTATTCTTACTTTGACCTTTAAGAGCGTGGTAGCAAACGAGTTTTTGAGGTCTTGCGCTCAAAGTCGCAGTGTCAATACACCTTCCATCGCATTTTTACACGTTGTGTGTTCGTTTACCAAGGGTTTCAGGATGGTGGCACAATTAAAGGAAGTTCTGCGATGGGAATTACACTTGTTAACCTTTCCCTATTCTGGCATTTTTTAACACCGTTGTGCTTCAGCAACGGCTCCTGCAGAGCAGCGTGTCTCCCCACACACAAGCACGGTCAGGTACCGGTTCAATCCTGTAAATATACAACGGCGTCGCAGATAACCGATTGTGGGGCTGGGAAGGGAAAAAGCAGTACCGCTTTCGCACGGGCAGGTTGCCCAGCGGAGCCCCCGGGCTGGGCGATGGCGCCGCGGGCTCTCCGGGGCGGCTGCGGCGAGACCCCGGGCGGAGCTGTCCGCGTGCCGGCGGAAGGCAGCGGGGCGGGGGGGCCGCAGGTGCCATTTAGGGCGCGATCCGCAGCGCGGCACGTCCCCCTCTCCAGAGATGGCCATGTCTCGCCGCCGCCGGCCGTAGCCGCGCGCTGCCGGCCCCAAGCGGCTCAGAACGGCCGGCGGGGCGCCAGAGCCGCCCGCACCTCCGCCCCGTCCCCCTCGCCCCGCGGAGTGAGACCGGCGGCTCCCGCAGCCCCCGGCCCCAACCGCCGCCGCACGCGGACCCGGCGCGGACGCGAGGCAGCGCCTCGTGCCAGCGCGCAGCCGGGGCGCGGGCCGCCAGGGGGCAGGCGCGCGGCGGGCAGGGATTGGCTGGCGAGGGCGGAACGATCTCGCGGCGAGTCCCGCCTCGCGGCGGGGAGGGCTGGTCCTGTGCGGCTGGGCCGGTCCTGGGAGGCTGCGCCCCCGCCCGCTCTCCCGCCGGGCGCCGCGGCGGCAGTTACTTAGCGGTTGGGAGCGGGCGCTCGCTGCGGCTTTCTCTGCCTGCGAGGCTCTGCCGCCGGGGTGCGCGACGCAGCCGCTTCTCGCCTCGCCATGTCCAAGGAAGCGAAGAAGCCCTTCCGCCAGAGCATGGCCGAGTGGCGGCAGTTCGTCTACAACCCCAACAGCGGAGAGTTCCTGGGGCGCACGGCTAAGAGCTGGGGTAAGGGCTGCCGGGGGAGGCGGGGGACCGCCCCGGGCCGCCGGCGAAGGCGAGTGGCGGCGGGGGGCGAGACCAAGAGCGGGGCGGGCGGCAGCGGGAGGGCCCCCGCGGAGATGCGGGGCGGGATGCGGGGGCCGCCCTGGGCAGGTGAGGCGGCTCGCGAGAACGCGGCGCACGCGCCTCGGTAACCGTTACAACCGCCGCCCGCCGGTCTAAAAATAGCTCCGGCCGTGACAGCGGGGGGGAGGGGGGGCGGGGGCGCCTCTCGTAGCAGGTGGGGGCCGGGGGAAGAAGCGGAGTTTCTGCGAGCGCGTCCCGAGCTGACTCACCCTCCCGCCTCAGTACGCAAATGCAGCAAATTGGGCCCACAGGCTCCTCCTCCGCCTGGTCCGCGGGGGGGCGGCGGGGGGACTCCGGGGGCCGCCTCGGTGCGGCTGTGACGGGCTTCCGCCGTGGAGGTGTGGGGTCGGCTCCCGCCCCGCGCTTATCGCTCCCGGGCGATGGCAGCCTGCGTTCGTATCGGTGCATCCATCCCTCACCGCCCCTCGCGCTCCAGCACGACAGGAGATCGAGAATGAATGAGCGCGAATCGCCTTTGTACTTCCAAACGGTAGCTGCCGATCAGAGACGGAAAGCAAAAACCAGCCAACCAAACCAACCAAAAAACACCCCAAGCAAAACCTAAAGCCAACCAAAAAGTTCATGAGCACCAATTCCAGATAGTCTACAGAAGAATGATCGTTGCTTATCATTGCACGTCATCGTGTTAAATTTGCTCCAACGCAGGGCTTTTGGATCTTTTATGACGCTTTTAAATGAAGGTTCTGTAGTGGAGCTTGTGAAGGCAGTGTTTGTTGTCCTGCTTTCAGGTAGTCTTCCCGTTGCTTTCCTCTGAGCTGGAAAGCATGTTATCATAATCTTGTTGCTTCCAATAAAAATATTTGGATTTTTGGAGTATGTTTTCTCATATTGAACAGTTGTATAAATGCTTAATATTAGGATGTTTCATCAGTCCTCATGGGATATATTTACTGACTTAGAAAATGCAGCGTCTCCTCCCAAAACTTGGATGTAGTTGGGATATTTAATAGTTGTGCTTACAAAACCAACAAGAATCTCAGCGTGGTGTAAAGGAACAGGCCAATATATCCTTGGCCTTGACACAATCTCAATGAATACTAATGTTGAAATAGCGAGGAGGAGCCTTGAGCAGACTGTGCACGGGCTGTGCTTTCTTCACGGTGCCAGTGTCTCCTGTCTGTCAAGAGAGGGCCCTAGCTCGACTTGAGTTCTCCATTCAGATGGAAATAAGAGCTTGTGAGCTACTCTGCCAGTTGAATAGCAAGGGAGAGGAAATTTCCACTATACTGTTGTCTGGTGATCTTTCTGTACAAGCAGGTTTCCTGAAGTGCGTGGGCTGGATGAACGGGTGTGTGGATTGCAGAAGTCTGACTGGGTCACCAATCTGACAAGTGCAAAGACTGTGGGCACTATTAGAAAGAGCTTGTAACTTTTTAAAGTGAAGTTGAAACCACGCTCTCTGTTTAAACTTACCGTATTAGGATAAGTCACTTGCAGTGTTACTTGTCTGTGCTAGTCCAAGGCCAATAGATAACACTCGGAATTGATACGACTTAGTTAGCAATTGAATTTCTACAGCCAGCTCCCTTGACAAAATAAGTTTTTCCATATTAAGAAAGTATGTATAGGCTTAGATAGCAGTTTGAATAATTTTACTTCATTAATAAGTGTTTTTTTAAGTTGTTCAGGTGATTGGTATGTGGTTAGTGCTATATACCTTTTCCTTAGCTTGGACATTAAGAGGTGACTGTTCAGCAACACTATACATTGTCAGTTTATTTTTTCATCAGTATTTATTTGTCCTGACATTTTGTTATTAACATATTGTGCTTTTAAAATTTAATTACGTACATTAAGTAAATTATAGTCTTTGGCTGTTTTGGGGGATGGTGTGTGCTTTCAGTGTGGTTTTTGTTTTTTGATTTCAGAACGCTGATTGCATGACTCTGTTGATGCAGAAGAATATGCAGGGTTTGGTCTCACTTCTGCCCCTGTGGTACTGATGAGGGCTTAGAGCAGGCTCACTGACGGTTTCAACTTGCTTGTTGTCAGTCTCTCCTCTGAAAGGCAAGGTACGAGAAGAGAGCTCTGGTTGCCAGCAGTGTGGTGTCTCCAGGGGCAGCGTGATAAGAATTCAGTTGTCTCTGATTCTTCTGTGCATATTTCTCTTGTCTCGAGACAGCTTCCACACAGAAATTAGAAAGAAACAGTAAAGAAACCGTTAAATAATTATTCTCAGTATGTGCATATTTTGCCCTGTCTGGGGCAGTTCTGGTGGCTTATGTAAATTGTAACTGCAAGACAGGGATTCTCTGTGAGTCTGAGTGCTATAGCACTGGAGTACTCATCCTTATTTGCTATTTCTACACCAGGATTTGTAAAAAGATCAAACACAAGCAGCTCTTGTACTAATTTGTCATGTACAGGGGAATGTTCCCTGCTAGAGCTTGGTGAAGTGTTGCGTTTTACAGTTTGGCAAAAACCCTCGACCGAGTCTCCTCTTGCTGTAAAAAGTGGGAGATTTCTACTTTACTTTTGCAGACTTGAGGGATAATTCAATATGAGTCCTTCAAAAAAAAAAACCCCAAACCAAACCCCTTACGGTTTTAGTTATCTGGCATAATCATTTGTTGTATGAAACAGGCAGAAGATACTGGAAAAAACTGTTGATGATTGGAGTTGATGGTGTTCTCAGCAGCAAGGTGTGGGGAGTGCTAATAGTGCTTGTGGAGGTGATGGGGAAGGAGGATCGGCCCTGGGGTTCCACACGGTGTACTCAGTAGGGCAAAGGAAGGAGAACTTGGCAGACTGCCATGTGGGGCCTTCCTTTAAGTACAAGGAAGACCAGGATCTGTCTCTGTAATGGCAGAGTGCTGTGCCTGCCTAGAAATATAGCAAGAACTGAGTGAGGTCATCGGGAAAGTATGGTAATGGGATGCTCACTATGCACTCAGATGTGTGCATAATCTTACAGTACAGACAGTAAACTCTTTTTACACAAATTACAGCAAAATCATTTGTGCAAAAAAAAATAGGCGATATACTATCTAGCAGCACTTCATTTATGGTCACACTAGATGTCATGTCAAGCCTATTTAAGCCTTTCTGTAAAGCTAGTTTTGTCAAGGTGTTCAGCGTAGAGGTGGCATTGTCTTGAAGTACATGGAAATTCAGACCTACTGAATATTCTTTTGGATGCTTAGCTGTATCCTTCAGTCCAACAAACCTTAAAGACGGCATTTCATTTTCATTGTTGCAGGTATAATAGTTACTTCAGTGTCTATTTTGAGAGTGTTTATATTGATACCTGTATATATCTACCTGCGTATTACATATAGGTAGAACTGTCAATCTGGTTTATGCCAGATTGGCATGCTTTTTATCACTTCTGCCATGGAAAGTTTGGAAAGCTTTTATTCGTCGTGGAAATGATGGCCATATGTGTCATATCTTGCATTCACCAGAGTCAGAAATTCTAATTTACATAGTGGAGAAGTGTTTTGATTTGTGCAAATGAACTCAAATTAGCAATGGCACCAACATGTTCCTTCAGAAGTAGCAGTTTTTCGCTTATCAAAGTGGTTAGGATATGAAGGGGGTTTGCTACTGCAGTGACCTGAATTTAACCAAACCAAACCAACCAAACAAAAATAAACAATAAAAACAGACAAAAAATCCAAAACAACCAACTAGGAAAACCATAACGCAGAATTTTGGTTTTGACGTTTTTCCTTCTGTGACACCTTTTGGTGTCAAAGACTGAGAGGCTCAAAGGGTTTAGTGTAGCAAGATGTTCTGCAACGGTTGAATTCAGTTGCGTGTTAGGCATGGTAGCTGTACTTTCCTTGGATTAAATGTGGAGAATAGCTTTCCACTGTTACTTGGGTACATCTCGTTTCCTGACAAGAAATCCAGCGTTATGTGAAGTTATTTTGGCAGAGCTTCTTGACAGGTTATGGCTTGTTCACTGCAATTAGCTTAGGATAATTAATACTAATAGACTCACAAAGAACAGCTTACGCAGTTTGGGGCCGTCGGATCTTGCAGTGAGTGTTTTTGTTGTTTGTTTTTCCCTCATTTTCATGTGGCAAAGTAGCACAAACGGGGCACTTTAGTCGAGTGGTCAGTGTTCTGCAGTGCATGTACAAACTGTATTAAAATAACTATTAAAAATAACCTGTGTATGTGTGTGCTCAGGCTTTGCTGGACTCGGGGAGGTTAGTGGTGTTTCAGGGCTGTGCATAGAAAGTCTGTCCAGCCTTGTTACTGCCGCAGCCCCGCCGGGTATGATGTTGCTGGGAGGGGACTGTTGACACTGCAGTCTTCACCGTGGAGTCCATGACTGTGTTTTAGACATTGGGGTCCCTCTCATTTTCCCTGGTATGGGCACTCTCTCTGGGCATGAGGGCTCCTCAGGGACTGCCTAGACATTGCAGTTCTGCCCCACTGCAGCTCTTGGCAGGGGAGCGGGACCCCAGCAGCCCCCTGCCCCTCTCAGTAGAGAGGCTGTATGGGTGGGTAGATACCATGGCCTCGGCTGAAGGGCAGGGGAGGAGAGCTGCAGCAGGCATGGTTCATCTCTTCAGGGGGCTTCTGAATGGAGCCAAGGCCAGGAGTGCAGATGTTGCAGTGGTATTGGCCCGAAGCAGTACTACGCTTAGGGCTATGTCTGCTTAGATGTGCACCACCATGGTGCTATTATGCCCATCAGTAATAAACAAGTGGACAGGGATTTTATAGATATATTTTTTTATATATACATATACATATATATATATATATACATATACATGTGTATATATAATTTTTTTTTAACTTGGTGAAGTTAGTCATAATCTTTCAGGAATGAAAATACAAATGTATTCTGAAATAGCTCAATGGAAAAGTTTTCCCTGACTTTTCTTGCTTTTATGCTAATTACCCCAGAAGGTGGTCGTCCTGTCTTAAATGCCAAGCTTTTTTTCTGTTCCATTGGAACTGATTGATTAATGTCTCGGTCTTGGTGGAAAGTGTACTTTTTAGCCAGATTGATGAAAGTGTGTTCAGTAATTGATTACTTGTAGGGATCAAAATGAGAACTGACCAAAGGTTTTGCAAGGGAGCTTTTTTATTGTTTGGTCAGGTTTCTGATACTCAAAATACGTTGGGTATTAATCAAAAGACAACTGCTCTGTTTTGGATCCAGTTAAAGCAATTGTAAACTTATAGGTAAAGCAAATTGCTGGTGTGCCAAATACAGATGCAACTTCCATAATAGCTTTTGTTGATTAAGATTTCCACTATTTGTTTTTATATGCCCTTTTCAGCTTCCAGATAGCCTTAGAAATAGTTCATAACAGGTGTCTAGCTGTCTTGTTCACTAAGGTTGTTCATGCATTCACGTACTTTGCTACTTCTAAACACTGTGTTGTATCTTAAATCTCAGTGGTTCCCAAATGTATTTTAAGTAGCTGATCACGTTCAGATTATTGCAGATTGGTAAGTAAATTTCTCAATGTGTAAAATTGAAAACTAAAATCAAGCCAAAATTCAGTAGCATTCAGCTGATTGCTGCAGAAAACTTATGGTAAAGATAATTTGGGAACCACATCATTATTTTAATAGAGGTACATTGAATTCTTTCAGGAGAAGCAATACAGGTGCTTACATCTTTAGCAGTCACAGAGTACTCGGGGTTGCAGTACACCAGAAAATATTTCAGTGCAAAATGCAAGCATAGTGGCTGGAACAGGAGCCAGGGATTAGGCTTTCTTCTGTCATCTTCCAGTGGACAGCAATCATCACTGGGGTTTGGTCATTTATGCTTTTAATTTTTCCTTTTCTGTGGAAGGGTTAAAAATACCGCACATTATTCTCTCATATAACCAAGTGTCAGTGGTACAATGTTGCATAATGGTTTTGATGTGCTTTTCTTGACTTGAGTTATATCTCTTTGATTTCCTGATAGCAGCCTTGTAGCTAGAATATTTTATAAAAATTGGATTTACATAATTGTTTGCTTATGGTTTTGAATTAGAAAGGTTTTGAAGACGGTTGTCTGTGCAAGCATCTGAATTCCTCCTTACTTGTATGGCTCTCAATCTTTTTGACACTGTATATGCATGTGTCCTTAAGTCTCAGCTGCTCAAAGTTCACACACTGTAGCTGATCTGAGTCCCTATCATCTCTAGTGTGAGATTTTCAACTTTGGCCTGTCCGTTACCTTTTCTTTCCAGTAAATGACTGATCTGTATATCTGGAGTGCATGTCTGTGTATGCATAATGAAAAAGGGGGTGGAGGAAGACCAGGGGAAAAATAAAAACACTTAATCACAGTAAGTTTTCAAGCTATTTTCTGAAGTAGTGTTCTCACTCAGCAATCTGTTGCAGCAAAGTGATGGAGAGGTCCAGTGTTGTCACAGGCTGTTTCCTCGGGTCTGGAGGAGCTCTTCCTTAAGGAACTGGCAAGTTGAAGCCGGTAACATCTGTGTAATTGGTGAATTCCTGGAATGTTGCTGGGTCCCAGGGATAGGCTAGTAAAGCGGATGGATGTGTTAGGGAAAGACTCTTGATATGTCTGAATAGAAGGCTTGGTTTGTTTTCAAAAATGTGCAGCAGGAGCATTTTCACCTTGAGAAGTCTCTTGTAACAAGATGTACATGTGAATGAATGCTCTGCGTGACGTTTGCTCAAATGTCAACTATGTTATTAAAGCACCAATTGCTTTCTACCTGTTCTGCATCCAGTGTAGTAATTTTATCTTTCCACTCAGTTCTTTTATCTTCCTTGTGACCTCTTCCTTTCCATAGACAAAACTGTAAGACCCTTAAACAAGTTAAGCTGTTTTTTTTCTAATGGACTACTTAGCCATCTTTGTCAGCTTTCCTGTGTAGCCTAAACAGTGGTTTTTAATGCTTTTCTCTTAAAAATAGAGATGCCAAAATACCCTGTAAATTTTAAGAGCCAGAAAGTATGAAGAAAATGTTTTTCCATGCATTATTTTGGACTTGATGATCCTTGTGGGTCCCTTCCAACTCAGGACATTCTATGATTATTCTGTACTGTGCAGTATGTATGTGTGCTAAAGGCATATCGATTTATAACTACAATTAGGAATAGCAAGGGATTAGGGTTGGAGACCAAAACCAAAGACTGTATTGCTCATTTCCCATTTTGATTTTCAAAATGAGTAATTGAATTAGCTGAAATTAAAATAGTAATTTTAGCTTTTTCTTTACAGGTTTGATCCTCCTATTCTATCTGGTATTTTATGGCTTCCTAGCAGCACTCTTCACATTCACAATGTGGGTTATGCTTCAGACACTGAGCAGTGACATACCAAAGTATCGTGACCGGATTTCTAGTCCAGGTAACAGTGTATTTATTTTTGCATAAATTTCTGTTGGGTTTAACAGCAAAGTTTCGTTTGAGAGTTTGTTTGAAGTATGAACTGCATAGGGAAAACTGATTATTATTCAATTACTTACAGGTTTCAAAGGTGAAAATTGATGTGAGGCATGTTACATACATTTATAGCATAGATTCGGTCAGTAGCTTTTTGTGTGTATATGCTAACTTCTGCTGCTTTTTCTCTAAGCTCTTTTCAGTTGATTTTGTCATGTATGTAGACAGCAATTTTACCTGCACACCCACACAGCATGCTGTTGTAGAAGTGGGATTGTAGTTTAATAAAATTGCTTTAAAGATACTACAAACCAGTTCTCTTGGAAGACCACCTGTGCTTGGTATTCGATACTTGGAAGACAGTACAGGAGGGCTGTACTACGAGGGTGATCTGTTCAAGAGCATGTCTATGACATAAAGGTGTTTCTAGAGTTTTCATTATAGTATTAGCTAGCTTTCAATTGACATGGAATGTCTGTGGGTTCCAGAGCTTGTTGTCATGTTACGTAGGGATCCACTGAAGAGAGAAGGTCCCATTTGATGATGACACTAAGTCCACGTAACATGTAGCTGCCACTGAAAGTGCTTCCTGGCACTACTGCTTCCTTTGTGTACTTGCCCATACAGTCCCACTGTTGACTGCTTCAAGGAGCTGTATGTGACAGAAGAAGAAACCTGCATAAATAAAAACGAATTATAAAATGGTTGTAATTTTTTTTTCTCTCTCCTTTTTTCTGTTTTTCAAGATTTGTTGACATATATAACAAAAATCTGACATTGTATTTTCTTATATCTCAATATTGGAAAAAAAATGAAGAATTTTCACCCTGAAAGATTTAAGATGCTTCTGCATACTTTACCTATGCCAAAGAGATCAGTGTTTTCTAGTTACTGTTTCTGGAGAATGTGCAAGGCTTTGATTTGTATATGCAACTTAGATGGCCACACAAAAATTTGTTATCTCAAATTTTATAATAACTTGGCTTACGGACCAAGTTTGTGTTTAAAACACAACAAAATTAAATGGCTATGCAATATTAAAATTTTGGTGGAGGTTAGATGACATAACTCTTAAAAATACTTTTTCCTTTTTTTTGATCTCCAAACTCTTAAAATTAACCAGCATCTTTCAGCTGCATCAATGCTTAAGATAATAGAGTAATCTAGTTATCTGTGTGTCAGCAAGTTGCAATTGGGCCAACATGATAAATCCTCTGGATTCTGGAAATAATTTGTTTTGATGTAGTGTTCAGGCCTTCTCTAACAGGTGTCCTCTTCATATAAGGGATTCTTAAGGATTTATTCTGTTTTTTCAAGTTAAGAATGGGTCGAATGCTGGAAATAATAATAATAATAAAGATCTGCTTAGTTAAAAAAAAGAAAAATAAAAAAGAAGGTGGCTTAGTTGACTGTTTCTCCCCATTTCCTTTGTGCTGGTCAGAACCTTGGTAGTAGATGGAGCTGTGGGTAGCTGAGACTTAATACTGGACTTCAGTGACATTTTTTTCTCTTGTGCCGCTTGCAGTTTAGGGTATTAATTTTCCTTTGGTTTGAAGTAAGTCATAAGGGATGCTTGTTTAAAAAAGTAGGTATGCCACAATTAGTATTTAATTTAAGAACTCTTATAGCATTTCTGACTTAATATTTTAAGAACGATGTGTTTAATTATTCATACGTATACATTAATAAAGTTGCTTATTTCTGTTTTAATGTTTCTCTTTAACTCTGTCGTTTTTCACTTGCAGTGAAACATGTCATGTTCCTGGCTGTAAAACTTTAAATTATAAAAAAAAAATTCTACACACAAAACCTGGATGGCGTAGATCAAAGGTTTTACTCTTGTGTTAAACATACTTGGAACTTTCATAGTTGATTTATTTTATAATTAATATTTGAATTGCATTGTACACTGAGATATAATGATGTCAATCGAATCCAGATGATTTAAACCCCTCTTTAAAAAAAATCCCTCTTGGAATTAGTGATCTCTGTTACAATCCTAGGTGTGATCTTATGTTGAAGTTTCTAATTCTGTTGCTGTAGAAGAGCCCACGTCCTGAATCTCTTACAGTCTATGCATCAGTCCTTCAAAGAGCTTTTTCTGTAGAATTTACGTCATAGTCTCTAGGCAGATGGTGATCCACTGGAACTGGAGCAGTCCCTTCCTCTTAGGATATTTTTGAAGTTTCCCTGAAGCAGTAAATCTCTTCAAATTATTGTTTCATGCATTGATGACTAGTTTAGTTACTTTGTCATATTCCTTTGAAAAACAGCATCTAAGTCCTTCATTTATGGCATAATTCTATAGGTAATAACAATCTCTTCTGCCCCAAGATTCCTTAGTGTGTAAAACCCCTTTCAGCCCCATTACTAATTGTCTTGTATTTTGTTGAATCCCAGTTCAGTGTGGAGACCAGAAGATGACTAGTGATGCAGAGTAGTTTGCAGCCAAAAATGGTATTTGTAGTTTTATATGGACTCTCAGTCATTAAGGTGTTTAGTTGGGGCTTGCCTGGAAAGAATTTAACTGCTGCTAATGCAGAAAGAATTTATGATTTATTTGGAAACCTACAAAAAGGTAGAGTAAAAAAAGCATTAACTTACATCTCTGGTATATACCTTTATTATTTCCCAATTTAAAGTGTTTGTAAAAATTTCTGCCTTCAGATGAAAAGCTTGGTCATCTATAGGTGAATCTTTAGTAGACCTGAGCTCCTTAATTGCACTTCATGTATGCTTTCCTGAAGCTTACTGTGATTGATTAACTACAGGATCTATTAATAATCCAACATTATGACAATTTATCTGACTTTAGCTGCCCACTGTAGTCTTATCTTCATAATTTTTTATTTTGTATAAGGAAGGCCTGATTTTATTTTTTAATTTTGGGAGATAAGTTTTGTTTTCTGCCTTCAATTTTATTCACTTGGGAATCTAGTTTTAATCGGTTTTGCCATACAATAGGAAGCTACATGGTATCATCCTAGGCTGATACAGTGATTAACAGTTGCCACTGTAATTGCATCTTCTCCTCTTAGGCCAAATTTGATGTTGATCAAACCATTTTAACATTCTAATTTAGAAGAAAGCTCATCTGATTTTTAAAAAGGTGTTTGTTATTGTTTTTTTTTTTTTCTTTCAAGGAACTGCAATGTCAGTTCTCAGCTGTACTTGAAGAGACTGATGCATAGACACTCATCTGTGAATCACAACTGCAGGCTTTTTATCTGGTCTAATTATTTAAATAAGAGTTATGTTAAGGTACTGTGAATAAAGCAATCAATCATACACCTTTTTCTGAGCAGATTTAATTTCTTCTACTGTATTTGGTGATGTAGTGCTATTTTATCTGCTGTTGAAGCTGTGATAAGTAATAGTAGCATTAGCTGTCCACGTTAGTGGCAGCTCCTGGTGGTACAAGGCTGTGTGTATTACAGCCGAAGTACTTTTGCTTTTGTCTGTTAAAAACAAATCCCTAAGATTCAACTCTGTACATTTCTTTACCCATATCCTGGGAAGAAGGACAGTTGACCTCTGTCAAGGGCCCGAATTCCATCTCAGTATCAGTATTTTTCATCCTTCAACACAAAGATTAATACAATCATAGCTTCACTCTATACTGCCTGAAGTTTTGAAGCACAGCTTTAACTGGAGGTTTTCTGGGTATGGTTTGTGGTATTTTTGCAATTATTTTTTCAAGTTTAATTTGCTGAATATGGAAAGTGGAAAGTAAATCAGTAAAATACTTTCATTGAAAGTGATTAGGTTGCTGATTTTGCTATTCTTAATCAGTTTGGTTTGGTTTGTGAACTACAGTTATACGCTGGATTAAATTCAAGTATTAATTCATGTCATGTTGATTTTGATAACTGATTTCAAACACAAACTGCCTTCCAGTACTGTAGAATATAGAGGTAACATAGATGTTTCTTTACAGATAGGTATTTTCCAATTTATGGCTATGTTTTTTGACTAGGTTAGAGTGGTGTAGGGAAGAGAAGCTTGTTTAGATCTTTACTTGCACTTTTTCCCTTTAAGGACTTATGATATCACCAAAGCCAGACACTGCACTGGAATTTTACTTCAACAAGAGTGATGCCCAGTCTTATGCAGAATATGTTTCTACACTTAGAAAATTTCTTGAATGTAAGTAAGTTACTTAAAACTGCCCAAGTAATTCAGAAGTCAATGCTGAGTGCATTAGTTTCCTTCTTTGCTTGTAGTTACCAATTGCTAATGAAAACTGATGCAAGTTCAGGCTTGCTCTAGCTGTGTGTTATTGAGGTATATGCTTTACAGAAAAAGGTAAGTATCAATACCTGTATTGGGCAGGGAGCCTGAGTATGAGGAATGGTGGAGTACATAATGGAGAGTTTTGGGTCCCAGTCCAATGTTTTGGTGACACGGTTGTTGAAATGCTACAAGATGTAGAAATTACATATGCCAGAATAATTCAGTGTAAAATTACATAGGTCATGTATTTGGAGGCAAAGTTTATCAAGACTTAACTGATCAGGCTTCATCTAAATGACTTGGTAACTCAACAAAAATTCTTTGGTCTTAAGAACTTGAGCATTTTCCTCTTCAGAAAATGAGGCACACAAACATTAACTTAATTGCAGCTTATTAATTTTCACTGTGATACACAGTAGTTAGGGGCAGAAATATTAAAACACTGAATTTAGACCGTGGAGTAAAGGTAACACAGGATAAGACTGAAGGATGGCAAAATCACTGGTTTAAATCATAAATTATTTTTTATATATGCCTGTATGTATACTTAGTCTAGAAATACAGATGTCAATTTAAAATATTAGTAAGTTTAACTCCTCAAAAGCTGTAAGTCAGAATTGAGGAGGTGCTGTAAAATCTCAGCTGTGTGCGTGAGTTGCTTTGTTAGCTACACAAGCTGTACTTGAATTTATCTGGATTCGTAGCTTTGGTGCCTACTAAAAGTTTCTATGAATAGGCTTTTCTTTAAGAGCTCTGCCCAGGGTTCCTGGGAGGAATGCTGCATTTCATTATTACCTGCTTCTCCTGCAGTTCAGTGGATTTTGGACTCTGGCATTGAGGATGAACTTTAATTAATTACCCTTTTTCCATTTTCCTTTGTTTATGCTTAGCTGAGGGCTTGGCACAAGGGAGGGGAACAAAACCACAAAACATGTTAAATAGAAATAGATTATCTGTGTACTTGAGAAACACAAGAAAGCGAGAAACAACTTGTAATGTTAGTGTAATACCAGTTATACTGCCTGATGCAAATGTAGAGGCAATTTAATACTAGTCATTGAAATTCTTAGAAGTTTTCATGTGTGTTCATAAAAAAAACATGTGCAAAGGGAAAACTGGTTTAGTTTCCAAGTAATAACTTGACGGTTTATATTTTAACACATTATTAATTTAGAATACATAATTAGTTTATGTACAGATATTAATGTAGTTGTGGTTATTGATAGAATTTGAAAAGCAGGACAAAATTATTTATTTTTTAATAATCTTTATTCTTCCGTTCAGGTACAGTGCCACTTTGAAAAAGTGGTTAAGGTGGATATGAGAGAAATACTGGTCTCAGAATAGTCCTTTGAGAAAACTCCTAGACAAGTTAACAACTGTAAATTAGACATAGGCTTCCGCAGTTTTTGACTACTTGTATGCTTTATACCATTGATTTACAAGCTATTTGTGTTTCATAGCGTACGATGATTCAAAGCAATCCCAGAACATAAACTGTACACCAGGAAGGATTTTTGATCAGAATGATGTTGCTGTTAAAAAGGCATGTCGTTTTAACCTCTCTGAGCTTGGACAGTGCTCTGGAAAGGAAGATAAGACCTTTGGATACTCTAAAGGAACTCCCTGTGTGCTTGTGAAAATGAACAGAGTATGTGCTTATTTATTTTTTTAATTCTTAGTATCTAAGTGCTCCCAGCTACCGCTTTATGAAAAATGACTGTAGAAAGGGACTGAATGTTCAGTTTCCTTCTCAAGACATTTGCATTTCTGGAATAGTGTAATTAACCAAAATGTCTAGCAATTCACGTGGTTCACAGGGTAAAATGAAGTGAGCTTTTTGAGCATTCTAATCCTTATGAAAATTGGCTTTGATACTTGCATCAAAATATCTGAAAACCCTGTTTTAAGGAGCACAGTGCTCTTTGGTTTTGCTTACTATTCTATGTGACAGATTGTAAAACACTGTGCAGGTGAAGTGTGTTTTACTTCATGTGTGCATTCCAGAAGTGTAATTAGAATGTCATGCATTCAGTAATTCTGTGTAAGGTGATGAAAGCTTTACAGAATGAACAAGTATTTGATTTCTCAGTGATGTTGTACATTACTTGGACTGCAAACTGGTTTGAGCCATTAATGTTACACGCTGAATGTGAAATAAGAAAATAGTCCGTTCTGTGGCCACTGTAACTATTTGAGCTTTGACTTAACAATGCTTTAAATATCAGTAAAATGGTTTCATATAAAAATGACACTAGATATATTTGCTCCCTATATGAGCCCTTTCTTATTTAAGTGGGGGAAAAGTTCAAATTCAGTGTGTAATAATGGAAGAGGGAAGAAAGCCTATAAATATTTTAACTTTCTCTCCTTCAGATAATTGGATTAAAGCCTGAAGGAGAACCACATATACAGTGTGCATCTAAGGTCAGTTCTGAATGTAAGAAATAAGTGTGTAGTTAATTTGCCTTGTGAATAGGATGAAAAGTGAAGTAATACACTGTATCAGAGCATTTATTTCACTCTCTTCCTTTCTTGTTAGACTTTTTACTTTTTTTTGTTGTTTTCATCTACTTTGTCTAGTTTAGTTTTAGTGTATTTAATTTTTCAGTATACTTATAATTTTTTATTGCTGTTGTTCTTTCATCTTTTGTTGTATTTGAGCTACCTGACTTGCTTTAGACTCAAGGAAAATGCATATGTGTAATTTGTGGTCATGTTTATTTATTTATTGAGTTGTGTTTTGTTTTCCCATTTCATAACCTATATTTTTATTTTTTCTCCATGCTGCAACTGCACCTTAGACAATTTTATAAATGATGGGTAAGACACAGTGTGGAAACTAATGTTACTGTGCAAGTAAAAATGGCCTTCAAATCAAGTATAAACTATTTGTAATAACAGCTAATCTATGCATATTTGTTGTGTACCGGTGCATTTAGACAGAGTGTTTTATGGCAACTGTAACAATTACTTTGACCTTTGCATATTTTTCCTAGACTGCTTGGGGAGCAGTGGAAACCTTGATAAATTAGTTGCTTAAGCAAGGGATGGAGTCATGGCTTTTAGTTTGAGGTGACTGATAAAAATGTAGGCTGGGATATTTCAGTAATTAACAAGACGAATACTGTAAGAGATCCTGCCTTCATCCTAGGTACCTTTGGTAGGCATAAATTTTAACACTTGATTTTTTTTTGAGTCTTTGAAAGTTTTGCTCTCCCCATGACAGTCTGTTGCAAGTAAGGGTGATACCTTCTCTTACTTGAGACTCGTTTCTTTGTGTCCATGCTTAAAAAAATGTTGTTCTGTTGGAGAAATTATTTATTTCTTTAGAAGAAAGCAATTAAGTTCCTTCTACTTTTCCTAGGACTCTTTCTTCTTTGACTTCTCTAGTTTATCATTTTTTATAATGTGGTGTCCCAAATTGGACAGAAGTTTGCCTCTAGCTGCAGGTTGTTAATGACAGATTTTTTTCCCTCTGTCATCACATTAGAAGTAATAATGTCTCTCTAAGTGAATTTGCCATTTGTCTTTATTTTAATCATTTTACTGCTTAGATCTTTCTTTTGGCTATTTCCCAGTGTGTATTTTTATATATGATTTCTTGAGGTTCAGAGCTTTCAATTTCTTATTGCTCTTTTTGGCTCACCCTCTCTAGTTTTTCATGATCATTTTAATGGGATCAAGTTCTCTGAAGTGTTGAATCACTGCTGGCTTGGTGCCATCAGTGAATGAGCTGAGTCATTATTGAAAACACTGAATAGGGTCCAGGACAGTCATCTTCATTTCTACCTGAAATGCCTTGTGAGGTGTTGAGAACTAATGTTCAAGAGATTTATAAAATCCTGATGGTAGTCCTGTTATATGATGATTGTATTTCTTCAGTTTTTTTGTGTGGATGCCTTATGAGAGTGGTAAAAGCTATACTAGGCAAATCACAGACGATGCTTTTTCTTGTCCTCTTAGGTAATTTTGCTAGAAAAAGAATGTTTGATAACAACTTGGTTGATCATGGTGGGGTTTTTTGCTATTTTTTTTACCCTTTGAGATACTTAAATTGTATTGTATGTTATAGTGTGTATTTTCTTCCATCCTCTTTAAGTACAAAGTACTGCTTTTTACCATATGCAGTTAGAATTTGTCTGATCTGCACAAGTATGGTGTTTTTAAATGTTAAGATGATTAATCTTATTAGTTTTTCAGTGATTTCCAGGGAAAATATTTGTCAGACTTTGCCACTTTGAATGCATCTTTTTTGTCTTAAATTAGCCTATTCTTGCCCTAGCTCATACTGATTTACCTGTTTAGGAAAGCTTAAGTATTGGTAACAGTTAATTCTTCGCTGTTGACAACAAAGCAGCAGCAGCAACCATTTTCATTTTCTCCTTTTGTCTATGTTTTGTTTTCACAGTTCTTCTTCTTTCTGTTCTGCCCCTTGCTTATTGAAACTCATACTTTGAAGGATTATGCTGTTCTTTATGTCAGCTTATGAGGCCTTGTCTCCAATTCCATTTTTATTTCTTTGACTCTTTAGGATACGTGTGCTCTGTAATGGTCTCTTCCTCTTCTGTAGTGGATAAGGTGAATGCTTACCTGGAAATAATGTCTTGTGACTCTTCTGAATCTTCTTGATGCAAGGAGGTGAATTGTGACCCTCTCGTATGCACACTGGAAAGGTGCAGAAGGATAGCCAATAGGCTTCTGTGCATTTTGCAGACAAATTTATCATCTGCCACCATATCGGAATGTTCCCTAAATACTAGCTCGTAACGGAAGTTGAACTGTAGTGTCCATTTGTACTTCTCTATTACATCTCTTGTTCAGGGTGTTTACCTAGTCTTTAACTGGTATGTTCTGTTGGCGTGGGGTTTTCTTGTTTGTTTTTTCTTCTTTGTTGCTATCAGCAATTGCGGATTGAAAAGAATTCAGGGTGTACTGGAAACTTTAATCCAGGTGACACGCATTTTTTAAAATAAACCCTGTGCTGGATATTAGCTTCATAGAATATATGAGCATATTTGTGTGGTTCATAGCACAAATGCAACTCGCTAGTAATTTTATAAGAGAAATGTTTCATCTTTGTCGCTCAGATGCTAATTTTGCTTAAAAGATGATAAAATTGACCAGAGCAGAAATCCTCTCATGTTCACTTCGCTATAGAGCAGACCTTTTTTAGTCCTGTAGATTGGCTATCTACCAGTTTTTCTTTCCCTTTTGTCTGTGTTTGTAAATATTTCTGGTTCTTGATAGTTAGAATTTTACATATATTGAGAGCAATTTTGATGAATGTCTGCCTGGACTTAACACAATCTGACTTTTAAATAGATTTTTTTTAAATTGAGAGGACAAGTTTCTCAAATACAAAATAAGTTTAATAGCTTCTGTCTGCGCATTCTACCAGTCTTCGCCACCTGGAACGTCATTTAAGTTTTTCACATGGAAATTTATATTCTTCAAGCATTCTACTGTGAGGTGATTCTTCTTTATTCTCCTTGCACATGTTCTATGGGCTTTGTTCTAAATAGAGAAATTTTAGATAGATGTATGATTTTGAAGTCAGCACGCTTAGTAGTTTGGGATGCTTTCCCCTTTGTCCCCACATGGTGGTAACTGTCATCACTGGAATTTCTGTGGATTAGGGAACTGTTTGCAGTGTCAGACACTGGTTACAGGTGGTTCTTCCTTGTGCACCCTGGAGGAACTGACCGGTCTTGAGGATCTTGACAAAGAGAAACAAGCCAAAAAAGGTTTGTGTTTCCAAGAAATTTGAAGATCAACATTTCAGGTATTTATTTGGGGCTTAAGGTGCGCAATTTCATGTGCTCTGGAACATCTTGCAGCAGTATTCTTTCAAGTTAAAACTGCCATTACTGAAAACCGTAGATACAGATTTGATGTGTGATATTTTTAAAATCTTTTTTTTAGCTACAGAAAAGACAAATAGCCTTAATTCTGATGTTTAGTGACCATCCTGAGTTTCTATTAGGTATTGCTTTCTAGTTTACAAGGATGAAGAATGCCTGTATGAATGACAGTACGTGCCTTGCTATTGTCAACATACTCAGCATTTGAGTTACCTCACTTTTTGTGGCAGAAGTCTGAGACATTTTACAGTTTCTACTAATGGATACTACTCTTTATCTTGTGCAAGGATACCATTTCTTCTTTTCGAATGTTACAGCCAGTCTTGCCCAAGTTCTTTCCTTGGGTCTTTGTACACTCTTTTAACATCTGCAAAATTATTCTTTCTGTGACATGGTCTTAATGAAGACCCAGTGAGTGAGGTGGAAGTCTGTCCAGCTAAGTGGTTTGATTTTTAGATTTGCTGACCACCTGCAAATCTTTGTGGAAATTGTAAATGGTGAACAGAAAAAGTGACATTCACAGGCTGATTCTTGAAGCTCTTCAGAAAGTGCAGTTTGTTTAGGTGTAGCTTGTTTTAAAAAGTTGTGTAGGGATGTTAATTAAGATTAATTAATTATGAAAGAAAACCCCAAACCCTGCAGCAGTTGCATGACACAGGCAGTTGCATGTCCTAGAATCTCTCTGCTGTTGCATTGATAGCCTAATGCATATATATTTATGACTGCATGCATGACTTGTGTTTAGCTGCTCCAGAAACTCTACTCCTATTTATCTGTCCTATGTTATTCTGTATTCTGTTTTTTTAACCATTATTTCAGAATATGTATTTGAAATATGAGTATTTCCAGCTGCATGAGCTTTAAATAAAACAAATAATGATGGTGAAAAGCAACACATTTCTACTTAGTAATTAAATTTACTAGCTCAAGGTCCAAAATACTTAATAAACATAATTGAAAAACTGCAATAATTTAGACTGCAGAGGAACAAGAATGTGGCCATTCCTAGACAACACGTTGTATGTTCTTTTGAGGGGGTGAGGAGAAGGTATGCTTGAACTGTGGTTTATTCTTTACTATGTTTTGATCTTTGCGTTCCATTTTTGCTTAGTGCTATTACTGCAGTTGTCTTCTGAACTTTGTAGTGTGTATTTTTCAAATTGCAGCTGTTGTCTATGGTAGTATAGAAAAAACAACAGAAGCTACTAATAAACTTTGAACTTGTGAATTATACCAAACCAGCAGTGATGTTCTGAAGATACATTTACCATTTCAGGGGGAGTGTTTTAGTGACATTTTCCTTTAGCTTGGTGGTGTGTTTACCTTGTAGAAGGTTACACTAGATGTGGACATTTTTTTCTGTTTTGAACTTGTGGTAATTTTCCATACTTTTGAGATATACAGTCCTGAGGAATATTGTATATAGGGAGATGTGTTTGTGTATCACTATGCTGACAGCCTGTGTCTTGGACAACTCAATCATATATACATATTCTGTATATTTTACAGATTGGGTGTCTCCTTAGTCAGAATTCTGGCAGCAACTTTGTAGGTAGCTGCTTCTTATTACAAGACTTGGGATTAAACAGCTAGGGATTATAAGTCTAGTGATACGGCATGCATATGTATATTGTTCCTCTAAGGTGGGATGACACACAGAAACTCTAGTAACATCACCATTTTAAACTTGGGTTTCCTTTTAGGTAGCCTATATTCCAAGGCTAGCTGAACGAATGTTGTGAACAGTGCACTGTTGCAGGCAGGGACTATAGTTCCTAGTTGTATTGTTCTGAATTTGAGAGGCTTAAAAACCTGGCTTTAAACAGAAATTCAGCTTTAACTTAAATAAAGATGTGCTGTTGCTTCACCAACTATACAGGTTTGCTTGTGGATACATGGGATTTTAGCTTATACAGAAGAGATTTTTTTGGTTATTGTTAAATTATTTATTGCAATGAGTATCTTCTTCCCCCCCTCTCCTTTGACTCGTAAGGGAAATATGAAGCCAAGCTGTCTTGACTTGATTACTAATTTGAATACTGTTGGTAATAATCTTTACTGTAGCAGATGTGTGTAGTATGTAACTGTTTGTCAAAAATAAATCTGGTTTGGAACATGTTCTCTAAGTTTGTAACTCAGTTGCCTTTTTTTAGTCATCTTGCACTTTATCGTTGGGTTATAATTCTAATTTTGTATTCATTTTTATCAAGCAGGTGTTAACTTTTAATTTTGTTGCTATCTCCAATCACAGGAAGAAGGCAGGGTTGAGATAAATTATTTTCCTCCTGAAGGCTTGATTGACTTAATGTACTTCCCATACTATGGGAAAAGCTTGCATGTAAGTATGCTTTAATGATGGTCTTAGTTTTGAAAATGATTTGTTTCTGTTTACAGTTCCTAATATCAGATTGATTTTGAAGTTTGAACTTTGTAATGAAGTACTCATGAGGAGTATTGCACTGCAGAAATTTCACAGTGCTTGATGAGATTAGAGATATGTGCTTTACTAGACACAAGGAAATAAACTGGGCATTGTCATAGTGAAGAAGAGGCTGTACGTTAGCAGTATTAAGGGCACCTGCTGCTTTTTGGTTGCTGATATCTTTTTGGAATCTTTTGGAATGCAGGGAAAGGGAGGAAAAGTAAACTGGTTCTTTGGACTACAATACAGTTTGTAAAAGTTAATCCTTGGGGTTTATGTATAGTTTAATTCATGACGGTGTTGTTGATTATATTCCTTTGTGGCTCTATAGCCGTGTTTTCTATTTCTTCTATTTTATGAAGAAGCACTTCAAGGTATTATAGCAGATAGATATAGGGGTTTTTACATATTTTTTTCTTATATTTGTTTTCCTTTTCTTGCGCCATCTATCCTCATTGTATTCTAACATAAGTGTTCTTCAATTAGATAACACTTAAGTGGTTTTTTTTGTTTGTTTTTTGTTTTTTTTTTTTAAAAGCTCATTACTTTATGGACACAGAATACATAGAATTAAGACTCCAATTTATTTTCAAACTTGAATTTAATTATTTTTTTTTTCTTGCATCAACTTGTGATAACTACACAGGGAAAATCTGTACCTTCTGTCAAATATAAAATTACATTGTCTCTTATTGACCAAGTTATTTAGTCTAATAAACATCTTCACTGTTCACCATTGAAGACAGAAGTACTTTTTAAACATGTAAATCTATTAGATCTATAGTGTACCACAGTGGTGGTTTGTAATTTCCCCAGAGTGATTTTTGTACTAAATTATTTGTTTCTCAGTTATTTTTCCATACTTACTTGCACCAGTTCACATAACCTTTTTTATCCTTTCAAGGCTTTTACTAACGAGGAAGGAGTTTGTTGTTCTTCAACATTTGCTTTCATGTTTCCTATGGGTAGTTTTGTGTTTTCCATTTTGTTGCAGACTTTTTGAATTTGTAAACCATCTGTTCTCTTAGATATATAAGATTAGAGAAAGGCTCAACTTGTGCCTCCAACAGGCAGAGTCAGTACGTACTCTATCCCCTTCTTGGAATGAAAGAATAGGGAAAGAGAGCACTGCTTCCCTAAGAAATGCAGGGTACAGCATCAGCAGACCTGGAGACATCAGGAGGTCGTTTGTACCAAAGATGGGATGAAGAACTTTCCTGATAGGTTTCCTGTCTTGCTGCTGTACTGACAGAAAAGGAAAGATTATGAAAGGAGAGTAACAAAATCAGGCAAAACTCAGTGCTATTCCTTGCTTGACTTAGGTGGTTAAGAAAAAACTTCACTTTTTTAGATTTTGGTTCGATGTCCTTTCATGTTCACTTTGTCATGTGGAACAGGGGCTGTGGATTGAAGGATTCTTGCTTATGTGATGCTCAATTCTCATAACATTAGCATATTGTGAAAAAGAAGAGCCTGTGGAGACAGTTCTGAGAGGCTGATGTATTTGACCAGTTCTCAAGAGACTGGATTGATTTCTTGGCTAGACAACAGAATTTTTATATTACATCAGTGTGGAATTGTTGAATTACTTTATTCTGTAAAGGAGTTAAGAGGACTCAACTGATCTTGCTGCTGTTGTGCCAAGACAGGAGCCATAAATGTGTTCATATCTATAGTTTGGTAACCAGAATTGTTATTTGCTTGTTGCTGCTCAGTACAATGTACAGGGAATGTTACCTTTTTAGATCATCTGTAATGCTTAATGAGGACGCTGATTATCTTCTCCTCTCCTCTCATGTATTATTTTGAGAAAAAGTCCATTCTGGTATCATGTGTCTTCAAAGACAGACATTCGATTACCTATTTGGAAACTGATGGCGATGAGATGACTTCTCGGAGGAAACACGGGATTTTTATTTCTGATTTTTAGAAAACTCAGTACCTCAAATGTGGTAGCACCCTAACAACTGGAGAATTTTGAGGGTGCATGACCTAGCTGCATTCACCCCTCCTGGTTTGAAGTTTATAGGCGCACAGGAGGATTTCTAATCCAGTAAAATCGCCATCTAAGGAAAGTAGTTACTTCAGTCTAGTTCTTACCAATACTTTACATTAAAGATTTTAGCACATCAGCTTTCATGCCATCATTCTTTGTAAATGAGAGTTCAAGTATTCTGTAGTGCTTTCTTTGGCAGAGAAGTAGAGAACATAGCCTAAAAATAACAGAATTGTATTAAGGAGTCTCTTAGTGAGAAAAAAGCATCTGGCCGAAAATTTTGTTCAATTAAAATTTAAGCCTTATACTTACATAGTTCTGTTGTTTTCATAGTTAGTCCACTGGCTAATATGCATTTCGACCAAGAAAATAAGTAATTTTGCTTAATTGGCAGTCAGTAGTATTAACCAAAAAACTATAAACAAATTACAGAAATACTTTATGAATTTTGAATGAAATGCTGCTTTAGCAGGTTGTAATAAATAAGCTCTTATTTAATTCATAGGCACTGTACCAGAGAATTCAAGTTCCTAATTGAATTTGACTTCAGAAATAATATTGGGTTGACAAAAGAAAAACTGATTCTGCATTCATTCTTAAACTGTAGGTTTTGTTACAGGGAATAGAATCAAGACTTGTAATTGTTCCACCAAGTATGATTCACCAGTATGCTGTCAGAATGTTCAAGGAAAGGTTTCTGTATAAAGCTATCAAACGGATAACGTATTTTAGAATAGATTGTTGCTGAACAAGTAAATGGGATAGGTGAAAGGGAAGCTAGTTTACTGGTATTTGTTGAATAATGCTTTTGGCAAAACACCACTTAAATTAGCAGTTTAAAAACCAGAACAAAACAAACAGAAGAGACAATGGAGTGGATAGGAAAGAAGAATGTAATTTCAGAGACTGTTTCAAGTAGAAGTTTCTAGAAAAACTGGACCCAATATAATAGAAAGGGTTAAAGTCATCTGCCTCTTGAAGATACTGTGTGTGACTTAAATTATGTTGAATGTATTAATTAAGAAGTAGTATGCAGAATGCATACTTGACTGTCTGACTTGGAAAAAAAAATGCTTACCTGAGTCAGATGGGGCTTTGAAAGCTGGGGTTCTTAATTAGCTTTTTTGTTAGCTGTTCTGATGGATTAAATGTTAATTTAAATGCTAACTTACTCTGGTATCTCAAACATTTTCCTCATCTTTCTGTTTACTAGGCTCACTATTTACAGCCTCTAGTGGCTGTTCAACTAGCAATTAACTCCAACAGTACCAAAGAAGAAATAGCAATTGAGTGTAAGATCCTGGGCTCACCTAATTTAAAAAATGAAGATGATCGTGACAAGTTTCTGGGACGAATTGCCTTCAAAGTTCAGATGACTGAATAGCAGGAGTAAAACATTCTCCTCAAAGTAAATATTGTGTTGTCTGTTTTGTATCAGCTGGACCTGCCATTCTAGGATATGAGACCACCTTGGAGAATGTTAAGGTGGTTTATGGCGTTCAGGGTAGCATAATAATATGCTTCCAAATCGTATGTTTAAAATCCCTCAAAATAACTGCCTATCCTGCTTCTGCCTGCCCCGTTGGAACAGTGTACAGACTATAGTTATGTCATAGGGACCTGTAAATAGCTGTTTTCAAACACATTATAATTGTGACCTTTGTCCTGCTCTAAAATGTGGTTTTATCCCCCAAGTGAGTGTCTGAAGCTTAATGTGCTGTGCTATGTAAATATTGTATTGATTTAACACTGGTTTAACTGTCATATCTAAATGCTGACACAGTTATAGGTATAAATAACAAATGGTACCTGATTGACATAGTGATTCTTTTGTAAGAGTAAACACCTCCAACGTAAATTGTGTGTATGGGAGTGGGTGGGTGGCTGGATGGCTGTGTGGAGATGCCTTAAATTGTAGACTGGATGGCGTGGGAGAATTCAAATGAGTTTTAAGACTTAGTATGGATTTCTGAAAGTAAGTTCTCAACTAGTACTTTCTTGTGCTTGTCACTGTGCAAGTATTGTGTACATGTAATACTTGGTATAGAGTTCGGTATTCTAGCTGAGGAATTGAATCTTTCTTCGTGTTGTTAATTGCTTGCAATATGTGGAGCACAAATAAAATCTAAACAATATTTTAGAACATTTAGTTCAGAAATATCAATATACAACAATTTAAATTGTTTAGGGTTCTGGTAACAGTTGTGTAACTGAGCTGCTTGAAAGAAACAGCCTCACTGTGTGAATAGGCTTTCATTTTCCAATGAAAACATTTCCTGGAGAACCTGTTAAAAAAAAATGATAAAGGATTGTCCTGATTAAACATTCCTGTTTAATTTATATAATCTGTTTCGTTGCATCATTTTAACATGCTTCATGTCTTCGTCTGCTCTTTCATCTTGGATATTCTTTGTATTTTCTTATCATCCATGTAGAAAATTGATGTCATCAAGTGGTTTATAGAAATATCCTAGTGACTTGGAATGGATTACTTGCAGTTTAAGTATTTTTATTAATCAGTTGCTAAAATGACTACAAATAGACTGGTTTATATATGACTGCTACTCACATTAAACCAGGTTGAGCCATTGTATTGGGTTATAACATCTGCAGTCGCGCTGCCATGGGGTTTATATTGCTCTTCCTGAGGATTTTTGTTTGGTTTGGTCTTTTTTTTTTTTTTAGTGCATGGTCCACATTCTGATGTCTCTCAATATTAAAGACCACAGCAAATCAGCATTTGTGTAAATACCTGTATGTTCTGCTCATTAAGCCTAAATTTGTTAGTTAACATGCTTTTATGCCTAATTCTTACAGTGTTTTTTAATATTTTATTTAAACAAATTAATTGAATGATTACTAAAATTCAAGATCCAGTCTTAATGCCCTTAATGCTTTGAAAATATTTGAGGCCAGTGTAAGCCACGTCAGTGCAAAATTTCAACAAACATGCAAGCTCACACTGATGCACAGTTGGAAGAAGCTGCTCCTGATGGGACTTAAACAGTGTGTTGCACCTCATTAAAAATAGATTTATACTGATCTGCTACCACTCAGCATGCTTTTTTGTTGTTGTCTACAAAAGAAAATTTGTTGTTCCTTACAATATGCAATGGGTACTTCTGTAATAATAGCATGCATTAATACTGAATAAGAATATTCTTTCAAAATATTCCATTACTAATGTTTTAAATCATGCACTTTTAGAGCTGGGATACCTGGGTTCTTGAAGATATGACTAATTGCTTCTCTGTATATTAATACTGCCTGAAAGTATTTTAATAGTCCTGAGGGAACTTAAAGTGTAGATGTTGCATCTGAAAATGAAAAGAACTAGCTTAATGTAAAAAAATTTCACGTTTGTGTTCACTTAGGAATGGTAAGAAGTTCTGGAGAAACACTCAGTTTTCAAATAAGCTGATTTTGGCAAGGATTTCTCTTTCAACTTATCTATATAGACAAAGCATGAAATGGCAACTCTTCACCAGCACTTTACAGACAGGTAGAACTCAATAAACTCCTGTTCTCCTTAGATTTTGTAGAAGTGTGTTTTTTTAAATTTAATCGCATAGGGATTATCAGTGGGGGGGGGGGGGGGAAGAAAACTTGAAAGAGTTCAGCTATCAAAATTAGCATGCAAAATGTATGTGGGTAATGAGTCTAGCGTTAAACTATTGAATTAAACTGAACTATTTCCTTATTTTTATTTCTGTATCGTAAGCATTTGAGTGAATAAATGATCTAGCAGTCATTTATAAACAGGTGTGTTAACTACTAGGATGTGATAAAATTATTCATTTTCTTTATGTGAAATTTACAGTAAAGGTTCCTTGGACTTAATTTTAAATTATTATTAAAGATTAAATTTACTAACTCTACCACAAACCTGAAATGTTTTAACTTTTATACTGGTAAATACTTATTTGTCTTATTGGATAACTTTTAGTGCCTTAGAGTTTGGAACAACGACTTTTAAACATTGTGAAATTTCCAGAGGTTGCAGTTGTTGCTTCATGCCACCATGAAAAGCTACTTATATCCAATTCAGCTGAGGTACCTCCTTCTCTTTGCCAGAGCCCCTGCGCCGCTGCCACCCCACACATGAACACACACACACAGGGTTAATAGGACTATTAGGACAAAATTAGCTGAAGGTTTTATTTACACTGATCACGCAGTACATCACATAATCTCTTGAGAATAGATGACATTTAGCACTGACCTGCAGTTCCTTCCTGCTGGGCACCATGCTGCTTTTAGGACAGTAGTAATAAAAACAAAGGCATCCTTTTCTTTTGTACTGAAATGTCTTCAGTAGCACCCATGCAGTACAGAGAGAAAGAAAAAGTCTGGATGCAAATGTAGAGTAAAAGGAAGAGTTGTAGACCAAAGGAATTGTGAATCTGTACAAAGACAAGAGCTGGGGGTTGTGTTTTGTTGTGGGTTTTTTTATCCTCTGCACCCTGCCTCCCTCTCAGTATGAGATCTGGAAAGGAAAAATATGTTTCTCTGCACCAAGCCCTGCTGACTGATTTCCTACAGTGTTTTAAATGCAATATTTTCAGAAACCTGGCACTGAACCTGAAATTTTCCTATTTCAGGATTTTTTTTCTACCTCTCTGTGAAGCTTATTTATCATAACTTTTGGATGTTATGAGGCACATAGAGCTTGAGGCTGACCATGAAGTTTTGCATACTTATACAGAGAGTACACTTTGGTCTTCTTGCAAAATGTGGTGGATTTCCTGTGATGGAGAAAAATATCTTAATTTATAACGTAAGGCTGAACTGAAAAATACTAGATTCATCTAATGAGAGTATGTGGGCAGCTCCGAGTATAGATTTCCAAACTTCAGAATAATTGAAGCTTCAGTGTTAAGTTTATCTTCTTGCAATTATTCAGAGCTGTGACTTCCCTACTAGTGAAACATTGATCTTCTTGCTAGTTAGGCACTTTGTTAAAATATGTCAGTATCCATGCTGAATCTACCATAACATTACTGAAGCCCGTTAATGAATTTATGTTAATATGTTTCTTGTCAGTATACCTGAAAACTAGTGCTTTTTCTCTTATAGAAGAAATAATTCTGTTTAAACACCATCTACCATGAAAAATTCTTTAATTTAGACGTATAGGGTTTTTTGGCATTGTATTAATAGAATAATGAAGGCATAAGTGTGTTCAGAAACAACAGTTCAGTTTTGCCCATAGGTCAGATCTAGCTGTGTACCTGTTGAGAGTAGAAGAAACTGCACCTACAACTGGTAGAACTCTAGTCTCCCTTTGCTACTGGTTGTTGCAAACTTGGAAGTGCACTGAGGCCACTGTGCTTTCTACCTGTTTCTTTTGAAGAATATCGCTCTTTATTGGAAGCTTTACTTGTATTAGCTATGCTGGGGGGATAAATAGTTGAAGTAACTTTTAACCTCAGCTGTTTCACATGATGGGTCTGTATCCTGATGGCTGTTTGGTTACAGGTGTTGGGCTACACACCAAAAAATGTGACTCCTCTTTTACCTAAGAGCTTACCTGACTATGAAGTGAGTGTTGCTTTAGACAAAGATCCCATTGTAGAGACTTGATTTTACAGTAGTTCAGTTGCCCTTCAGTTAAAATATATGCAGTAACTGTCATTGTTTTGTTAGTACAGAGTTCCTCTATAGGATACTTTCTACAATTTTTCTTCCTGTCTAAATGGGAGGGAAGAAAATCAGAGGAAAGCTAAGCTGAAGATACAGGTTATTGTGATTTGAAGTCTGTTAGTTTGGTGACTGTGATTCTTAATGCAAAATCAGTGCAACGGTAGAGTGATCAGAAGCTTGCATATCACTGCATAGTTTGTTTGGATCAAGCAGCTCTAATAATTCGTGACTAAAAGTAAAACTTTTTTTGTCTCAGGCAAGCAACTGAAGAAGCAAATAATGGGAATTTCAAAGTTATGTTCACTAGCATACACTTAAATCTTTTTATGTGATGCGACTCTGAACAGTGAGTATTGCAGGTAGCTGTGGAAGCAGCGCCTCATTTTGATTTTGCATTAACTGAAGGGAATTGCTAAGAGTTTAATCTGCGTTTGGCAACAATTCCTTAAAAGGGCTGATAGGTATCAAAGTATTTGAAACAAAAAATGTAATCCCATGGTTAATTTTAGAAAGTATATTTAGGTGTGTGTATTATGTGTTAGAGAGGATTGTAATCTTTTGAATTGGCTTTACAGTTGTATGAACTAAAAATGTGTCCTTCAAGTGCCTAAATATTTTGTGACTTGTGAGCATATTAATGCTACTTCTATTTTTCTGACACAAGAGAGCCCCTACAGTGGTAACTCCTCCAGGGTTTATTGTCCCTAAGAAGGTATCTCTTAAACCTGCTGTGGCTGTAGATTCTAACTTCAGAAACTGCCACTTCACTCCTAATTACAAATGGGAGAGGTGCATTTACTGAACACTTCAAATACTTTAATGGCTGTTACTTAGTACAAAGTTGTCCGAACTTTTTAAGTGTTCTTGTGAATGAGAAGCAGCATAATGCATCAGAGCTTGGGTGAGTTTTAGCGTAAGGAATGGTTTTTGGTTAACTCCTAACTTCTTTTTGTTCCTTTTGGCTTTTAGGGAGAGGTTAGCCTAGAATTAGTAAAGAATCTGTAATTCTCTAAGTTTCTCTCGAAATGTGTTTGGGTTTAGAAATTGCTTAATTTAAACATTACTTACAAGTGGTAGTAAATTTCAGCCCGATTGGTTTAAATGTTTGTTTAAAACAAATCCACAGAGTAGACAACGATTTGTAACCTTAAGAAAAGTTGCACAGGTGGCTCTGCCTTCTTCTGAGGTAGTAGGTATAGTAGCAGCTTATTATTTTGTCCTCTAAGCAAACTGTTCAATAATGCATTGAGCTATTCAGTTAAAGCCAACTACAGTCACAGGTGTAAAGTTAGGAGCTTTCTGAGACTGTTCCCCTGGTCCCCCACCCTCAGCATTTCAGGTGACTAAAGCCCAGCCTAATGAGCCCATAAAGTACAGAGAAGATAGCTGCTGAAGGAAGTGAAATGAAATTGTTGATCTGAATGGGGTTCTTGACTTTGTAAAAAAAGAAGAGAAAAAAAATCTATCTCTGAAAAAGTAAAGCTGAATTCAGGTAAGTTTCTCCAGGTGTTTGGAGCATCTTGGTTACTTCACTTAATTTTTATATATACATCCTTTCAGTGGATGGTGCATTGATGTACATGTTGCATGCCGAGAGCAAGTACTGTCTCCTGATACTGAATTGGAGGAGTGTGGTCGCGTTGACAAGACTTGCAGGTTCATCGTAGCATGGTCTCATCTTTAGACTTTTGACCCTTGTGCTGTGGAAGAGAAAGGAGGTTGTGTGGCAGAAGAATGTAAGTTTTGAAAGAGGGGAAATGTTCCTATAGGTAGTTCCCTCAGTCTAAATTGGTAGCTCTGTATGCTTGTGGATTGAGGAGACCTTTTTCCCAAAGGTAACACAATAGCTCTTAACAAAAGGAGGGAGTATGTAATGTAGACTGGGCGGGGACAGGGAAGGTTTGTAATGCTTCTGTGGGTTGGGTAGTAACTTCCCTGTTGGGTATAAGGAAGCTTCTTGAAGCTGTTAAGAGACTGTTGGGAAGGTCTAAAGTGAATTATATACAAACCAACAGCATTATGGATAGGAGAAAAGTTTAAAAGGTAAAATATAACCTGGTGGTGTTTTGTTTTGGTTTTTTTTTGAAGAACTATATGATCAAATATTAGGCTCTTTAGTAGCCTTTTTGTGTAATGTACCATGTGGTTTAGAAAATGATATAGAAAAAAAATTGGGAAAACCTCAGACAGCTTATAAGACAAAAAGAATATATTTTCACAGTGTAAATTCCAGCCAGAACAGATATAGACTTCTATCACTTAAACAATTTTCAAATGAAAGAAGAGTGTGAAGCTCATAAGCATAGAAGGGTTTGCCCTGAGGTTCAAGGTGATGCATTAACCTACAGGTGAAGTCTGAAACACTTCTTAATTTATTGGTTATCTTAAAGCATACAAAACCAGAACACAGTGAAGAACAACCTTCATTACCTAAAAAACCCTTTAATGTGACACAGAAGTAATTGACCCCAAATTGGTATGCCAAAATGCCTGTAGTTTTAAGGGTTTCTTGTAGTACTAACATCCTCACTTAAAGCCAAGGCATTTCAGAAAAATAGTATTAATAGAAGAAATATCATTAGGGGCACTGTAGTAGTAAGGTACAAATTATACTGGAATGGCAGGGAAGGAGTGATAACTATGTATTAAAGAAACAAGGACTTAATTATTTTGTCTTCATGGGAAAAGTGCTATATGGTTAAATTAGTCATCAGTTATCAAGATTGTATGGTATCAAGTACATGAGATTTTAATGTCAAAATCATATCTAAGTCTCTATAGATTTTTAACCTGAGAGAGCACTATTCCATTAGTGTGGGATATAGAATGACCAAAGACGACAGAGGAGGTGATAAAACCTCTAGATCAGAATAGTTGTTTTGACCAGGGACACACAAACCACATATACTGGTATACAAGTCAGATGATGGTGTGTACTGTATTTCTTTGGCCATGCTTAAAACTTTCCTAATGTCTAAATAGCAGCACAAGGGGAGGACAAAAAAACCACCAAAACCTTTCCAGGATTGTTCTGAAAAAAGGCGCTCTGTAGATCTTAAACTTAGTTTGTGGTGACAAGCATCTGTGGGCACGCTCAAATAACTGTGGTTGACACCTTAGCCGGATTACAAATTTGAAATGTACACACTGTGGAATGTGTCTTGTAACTTTTAAAATCACTATATCAGAGTCCTGTTTCTCATGTGGGTGAACTAAAATGAAGGGATAATCATCCCAGTTTTTTCTTGCTACTTCCCCTCCTGTTCAAAGATTAGTTCTCATGAATAGTGGGAATACTTCTATTTGCTATCTTGCCTTCAGTAGTTGTGTTTAGCTCCCCAGCTAAAGGGTATGGTGATGGATCTGGATGCTGCTAATGGTTTGACACATAGGTTGAAAATTAAAGTCTGTTTTTCTTTGTCACCTGTGTTTTAGTGGATCAATGTATTTGTCTAAACACTTGCTTCCTGCTGCAGTGTAACACAGTCAAGCAGAAAGCTGCTGCAGTGGATCTCCTGTTTCCAAGTGCCCCAATGCGTTAAAGTAGGTCAAAAATTGCATAAGATGCCATTACTGGAAACTGCTGTAGGCTGACTTGCATATAGAACCTCAGCCGTGCAACTAGCAAATGCACTCTGACAAACAGAAATGCAGCCATGACTTAAAACACGACAAGAGAGCTCTCTGAAATCTCCCTAGGACATGAATGGCTGTTGGAATCGTGAGATGTCTTTGCCCCTTGAGTTCATGTTCCTGCTGTCTGCTGAGCCGGGGTTGCCTGCCTGCGCTTGTCAGAGGTTTCACATTGTTTGTGTCTGCAGGGAGCTCAGGCACAAAGCTCCTTAACTCGTTATGGATCACAGAAGACTTATTCTGTATTTTCCTGCTTATCAAGCTCCTCCTAAGAACAAACATACAGTGAAAATCATGCAAAGTTAAGAACATACAATAACTCCTCTGCTGACTGAAAAGCTGATGGTGATTAATAATGAGCAATGGGAGTTTGTGGAGACAAGTGCAGAAGTCTCTGCAGTTCGTGCACGTGGGAGCAGCCATTGCTCTTCTGTCAAACACTGATGTGCCCTGTGGAGCACTGAGCAGAGCACAGTGCTTGTGTTTGCCCTTTTTTGAAGCACTGTTTCATTGCTTCAGCGCAGAATGCAAACACATGCCTAGGTATCCAATTTATTTAGTATTTTACCTTCTTTATAGAGTTACAAAAACTTTGAGAAGGAAAAAGAATAATTCTGGAAATAGATAGTATCACCTTCAAAAGCTTATCAGTGTGTATTCTTTTTGTGGTGTGTGTCTGTCCTGTACCCATGAAGCTGGACTCCCTTGGTTAGCCATGTCTCTTGGCCCATTCTGTTTCCATGCCCTTGTACCTCTTCACCAGAAGTAGCATGGGCTACTTACCTTCAGGTTTTGTATGTTTTAAGAGTCTGACCGCTGGTGAGGGCAGTCTTCTGGTTTTGTGGTTTGTTTTGTTGTTGTTTTTCTTATTACAACTGATATTTTAATATTTTTTTCTAACACATATTTAACTAGTTGAATAGAAACAAGAAAAAACTCCCAGTTTGTGGTATTATATCCATTAGCAATCAGAGTGGGCATATTTGTCTGTAATTCTTTTAGTTCAGTATATTTGCTTTAACTGTGAATGGTTTATTAATCCTAAAATATACCATTTGATGCATAAATTTTTCCAAAGGTTTGAAATAGGGGTACTCCTCTATGAATGAATTAATGAGACCTATGTCTGAGTCTGGCAAGGATTCTTTGGACTCTGCAATTATTTATGAACACACACAATCACACAGTTACATGGGCTGGAAGGGTCCTCAGTTTTAAGGTACAAACCTGATCAGATGTCTGCGGGGAGAAGAGCTTCTGCCAGTCATTTGCTGCTCAAAGACCAACAGATACTGATCTGATAAATGCTCTGATATAGTTGACTCAGTTATTGGGCGATGGCCCGAGACAGGATAGATCTATCTCATTCAATCTTAATTTAATAGTCTTACTATATATTGCCTGACGTCAGAAAACTGTAGGTATGATCTTGGCACAACATGAATAAAGTTTGTACGCCTAGAATGTTTCCAACTTGCCTTTAGTCATGCTGATGAGATGATGAGAAAATATCAAAGGTGAGAAGGTTCCAAAATAATAACAATGAAAATCCTGGGCTTTCCAGGGGCTTGCATCAGAAGGGCTAGCCTGACTGCCAGCAGCGGTACTCATCTACATCTCATACAGAGTTATCTTGTTAGAGACAGGTGTAGCAGCTTCTTCTACAATTTTGTTAATTTACTAGTAATAATATTTAATTACTTTGTTATGGTAATGTGAAATGTTATCTTAGTGTTAAGATGATTATAATTAAAAAAAAAAAAGAGGTCTCCCTCAAAGGCTGTTTTGCAAGCACTGGATCTTTTCCCGTCTTGAAGTTTTTGTCTGCAGATTGTCCAGAGCTGCTTGTATTTTTTGACTCTACAGTGTATTTAAAACAGTTAAGGTTTTTCACTTTATGAGATTCACTGCCTATTAGATCTAGGTGTCTAGCTGAATCACTTATTTTTTACCCAATTAATACCATGTAGATTTCACACATCTCATATTCATGTATTCTGTCGCAATTATTCTGTATTACTCTGAATTTTGAAGTAACAATCTTTCTTCCTCATGGTGAGAGGCCCTGGATTTCATAAATGCAGTCAGGGAGTCCATGCAGGGACCAGTCTCAGGCGCTGCTGTGGAAGGCTTTCTAAGGAGAATAGGTTAAAGCATCTATTGGAAACCCTGGATTTTGACCACTTTTTGTTATTTTGTAATAAAAATTGACTCTTCCCCCCATCAGTGCCAGCTGAAATCACCTGGTGAAAGATACACCTGACCTTTGTGTGAGGAGGCTCTGCTGTTGCAGGCTGCTGTGAAATGGGTTTTAAGGCATTCAGTGAGGTGACGAGGTGTTTCCAGTCAAGCTTTGCCAATTCCAAATTCTTTAAAAATCTAGAATGTTTGTAAAAAGGTTGATTTAGCTTTTTTTTGCTGTCTGGTTCTGAGTTTCTTTAAATCCCATATAAGGAGGGTTCTATGCAAGTAAGCCTCGTTACTGCAAAACTCAGTCACAACTGTGCTCAGCTGTGGCTGCACTGGTGCTCCCCCCAGGCAGCCTCGCCACACTTGGAGAGACAAGAGACGGTGCTGCAGCCTCCTCCACTGCTCCTTTGTCTTGACTTTAATAGAAATTGCCTCGGACTCCAAAAAAGGTAGAAAAAAACGCACATTAAACCCACCCTTGGGTGCCCCGGCTGCTGGGCCGGGCAGGAGCTCCAGCGCAGGTCTGTGCTTGGGGCAGCTCTGGTGCAGTGGCCGTGGGCTGTTGTGGAGGGTGCGAGGGGCTCTCCAGAGTGGCAGCGCAGGTGTCAGGGGCGGAAGGGGACTGCGGGCAGGCCGCGGTGGGCAGCTGGGCCCGGACAACGAGCCACCTCGGTCACCCGGAGGGGCTGAGCAGGTCTGGGCCTGCGTGCGTCTGGTAGAGCTGTAAAGAGGAGAAGGCTGTCAGCCTGTGGTTCCAGGTGGTGTGTTTCCACCACATTGTCTGTGGGCGTGGGGGAATATGTGCAAAGTAAGTGATAAGGCAGGTGTGAAAACTCCAAATGTGACCGTGTTTTCTGGGAGATGAGCGTGAAAAGCCAGCTTGGGAAGTGCTAGGAGAGTGTCTGGTGCGATTGCATGGCACCGCGTGTTTGCAGTGTGGCGCAGATGTCCTGCCTGCCCAGGGCAGCAGCCTGTGCTGCCTCTGTGTCTGTTCATGGTCCCAGTCGGCCTGCAGAGCTCTGGGGCAGCGGGCGCTGTGAAGAGCAGACTGAGCTGGTGAGCACGTACCGCTGAACACCAACAAAGCATGGAGAACCAAATACATGGTATATCCCAAAGAAAGGGATGCAGCTTTTGGAGAGGAGAATAATGTGGCTGGCCTGGTCATAAGTTGTTCTGTGACAGCAGATTTAAAGCACAAGAACTGTCTGTTAACAAAATACGTGAACATGCAAACCCCTCTTTTTCTGATACTTAACTGAGGAGTGGCCTTAAAGCATGCTAGCAACAGTGGAAGTTCCACTTCTTTTTTTTTCCCTCAAAAAAAACCCAACAACCCTCACCTTTATCCCAGAGCAGCTTTCTGTAGGGTGCAACGTGGGCAACTGCAGTGTGTGAGGTGGCTGTGGTGAGTTCACACCCAGCCTCACCTTGCAGGAGCTTGTTCTTGTCCGTGCCCTCAGCCTAGTCCTGTTACAGAGCTCTGAGTGCTGTTTCACTTCATTCTGGAAGGCCGGAGGCTTAAATTTTGTGCAGGTAAATGCTATGACATTTTCCCATCATTTGTGTGGTTTACTCATTTGAAATGTTTTTTAATTCCTACGGGTGCCAAGAAATCTGTCTTTGTGGTGCTTATTTATAAGAAATAACTTGTTTATGCCAGCAGCTGCTGGAAAGATGTAGTCTGCTGCTTTTTACCTACTATGCTATTAAACAGGATTTTTATTTAATATTTGAAAAATAATGTAATGCTGATGGATTAATTACATGTAATATTCGTGTATTGTCATTGCTGCATAACCTGGACTTTAATGTCATAATGATGAAAACCTGGGTTAGCACAGGTCATTTGAACCAAAGGAGTATTGGTCTCATGGTTTCATGTATCATAAAACAATGGTGCTTAGATAATGTTGCGATTTTGTAGCTCTGTCTGCTGCCTTATGCTGGAAGAATATGAACCCTTCTGCTTGCCAGCACTTCTTCCTTTTGATGTCATCTCATTGTTGCAGGTTTTTATGTCACTGCCTGCTCAGCCGTGCCAGGGACAATGGTTTTCAGTTCTGGTTCGTGGATCTGTGAGTTCTCTGCATGACTGCTGAGGGATACTCGCAGTGTACGAGATCAAGCCTGCAATCTGTTGTGCGGGTGGCAGCTGTAAGAGCTTGCAGGCAGGAATGCAGGCCCTTCAGCAACTTGGTTTTTTCAGTATGACAGACTTGTTTTAGCCGTTGTGACAGAAGTACTGTTTATCCTGTGAAATATATAGGAATGGTTTGCTGTGTTTTGTTACCCTTGAACGGTGGTTTCAGCAAGGGGACAATCCCAGTGGTGTTAGGTTTTTGAGCCTTTTAAATGATACACAGTAAGAAGAAGGGAATAGCGATTTGGTACTAAGTAGGACCCCGGGGCAGGGCAGCGTTGCTGAGCCGAAGGGCGGGCGCACAGCAGCGCGGCTGAGCCGCGCTCAGGAGCAACCTACACGAGTCACACGCACTCAGGGACGTTACTCGTGACAGCGGGCTGAACAATGAACTAGTGTGCACGCTTATCTCCTGTCCTACACTTGGGCTTGAGACAAAGTTTAATGAATAATAAACCTACACAAATTTGGTGGTTTTCTGGTTTCCCTGAATGTTTTCTTCTAAGAGAATGTCTGTAATTCAGCAAAATAGAATTTTAAAGGCTATTTTTTTAACCAAGGAAAAGATTTCTTGTCTTAATATTTCTGGTGTTATTGTTAGCACAGAGCACCTTAATGCTGCAGCAGTTACCATTGCTTGATTTCTCTTTTTAGAAAACATATGGAGTTATGTGAAGAAAAATATAGAAGTTTGTATGACGCTATCATATTGGACAGTCAAAGAAATTCTAACCAGAATCACCAGGTAAAAACACAGCACAAAGAAACAAAGTAACTTAAACCAAAACCCCGTCCTTTTGGATTTTTTAGAGGCGAATATTTATTCCAACCAGTTTCACCATAGCTCAGTATTGCAGAATCCTCCCAGTAGCAACTTATGTAGCACTGACACAAAATTTAATTTAATTTAAACAAGCGATTCCTTATTACTGAGATAAAGACTGTACCCTCTCATTCCTTCAGTTGTGTTTCTTGCCCATAAAAAAAACACATAACGAGGTTTTAGATAGTTATTTGGGGCTAACTAGAATTTGCTAAATCTATTAATGAAAATGCCTTCCCAAATATGCCAATGCATTTTAAATGAAAGGGGTCTGTGCTGGAGTTTCTATTTATTACACATTTACAGTTCTCCAAGTGGTTTGCTATTGTCTTTTAACCTTTACTTTCAGCTGGCTTGAGATTAAAAATATTTAGTCATGAGCCTTGATATTTTTATATTTCATAGAGTTGGAAAACCAACACAGATGACGAAGAGGGGCTGTGTTTAGTGCCCCCATAGTTATTATTGTTTGGATTCTTGCTACTGAAACATGGGAAGGTGGTTGGAAGGCTGTAAGTTCAGAGCCCATAGGTGTTTGAAGGGTGTCCACAGGACGGGGGGAGGCACACAGAGGAGATGCTCTCAACTCCCTCCTCTCTTCAGTAGAAGGACATCATGCTTTTAAGGAAACAGAATGAGAGAGCCTGTGTGAAACATGCATTCAAGTTGATGTGACATCGATTAGCTGTTCCAAGGCCTCTCTTAGGTATAGATGGGGTGCATGTCTTGATGAGATAGGGACAATAAGATTCCTAAACATTTTGTGAGTTACTGTGTCAAAATGTCACAATTTCAGAAGTCCAGCATCTTTCCCTGGCTAATGATGTAGTAAGTTTCTCAGAGTGGTAAACTAACAAATGAGGCTGCAAGTGCTACATTTTTATATGTATTTTCAAAACACCAAAGGATGCAATATTTCCTAGACATTAAATCAAAGAGTAGGAGATTCCGTTGTTGGAGGTATTTTTTCGTACTGAGGTACACATACTGTCAACATTAACTCTTAGCAGCCTTTTTTCCACAACGTTTTTTGCAAAAACAAGCCCAGTCCTGCTGCCTTGAAATTCTTTTATTCAGTTCTTGTACAATGAAGTGTTACATGCCTGCTCACAGACCACTGGATGTTTTTCTCCCAGGCGTACATAGTTTTCACTTCAGTCAGCGTTGTCTGCTCCCCACCCCCATTTTGCAATGTACAGTTCACACTTGCAGCATTTTCAGTAAACATTGGATCAAATGAGTATACAGAAATAGCTTCTTCTATAAAATTTCCATTATAAAAATAACAAGATTTTATTTACAAAGTGTTTGCTGCTTCAAAGTAATATTTCCTATCGGTTTAAATATACTATTTGCTAATGCCAGTGTTCCTATTGGGAAAGTAAAACTTTGTATATGTATTTTTCTTTATACCTTTGTCAGTGTTTAAAGCACATATAGTACTACCACATTCTTTTTTACACTACTCCTAGCCATGTACAGTGTGGTAGTAGAAATTAACACTATTTGATCAAGACAAAAAATCAGTGTAGCTTAATAGCAGTGTTTCTGCAAAAAAAAAAAACTTTAGTTTATAATTTAAAGGAGAGCAATCTATGGAGAACTCAGATATATGCAGGAAGTTGTTTAAAAGATGAATGGGCAACTTTGATGTTTCCAAAGACTCGGGAGTTAAGCACAAGGGAGAAAAATTTCTGCCGAAGTGTTTGTGTGACACTTTGTGCCAATACGTATGTTGGGGGAGGGGGAGAATAAGAGTGGATTAAAAAATTAACTAAAACTTCAAATCCCATATAGTTAGCATCCTCATAAAATGGATTTGTCAGTGCTTATTTTCTTCCCACCTACCACATTTACAAACCCTTCTTTGAGTTCAGCATTGAACGAGGTCATAAAGTAGCTTTCTCTGTGTTCTCTTAAAAAAAAAAGTCTCCATTAATTTAAAAGTTAATGGACCTTCAAGTGGTTTCTGCATTTTAAATACAAAAGGAACTTGCTTCCATGCAGAGTATAGATTTTAAAAAGTGCTGCTGTGACGGGGGGACAGATGGATGGATGGACCTGCCAGTGGCTCCGTGACATGGGCTGCGCACGTCAGCGTCAGCGCAGTGCCAGGGGTCGAGCTGTTGCCAGACCGGACAGAAGCGGCAGCACTGCACTGGGTTACAGCTGACACCGCGGGGGACACCAAACACAACGGCTGGGGCCGGGGCCCCAGGGTGTTATTTGCAGCCAGAAGCTGAGGAATGAGGATGAACTCACACCCATGTTCTTACAGGTTGGTTCAAAATAGGATCCATTTTTTCACGGTAGGTGCTTGTGAGATACAGTGTTGTAACATTTGCATATATTCTCTGAAGTATTCTTCATATATACAGCCTGGCTTTAGGGACCAGGGAGTGTGCCAGAAACTTGTGTGATGGGTTGCGATTCAGCTGGTGTTTTTTGAGGGAAATTCTGGGAGATCCACTTAATCTCTCATTAGTGTAACCAAATCTACTAATTGTTAAATTTACATTAGGGATTTAACAAACCCACAAAAAAAAAAAAAAAGACCAGTTTTGTGGACTTAATCTTTTATGGTCAATGTTTTAACATTTGTGGCTGTTCAGAATAATTGTTTGTGACCTAAAAATGTCAATGGGAAGGGCTCTGGATATGTGGAAGTTTTTTCCTCTAGAGCTGCCTTGGTCTTAGGGCTGTGCCGTTGCTGCTGCATGGAAGGCACAAGAACCAGACAGTGCTAGAGATTCATTTCTGTTTCAGCCTGGATAATAAGAATGGGCTAAAAAGAAGTCACACTTAGAGACCCATTTTGTCTCGGAAAAAGCTTCCTATATACTGCATAGATTAATTTGATTTATATCTACAACTGGATTTAAGTTTTACATAGCTGCATCCTGCTATCCCATGGTGTTGATATATCTAAACTGCCTAGGCCTGCGAAGCACTGATTATTTAAGAACGGCATTTAGACAAGTCAGAAGATGAAGTAGTTGCCACTTACTGTAGCCAATACTGAGAGCTGCACATCTGGGCTGCTGGGAGGTTGCTGTATCTGCTTGGAATTACGGCCCTCTTACAGAGACCCTGAGCTGATCCAGGCCAGCCCGCTTCTCTTATTGGAGAAAGGAAAAATTAAGTTATTAATTTGCTCCATATTGTTCCTAAGTGGGGGCTTTCTCCTGGGATTTGGACGGTTAGATGTTTCTTCTGCACAATTCTGAGCAAGGATTTTTTGTGTCCTGCAGCTTAGGCGGATATCCTAAATGTTGAATTCTTGGGTACTGTCAAAACAGAGGTAAGCAAGGAGAAATGTTGGTTTTGGCTGATCTTTGGGGTAGGCCAGACAAGGCAGGAGTATTAAAGATGTATAATGAATATACACTCTCTGAGCAGCTGCAATAACCAGTGCCTCCCATCGTTACTGTGGGGCTGCTTTTATGAGCATTTCCTCACCGAACCGTCAGCACCAGCTGATTTGGGAACTTGGTTAAGTCTAAGGAATGAGAGTTTCAGGAATTTTTGTGGTATCAGGGTTTGGTTATATGAACACCTGCCAGCAGAAAAATAATTATTTAGAGCTGGTAACATGCTTGCAAGAGTAGATCTGTGATAATCAGAAATTATAAATGATTTATTAGCATATTGCCTCTAGACATAAGTCAGAATTGAAGAAGTAGCACATTTAAAATAAAACCCAAACTCCATAAACAGACCAACAGTCTTTAGCCTCTTCCCTGGCCATCAGCAATGCTGCAAGAGGCGCCGTTTCCCAGGGCTGAAGGTTTAGACGCCTTCAGCTGTACAAGATACCAGGCCTTGGAGTAACTCAACTGCAGCATTTATTTCTTTAAAACTAATTAAGCTTGTAGTAAAGCAGAAGGATGTCACCTCAAAGTATGACTATTACTAGAACTTTTTAAATAAAAACTTTTAAATGCTCATATAGTCTTTTCTCAGCTTCTTTATATCTGGTTATTTAAAATACTTATGTCCCTGAGAGAGTCTTGTAATGAAAAGATATAAATTAGGTGGGTTGGTCAGAAAATAACTTGTTTTGTTTGTTTACTATATACCATAGCCTGTGGTTACTAGCCTTGTTTTTAAATGAATCCAAACCCCAAATGCCTTTAACTGCCCGAAAGGACAGTCTTCTCCACAAACTACCTGGATATTTTCAGCTGAACAGAGCCAATTAATTATAAAAATGAGTATTTCCCAGTGTTCAAATGTGATTAAGTTTCAGCTGTGTGCTTAAATTAAAACGGTGGATATGGTCAGAAGAGCGAGCACCTGATGTTTAAAACCTTACCTGTAGAATTCTAAACTCAAGCATTTTATGTACGAACTTGTTGGTTGGTTTGGTTTTTTTCTTAAAAATTAAGATGTGGTTATTAGGCCTTTTTACATAATGTTACTTCAGGCTGACTTGGCTGACCAGCACAAGTCCTTCTGTGGGTGTTCTGTGTACTCAGCAGTTTCCAGCAGCTCTACAGGATGTGGAGTATTTTCAAGCTAGAGTTCAACAAACTAACCAAAACCCGTAGCCAAAATGGAGTTGTCTACAGTGTGGCGTGTACTAGCTTTAAAGAAGTTAGTTAAAATCTTGCCTTCACTTAAACTGGTATTAGTTTTTAAATATACACACTTTCTTAGATTGGGTGGATTATTGCCATTAATTCCAGTGTTGAGAAGACTGGCACACCTTAATACAATTTTAAAAACCAAAATCCACAAACATTATGTCAGATTTCCACAGAATAGAAAAATGCTGTCTCCCACTCAATTTCTTTTTTTTTTTTTTGGTCTAGTTTGTGCTGCTGACAAGTTTTTCCAAGTCAAATTTAGATTTTTCAAGCACTATAAAGTAAGTCCAGAAATGGAGCTGTTTACTGCAATATATGTAAAGCATTTACACACAGTATTACATTGCTTGCAGCCAGGTGCCTTCTGAATGTATAAGCATGGAATAGTGTTCCAAGACTCAGAAACATGACATGCATGTAAAATGTGAACTTTGTCTTATAAGAAGAGATACCATCTAGTACCAGTTGCTACTTGTTTCATACCAATGGATGTCGAGTGTTGCACGAGACATGAGGGGCTGATGGTAACTGAATAGAGAATGGGAAAACCAGTCGCGCTGATAAGCGTTCAATTCTGGCAAGTACCTGCTGCTGCTGCCATTAGCTTAGTGGGAGCTGTGTGGCCGCTGAATATTCTCAGTCCCTTTGTTGCTCATAGCTGGTGAGAGCTCAATTCAGATGCAGTGGCTGCATTTTGTGAGGTCTTGCATGTACCTGTTGGGTTTATTTTTTCAATATGTCAGCTAAGATCGACAAGAATGATTGAAAGGCTTGCCAGAGGTCATACACCAGCCACTAGGGCTGGTTAAGGCCTAAAATTCTCCTGGTTCCCATAATAAGACCACAGTGCTTTAGTTGCACTTCATTCTCAACTGGAACTTGGCACAAAGAATCCCGAGGAAATAATTTCCTTTTGAAGTATCTTTGAAATGTTCTAACTTGTTTTATCCTTTGTATTCAACTTCATAGTTTCAGAAAAATAACTTAAATAGTTGGTTCAACTGTCTAAATAAATGTTATGTGCTCCTATATTATTATTGAAGAAGGTATAAAGTTAAATGTGCCCCTAATGTGGTGGGGAGGGGGAAATAATAACTTTAGAAAATGTTCCCCTCTTTAAGAGTTCCTTAGGATCCTGCATGTATCAGGTATTTTTGATCTGCCTTCTCCAATACATGCTGATGAAAAGTTTTTAAGAAAACAATGGGTTTTTAAGAATAAAGCAATTATCTGTTTAAGTGAAATGTCATTCATGAAGCTGATAGTTCCATAGTAATATGCCTGGACAATCTGTTACCTTCTCCTCCTCTTATTTCACAAGTAAGCCACATAAATCAAGTGCATTGACTCAGCAAGAATATTATTTATTATTTTGTATTTGTAAAGCTTTTCTTCCTATAGAGGTAGTGTTACAGATTTGGTTGAAGTGAGGTGGTGTAAATCCCTTAGTCTGGCGTTGCCTGTGAGCACAGGACAGTCTTAACAGTCTTGCCCAGAGGGTGAGTAACACGGCAGGCAGGTAAGAATTCTTTTAATTTGTGCATTTGCAACTTGTTTGTGTAAGATAGGTCCAGCTCTTGACTGAGCAAGTAGAGCTAAATAATGGTGCTGCCCTGTCTCTCAAATGCAGGAGTTCCAACCACCTGTGAAAAGTTTCTAAATTTTTAATGCAAACATGCAGGTGTGCTTATATAATCCTCACGGTTTTACCTGTCCCATAGGTAGCCAGGCGTGTGCTAACTCCTGCGCAACAGCCAGGGAGCCCTCCAGCTGGAGCCTGAGCTTACCTCACTAGCTCGGGCTTGCTGCCTGAGTGCAGGTTTGTCTGCAGAACTGCACGTGGGCGCACCCCACACTGCGCTGGAGGAACGGCCACAGCACGCCAGGGATACGCGGCTCAAGCAAATAACAGGATTACGCGCTGCCTGATCTCGTACCTAAATAACAGAGCCAACATCACGGAGCTCTGAGAGCGAACACACTGGTACTTAGCAGCAGGTCAACTATTTACATGCAGTATAGAAACTAAAAAGAAGTATCGCTATTTTAAACTGGATTTACCTAATTAAAATAGTTAACTTCGAGACTAGTTAAAATACTGGATGTTAGAACACCATGGGAAGAGTACATCTACAGTGTATTTTGCTTTGGTTTTGGGTTGTGTTTTTGTTTGTTTTTTTTTAAAAGGTCTTTATAATCGGCTGTGATGTTAACTACAGAAGACGGAGCCTCCTGTTGCAAGGCTAATTTAACAGTTCAAATGGGATTCACGTTGTGCAATTTTTGCCACAAATTATTTGGAGAAGTGGTTTGGATACTACTATTTTTCAAAGGCACATCAAGGTGAGTGCCACAGGGGTTCATTTGAAGCAAGTTAGTTTATCATAATCCAAGCTGACAAGAATGCAAAACATGAAATGATGGGTTGTTGAAATGTAATTTTTTTCATAAGAGCCTCAACCTATGACTTGCCCACCCTGAATTTGAAAATACTGCTTGAAAGCATGCTGCCTGAGATCCTTAACATAAAGGCCTTCTTAAAAAAAACAACACATGCTATAAAATCAAAGGGATTACAGAGTTAGAACAGTAAAGGAGAAGCTATACTGGATACACTATAATATAGAAATACAATTTTTGAACTTTTTTTTCCTTGAAAAAAGCTGGTGCAGAGAATACTGCTGTTTTTATCCTGACAGTTTAATAATGGCTAAGAATAATCACTTACTTATAATAAATTAGATCTGCAGTATAAATGAACATATGAACCTTTCAAAAGAGACATACTAGTGTTTTAGAGTATCTAAAATGGATTTAAACTATTTTGAGATTCATTTAATCACTTGCAATTTATATTACTTTAAGAATCTTCTATACAGCAAGTTGAACAGAAAAAAGCAAACATTCTAACAGCCCCTTTTCCCTAGAACAATTTTCATATAAGATAGTCTTAAACAGCTATTTTAGCACATTCGCGTGTGCTCTCTCCCCCTTTTTCTAAAGGTAGCACAGCCAAAAGACAATGCAAGAATTGGCATTTGTTGACTGACTCTGTTTTCTTCACCATCTGGTAAAGATAAGGGGAAGACAGACTTGAGACAGAATGTCCCAAAATGGAAAATGTGAACTTGATGTTTACTTTGCCAAATCTCCAGGAACTTAGTTCTTTTCCTTGGTTAGAGCTGATAAAAACCCACTTTGCTCTGTGTCTGCATGTCGCCCTGTGTTCGGTTACAAAAAGTTTTCAGTTTCAGCTGTGGATGAATCTGCTTTGAAGCTTCCATTTTGCTTCACTGAGTACAGTGGAAACCAAGGCAAGAAACTTAAGTAAAATCCGAACAGGAGCTCCTGTTCAGGATATTTATGAGCAGCATTTTGTATATTCCATTTTCTACTGTCCTTATTCTGGGGAGGAAGAATCCTCATCTTCATCCTCTTCATCTTCATCATTGAACGAGCATGGCGTTTCTCCCCGTGACTCAGAGTAGCGTGATGTTGCGCTGCTGGACTGTTGGCTGCTAGGGGCAAGAATCTGCGCGGTTGCTAAGGCCACTTCAGCATCCAAACACAACCCTGGATTCCCACTATCAAAACAACAGAAATGTTGAAGTTTAGAGGATTTCTTATTAAGTTTTAAGCTTTCTTTTTGGCCTCAGCTTTTCCTTTAATTAAGTAAAAGCTACTAACAAGGAAAAATCCAAAAGCTTTACATTTAACACAGCTAATAGTTATGAAAACTGCTAAAATATTGGAAAGTTGCTTAAAGGTTATTGCATGGCCTTTTTTTTTTTGGTACTAGTAGAATTGCTCAAGCTGAGGAAAGCTTAAAGAATCAAACTATCACACTTTTGTCAAGGCACAGAAATGTTTGGAATATTAAATTAAACTATGAAATGCCATGAGGAAGAACCTGTTCCAGAATAATCTTTCCTTCCATTTTTTTAAGGTACGTGTAAACTCCAAGCACCATATGGTTGTTGAGGGTTTTTTTTTTCGATTGGGTTTTTGTTGTTGGTGGTTGTTTGCTGGTTAGTTTTTAATTTAAAATTATTATTAGACTCTGTGGACTAAACATCTTTCATGAAAGCTTAAGCAGTAGTGCATTTAGACACTGAGTATTCTTTTGTAGTCTTCGGAAGTATTATACTGTCAGGCTTTTTCTATATGTAATTACCTGTTTGTAGTTCATGCCCAGGCTGGAATTTAAGGTTAATCAGAAAAACTCCGCTTTTAATAATAAAGGCTTGGAAGCGATTCTGTTCTTTTGAAACACAGATACAAAATAGCTAGTGTGTTCAAAATTCAAAGCATGTTGATTTGACCTTTGAAATATAATTATACAGGAAGACAGAATAAGAGACTTTTTAAAAATAAAAAAAATCAACGATAATAGAAAACATCTCATTTCCTGCATGTAAACGGTATGAAATAGTGATGGTACTGAAAGTACCACAAGCATATGTTGCTATCATTGAATAAAAACAAGATTTTTATTTACCTTGGCTTAGCATCCGAAGTGCCTCCTGCTACCTCTAACTGAGAAACTGCTTGTGCTGAGCTTGAAAGTAACCCTTGGTTAATCCATGAAAATCCTGCAGACATATCTAGAAGACAGCGTAATTGTATTTACAATAGGTACTGAATTTTTTCTTTCTTCTACAATCTTAAACTTTGTATTCTCTTGACAGTGTACTGCCTAGCACAGGGACTGTTTTAAGGAGGTTGTCACAGCCATGTAAATTGCCTCATTGTCCATGGGGATTCACAGGCTACTTTGTCTTGTGCTGTGGAGACTTGTTAGCAGAGGCTTTGGAACATGGCACAAATCACTAGATACTGGCAGCTTTAGGGTGATCTATGAGGCTGGAATAGACAAGAGTAGTTGAATATGCACATAGCTGGATGGCTTTCGTTAAAATTGCCCTAAATGCGGGTTTGTTTCTACAGAGAACATGTTCTGACAGTCTCCTGTCTTCACAGGAGGAGGCCAAACCATGTGGAATGTCTGTGTTGTATTTAGGTTAATGAAGTGGATTAGAGATGTATCAGTGTTGTTTCCTGGTCTTTTGAAGGGGTGTACCTGTATGTACATGCTTAATATTCTAGAAGAATAACAAGTCACTGCTAGTAATCTTGTCTTTTACTAGCATTTTGGGATAATAGCTAGTCAGTTGTGGTTTTTTTTGAAAAGCAAGGTAAAGTATGGATTTTACACATAAGGCAGAAAGAAGGTTCATAGATGCACATCCCTGCTTTATACTTTAGTTGCCCTACATTTCTAAATTTTATTTTGCAGAGGGCTCTGAGGAGCCAGGGCAAAGAGGAAGTTTGTGGAAGCTGGGGAGTTTAAGAAGCCATTTGCTGTCTGGAAAGGACTGTCAAAACAGAAGGCTGCCTACAATGAGAAGCCTTACTACTTCTAGCAGAGCAGAGCAATTACTAACAGCTACACTAATGAACCAGGGACAGCAGCTTGGAAAAACTTCCAAAGGTGGTACAGTCCAATCTAGAGTGGCATCCTTGTTATGACCTAGACATTTCTTGCAGGAGATACACTTGGTAGAGATTTGTACTTCACATGAGAAGGCTGTAAAGGAATACCCGCGCTAGCCTTGAGTCATTGATGCACAAGCAGAAGTGCTGCACAGGATTACTGATGATAGCTGGACGAGCTCATTCATTCAATGGATACTCTTATCTCTTCAGTTCCAACTCCAGCCCACTTTCCAGTCCAGGCTTGTTATGCAGGTAGATCACAGAGCACTTCTTCGTGCAGGGACAAATAACAAGTGGTGCAATCTAGAGGTCCTAAACTGCACCACTTTCTCTGCCCACTGCCCTAGTGGGATACACACAAACGGGATGGTGTTACTGCAACTATTAGTGCCTCAGGACTTCTATTTCCTGCTTTTTCTCATCTGTAGTCTTCTTTCTAGGAGTGAAGACTCAGCTGACGAAGGTAGGACTTGGTTTTACATTAAATACCGGTTATATATGCATGGCTTAAAAGGCACAGGATGTTCCTTTGGATATGGTTCTACTAGAGTTTATGCTTATCTCAATCAGTGCCATATTTCTTTTTGCCCTCCTTTACACTTGAACTATTCTAGTTTGAGTCCTTAGCTAGATAGTTCTACATGCTACATCATCAGAAACTCATCTGCCAGATAAAAAGCCTGCAGTTTTGTTCCCTGAACCAGCTCATTAAGAGGGCATAGGAAAGTAACTGTGTCAAAATGAAGAAATGGGTAGTAATGTGTAAATAGGAGTATGACCCTGGGATGCCATCTTAATCTGTTGCTTAGAAATAACATTGCTCCTTCCATGGTAAGAGCTGGCAAGTCTTGTGGTTGCAGTGCAGTCTGTTGTGTGTCCATCACTTTTTCTGAATTACTGATTTAGCTAAAGCAACGCTTTAATGATAACTTTTAGTATAAGTTATAGTTAAGCTGCTGTGTTCTGTACTCCTGCTCCCTTCTGGGAAACAAGATCAAATCATGTCAGTTTTAGAAGTCTGCATCAACTATGAGAATTGAGCAACAGAAAAATGTGTTACAAACATCATTTAAGATAGATATAATTTTGTTTATGGTATTACTGTGCCTAAGCTTCTGCTGATTTCAATGGCAGTCAGACATCTGAGGATCATACCAATATAGTACTTAAAATACATATTAAGAAAACCTTAACTTTTTTGGTAAAGCATCATGAAATCTAGAGAAAGCCTAGAAGACACTACTTTTATCAAGTTAGGGCACTTGAAGAATGGCTAAAACACATGATCTTCCTGGAAAGAAAATCCACTAGTAAGGTGCTGGTACACACATCAGTTCAGCAGTTCCAAGCAAATTATTTGGTATGTTTAATGCAACTACAAGTTATTTTTTTTTTTAAGAAAAAAAGCTGAGATGGTCCAAGATTTGTTGTCAATTTTAAATTTCTTTCATTGAACTGGTTTAGACTTGGATTGTTTCAACTGTTTTCCAGTCCTGTTGGCAAACATTACAATACAAACTGTTGTTAGTGTTTGGAAGTCATTAACTATCTGCTAAAAAGATGATGAGGCTACAGTCAAACTAACATCGTACAGGAAATTACCTGCTTAGGACATATTAGAACAGGACTGGTTTCTACAGCAGTTGAGTGAATGAAGTCAGCTAGTGTGGGAGAACTTTAATCTTGATTTTGAAAATATTACTCAGTGAATAAATAAGAAACTTTGATTTGCTTTCCTTGTATAGTAGTAATGGAAGCTAATGTACTTAAAAGTGCTATCAGGAGAGCTGTGGAAGTAACTATAAATTCTAACACCTGGTGATGAGCCTTCTATTTCACTACTCTTGCAGTGTAAGAAGCAGTGTATAGATTGCCAAGGTTAAAATGAGGAGTTATACTTAACCAAAAATATGTAACCAGGCAAATGCTGGCTTTTCAAATATTGTGCCAAACGTTTAAATCTGTTTCACTTATTTGTCAGTTACTGCCACCAGGAACCTCTACCATGCAATTCATACTCTTAAATGTAGATTAAGTTGGAAGCAACAGAGAGAACTTTAAAATAAATGTACATACTCTATTAACAATGCTTCTGGACTCGTTTCTTTCAGAGGCTGAAACAGCTGAATGTAACCCATATCTGAAGATTACATTACTTGCCTCCATGCATTTTGAGTAAAAAATAAAATCAATACATTTCTTATGATGAATATTCTAGGTAGGTTTCTGGCTGCTGGCCTGCTAACTAGGGAAATAACCCTAATCACAACATTCCTGAAGAATATGCAATCTTAGAACCTGGTTTTGTCTATTTTCCTTAAAACAAAGTACTATAAATAGTTGTTTCTCACTTGCACAGGAACATCACAGTTTTTTTGCCTTTAATGCTTTCAATAAAAAACCCCAGCAGCAGTACATTGGTGTGGCTGAATTTTTTTCAAAAGAAACTAAAAGGAACTACTAATCATTAGTTTAGACATGTAGTTTCATTGCTTGATCTTTAAAAGCTGGTTTTACTCAGTAATAATGTAATGACACAGGGTTCTATTGCAAATGTAAGGAAACCCTTTCCTCTGAAGATAAATGCAGATTTAAAATGAAATAGAAATTTTAGTTTGCTCCTCGATACATGGGAGCAATGAAGTGACCTGAAGATTGCAACGCTATTAAGAGATGTGGGTTCTGCTCCTTTCCCCTTTTTTATATTGTTAGTAAATCACGATGTAAATAATTTTAGTTGAATGAATCTGCAAGGAACAAATCAAGATGTCTTCCAACCTCTCTTTTTGGCACCAGTGCAGCCTTATGAAGACTTGGTGTGTAATTTCAAAATTGACTGAAATTAAAATACGCAATCTTAGTTTTAAAACCCATGGGACAAGGCGACCAGGAAAACACAAACAAGTGTTGATAAACTAAGCACATTTGATGTAGTTTGAAATGTTAAGGTATTTAAAATGTACTAATTTCAGTGAAGGTAACTAAATTCTGATTTATATCCAGCAGTGTTTTGACATCATGAATGTTAAGCAACTGTTTCATTCTTAATTCCCTCACATAGTAAAATCAAGAATACAAACCAACATGTCCAGCTTCCTGACTACTTAGCTATATTTTTCTTACCAAAACAAAATAGCATTTTTAATATAAACCCTGCATTTAAAATATCCTGAAGATTAAATGTTGCCAACAGAAGAGAGCCAACCTCAGGGAAGTTTTTAAAAAATTAAGTCAAATATTTGAAGTTTCCAACCTCCCTTTGTGAAAGACACAGTTTTATACTACTGTAATTTAAACAAGACCAAAGCCTAGTTAGTAGAGAAGTCGGGCAACTTCCCTCAAAAATGAAGGTCTGTATTCAGTAATTCATCGGGTAACACCACCCAATGGTGGAGCTCACCACTCACGGACTGAGAGTACACCGAGAGCGTGTCTACCTGGACAGAGATGCGGAGAATTCCCAGCGGAGCTCACCCTGCCTCAGGCGAATAACGTGCAAATGCAGCTGGGTCACCTATGGATTACACCCAACCAGTTCAAGACGCTCTTTTTCTTTCCTTTTCTTCCCTAACTTGGGAAGAGCTGCCTTCTTCCAGTTTGCTCCTCCACACATCCGCAGTTATTAAAAATTAATACTAACCCATGAAAACCTGTTCTTAGTGTCAATTTAGTTAGTTATTTAAGAAATAATTTCTTCATAATGCCGCTCCCTCAGAAGTTTGTTGTTATAAATCAGTGTTAATTAAGTTTACAGGACAACTGTGATAGTTCTTCCAAAACTAACTGTAAAATAACTCCTTTTTGTACGAACCCTACTAGCTTCCATACATTTCAAATGTTACACACTTATGAGGTTAGTATCATTAATTTTGTTCTGTTAACTAACATTATGGATTTGATCAGGAACAATATTTAAAAGTCTCCTCTAACTTACCTGTGATGTAGCCTTCTAAAGCTTTTGGCACCAGTGATTTTGCAGTTCTTAGGTCCTCAGCTGAACATTTGCCTGCCTCAAGCCCAAAGGACATTCCCATTCTCTTCAGCACCTCACTGTCATCGTGAATCTCAAAAGTGTTGTCGAAATTAAAGAGGTATTCAAATCTGCATGTAAAAAGTCAAAGTGAAATGGTTTTGAAAAGAGCACAACTATGCTTTTTTTTGCCTATTTTTCTTTTATTGTTTTTTTGGTATGCACTGAGGTTAGTGTCTAGATTATTCATTACCTGTGAAGGGTCCTCAAGGAAAGAAAAAAAAAAATCAACTGCTTTTCCTCTTCTGTTTCTGTGACTGGCAGGCCTACAGGATTTAAAATGGCACGTTCTCAAAGTAACTTCACCACTGCAGGAAGAAAGTCTAACATTTTCTACCTCATTAAACAGATTCAAAGGGGAGAGGGAGGCCTTACTGAACATGAACCTTCTCTTGTACTAAATCCAATACTTTTAAAGGTTATCTGCACCCGTCACCAAAATAACTATTTTGTTTTTCCTTCTTTTACATTTCACTTCTGTTCTACTGCGCAACACTCCTCCTGTGAACTGACCTATTTACCTTGGTAGAACTTGGCTTTTTTGCGTGCAGCAAGCAATGCAGTCTGTTCAGAGTCCTGTATGTTTACAACCTACCGTTCCTGCTGCAGGACTCTCAAAATGTGTTTCATTGCATATAAATATGAAAATAGTGACATCATAAACTTAATATAGCTTTAAGAAGGCATCTAGACTGGCCTTATGCTGTAATCACAGGCTATTAAAAGCCTGGACAGCACTAGTACAAGGATTACAATATCAAGCCAGTTCTCAGTACTTCATTTTCTACTGACGAAACCTTTATCCCTGGAAAAGCAACCCATCCATGAGGTACAATCTTTAAGAGAGAACTCACTGGTGGGTCTTCCTTCTAGGCCAAAGAGTCCATGTGTTCCTTCTGTGAAAGCCTTTTCATACCTTCAGGCTTTCTTGATACCCTCCTGTGTGTCTCTCCTGATTATGCTACACCCTTTCCAAGAACAAGACAGCATATAATATTCCAGATATAAAAGACTGCACATACCTGGTTTTACATTGTAGGTCGTCTTTACTGTTTTTTCTAACAATTTGGAGCATTATTTTGGCTGTTACAGAGAAATCAACTTTTGTTAAAGCTAGGTCCAGGGGCCAGTGCTGTGTATGCAAAGTTTGGGTAACGTTCCCGTCCCTTTCCCATGGTAAGTGCAAATTTGATCAACAATGAATTTAATCTAGATTTTCTGCTCTTGCAGGTAATTCTTTCTCTAAGGGTACAAGGGTCTACTTCCTACATGTTTCCTGTAATGTATAGCATTGTGTCTCCAATGGCGAGATCATCTGCATTTCCTGTTAGAGATGTTCTAATTTCTGATACTTCTGTTGCATCTGAATGTGTGTTTAAAACTAGGTATTCTGTTTCCTTTTCTTTCTTTTCTTAAGATGTACAGCATTTATGTAGAAGCACCATATACACTAAATTCATTTTTTTCTGTTCAGGTTCCTCAGCCTTTCAACATAATTTTTAACTTCTTCATTCTTCTCTGAAGCCTGTGCTTTTCTTTACTCCAGCTTCAGAAATGTCATTCCCAGTATGTTGCTTGGCACTCTCTGCCTTCTCAAACTCTAAACAAAACTTGCCCAATAACCTCTTTGTTTCACACATGAGAAATTTCATTCTGTTCTGGCTGAATAAAGCCTGTTCTTGCATAGGAAAAAACTTAGAAAACACAAGCTTATGTTCCTCATGATGCTAAATCCCCCTGATATGTACCTTTTTTTTCCAAGAAAGTATTTTGTTCTGGAGGATCCTCTGTAAATAAAATTTGAGTGGCTAGTGCTGTGAGCTTATCTGTTCATGGGACTTTCTAACATCACCTGCTGCTGCATCGGAGATACTGACCAACCAATGGTTTATATAACTGTTTTTCAGAAGAAAGGCAAATGGAAGCCCATTACAACAGTGAGTTATTAACTGAGGTTGAAAGCAACTGAAGGGCAAGCACTCCACTTGACCAGTGATGGGATTAGGCAGCGCAAACACTCTCCAACATACTAGAGAATCTCAATTCTCCAAACTGAGTAACCACTTTTGCCAACTGCCTTATTTAGCAGATCAATGTACCAGTGGTTTAAACACTAGCAGTTTCTGGCACTATCTGTATACCGCTGCTGCCACTAATCAGTTGCACGAATAAAAACCGCAGTGGAAAGCTTGTTTAATTTGGGTGGTACACTTAATGATCTCCAGATGACAGTAATACTGAAGCTCAGTTATATAAACTGTAATATCAACAACTTAAATAACTTTGGTGTGCTTATTTCTAGTAGTGGTGTTTTCTTACAATTTGAGATCGTAGAAGCATGTTACACTTCTCTAGATCCCAAATGCCAGTTTCATCTCTGACAACTTCAAAGCAGCAGTTCTGAAGTTTCAGTATGAAATTGTCCAACTTCTTAACAACTTGAAACCTAAATATAGAGCACTGTTCAAAAGTGCAGTAAAAACTAAATAGCATGCCTATAAAAGAAGAGTATCGTTAAGCCAAATCAATATTGATCCTAAAGTTCCCAACTTGCTGAACTGCAGTGCTGATGGGAATGTTCAAATGTTTTGTCACAGAATGTATTTGACTTTCGTCTGATTTTCTACAAAAATTCAACTTTTAATAGTATTGCTTTTTTCGATGTAGGTGCTTAGCTTACTGGAGACTGTCTATTTTTGCTGTATGTTAATTGACTTGAAGTTCAGTATGGGATTTGTATGCCATAGAGTGAAATCTGTATAATCGACAGTATTAAAGCAAAGCCAGCTATTTTCAGCTAATAAACTAGTTGTGATCTGATTAGCAGTTAACATAACAGTGCATAACATAACATGAATAACACAAGCACCCAGAAGTACCTAAGTGGAAGATTTTCAGATTAAGGTAAGAGTGCAATTATAGCAATTTGCTTGCAAAGGCAAGATTTCAAATTTCTATATAGTTTCCTTCCTTTTTTTCCTTCTAAGAGCTAGGTACAACCTTTTTGCTATTAAAAGACACTTTCAAAGTTGTTATCACCTCTAGGATGTTACTTTTGTGTCACGTGAATCACCTTGTGTTTCTGACTAAATACATTTATGGCATATGAGGAATAAGAATTCAGAAGCACTAGCACATGTCTTTACTAAAAGTTAGTGCTGTCCTAGTATCTAACTTGATTCAGTTATCTCTTCTGTGCAGTAAATGCTCTTTGAAATGTCAGTCTAAAGTACCTTCTACAACAATGGAAGGCAGCCTGTTTTAACTAGTGGCTGTAAAGCAATGTTGATAAACTTATTCCTATTACTACTGCAGTTGCATTAAATATCAAAAAAACAAAACAAAACACCCCCCTGAAGTCACAGTAGCAAATTTAAACACATAATTGGTAAACTAGAAAAACTTATCTAATTTGTTCAAAGAAAAATTCCAGTCCACAAAAGAAATAAAAATTGATTCCATAAATACTCACTTATCACTTGATATGCTGCAGTCTATAACTGTTCTTTTGCTAGTGTTGACTATTAAGAAAGGCAGCTGTATTGTTGAGTTCAAAGCTGGAGGGCCTTGATTTTGTTGTTCATTTTGCTGATTTCTTTGTACCAAATTTTTGAATGCTATTTGCTGTAGAAAGAAAGAACGATCACCGACAATAAAAGACACCAATGTTTCCAGCAAGTGGAACTACATAACTTCTATTTACTAACTCACTCTCAATACCCTCAGTAATTTTCTGTCAAAAAGTAAGTTGCTGCCTGACCTCTTTACACTAGTGAAGCTCACCAGGAACACGAGTTAAACACAAGAGAAATTTTCCATTAAGAACTACTTAAAGAAGGGAACTCTGGGGGGACTTGGAGTCAACAAAAGGGACTCAAGAGTTAGTTGCTCCCATTGCTACTAACATTGACCAAGCTTCAGCAGACACTAACAGAACCTGGTGGCATGCAGATGCAGCATGCTGTTTGACAATAGGTAAAAACAAACCAGAAAGTGAGGGTAAGAGGTCCCCCTACTAGAATCTAGAAAGGTCACCAGTGTGAAACCTTTCTCCCTGTATTTCACAGCTGCTAAACAAATCTAGAAAGAACTTCAGAAGTTGTAATGTGTCAGATTTGCGCTTGATGATTTCTATTATCAAAGTAACTAAAATTAAATATACCTGCAGCAGCAGTTCTTGTAGTTGGGCTCTCTTCTGCTTTATCCTTTCAATGCGCTTCTGTTTTTCTATCTTAAAAAAATAAATGTAAATGCATCAAAATAATTACTTAGTTACCTTGTATGTTCCATTGTGTCAAACTGCGCAGGCTTTAGAGCTACACCAGTGTGCTAGCACCAGTACAGAACTCCGTGCTTGCATTATTGTAAATGGTGGTGAATTCCATAGCATGGTAATTAAATAGAACAAGTCTTTTTGGCCCTACCCATTTGTCATATATTTTATTATTTTTTTCAAACAGATTAATCGCATATTCACATGAGTTTCTCCATAAAACAGGTCTGACAAACTGTAATTTCTTTCTTTGTCAACAATTTAAACTTACTTCAGTAAAGAAGCAATTATTACAAGAGACTGTAGTATTTGCTCACCCATTCCTCTTTTGTATTGTGCTGAGTGCTGATTAGCACCAAACTACATACTTGCTTAAGGGGCTGCTTTGGATTGTGTGGTTGGGGTTGGTTGGTTGGTTTTGTGGATGTTTTTGTTTGTCTGTTTGGTGTGGGGGGGTTTTGTTTGTTTGTTATTGTGTGTGTTGTTTGGTTTGGTTTGGTTTTCCCTCTTCCTGCCCTCCACTCTCTGGAATGCGTCCCTTCCACTGTTCTCCTAGTTGTAAGCTACCAGACATCAATGTGTGGAGACCAGGATCAGGATCAGCACCTGTATCTTTCCAGTGATCTCCATTTTTTGTTTGGACTACTCAGAGAGATTCAGTTAACCTTACAAGATTTCAGCAACAAAAAGGGGGTCAAGGCAACATTTTGTACATGAGCACACAATCAGTTTCTTGCAACAGCGTTGTTAATGCCAGTTTAGGGGGCAAAGCTATCTTCAGCCTAAGTCTGCAGTGTCTGGGACAGCAACAGTCCTGCCAGTAGATGCCTACTGACACTGCAGATGCAGCCAACCAACAAGATTTCCAATAATGTTCTGGGGCAACACTAAAGAATTGGACAGTAGTCATAATGTTTAAAAGGTATTTTTCCTCATCATCCTGTTGGTGCCAGCACTTTATCAGTGCTCCCCAAAATTTTAAACTCTTACAATTACATTTTCATTCAACCACTGAAGCTGTATGATGCAGTCTTTTAAAACTTAGCTGGCCTAAACCCCCCTATTTTATTTACAATGTTGCTTTGTGGTGGTTCCCCCCCGACACACTTCAATGTTTAAAATGCTTCCTTCAGAGCTCAGTAGATGACTTTTTTTTGCTGGGTCAAATACGTAACTCTTAAAACCAATAAACAGTACACATATAATTTAGACATGGCTTCTATATAACAAGGTTTTTGCACTGATTTCTCATTTTTGTACTGGTAATCTTATTATAAAATTACACTGTAAGAAGAGTTGGCACTTTATACAGCTTTAAAAGCAAAATTAATTTTGATTTTGAAACCAAGAAAATGCAGCTTCATATTCTATTCTCTTCTATTACGTCATACAAAGCAACATTTTAAGGAAATATGCCTGGCTTCCATTTCGTGCGTATGTAATTAGAGCCTGAAACAGTGAACTGCCCATGATCATGGTAGATGACACAATGAAATTCAAGTTCCATATTTGTAACAATAACCTATACTGAAGATAATGCATTCACATGAATGCATGTAAAATTTATCCAAAATTTTTTTACAAAAAGAATCCTGGAGTATGGTGATTGAACATATGCTTACTCCTTGGGTGGATGTATTTTCCAAGTTGCTGTAATGGACAAGGATAGTAAAAGCTTTTTTTTACCACATTTAGAAAGAGAATTGATGTAAATGAACCTGCACGAAAAATTATTCTGTGCTGGAGAGGCCTCCCGCCCACCTTTTGAGATATTTACTGTCACAAGTATCACAAATGTAATACATATTAAGATGTATTTACAGTCATTACAGCACTCTGCAGTAAATACAGTAACTTGTGCTTTTTATTTATAGAGCATTTGGCCTGAAGGACAAACAGTTGTGCACATAAATTCTGGCATCCCTGCAAAAGCACAGTAACTCTTAGCCTGCTGGAAAAACAATGGAAATAACCAATAAGTAAAACTTCATTTTCCCCTGCCAGTTCATAACTACTATTTGACATCCTAGCAGGAATTATTTCTCAGTTTAATTTCCTTTGAATGGCATTTCCAAGTACAGACGTAAATAGAAAATTGGTCTGCTTTCAAATGTATACCATTTTGCAAGCATAACGGCACCATAAATTATCTTGATTTTCTTCTGGTTAATTCAGACTACTACAGACTTTAATCCTCAAATTGATGAATGTCCATTTTGGAAGGTAAACAGGCTTTTTTTTAACTTCATGTAATGTATGCTAAACAGAACTGAACTAAGTATATATAAACATATCCTTTCAGTATATTCAGATATCAAAAGTTGTATTTTCATAGTGTGCGAGAATCAAACCCAATCAGGTTCAAATTGAGAAAAATGCCTGTTCTGAAGTAGAGCAGCTCCAGTACCACAACCTGTGACCTGTGCAGAATTCCCCACCTACTTCACTTTACCTCTAGATTCTGACATTCCTGAGCAGAGTTTGTAGGAAGGCCGATCCATCTGATTTCCTTCTTCTCCTTTGAAATTATGTTCATTGCCATCAGGACATTAAGGGCATCATAAACTCTCCGTCTAATATTTTTCTGATCATAAGCCTGCTAAGAAAACAATGGAGCATTAATTAGCACAACAGAATTCAAAGAGGAAAAAAAAACACTGAGCACATCCTTCATAGATATGTAGAAGATAAAATCCAAAGTTGCAGTTCAAGTCAGTGGCGTTAAACATCGTGCCCTCACCTGCGTTGCTACCTGGGCGCCACCTGAGCGCGTCTGGTTGCACATGGAAGCTTCAGGTCTGCCTGAAGCCTTGGGACAGCAAATTCCCTCCATGGCACGTCTGTTACAGTAGAAAAGCCTGACAAGACCACATATGGTGGGTACAAGAGTAGCCTTTTTAAAAAGATAATTATTTTCACAGACTTCTCTGTTTTATGTCTAATTTAGAGGGAGTTCAATTCTTCATTTTAGTTCTATATTTTTAAATATCAAAGGATAAGTCTTTATATTTGGGTAGTACTTAAGTAAGTGAAGGTTAAGTATGGAGTGTGGCAGGACAGCGCAGAAACTGGAGGGACAGAATTCCATGATAAACCAGACAATTTTGCAATGGTATAACAAATTTCAACACGTATTTGCTTACCGAATCTGTAGCTGGGTGGCTGTTAGAATTTGTGAATTCTGATACCAGCTCATCAGCAACTTCATTGTATGAAGTCGTTCCTTTGCGCTGAACTTTTTCACATACTTTCATTGAAAAATGCCTCAGGCCTTTCCCATTTTTATCTCCTTTTTTGCTTCTCTTACTGGAAGGAGAAAAGCGATTATTTTAATACACTGAATGTTAATAAGCTGCTTTGTTCTACAGCAAAATGTCTACCTTTTGCAACAAGAATCAGGACTCATGACACTATGTACTACCGAAACGAAAAATAAAACTGTTCTGCTTTTTGGAATCAGTTTATTGGTTTTTTACAAGTTGGCAAAACAGTACTGGTGCCCCTTCCCCTTTGCTACTTGGCAGATGCTTAAAAAACCTGGATTTTTAATTGATCTCTAGGTAGTTTCACAAAAGAGCAACCAAAAAAGGGGGGGCAAAACTCACATGGTGTTTATGTGCCTGGAAGCCAGATTTCCAGGGAACTCTCATGTTTGTGCTTAAAATAGAAAGACTCAGACATCTCTGTTTACTACACAGCAGAAGGTACCTTAATTCTCCTACCCACCAAGTTTAATATCTGTGCCATCATATAGTTAAGACTGAGAGTAAGTACATATTCACCAGTTTTTATGGTGCCAGAGTTAATAACTGGTAAGTGTCAGGGTTACTTTCCATTCACTTTCTTCCTCTAGAAAAGCAAGAGCTTAGATAATGGCAATGGAAAACAGCAAGAGCAATTTGTTTTATCACACAAGCTAGAATTGGATGCATATTTTTAACAGAAGCCTTTAAAAAGCTTAGCGCTGTGTTTTGTTTTGTTTTAAGTTATTGTTTTACAAGTTGGTTTGATAATATATTTCAGGGAGATCAATTATGTTACAGAAAAAGGTCTAGTTCTGTCGACAAGCTAAGGAAAACATTAAAATACAAGAATGCTTTTCAAAATTTTGAATGTATTTAAGAAAACTGAACACTGGAAAGACAGAAGAAAAGGAAGAGTGGAAAGGAACACCAGAAGGTTTAAAAGAAACACTATCATTTCTAATTCCTATGTAGTTATTCAATGTAACTCCTGATAGGTAAACAAATAAAACCACCTTGAATGCATTCAAAGAAATTTTGGAAGCAAAGAAAAGATCATCTGTTTACAAGTATGTGTCACACAGAAAAGCAGAACAATCCTGTTTCTGAAGATGTGTTTTTCACAGCTCCCACTCATCTGTAGCAGCAAATGTATTTTTCAGGAAGTAATGAAGAGTAATAAATTATAACTACAAGAAATAACATACAAGATAGCTTTTACGTGGAGGAGTGAAAACTGCTGAAAGTGGGAACTGGTGACCAATCTCTCTGAAGGGCAGATCTGAAGAAGTAAAACAGGTATGACCATTCAATAATACTCACCTTTCTGAAAAGTCTGATTCTATAAATTCTCGAGTCCGCTTTCTGTCCCTAAGAAAAGACAATTCAAACTTAGATTAAAATAACATTATATATCCAGACGAAAACAAATAAATGTATTTGGGGCCTAGCTGGGTACCAATTCTTGCTGTTACACGTCTACTGAAAGGAGAAAATAGCGCGCACATACACACACACACACAGCTTGACAAACTTGCAGAGAAGGTGGTTTGGACTTCGGAGATTATCTGAGCTCACTGCCAGACATGTTCTATTCTCAATTTTACCATGCTTTGCATATGTGATTTTAGGGAAGCCAGTTCATCTGGAACTATAGAAAGTGCTGATATGAGCTAAATAACCAATTCCCATCAAAAAGGAGATGCTGAGTTCCTTTGAAAAATTCCTATTTAAAATTCCTCCATATGGAAGAAAAATACCTTTAAACAGCACATAAGATATATCCTATATTTTCAGGACATTGAATGTTTTCATATCTTTAAACAAAAAGCACTAAACAAGTTCACATGAGAGCTGATGCATACAGAGCTGAAGAGAGATATTCTGAAGCAGCAGTAGACGTGAACTTCACACAGGAGTAGCAGTCACCAATCACTGCTAGGTTCTGTGTTGGTCTGTCTATTAGCTGCAGCAAGCAGACTTCAGAAGTTGCATTCCAAACTTGTCTTTTATTCTTGCAGTCAATAAAATGCACATTGCTTGAGAGCCATCAGTCAATTACTTCACGTTGTCACCCTGTAGTTTCAAATCCAGGGTTCACAGCAGATACTTACGCAGCTAAAAACCTGATGTCATGAAGGGCGCTGAACAAAACCGATGACAAGCGGCATGTGTTTGGTTGGGCAATGGGCAGCTCTCGGCAGCAGCAGGGGATTTGTGACTCTGTCCATGGTCCTTACCGGCTCCAGCTGTGCCGCGGGGGTCTGAAAGCAGCCACAGGGGCGGGGGCTGGCCCAGCAGTGAGGGGACAGCTGGCTGTCCCTGCTCAGTGTGCCAGGCTGGTACAGGTTGTACAGAGCTCTGTGAATGAACATGCTCTTGTCTCATTTGATTTTGGAAACAATTTGGAATCAGTGAAGACGAGTAAACGATGGATGAAGCGAGGAGTCTGGACATGCAGTCCTCTGGAACTGTTTTCAGCAAGGGTTTGCCACTTCAGTTCAGCAATACCACAGACCCTTCCTCACCTCTGATCTTCAGATGAAAATATGAGCTATTGTATGCACTTCTGCAGGGATCAACACTGATCAGTCAGTCTGGAGAACATCTTGCTCCTTTTTATCACCAAAACAATAGTTAGTCTCATTGGAAATACTGTGCCTAGAGTTTTGCCAGTATGCAAACAGAGAGATGGTGCTTCTCCTTGATGGGTGGTTGATGCACTGCAACTATGCTTCTCTCTGGAAATCTCCATCACCTGGGTCTGGATGAAGCTTAAGAACGGTAATGGGCTCTGATTCTCTGGTGTAGCAAGCTGTGAACAAACACTATAGCTTTTGCCTCCTCTTGGCACTGAAAGAACTTCTGCCTGGCCTCCACATTTCACAAAATTTGCAGAAACCAAGTAATATTTGACAACTCCTTTTTCAAATAAAATCAGAACTACGGGGATTCAAAAGGTATTTGAGGAGATAAACACATAATAATTAAAAATCCACTCTATGGTGGGAATATAGTGACTGGGAAGTAAAAGCCTGTGACAGTCCTTGTTTACAGCACAGAATGAAGAAAGTCAAGGTATAAACATTATACTCCCATTTCTGCCATGTCCTGTATGCTCCATTTACCCATCTCTAAAGCTGAAAAGGTACTAATGACACTGATCACCTGTTTAGAAAAATTCACACAGATACAGAAACAAATTACTTTGTAGTTTTCAGAGGCAAAGCACTTCAGGTGTCTTGAGATAGCTCAGCAGTACTAGTATTTAAAAAAAAAAAAAATGAAATACTGTAAAGACCAGATTTCCTTAGAAGAGACCAAGATAGTCATGTTACTCTGGAGTACCTCAGAACCCCATGAAAACTTGTTGCTACTGTAAAAGAGTAATAAAAATACAACATTCATTACATTTTAAAATTTCCATAAGAGATTTATTCTTAAATTCTTGAAATGTTTTTGACAGTCCCTACCCTGTTGGCACCCACTGATATGCTCAACAGCAAAGCTACTTGGATATACCATGAACTTACAAAAAAAAATTATAGGCGGCTTTTAACAGGACTCATGAATTTGTGAATCTCCAGTTTCACAAAGAAACAGTCACTGCCAACAAACAAAATTAAAACAGATAGTGAAGTGACTGGTGCTTGTACTTCTGCGCTGACATGCTCCAGACATCAAAAATGCATAATAGACCAGAGAGCATACTTCTTTTAGTTGTGCAAGAACTGGAAGCTGTAACTCAACATACAGATATAACAGTGTAAATAAAGGAAAAAAATCAGAACAGATCCTCATCTTTAAATAAAACGAAAGTCTTACCCTGGGACCCAGCCAGAAGCTTCCGTTATGTGTGTCTGTGTGACCATTGTTGGAGCTGGGTTATACGGACTTCCAATCAGAACACTCCCTGAATTGGTCAGTCTTTGTGATGTGCTTATGATCTATGAAATTTAGAAATAAAAAACACAGCTCTCTTAAGAAAACAGAGGTTACCACAGCCCAAAATTCATATTAAGCATGGTACTGAGAAAAAAATAACAGTTCTGTACCACATGCAAGTTGCAGTCAAAATACACACAAGAGATGTCATCAGAAGCTCTTAACACATTAAAGTAATTACAACGCTGTGAATTTTTCAACTTTTTGTACCATATTACTGTATTATTCATATGGACAAGATCTAGAAAACCAGAAATAATTACTAGGTATGGCAGATAGGATCTGCATCTGTATTCATCTAATTGTTTCTTTGAAAGAGTAGGGTCTAAGCAATTTATTGATCACTGTAATCAATAAAACGTGCTTTCCAATAGATTTGTCTCTTGCAATTGTCTGTCTTTGGGACCAAAGGCTAAATACTCCCTGCCGTTTCTAGCATTCACAAGATCTAAGGCATTCCGGCAAGCTAATAGTACAACATTGAACCTAAGGAGTTAAATGTGAAGTCTGTACAATACAGACAGAATTTACATTTATTCAAACCCAGTGAATTGTACGTATGTACAATGGTTGTTACCACTAAGACACTTGATCTCAACTTTTAAATCACATCTAAGTTCATTCCTCAAGTTAGGTTCCCTAAGGAACTTAGTATTTAAAAATGAAACAGTATGAATTAGTTAATCATTAAACACAAGTTAAATTATTTTGATTCCGTTATAGTAAGATTCAAACCAAAGCTTCCTGGACAATGCCTTTTTTTTTCAATGTTGTTTCACTTTACTCTATTTGTTAGTGACATTTTGAGTACCTACTGTATTAAACTTTGTAGTGTCTTTTACAATTTAACACCCAACACCCATGTAAGTATAGGGTAGCTACTTCATTTAGTATCCATCAATATTGTATAAACAAGTATAAAAAATGCTGTCTGCAGAATTTCCCATTGGCTTAGTTCACTGAGCATTATTTCACATCCCTCCTGAAACCACATTGTGATGACAGGTATGTATTTTTTATCTTAAAGACATAAATTTATCTTATTTATTTTTGCAACTGGATAGCTTGACAGAAACAAGTGAAAACAGAAATTCAGGAAAACCAAAACACAGGTACAAGTTAGATATTTTCTGATTGATACTGAAGAACAAAAGATCCCTGGCTGGCTGCTCAACACACGGCATGCAGGCACAGGATAGGTATCGACTTACATCAACTTCCTGCTACATTGGTTTAAAGTCAGAAACATTTTGTGACAGAATGATTAATTTTTTAAAGCTTTAGTTCAGCACTGATGTTACAGTGGTATGTGAGAATCAGTAATGCAATATTTCAATTAAACATCAATCCAGCAACTTTTAATATCTATTTCTTGCAACACTATCAGAACATTTATTTGCAATATGCATATGATTCTGCCAGCATATGGTGGACGCATGTCAGGGAGAAAAGATTTTAAACATTTTGCACGCCAAAATGGTGTTTCACCACATCCTGCCCCCCGAGGTTTCACATTGCTCTAAATCACAGATCAAAAGAGTATTTTATGTTCAATCTCCTCATAATTTTCTTGTGATGACCGCAGTAACAAACTGAGGTGGCACAATCAGCTGGGTTGTTTCAAGAGTGGCCTGTCCCATGTCCTCTGTCCCCTGGTGCCACCTAGTGGGGTCAGACCCGGCTGCTGCTCCCCAGACTGACCCCTGCACCCGCAGAGGAGCCTCTGCCCACAGCTGCTGCCACAGCTGCACCTTCGGGGCTGCAGAGACACAGATGTCACACCTGTACAAACCAGTGGAGCTTTTTTGTGTCACTTTTACATTTACTATTGAGTGTTTGCATTCACAAGAAGTCTTACACTGAGCGTTTGCAAAGGATTAATTCCATCTTAACAGCAAACATTTTTGAAGTGTGCCTGGAGTAATCACATAAATGCAGTGCATAGCATAGACCAGAAAAATAAAACCTCATCCTAATTTAGGAAATAGAGCAGCTGTAGGATGTGTTAAATCCTTGTAATTAAGCACAAACATTTTATCAGTAATACTTATGCTGTTAGATTTACACCTACAGACGGAATCTAAAGCAACTGTAACAAACACCCATACAACAGAATGCAGCCCACAGACGGTGCCGATTTCACTGTTTGCACAGCCATACCCCAAGGGATCCAGCTCCACGGTCACCGCTCAGCCAGCAGCCCACCCACCAACCCCAGGGCTGTGTGCTGGTTTGAAGGACCTGGTGCAGCCACAGGGCTGTAACCTACAGTGGTTAAATAAAGGCAAAAGCCCCTCAAGGCAGCAGGATTTTTCTAGTGCAGGTGTGATCTAAAAGGAGTGCAAACATTTCCACTACTGAGAACTTGTGAGCATTCACTTTTCAATGGTCTGGCACACAACACAGCTGTACACTGGATGTCTTAGGAGGCCTGTGTTACTGGCTCTTTAATAAAAAAATGTTTTCTCAATACAGATCTATCTTTGTAAAGCAGTAGAATAAAATAAAGTAATAATAAAATAAATAAAATAATATGTGTCCACATCACACAGTAGCTCTGGCACTGCTACCTGCTATAGCACCTAAACTATGAACTAGGGTTCATTTAAACCAAAAGCAGGGCCCTGAGAAGTCACTCGTAAGAGTAGGTACTGCATTAACTGACTGCTCTCCCCTGTTCTTGGCTATTATTTATTGCACTCACAAAATACCTATGTTCTAGTAGAACTACTCCAGTGGAATGCTATAGGGCACATGCTCCAGCAGTACTTGCATCAGTACTGATGCACCGAGGAACATGACTCTCTGGTAGCCAGGCAGTGCCTAGTGCTGCAGGCAGGGAGAAAGCAGCTGGGGGGTGGCTGTAATGCTGGGCCTGTCTGTCCAACCAGGATCACAGCCATTGAAGAACAGCGATGACTGCTGATGTGAGAAGGACCCACCGCAATTATTTATAAAACTATCAAATGGTTCTTGTACTCAGACTAAGTGCTTGGCAAGCAGGCATCAGGTTACTAAAACCAGTTCACTGTATTGCCTACAAAAATAAAATAAAATTTTTCTCAAAATCTGATCTAAAATCCCTGGAACGGCAATATATGCTCATACACAGTTACCATCCACAGGAAAAGACAGTTTTAAGAAGAGTAGTTTCAACAAGTTAAATCTCCAGGGACACATCAAGACATTTATTTACTCTTTGGCAACGCTGAAAATTTTGTGGTGAGAACATGACTCAAAATATTCAGAGAGTATCAATAACATACTTTATGAGATTCATTTTTCTTAATATACTTTTGAGTAATGAGTAAAATGTCAACTGGCAAAGTTGTTTCAATGCCACTCAAGCCAGAAGACGGCTGTCCCCCAGATGCCACACAGGGCCGTTGCTGGGAGCGGCGCTGCTGGCCTGCCAAACTCACCGGGACCCGCCAGCTGGCTCTGCAGCAGCCCTGCACCTGGGGCAGCAAGCTGCAAGTTCCCAGCACGGCTCACAACCTTGTGTGTCATGTTTCCCTATCACATCAGCGGGAAGTGGCACAGCTAGTTACAAGTTAGCATTAGCAAAGTTACAAAACTTACCATTTGGGGTCCAACATTCACATTGACTGGTCCTAAGGTTTTTGGCAAAATCTTAGTTGGGGAGTTGGTGCTGGAAACTGGTAATGTGATTATTGAAATATTACCTAAAAAGAGCAGTAAAAAGAGAGTTTTAAATTGCTGCCTATTACCTATGAATAACGCTTTGGCTAATTCTCACATCATTTTAACATTCTGGAATCAGGTTAGCTTTTTTGTCTTGTACAAACAACACTCTCACATAGTAGCCTCCTGACTTTTTAGCAGGAATCACAAGGACACCTCACAAAACTACACCTTCATTAGTTCACCTTTAAAATTACATGTTAGTATTTTATTTCCAGAAACAATTTCTTCTTGCCTAAGACAAAGAACACACAGCCTGCCATACCTCAGCATTAAAAGTTCAAATTAAAGTCAGCATACAAATCCTATTTATAATCATAAGCATGTGTACAAAATATTGTATACGTGTGTATACAAAATATTGTATCTTTTAATCATTCCTCATCTGACTATCCTGAAGTATTCTACAAACACCAGTGATGTAAGCATATAATAGCCCATCGCTGAGCAGATGGACTGAATTGACACCTTTACAGCTTTAGCTAAAGTAACTGAGCAGGGCACTGGACATCAAGATAAAGGCAGCCATCCCAGCATGTTCTCATCCCAAGATGTTCACCTTTTTTGTGATCCTGGATTGCTTATGGATCTAATTCATCCTCTATGCTGAGAGCCTCACAAATGCTGCTGCTCCTCCTCTATTCCACATCCTATCTTGTGGCCTTGATTATTCAGACTTAGTGTCTTAATCAAAACTGTCATACAGCATTACCAGTAGCCCACAAGTGTTCAAAGTCGTGCACACAAGCTACTCAAAGTGGTGAACACACTTATCTACGGACACCGTGGCAGCAGCAGCTTCTGTTTCTATGACAGTTTCAAAGCAAGAGAGCTGGGAATCAATCAGTCAAATGCCTCCCCCCATTTATTCAAAATGGAGACAAACAGTGGTGGGTCTGGAGGCAGAATCTGGAGGCAAATATAAGGAAGAGCCACCACTGCCTTACAGTGCAGTCATCTTGGGCCTAGCTGTGCTCATGAGCCATCAGGACAAGGACTGGCTCTTGAAGAGCTACTGATGCTCTCCAACAATAGCTGACAGAAACCGGAGGCATCTGAGGTGACAGGTTCCTTCAGAAGAGCGCAGAGCCCAGAGCTCACCCCACCCTGCCCTGTCCTCCTACCGCAGGACCTGGCCAACACTCAGCCCAGCCCAGATGGCCCCAAGCTGACTCAGGGGTGTCTGACATCTCTGTTCCCTGGTCTTTTCCCATATAACTTGTTCTTCTCCACTGTCCACTTTTCTCTTCTCAGTTGGTCCTGAACTGTCGTCTTATTTCAGTACACCTATATTATTCCATGAGGTAACTGGAAAATCAAATTCAGTGTAATGTCTCTGTAATACAAAGCAAAAGCAATGCAATTGAGAGAAAAAGAATACTTAAAGAATCTTCTGTAGCTACAGCACAGAAGTAGAAAAGATGTAGACATATGCAAAGAGATATGAGAAATATTTACAAGTTGAGACAAGGATGTTCTAACATTCTGTGCAAATTCCTTTGGCATCTGAGTAACACTACTACTTAACATTAATTTTTCAAAAGGCAGATCTGTATCTGAGAACATCTTCAGAAGAAGCTTGGTTATTCTTTATTCAATAAATTGAATAATTTATTCAGTTACCTAACTCACCCAGAAAAAAAGAACTTGTAAGACCTATGCACTTGTAACCCCACCCCCACAGTAAATCCTCGCTCTATTAGGAAACACTTTTCGTGAGGTAGTGCCAGAGTGCACAAGATAACAGTAATTCATGATTTACATACACTGTGTTCACATTTTGAGCTCAAAATAGTTCTCAAAACTGGCCAGTTACTTGTCAATTTTACTTCCGCCACAGGATTTTGCCCAGATTTTCTAAAGTGTGCTGGCATATTCTCATCAAAACCTTGTCTCCCCTGTCATTGCAGCTGTTGTCATCAGTGATGTTCCTGTCACTACTGCTGTAGAATTTTTACTCTTTTTTGCTGCAGCTGCAACTTTTGACCCCCTTTTCTCTGAGATCAGCTCTCAAGCTATTTCTCTTTGTCCCTTTTCTTACCAGAGAAAAGAAATAAGTTACTTTTTCTGGTGCCAACAACATAAGGTCACAAGCAAAGTGCAGTGAAATTCAGAAATGTCAGCACTTGGCTTACAGTTCCCTTACCAGAGAGCCACCTCACTGAGTCGTCCCCAGCAACGCTTCCTGGCCGGAGGCACCGTCACATCACGTTTCTCAGTGCCAGATGGAGACATGTCAGACCCACTGTGCCACACAGTCAAACATACACATCAATCGCTGTGCACACCGTTTGTTCCTTTCTCAACACATGGCATGTAGATTGTAATCTATTTGCACTGGGCAATAGTTTTTAACATACATGTATGTGTATAGACGTACAGACACATGCAGGCTCTCTGAAAACTGTAGCTTAAGAATACAATACCCATGGCCAAAGCCACACACAACCACCAGATTCATTGTAGCAGCCCTGGAAAAAACACTTATCAAGAGCTACTGCTGCACTGTGCCTTCATTTAAAAGGCTTCCTAGACTAATGTACACAGTCACCAATTGGGCAACTTCAGTAAATACAAGGTTGTTCAAATTACTTGATCTAGTTTTTATAAAGACAGTCACTTCCTTATGACATCTTTAGAAGTCTTTCCGGCTAGAGTTACTGTCAGTAAAGGAGATCCTCATATGCTAATCACTACACAAATCCCCAGTTGGCAGCAGCAGTGTCAAAATGATCTTAAGAGTTGATTAAGTTTTCAAATAAACATTTCTCTGCCCTCATCCTTCCTTTTATATTTCTTTATCGGTAAATACACGTATGTGAATGTGCCAACTTTTAAACACAGACAGGATGGAAAGAGACCTGTTTCTTTTTGAGTGAAGTCTCTGTCATCCACTGTGGACAGAGGAGTAACCATGTTTTTCAAAATAAGAGGTCATTTTGTTTGTTTGTCAACAGTTGAAAAAATTGTAAACAAAAAGTTTTATCAATTACAAATAAAACATTCCCTCCCTCCTGTTTGTTTGTTTCTTTTCAAAAATATGACCTCAACTTTTCCAAATACTGAATGGTAGAAACACCACCTTCCCATTTCTCTTCACAGCAAACATGACAGTTGGTTCTGTTAGTTGCTCCAAAGAGTTAATGCATTTCCAAACAGCTCACATTGGAACCCCAACCTGAAGAGACACATTTAGCAGTCAGAGTCACCACCCTCCTCGAAACAGAGAAGTCCAACTTCCCAAAGCAGCCCGTCCTGCAGCCCTCGTCCCAAGGCAGCCGTGTCCGAGGGACACAGCTGTCACGGGCAGACCTGGTGCTGGCAGGACCTGTCCCAGCGCAATGAGAACACCACCACAAACCCAACTACAACTGGCGCAGAGAGCAGGCACTTGTTTGCTCAGATGACTAGCTGTATGTTACACCAATTTTTGAGGTTAGCGCACCTTTGCTTGCTGAGGAACTAGTAATTTCTAATGTTTTGATGGCAAGGTAGTATTACAAAACAGCAAGCATCAACAGGAACAATCTCTTCAAGTCTTATTTATAAAACAGCATAGAAAAAGCAGGAGGAGGAAGTAGATGTCACATTTTTTCTAGATCACCTAAAAAAATATTCAACAGATTTCTGTGTTCAAAAAGCAGTGTTCACCAAACTAGTTATTTATACTTTATCATATAGCAGTTGTAAAGGCTTTAAACATGATCAAATTCCACGTCTTAATAACAACCATCATTCGGGGACAAAAAAAGATTACACTGTTTCACTGAAAACCAGCAATGTGTACAGTGATAAGCTGAGCACAATGAGACCCGTCAGCCTCCTAGTCACGGTAATCTTACTGCATGGATGAAAAAGGTCAGCAGAGATGGATCAGACTAGAATGATTTGTATAATAATACTCAATTCTTATATAATGTTTCTCAGCAGTACTTTTAAAGCACAAAGGAGGTCAGCATCATTATTCCCATTTTACCAATGGAAAACCTAGCACATGGGAAAGAAACCTGCACACAGCTCTCAGAGAGAGGCTTTGATTGCAATATATACAAAACCGCCACAAACTGAGCATGCTCTTCACTGATGCAAATTCCAAATAAAAATCTGTCAGTGGACATACATATGTTTCTCTTGGAACAAAAGCACTTTTCTTCTACATGAATTATTTTTCCATCCCTCAGTCACCACTGTTGTTGCTTTTCATGGAGAAAAAACAGTGATGCTCTTCTTTCATATTTAGAAAAAAATGAACACTACATTACCATTATTCTTTCTGGCATTTGCAAAATAGTTGTACTTGCACACAGAAAGAATTCAATTTAAATGACATTCAGCTTCATGTTTATGTACTTGTGTGCTTAGCTTACATGCACACAGCAACTAACCACTTCACAAGACTAACTTTAAATCGTTATGTGGTACCTTAAATAGCTTAACTTCACACAAACAGCATGGACTCCTATACAAATATGAAGTTAAGAAGTTTTAGTGATTTTTTTTTTTTTTTTAATTTTAGAACCAAATCTGCTAGGTCTGCAGCTTAGTTGCAAAGATATTCAGAAACAATGTAAACTGGAGAATCTATAGAATCTGTCACAGCTGGTTTGAAGGAAACCATAGCTGATGGGAAGCACAGACCAACCAGCTGGGGTCATATAAAATGTGTATATGAATAAAACAAGTCTTTGAATTTTTAGACAAAACACCAGGGAAGTGTCGGTAATTTGGATTTCATATTCAGAATTCTGAAAGAAAGTCCACATTTTTTAAAGTGTATCAACGAACAGCCATTTTAAATAATACAGCCTACACCTGATGGTAACGGATGGTAAAAAACCCAGTTCAGAGTTGTGAAATATCGGAAGTCCACTAGGATATTTTGCAATAACATGTGATGCTTCCTCTGGCTCTTCTATTATGCTAAAACATGAACTGATCTCCAAGAGCAGGACACAATATTATAGAAGCACATAGAAAAACCGAATTATTAACATGCTATTAATATACATGTATTTTCTTGCTTCATTTGTTTATTGCACAAACTTAGTAGGCTATAAACCTAACTTTTAAGATTCCATAAGGTCCATAGAAGCATGTACATATCTAAAAATATATGAAATCAGAGATCTGTAGAAAAGAAAAAACACAACTGAGCAGATGATATTTCAGTGTACTTCAGGCTTATACTGACCAGTACATTTTCAGTCTTCTACTGTTCATTTTGAGACAAATGTATTGGAGTTAACAGCTGTAAGAATCTCAAAGTACCAAGTGTGGGCCTACCAATAACCTATTGATTCTGTTGTCTTGGTCATTTTAGCAGATCTCTTCAAGCACACAATGAACTCCCAAGCAATCATCCCCCTACGGCCCTGGTCAGATATTCAGTACACTGACACTAAAAGTGGTTTGTGCAGACCCCATGACCAGCGCTCGTTCCCACCCACAAGCTATGCAGTGAATCTGTCTTTTCCTTTGGTGAGGGGGAACAGGGAGTATTTTTTGGCTCACTCTGTTCCCGGGTCCAGTGAAGGTACACGGCAGTCCCGCGTATTGAGAAGTTTCTAAACCGCCAGTCCTACTGGGACTTAGTAAAAATTATGTACTGCATATAAAAGACATGTTGAAAGAAAGTTCACAGTGAAGTTGTATTAAAAGCTAAGATTTCCACCCAAAGCAATTTGGATTGTCATTTGATCTGATTAAGGAATCCTCCCTCATGGAACCTGGTGCAAGACCGGTGGTCTAGGGCTGGACGCCCTTTTCCCTCCACAGCAATGAGCAGAGAATACCACGTAAATTCACAGAATTTAAGAATATAGGAATAAAAAAAAAAATAACTAAGGACAATGCAATTCACCAAAACTGTTGTGTTAGTCCACATTATACAGTTTAAGATCAGAATCAAGTATGTCACTCATAGTCAACCAGTTCAAAACTATTGCTTCTTTCTTCCACACCCTGTTAACTAATAACTGTCAGCTCACTGTTCCGAGACGGAAGTGGACCAGCACCCAGTGTCTTCACTCAGATACAGACACACTGAGTCAGCCAGTAGGATTTGTTTAGGAGGCAAACAGAGTGGTTAACTTGTGAAATGAACTCATTTTTTACACACTAGTATTCCCCATAAAAAATAACAAAATATGGTTTCAGAAACCTTTATAACTTTTTTTTTTTTTTTTACAGGCATTTACAAATTTACAGTTAAATTTTCATTCATTATCAATTGAAAATTAAGCTTATGGTCCAGGTGACTTCTCTGTGTATTTAATTGATCTGATTTACTTTCGGGAATACCGCTTACTTGCAGGTTATGTACGTCAAGTACTTTTAAAATAAGGTAAAGCATGCCAAAACAAGACCTTGGAAACAGCTTAATTAAAAACGCAACCTGTCAAATACAAGTTAATCCTTACTAGATTTTTTCCCATTTATATCAGATGTATTATTCCTCATTCCTACCAGTAGCTATGATTTTTGAAAGAAACAACCTTGTTACAGGAGATGTCTTGGTTTTTTTTTTTGAGAAACTAATTCTCATTGGGAGTTTTCTGGCTCAAAGTCTATTACGAATTTTTTTCCAAAAAGCAAGCCTTCCTGATCATTTGTACTGATTTAGCTGCTGTTTTTGTCGTAATTGTAATAATTCTGATCAAACTCCAACTTTTTAAGTTGATGAAGAACATTAAAAATCATACCTAAAAACCACCTCCCAACCTAAACAAACTATTCTTGGTAAAATACATACTTAACAAGCAAGATACAAGAATCTGTACATGGAATAGCTGGGAGGGACCTCTGGATGTCATCTTGTCCAACCTAGCTGCTCAAGCAGGGTCAGACAGAGCAGGTAGCCAGAACCATGCCCAGACGGCTTTTGAACATCTGCAAGGATGGAGACTCCACAATCTCCCTGGGTAACCTGTATCAGTGGTCAGTCACTCTCACAGTAAAAAAAAATGTTTCCTGATGTTCAGACAAAACCTCCTGTATTTCAGTCTCTGTCCCTTGCCTCTGGGCACCACTGAAAAGCCCCTGGCTCCATCCTCTATGCATCTTCCCTTCAGGTATTTATTGGTAAGTTCGTCCCTGAGCCTTTTCTTCAGACAACACTCATGGCTCTCTCAGCCCTTCCTGTGAGAGATGTTCCAGTCCCTTCATGGCCTCAATGGCCCTTGGCTGGACCCTCTCCACGAGGTTTGTGTCTCTTAGGACACAGCACCCCGGGGCCTCACCAGGGCTGAGTGGCGGGGCAGGGTCACGCTTGTTCTCCTGTTGGACACTCCTCCCATGCAGCCCAGGGCACCGTTAGGGCGCATCGCTGGCTCATGGTCAGTTTGCTCCCTGCCAGCAGTCCCAGGTGCCTTTCCGCAGAGTCACTGCAGCCTGCACTGGTGCAGTGATGAATTTCTCCAGCAAGTAGAGGTTCCCCTGGATGGCAGCACAACCTTTTGCCACAGCACGCACAGCCTGCGCATTTCAGCTGCCCGTTTGCCATAGTGCTGTGCAGACTGACTGCTTCCCAGCCGGCCGGTCCACTCTGCTCCCAGGCACTCGTACGGGCTCGGCCAGGCTGTGGGGGGACGGCCGCGGGGCAGCACATGCGCGTGGTCCCAAACCTGCCCGAACAAAGCCTCTTTTTGTACATCTGTGCAGTTGTAAATATTATCATTCACGCTCATATTCCTAAATTCAGATGGACAATTTTAATTCAGCCAGTCCCACACCGCAGTACGACCAAGGTAGAGGCACCTGGAAACATAGTGAGTTGAAATTTGCTCAAGCTACAGAGTCTCGAGGCAAGAAACGTCAGTATCCCATGGGAGCAAGGCCATGGCACAAACCCACAGCAGCAACACCAGTTGGTGCCAGGGACAGGGTGCTCTACTAGAGCAGGAGCTGTACGGCTGCAGGTCCCGTTCTGCCCTCCCTTGGTGGGTGGTCAGCAGGGTGGGTAGCAATGGCTCCTCTGCCCCAGCCCACCACATCTCAGCTTGTTCTGCACACATCAAGTAGAAATCTTTTAAATCTGCATTTGCTCTCAAATCTGGAGTTCTCTACATATGTCATTTTGTTCAAAAGAATCTTCAGGACACGCTGTCCCTTTACCTGGCACTGCAAAAGGTAACAAATTAACTCATTTCAGGTGTGTCGGAGTGCTCACCTGATGGCACTACATCTCACTGAATTTGCAGCTGCGGCTTTGACTACTAAAATGATTTTGCAACTAATGTCTGATTGCAAACCTTTATCATATTACACGGCTTCATACATAGGCATCTCCAACATTCAGCAGATCAGGTAGCTTTGAGACTACTCCTTAACCTAGAAAGGAGCGCACACAGCCACAGACATCCATGTGGATGCACAGAGGGCAGGTGAGGTGGCTTTATGGGATAAGTGACCAAGTGGCAATACAGATGTGCCCTCTACTTGGAATCAGCAGGAAAATATTTAATTTTCCATTTCTGTGATATATATGAACAAGATTACAAAACTGCAAGTGCTTAATTTATTGACTGGGATTCTCTCCCAGGTGAAATTTTAAATTCTCCTGATTACAGGTGCAACTTTTCAACATGAATGCTACAGTATGTCTGATTTAATTCATTTACATCTTGAAACAATCACCCCAAAACCACACCTGAACTGTCACTATCTAACTCATTCACAAACCTAATTATACCCATTTGAGAACTAACTTGAACTATTATACTTCATGTTAGCAGAATGGGGCAACTCCACAAAGGCATCTTGCCACTTAAACCAGGATTTTGCCTAAATAATGGAGTGCCTTAGCTGTTGTCAAGTAACTTCATTAGGCACCACAGTTCTGCCTACACCCAGAAGTGTGTCAGTCTTATTAGCAAGGGACACACCAGGAGTTTCTCCAAACACGGACCCCTGATAAAACTTCAGAAGAACACTTGCATAACAGATATGTACAGGTCTGTCCCCAAGGCTAAGAAGAGCAACAATCATCTCTGTTCTCCAAAACATGAGAGGAAGCCTCCCTTTTGCATCCAGTAACCCAAGAGTATTCATTCACTAAAGAATGAGAACCAGGGCGTTTTTTTCTGTCTGGGAGAAGTAAAATGCAGATCTCCTACGGGAATAATTTTAATCACCAGTCTGTCCTTTCAGATAAGTAAAGGAAGTATAGTCGGCCCAACTTGCCACAACTGAACAATTTCAGCTGTAACAATGAGAATCTACCATGTCAAAGACTGAGTGAGAATGTAAATGAAAATGACTTTCAGAAACGAGATATCCAGACTGTGCTGTGTGGACTACTTAAAATATTGTACCCAGTGGCCATCCCCACAGCAAGTGGTCCCTGGCATTAGATGAGTAGCCTGGCCATTAGTCAAGAGTCATCCATATGTGGCATTCCCTCCCAGATCCTATGAGTATTCATTTCGAGCAGAAGAAACAAGCTCCAAATGCAGATGCTTTAGTCAAAAAAAGCCTGCGACCTATGAGTTAAAGGCAATAAATGTAGGAAAGTAGATGGTCTGATGAATGGGAATTGTTCACCGAACAAAGTGAACAACATTCCGAGTTAATGCTCTGCTGAGCACTGTGATATTTCTTCTGGGCACACCTAGAAAGAAAAATCTAGTTCCCTTCAGAATTAGGTAGCAAGTCTTTTTATGAGGAATACAAATTGGCATGTATGTGCTTTTGATTCTGCAATCATCACATTTAAAAGATGAAATTCCTTAGTAAATTTGTATTGCATTTAGATACACTGGGTACTACAAATGCTTCTTTTTCCCAGACATCATCAGTACAAGGAATAAAAAAAAATACTGGAAGTATTCTAAAAAGCCTGAATCAAAAAAAGCTACAGCAAGAAAGTCACAGCATTCAATAACAAGGACAGGAAACAAACAAGCAATAAGAAAACTGAACCCACAAATAAACCAAACAATCTGTCAACCTATTTAGGAATGGTAATTCAGATTTTACAATCTGCAGAAGTGACGCAGCAGTATTTAAAGACTTACAGATTAGATAGCAATACCTAAGTGGTCTGTGAGCATTAACGTCTCTAGCAAAATAAACCTGGAAAATATCCAAAGGTAATAGTGCATAGACACTACAGATCGTAGCAGGAAAGATAAATGGAGCCTGATCAAAAGCACACTCCAACAGCAGCAACAGAGTAACTGCTCCAGATGGTTCAGGGGAGAAACTTGGTGAGAAAAGAGATTTTGAAAGTTAAGCCTGTGAATGAAAAAAAAGCAGAGAAAGTAATTTTAGAGTACAAGGGTCAAGTGATTAACCATTTTGATTATGCATTTTTAGTGTGAAAAAGCCAGAAAATTTCCCCTACATTAACTATATCCAGCGATGCTAATTTTACAGAATGAGACTTCAGGTATATGAGTACAGAAAGAGCAACAGCTGATTTGTTAGGTGTTTCAAGGCATTCTCCTGCAGTTTGAAACAGCATCCTCAAAGATTCAGGCTGCACTCTGCTGTTATTAGGCAAACCGGCAGAGCAGTGGGTTTACCTAGAACAGTCCAGCATTTTTCAAAATTAAACCCAGTAAAACCACAATTACACAACAGATTTCATAGTATAATAAAAGATCAGAGTTCATTTAAAAAAGGAATGTGAAAAAGGAAAGCGAAATGTCTTACTGTCTGCTTATTTTCTATGTATACAAATAGAATTCTCTTACCTTTTGTTGGACTCTGGTTCTGATCTATAAATCCTCTCAAGTCTCCATTTGTGGAAGTCACACCAACCTGAACAAAACATTTTTGAAGTCTTAAAATATGATAAAACTTTCTATGTTTCTTAGCATGCAACTAACAGTATTATGAAAGTAATCTGTTCTGCATTTCTGAAACATTATAATCCTATGGATAGAAGAGTCTAACAAGAGCATGAGATTCAAAGCAAAGGATCCAAGACAAATTCTAATTTTAACTAAGTTCTTACCTAAAAAAACCCCTCAATATTCTGATAGTGTTCTACACATGACTCAAGCAGGACATTCTGGATATTACAGTGTAAGCCACTGTCCCCTCCAAGTCAAACAGAGCAGCTGCCACCAATAACACAACAGAAATCTGCCTGATGTTCAGTATTCTCAGTACTAAGCTGCACGGCCTACAGGTCTGAGGAGATGTGACTATTGATGCATTTTAAATACATTCCCTAGTCTTCAGTGATAACCTGATTTACCCTGAGGGTAAACCACCAGAGACATGGAGAACTTAAATCATATACAGAATGGTGCATCTCAGATTTTGGCATGTACACAAAGCACAGGAAGGTGGAGTTTGTATAGAAAAACACAAGACCACTGTTCCTGGATGAGGGAGGGAAGAGACAGCAAATCCCTCAGATGCCAGCTGAGCAGGCACAGGCCCAGCAACACCCAGCAATGAGAAGGTATTCTGCAGTTTCAGAGCGCTATGCTTGTACCACCTTGGTAACCTCTGTTCAACAGTGCGTTTTGTTTTGCTTCCAAGACGGAAGATGTGATAAGCACTGAGGGACTGAGCTCTGCAGTAGGCAATTAAACCAAATAATACAAACTCTCTTTTTAAAATATAAAATTTGAATACTTCTGTAAATAATTGGGACAAAGGCTTCAGGTATCCAAGTTAAGAAAAAACAATCATTTGATCAAGAATCAAATATTTGCCTTATTTTACAGATGTATGTAGTAATAAGGGAACATATGCTCAGGCTGCTTGTAGAATTTTAGTCATATCAAATTAGGGAATCATTTGATAGTAGGCGAATTAAATGGTCGTAACAAAACACTAAAGCTATTCAAGAACAACAACAAAAATCCCTATTAGAAGCATCCAATCACTTTGTTCCACTAGAAAGCTTGTATTCAGCAAGAAATTTTTGAAGGAGAAAATCTGCGCACAGAATTGAGACAGACTCTTTTGAAAATATTTCCATTAAGATTTTTTCACCATCAGGAGCAACATAATTGTTGCTGCACTACCCTGATCATAAAAAACTGCCTAAATGAGCTAAGTTACATCCTTCTGTAAACAAGCCCCTAAGAATGTTCAATTTAGTTCATCAATTTATGTCGAACGTTGTCCGTATCAGACTTGCTCTTTCCTGTCGCACCCAAGTGCTTTGGTTGTTGTATACGGAAGTTGCTTCTGAAAGAGAGCAAGTCTCTCATATTTTCCTCTCTGTTTTCCATTTTCCCCCACAGGTGGCAGCGGTGCAGAGGCAATGTAGCAGGGCTGTGGAGGACATGAATGGGAACGCCTGCATTTGAGCAGAGGAAAAAGAAGGAGGACACGAAAACACACACAAAACGTTTCCTATCGCGTTTTGGTAGCAGGTCCATATAGAAAACAGCAGCATTCTACTATTGTTCCCCCCGGGTGCCTGGGCAGCAAGGAAAGCTCATGTGGCAAGAGGTCACTGTGATTCCTTACACTGAAAATGTATTCTTGAGCAGATCTTTAAAATAGAGGTTGGAAAGGTTAGTAAATTGCATAGCATATAGCGTTGAAAGGGCATTACAACTGCAAAGTCAAAAGGAAGAGCCAGCGCTCTTGGATCATACTACTGTTGCCTTTGCACAATAAGTAACAGCATCATCTTCTTCCTAGGACCCTTGCCTCTGCAAGAAATAGAAGAACACAAATAGAAGATGATTTCAATTCAGAGAAAGAACAGAGGAGCGACAGCAATAAATATCAAGTGCTAGATGTAAGGGTCTTAACTCATTACAAGAGAAAGGATAAGAATTATGATTCCCATGAACATCTTCAAAGACAGTATCACAATTTGTTCACAACTGAACCTTCAGCTCCTTCATTTCCCTATTGATTTGTATCAGTGCTTTTTTATTCTGGGGTATTTCTTTAGTCATGTTGGTTCCTAAACCTGTTCAGGTTTAATTAGACAGCAGGATGCCCTACCAGAGGCAGCCAACAGGTAGACTGCCCAGGGCCCAAAGTCACTCACTGACCACAAAGCTCAATCAGAACTGTTCTCTCTACAAATTGTGTACCTCAGGAAGCACAGCTAATTAGGAAGAAAATTAAGGTCAGGATGTTAGACATTTCATAAGCTTTCTCAGAACTCAGAATAGGGGAGTCAAATATAGATCCTCTAGACACCACACTACAGGCTTGTTAATGCAGGAGATGAACAAACAGGAAGGCGCTCAGTCTTCTAGAAATCAAGAAATGTACCAACATTAGTAAAGAAATATGCTGCCTTTCTGTTCTTTCTTGACTCAAACTCAGTAGGATTTTACTCTGGTGTGAAGGTTAGATGCTTCAACAAAATAAGAAGCTACTTGATAAGTCTGGAGCGATGTTAGAGGAATCACAGAATATCTTCAGTTGAAAGGGATTGACAAGGACACGAAGGAAACAGTACAAAGCATTGCCCCAGTTATCAACCTGACCTACAGCCGAGTAAACTCCACATCCTTAAAGAGTTTCTAATCAGTTTAAACTTACCAAAATACTGCAGAAGAGGATGAGATATGCATTTGTGGTATACAAAAATCGGACAAGATTTTTGAATATGAAGGTCCTTGTGTTTGATCAAACACAAAGACCTTCAAATTCTGAAAGACAGAGTTGACTGATAGCATGTCAATATAAAAAGTAATACATGTTGTAGAACTATACTTACATTTTTTGCCGTCATGTCAGACAATGTTGCTTCAAATTCCGTAAAACCATAAGATGTCCCTTTTCATCTTCACAGAATCTTTAAAATGAACATCCTGTAAGAAAGTTAATACATGATTGTAGTTAAAATATATTTTCAGTTACCTCTCTATCTGAAACCCTGCATTTCCAGAGGACAGATTTTTTTTTTCCCACTTTTTGATAAAATCAGTCACCACAAGAGTCAGGTTCTGTGCAGATACTAGAAATGTATATTCTTGGAATAGGCAGAGATGTAATTTTATATAACCTTTACACAAAGCCAAACTTTCTAAGATCTAGTTGAAGATGTCCCTGCTCATTACAGGGGGGTTGGACAAGATGACCTTTGAAGGTCTCTTCCAAGCCAATCTATTCTATGATTCTATAAACTTACTTAGAGGTCTACCTATATTAAAGTGCTAGCGAAGTGTGTCATGCCATTACTAAAGTCTTGTAATTAAAACCATGCAATTATTTGCATCTAATGCAGATTAACTCTAAAATCTCAAAGTGAATTAATTCTCTGTATCATGTCTTTAGCCTCCAACAACAAAGCAAGCTGCTAATTCCATCTCTGCAGACATCCAAAGATCTTGATAAAAAGTAGGAAATGCAGTGATGCAATGATTTCTCCTGGATTTGCTGTGTATAAACTATGAAATGTACCCAGGAAAAAAATTGCAGCTCAAACTCATGTTTTTAATATTTACAGGCTTTTTATTATTGCCACGTAACTAGAATTATTATATTAGAATTCCAAGAAAAGACAAACACCTTGATATATACTGAAAAATACAAAGTGACTTCTTTTTAAAATCAAAGCTTCCAGAAGACAGAAAACAGAAGAAAACAACTTACAAATCAATGCTGGCAACACAAACCATTTTAAAGACAGAATTAGCTTGACAAAGCATTTAAGTAGTTCAAAAGTACTTTACAAGTACTACTTGCTGTTAATAAATGGACTAGAGAAGACATCTAAATTGCACTTGGATATATAAGAGAGAGAGAGCTGCTCACACTTTCAAGTGTGGAATCAATTCAGCAAAATCTTTTGGAAGATGTGTGAATTAGTTACCAAATATGAGTCACAACCATTTCCAGCAGAACTCACAAACTACAAAAGTAGGGTGCAATTAAGGCTTTTTCCACCGTATTTTAAGCCACACAAAGTAGCTACACAAAGAATGGCCAGTGTCTTCACCTCCCTTTTAGAAAAGTGCCAAAAATTGTTTCAGCAGTGCGTGTAGCTAATGGGGAACTCTACCATCACCACAGCAGTGGATAATCCAGAAGAATTTTAAATTCTAGGATGTTTCAATAGATTTCTTGGTTATTGAGATGTACTAATTACACTCTTATTAGAGTTAGTGGAAAAACATTTTATTCAATTTAGAGGTGTTCTTCATTTCCTGTTGAATGAGCTGTATTTATCTTCCTTTATGCCTCAATTTATTGCAGTCATAATTGAGCGGCTACTCCAGCATGTGGAGGACACTACACAATTCTGCTTGCTAAGACTTTCTCCCATAAAAACTTGTATGTTTTAGTTTCAAAACAAAACATCCAAGAAAATAAGAAGCATTTTTCTCTGCCTTCAGAGAAGATACTACAAAGAGATATCTATTTACACCCTGGGGGAAAGGAGCTATTGGATCTCTGTAGCAATCCTGAAGCCTGAAAAAGAGCCACAGAAAAGCCATAAAGCTACAGTGGTCATTACATAGAGCAAATACCAAAACTTGCATTGGGTCTGAAAATTATGAACTGTGTGCCTTTTCTTTTTCCAGCTTCCTCCTCCTTCCACACAAACTGTCCAAATACATCCTCTTGAGCTCTAGATAAAATTCACAGTGCAGTTTGACCTCACTCTCTTGCTTTAAGAGGTTTTACAAGTAATTTACTCAAATACAACAGTTAAGAACACATTTGCTAAGCAGTTTTAACCCGTTTACAGATAAGCACACTAGTTTCATCTTTGACCAAGTGCTTTGCTGTCAAGTTTAGTGATCCAGAAGCTATTGTCCATAAATGACCACAGTCCTTTGCTACAATGCTCTTCTGCCAGTCCGAACAGTTGGTATTCTTCCAGCTTTATGAACACATTTTGTCAAGCTCGAGAAGCCAGACTTTGTAACCCCACCATCTGCCATGACCTCTTGTCAGGTTCAGACAAAAGAACCTACACAGATGGTCTCAAAATAGAGATTCTCTTCATTCCTAATTGCTGTTTGACAGCTTGCACCACACAGATAGAGAAACATAAACCTCAACCTTTTTGTTCTTTAGCTGGTTTCTGCTGAAACGAAGCTGCATAAAGACAGGTTTAGACCCCGAAGCACAAGATGCAAAGATTGTTTTCTCTGAACTAAGGTTGTCTCTTCATAACCTAGGCCTTGGTTTATAATCCACTCCCACAATTTTGCCTTTTGGTCAAATACTGTACAGTACAGTGAGCCAACTGAACCATCTGACTTTGTAAACTTTAAGCTGTAGTTTCTGATCGAACATATGTTGCTAATCACTTATGCCAATGACATTAAAAAGCCAGTTTAGGCATTAAAATTACAAAAGCCTGGATAATCAAGCTCTTGGTACAACAAAACAGTACAAAAGTGTTTATCCTTACCTATTCTCATTACAAGTTAAAAGACACATATATTCTGAACTTTCAATGATACTGAAGCTGAATCCCAGTACAAGAAACAATGCAAACCAGAAAACAGTTATCTGTAGAAAAAGATCATATTCCTTCATAGGTTTATTTTCTATGGTTCAAAGTATTATTTTTAAATTATCCCTTTAAGATACATATACTGGCTAAAACCTAATAGTAAAAAAGAATAAAGCCCCATACCATAACAGTCTATTTTCTGTCCATGAAAATGAAGCTTTACCAAACTTATCCTGGTTTTCTCTAGCTTTCTCAAATTCTTATCGTACATCACGTGTCAAACCTTCATGTAGACCAGCACCACACAAAGATTCTCCCACTTCCACTTCACAACAGAAAGTGTCATTAAGGCAGGTATTACATCAGTATTAAACATCTACAAATTAAGACCACTACTGGACATTCACCTAAACTGTTATGACGAAAAGTCTTCATGAAACACAGAAAAAAATGTAGACATATTTTAGTATACTAGAATGTTTTTTATCATCACCAAGGAGTGTTTTTTTCATTTACTTGATCAGGAGTTGTGCAAAGTGAAAAATATTCCAAGTAAGTGGGTCAGATAAGAGGAAAGGAAGTGTCATCAATTTCAAGAAAAAGAAACCTGTGTAACACCAGCCTTTCCACCAGAAACTAGTTTATATTCTTCAGACACCTCTCCATAATACTAACTTTACAGTTATGGCACTACAAGGCTGATTTCAGAAGACAGCAGTGACAAAAAGATTCGTTATTAATCAGTACAAGCTCAGTTTTAAGACACTAATTTATGTACAGCATCTACACGGATTAGACCACCTGTTACACATATGTTGCTTCACTGTGTCTCAGTTTTCAGATCAGTAAAATTTCAAAATTACAAAGTACTTATCAGAAATTCACCTCCTCCCAAGAAGTGTTTCCCCATCTTATTCCTAAAAAAGTCTCAATATCCAACTCCTTTTTGAAGCAACTGAGATCAAAAGGACCAATTTTAGTGAAAATATCTGTACATACTAGTCAGATTAATTTATTGGTACCCCAAGAAACAGAAATACAACTTTGCTATCAAATATTTGAAATTTAAATTACAGATTTTGCACCTCTGTAAGAAGATTCCATTGACTTGTCAATTTTTTTTCCTGAGCCCTCTCCAGATGACTTACTCCCAGTTTTATCAGTTATTTATCTATACAAGAAATAAACTTCGCCTACAAACTGCGTAAGACAGGAAAACCCACGCTCATATAACATCCAGCTTGCCACTTACTGAAGAACTCCAAAAACCAACCAAGGGGGTATATTCAATGAGTCTGACACACAGACTGGGAAATAAGTCACCATCTTCAGCTACCAAACAGTAATTTTTATTTTAAAAATAATATTAGAAAGTCGCTCTTAGGAAACATTTGAAAGAAACTCTCACCATGATGTGCATGATGAGGTCTTGCAGGTACTACAACTTTTTTTTCCAGTTTTTACTGTGAACAACTGTATGCCTTCATGAAAGCCCTAGTAGATAACAGACAAGGTGATTAGAGAAACTGAAGAAGAAAATCTAAGTGACTTGACTGCTAAATGATACTGGGAGTTTCAAACAAAATTTTAAAAGCTCCATCATTTATTGTTTTTTACATGACTTAGAAGACTGCAACTTATGAATCTAAAGTACAGTTTTCACCGCTACATGACACAAAACCAAAGTGAGCACGACTGCTTTAAATCAAGATGAAAATGGAAGATAAAACCACCTGAAGCTAAGTGGAAAGGCTGTGGGTTGGAGGAACCAGCTGACACACAAGAAATCAGAAGGAACAAAACCAAATAAGTATCTACAATTAACCAGGTTCTCCTAGGTTGCTGTGATTGTGCAAAATGCCAATGTATCATCAGAAAAAACTAACCGACACCTCCTGACAACGGCAGTAATTATCACTCAAGTTTACACTAAAAAATCCTGGAAAAACAGATTAGGCCTATATGCAAGCTCAATTAGTATAAACTCTATCACTTGAACTATGTAAGGAACAACCAACATTTACTGTGGTTTGCTAAGAGCACGTCAGGGGAAAGGTCCTTTTAAGAACCTCATGCAGCATATATTGAGGCAACAAAGGAAATGGTTCCCTTTCAATACTCTCAAACTTGATCCCAAATGCTACATCCCCATTACTCCCACTACTTACTGTATTTACTCTCACTGTTGTACACATTATGACTACTAAAAGTACTGTTGATGGAGACTACTGAATATCTTGAATCTCTGGGGATGAAAACAAGTCTGAGTAGATGTACAAGTGACAAGAACACACAACACAGGAAGAAAATCCAAAGCTGTAATCAAACTCTCCCCAAGATGGAAGTGTCCAAAGTCTCCATGAGCTTAACTCCACTGTTGAGCCTCAAGTTCTCCTGCTTTTCCAGTCCTGAGAGTGCCAAGACCCAAATCCCACCAACCTGGAACTATATATTCCTCACTCAAGGGACTCAGTTTCTCAGATACACTATTAAGACAAGCCCAGTGTCACACAAGTACTAGCAGTAAACTAAATGTCTAAGAATAGGAGCAGCACTCATGGCTTATTCAAAAATCAGTGAGGTGAAGCATGTCCCTTATTGCTCAAATAAGGAGGACATTACATTAAACATGTGGCATAATTCCCAAGCACTTAAACCTTTCAAGGCTCTCTTAATTCCCCAAACCAGCTTACTGTCATTCAAGATAAGGTACGTAGGGCTTGACAGCAAAACAGTGGATAACATGCAGCACTTTTAAAAGTATGATCTAAAATTTCTTTTTGAGTTTTATTAGACAACTTTTATCAGCACGGATACATTTGGAATTAACAGAAATTTAACTGCAGATCTTTTAGTAGACAATTTATTCTATAAACTCATCTTTTGTTCTCTAAGTGGATTTCTAGCCCAGGGTTTTTTCCATAGCTGATGACTGCACAGGGCAAAACATTCAAGAGTCTACTGCTTCAGTGGAAAGAGGCAGGTACAACTTCCCTTTCAGAGTAAAGAGCACACTGTATTTTCACAAACATATTTTTGCCTTAAGAAATTTCATTTTAGCAGTGGATTGACTTTTGAAAAAAATTTAGTGATCTATATGAATGAATTGAAAATATCTTGGTAAGACAGTCTCTGTGCACTGCCAATTATACATTAGCTCCTCTTTCAATTAAGCTCAGCTGAAAAGAGCATATTTTTGACTACTGAGACTTCAAACAGGCTTCTTGCTACCACCAGCTCATATACTGTATGATACATCAGAGAAAGCTCTAGATATTAATCTGGTCTTGTAATGAGTTTTAATTTTCAGTTTTTAAAATGTCCAGAGTATCAGTACATTGACAAATACACGGAACAGTTTAATCATCCTGCCGAGATACATTTTTGTGTACACCCTGCGGCTGAAAGGATCTTAACATCCAATGAACTGAAGATAATTTCGTGTTTGCATTTAATTAAAGATCACCAAGTTATACAGGGATAAGGAACTTGATGATCGAGAGAGACTTAATAACTATTTCCCTCATTTTTCTTATAATTTGCTAGAAGCTTTTTTCTAGTTTAAAGCCATTATTAACTCTACTCTTGTATGGATTGAAGATTATGACAGTATTCACTGAAGAGTAAAGGTTACAAAAAATTTCATATTTCTTCAGTTATAATTCAGTACAAAGGCAGAAAGGGATTTTTCTAGTGATGCACAAGCTCTAAAGTACTGATTACAGCACACAAAATTACCCAAAGGGTACAATTCCATAAAACAAGTTGCACTGATGTAAGATCCTACCTCTGCTATGATTGCTAAAAGAGATCTTCCACTTTTCCCTTACTTCTATTTTCTACTCCTTCCCATATCTACCTGACCCCCTTGGTGAGCCAGTTTAGTTCTAATACTGTCAGAATAGCAACAATGGGGCTAAAAGGAAGAATAAGAAACTTCTCCAAATGTTGCAACCCACTGACAGCTCAGATGACCATCTAGGGCTGTGCACAGGACAGAACAAACCCTTTAGATTTAGCAAGCTGTTTGATCAGTTTAGTCTGATTTGCAGAACCACATCATGACTTGGTTTTTGGGAAAAAAAAAAAATTATCTTTTGAAAACTTACTTATGGGTTGAAATGTGACAAAAAGTTGGATATGGTTTGTACGTATGAAGACTACTCCATACTTTTGAAGAGTTCACCGGAGCGTGTGCACGCTCCAAAAATCCATGAGGAAGAAGTGGGCTGTTTTGTGTTTAGATCACAGCTTTACCAATTCCTTTTACAGCAAGAGGCAAGATGAATAATTTGGTTTTGACAGACAGCAGAGGCCTGTTGTTAGAAAGGATCAATACACAGCCTAAAATTTTATCAGTTGTATGGATGAAGCTATTGATTTTTAAAAATTATTTAAATGTATTTGCAATTGTAAGGTGAATTTTAAATAAACTGAAGCTCACAACAACTGGATTGCACATTTAAGAGAACAAAAACGTATTTTTCCAGTCTCAAGGTCAAGTTTATAATGAAGGTGAAAGTTACCCCTTTCCTTACAATAAATGGAGAGCACATGCATGAAAAGGTTTTTGATTTCACTCTGGGGATATAAGCTCACTTTCACTTGCAGTTCCTAATCTCATTCATAATTAGTGGTCATGTTACTGCCATACTTTCTATTACAGGTCAATGGCACTTTTAATTCCCACAAATATCTTTATAATAGCTGCTACCACGCTGAAAATTCAGCTATACAACTTCACGAAAAGTTCATAGTCTTAAAGACAGTGTTTACCTGTAGCACCCTGCCAATTTCATTCTGAACACATGACCTTATATTTTTTTATCTTTTCCACTTACACCTTGGGCTGAAATCCCCAATAACAACCCAGTGAATGAAAATGGTCGCTTATTCACACAGAAGACACCTGCTAACACCTACCATGGGGAAATGGATTATGAGTTCCTATCAAAGCAACTTTTTCGTGCACCCTGACAGATGACAGTCACCTGACAGAGGGTTAGTAAGGGACTCTGTTGAACAAAAGAACTAAAGAGGTTGTAAAGCAGAACTGAATCATTTGCTATTCCCGCCCAAACTGAGACAAACCTGGCAGCAACAGGAACCTGATGAAACAGGAGAAACCTGACTTGCCAAACAGGGGAGCATGCCCTAACTTCCACAGAGGAAAAAAAAAACCAAAAGCTGCAAGACCAGATTTACATTCACAAACAGTCTATACAAGTTAGAAAAAAAATCACGTTTGGGACACAGGCACTCCATTCACTGTTGAGAAAGAATCAGCTATCTAGACCAGAAGCATAATCTCAACCACCATCACTGCTGCCTCTTAATACTGTTGGTATAAAACCTGATCATCAGGGCATGTCCCACTCACTGAAATAATGTAAAACCAGTCCAAAGAAAAGGAACATCACCTTTATAAAATGGATTATTTCTAGAAACTATGTTAACTACCAGCATATTTAGAAGTTTTGTGAAAAACCTGTCTGTTTATGTCTATAAAATAACTTGAGGACTCTAAACCAGGAAGATCACAGTGCCATGACAATTCTGGATAGTGCCTTCAAAGGTAAGTCTAAGGGAGCCCCCTCCGCAATCCATGCTTAAGTGATTTGGGAAGTTAACAATATCAAGTTGTCTTCTACCTCTCTTTTAAACGTTGTCACTAAGTCAGAAAAAAATGAAATGTGCCAACACCAGTATTGCTGCAGTTTACAACCAAGCATACCAACAAAAACAAATGCTAACCTTTTTCCAGCTTAGTTGGGGTCTCTACTGTGGCAGCCAGTACTAAATGTGAGCTGGATAAAGCACTCTTACCAAGTTAGTGCTGCAAAAATCTAAACATTTTTATAGGTTTCAGTAAAGACAAATATTCTCTAAAGTAGCTGCAGGAGGCTGTAGATTTTGGAAAGTGTGTTCTGAAAGGCAAAGAATTTATTTAACAGTACTAAGTGAATAGCTAGATCTAGGAGAAGTTATTTCCAAACATCATACCCTTTCATTTAATTACTATTCCACATTTCAGTAGAAATATAATATTCTACAAAGTTGTGCTTTTGTTACAGATTCCACTAATGCACTTATTAGAATACACATCATTAGCATGTATTATAATATACAGTAGTCTGCAAACTGAACTATCATATGCATATAGTTTGATTTGCTTAAATTGATTTTTATGCCATTAATATTGGATGGTATAAAAGTAAACTTAAACAGCCTGTAAAGACCTGTATTGGAAACTATCACTGCACAAAGGAAATCAAACAAAGCAGAAAAAAAGTGCCATTAATGAAACTATAAGATCACTTACTACTGCCCCACCCTCTGGCAAAAAACAGGGGGGACAAATACTTTCATTCTACTACTGGATGTTACAAAAAACACGTGAAGAATCAAACCAGGAAGTTGTAAAACTGTCACTCCCTACTGCATCTGCACCTTTTTACAGTATTTCCTAGCATATATCTAGTCTTTCAGCTCCCACAACAGGCACTTATACTATCAGCTTTGATATAATATGTGTGCTATTACTACACCAAGATGTTTAGCCCCTACAGTAGTGTCCAACATATATAAGAGCAGACAAAGATCAAGAACTCTGCTGCAGTATTGACATCCCTTGCAAACAGCACTGTGCCTTTTGCCCGGTTGAATTGTCTGGCCTGTCACCTTTACACTGGGTAGCTGCTGTCAAGATGCTGTACTGAAAACTGTACTTTATCACTTTGAACAGTGAGGTTGCCAGTCAGAACCCTCTGCAGCAATAAAGAGCATTCCTATCAGTGGTGCATGTTTTCTGTAAAATTAATTACATCAATATAGTACAAGTCAAATGGTTTAGTTTCTTTTCGTTGCGTTATAACAGTGATTTCTGTATAAACAGGAAGTGGTTAAAAGAAAGCCCAATGATTTGATAGTGAAATAAGATCACTCTTAAATTCTTCCATGAGAAACTATTGCTAATATTTGATATTTTTCAGTTCTTTCCTTAGTATAGAACTAAATTATTTTACTCCTTTCTCTTCTAAAGGCACTAGGCCCACTTCACAACAAGAAAGTTTTCAAAGGAGAAAAATCTGTCCTTTATTTCCTCTTATGACCACCTCTCTTGCCAAGCCTTTTCTAGAACACAAACTTCTCCTTACTCTTTCATGTTTCTCCAAAGTGCTGTAGTTAGCACCCACTATGCTATTTTGAACAGAAGTTCCTGAAATTCAGTACTTCACTATGTACAAAACATCCTTGAGTACACATAGCACTGGCACAAATATGGGCTGTGAAATACAGTTCTGCATTTGTTCTATAACACCAGTCATCTGTCATGAGTCTTTGCCCCATGTATACAAATTATACATTTTGTATATAAGACAGGACATAATATATTCAAATGAACTAAAATTTATCTGGGATGGGTAAAGAAATAGAGAAAATATTATTCATTTCTCTTTTAATAACATCATTTTGTACTAGCATAAGATTATTTTTAAACAAGGATTATACCAAGTTGCAATTAGTACAACATCACACAAGCTCCAATGTTTTGTTCTGTTTTGTCAGTAAAATTAAGCTACAGTGGTGATAGTAGCTGAAAAAAAGTCTATCAGCGGTTACAAGTATTAATAAAGTAATGAAAAAAAGTGATTTCCAAATGATGAATACGGACCAAGTAATTTTTTTTAATTTTACACAGTATATCAATTTAAACTATTATCTGTCAATTCAAAAATTTACAGAGAAAATGAAAACCAAATTCCTTTCCAGAGAGGGAAACAGCACAAGCTCTGACATATGGCTCAGCATCCCGCCTTTGCTCAACGAGGGAGCATGCTTTCAGATGCGGTTTTCTTCCACCTTTCAGGGATGCTTCCTTATTCCGTATTTTCCTCCTATTGTTTGTATTCTCAATTCGAAAGACAGTGTTTATATTTGGATTCACCTCTGCCGTTGAACCCTTTTACGGCTGAAAGCCAGGTAAGGCCTGTAACTCCACGGGTGCAGAAAGAGGCATTCCATTAAGTTTTGTTGTTGTTGCTGTTGGACGAACCCTCCCCCGGCGAAGCCGTGAGTCACAACCCCCACGCTATGAAGTCCCAGCCACCCTCTGCGCGGCCGCCAGCCTCCCGGCCCCTTCCTGAACTTTACCTCCCGCCCCAGCCCCCCCGCGGCAGCAGCCAGGGCCGCCCCCTCGCACACCCGCGGCGGCGCCGGCTCAGGCCCGGCGCGCTCCCCACAATGGAGGAGCGGGTGACCGGCGGCGCGCAGGGCGGCTGTCACCGCCAGCCGGGCACGCCGCCGCCCCGCGGCCACCGCAGGTGTCAGGCACCGGCTTGGCTCCCTCCCGGGGCGCGGGAGGCGCCCGCAGCCGCCGCCACATCCCCCGCCCGCCCCGCGTGCGGCACGGCGAGGGCGGGGGCCGGCGACGGACCCGAGTCGCCACACGGCGCCCGTTAAACGCCGCTGGGTGCGGGGTGGGGAAAGCGGCGCCCCGGCCCGCCGGGAAGCGCTGCCCCTTCCTCACGGTCCCGCGGCGCCAGCCCGCTCCGCCCCCCGGGTCCCCGCTCACCTGCAAGCCCGGCAGCGGCGAGAGAAGAGGGCGAGGGAGCGCGGCAGCGCAGGCCGGGCCTAGAGAGCGGCGCTGAGGCGACGAGACGGCGACGGTCCCTCGGCAGGCGCGCGGCAGGGAGCCAGCCGCTCCGCCCGGCCCCGCGCGCCGACGACGCCTCTCGGCCGGGCCGGCGCCACGCACCCGCCGCTCGCGAGGAGGCCCCGCAGACGGGAGCCCACCAGGGCCAGTCCGCGAGCCCCGGCTCCAGCTCGGCAGCCGCCGCCACCCCCCGGGCCCGGCCCCGGCCCCGGCCCCGCTCGCCGCCTCGCGCCGCCGCCGCGCCGTGCTCTGCCCGAGTCCCTCTCCCCCGCACAAGCTTGGCGGCGTCTGGCAGCCAGGTGCGCCCATTGGCCGCCGCGTCGCGTGAGGTCAGGCGCCCTCCCCGCTCTATTGGCTGGATCGCGTGTGTGTACACATGCCGCCCGCCAATCCACGGGGCGACAGGGGGGTGGGCGGGGCGGAAGGGCGTGGCTGGCCCAGACGCGAGGCCGTCGCTTCCCCGCACGGCCCCCGGGCGTCGCGCTCCGGTGCAGCCCGGCGGCGAGCGGGGCGGGGGGGTTCGCGGCGAAGGGCCACTGCGGCCGCCCGGTGCGGACGGGGAGCGGGGATGGGCCGTTGCGCGTGGGTTCGCGCCTGGTGACAGCTCCAGCTGATCATACGTGCCCTCACGGGCGGGCTGAGGCGGGGCGGCGCCGGTCGGTGTGAGGTACCTGTATCGGTGTTTATATACACGGAGCGGCGCCGCGGTGTCTGCGGACACGGGCCTCGCCGGGCTCTGTCCCACTTATCTGAGAGGAGCTGGCGCAGCTGTGTCCTGGGGATGCAAAGTTCAGCCCCGCCGCGGGTTCGGCCGCCTCAGGTACCAACATCCCTCCCAGGGCGCGGGGAACCGGCTGCGGGAACCAGCCCATGGCAGCAGCGGGGCCCGGGGCACCGGCCCCTGCTCGGCAAACGTCGGACCTGCCGTGTTCAGCGCGCCCTGCAGCAGCTCCGCACCGGCCTTCCGGGAAACAAAGAAGCTCTTGGCGAACAAAGAGACGGGGTTAGCAGCGAGCAGGTGCCGCGCTGCTTCCCCCCATCGCTGCCCCGCGGGGAGGCACCGCGGAGCTGCCGCTGCTCGCAGTAGGGGTGCTGGATACAGCCCCGAGAAACCGAGCCCGAGGGGGAGGTATTGAAGTTTTAAGAAGTATTTGCTTTCAGCATTTCCTCTTTTAAAAACTGATTTAAACAAAGCAGGATTAAATATTCTTATAGAGACAATATGAATAGAAAACACTCCTGGGAGTAAAAAAAGAAATGACAAAAATCGGCAATAATTCCATTTAAGCAACAATGCAACGTTTGTTAGCCTTCCTCTGGTACACAAGCCATGTATCCAAGGTGTGCAGTAACCCGTTTTTCAGTTTTCTAAAGCACAAAGTCACTTCAATGCCACTGAGCAAGCTGAGCAAAACAAGGTTTATGTGGATGCAGAAACACGTTTTAGAAACCTCTAGACCATACATAGAGTAGACCAGACATGTTAAAACTACTGAAACCTATGTAACTATTACATTTATAGGGTCCTAAAATTACATTCGGCCCCTTGAAGGCAACTGTGAGGCTGATGTGGCCCCTGGTGAAAATGAGTTTGACACCCCTGCTCTAGAAAGGCATCCTATCTCCTTTACTAAAAAAGGAAAGAAACATCAAAAACAGGCATTGAACCTGTAAAATAGTTCTTAAACAAAAGACTAAGGCAAAAATTAGTGAGCAAGAACTGTATGTTTACTTCAGTGGGATAGCTCACAACTGAAAATTACCACATGCCCAGGAATTTGCTGACTTTGTGGTTTTAGTTTCTCTTCATCCAAAAAATACCTTCATCACATGCAACAAGACCTTTACCAATATTTGCAGTGTTACATAAGGTACTTTCATGAAAGCATTTTAAATAAAGCAAACTATTATGTATTCTGTTTGAGAGCCTCCTCAACAGGTACAATCACAACAGGCAACGGAAGCGTGCCCTGACAGAGGCACCGGAGGCACGTGCTGCCTTAGAGAAGGAAGCAAACCAGAAGCAAACGAGGGTGGCTGGTTTATTGCACTATTCAGTACTTTAGCTCGCACTGAGCAAAACAAATACTTGAACTCAAACCCAGCCTCAATAAAGGCACTTAGGCTTCAAATATCTTTTTTAGTTCATTCATTTATTTACTCTTGTCCAAGAAACACTGATGAACTGAAGTCAGATATAGTAATGGATTATGAACATGGAAAACAGGCGTTTTAGCCATTAAGGAGAGAAACAGAGAAAGGTCACTGTTGTAGTTTCCATTTGCTTTCAACAGCAAACTGCAGAATGAGATGACTATAGATATATACCAGTCAGCTGCTGAAACAATGATCAGTTTGCATGAGGGTAAGTATGCTACTTCTGCAACACTGTAAACTAATACATAGCCTTTCAGAACTTATATAAATCCCAAACTTATCCCAGAATGAGGGCCACACTGAAGAACATCTTGGAATTGTTTTATTAGACATGCTAAAGCATGAGTTTAGCGGCTACTTATAGTAAAACCTGCACTGCAGGAAGTTCTCATGTCTTCCTCTGGAACAGTCAGTGGTGTCCCAGCCTTAGAACAAGGTCTTGCTCCATCTGGCTGGTCAGATCCCTTTCAGATCCCTCACCTTGCCTGTTTACAACATGTTACTTCTCAACCTTTGCTAGTTGCATTGCTTTCCTGCTAGCAGGCAACTGTAGATGTGCTAACCTACAGAAGCACTAACAAAAACCAGCCCCCCCCACGTCTTTTCTAGTGCTGAACTTGCCTCTACTCCCTGTAAAAACCTTGAACTAAAATGCTGTCCAACTTCTGGATCAGAGTACTACCACATTCCCTGATTCAACCTGCAGTACTGACATACCTGTTTGTTTGAAGAGGTGATCACAACCTTGTCCGTACTTTTGGCTTGGACCAGTAAAAACAAAACCCCTGCTATTCCATGCCACACTGACTAGCAAGAAATGGTTGATACCTTTTTCCACAATGCTGCTGTTCAGCTGGTGAGGCTCTGTGCTGTGCCCTGAGCCTGGAAATGAGGGAAGTTGAAGGATCTTGCTGCAGAGATGATAGAAAAAGAAGCTAGCTGGCTGAAACTGCAACTCAGTATTTTCCTTTTTTACCTTCTGACAGAGAAGCAAGTACAAATGCTCTTGTCAAAAACAGATGAGAGTAACTGAATTAATTTTCATAAAATTAGCTCTTACAGGAGAGAAGAAAACACTGCTTAAAAGAAAACAGTACCCAAAAATCTTGGTAAAGTTCATTAAAATAAGATTTTAAACATAGCCGACTTGATTATTTTACTTACGTGAGAACACACATAGGTTGTCTGCTCAGTTATTTTCAACTATTTGAAGACTATTTCATCTGCCCTTTCTCTTACATGCAGTAATTAATCCAGTAGTAAAGATTCCTCTGTCAATAGGGGGATTTTTCATGCTGTGTAGTCTCTACGTATACCCAGGACTATATGTTGTTCTGAATGATAGACTTGCCAAAGTGGGATGAAATTACTGTTTGCACCCTGTGTATCTGGGGAGGCAGGATGCCCAGAGATCATTAACACTTCTCTCAACTGAATTTCCAACCTTCACATGCCTATTGAAGTGCATTACTACCCAATCCTAAGTAAAACATTCACACTCTCAACATGGTGTATCTCTTATAAAGATACAAACTAGTTAACATTTACAATTTTTGTATTTTTACCTTTACTGTCAAACTCAGTGGATAGCAAATGTAAAATTGCACATATTTTTCAAATTGATAAAAACCACTCCTGAGGCCTCCACTCCTCATTTCAAATTCGTTATGAATTAACAGTTACCACTCTAAGATATCAGTGCATTAAACATCTCCTGGGAAGATACAATAAATACTTCTCATAACAGATAAGCAAAAGAGGCTTCTTGATCAGCAACCAAATTTCTTCAAGATGTCTATTAATTTGTTCAGTCTTTGGGCAACTACACATCACCAGCTGTGGCAAATGCTCTGACCACCACAGGCTGCTCCATCTTGGTAGACTTAAAGACAAGCGGTTTGTTTGAGAAACTCACTAATTTGAAGCTCACCACAGTAGAACAAACAACTTGGCAGATAATTTGAAAGGCTCAGGTGGTGAATATAATGAGGCCTTTCGGCATCCTTAATTTGCAGTGAAATTTCTCTTGGCTAGTGGAAGGAGAACAGTTTCAAATTAAATGGTGACAGTGGTAAACAGTTCTCCAGAATAGGTCCTCTGGGATACTACCCGGAGCAAGAAGACTACATAATGTCTTGGTTATCTTCTATCCTTCCAGCTGTGCTATTGCCAGGATGAAAATCACCACGGTGTAAAGGTGCAGTATAAAGCACGTGGCTGAGCTACCTTCAGCAAAGTGATCTGAACAGAATCAAGCTTCAGCTCCCTTTAGAGCTTCATCTGGAAGCATCACAGGAATCCTAATCAAACCCAGCAAAACCATAAAATTAGGTGAACAGAAGTCAAGGAGCCTTCATCAAGAGGGAGCCTTCATCATCCCTAGGCAGACTTCCAAGTGAACTTCAGTGAGAACAAAGTGTAGAATGCCAGCGACTGAGGCCACAAATTTCTGCTCAAAGTGCCAGACTCAAAGCCTTTCTGTTTGGCCTAGTGTTATAGAACCTTCTTTAGCAGTGAGGTTGAGATGACAGAGAAAGTCACAAGCCAAACACAGGGGTTTAAGCAAAACAACTGTTCTATGTATCCTGTAACTACAGGTTCTTACCTGTAGGAGTGGAGAGAACCTCATCAATGGATTTTATATTAGTCTTGGCACCTGGAAAGCCATGATTTAAGGTCCAAAAAGAAAAACCAAAAGTATCTACATAGCTATCAACAACACAGATCATACAGTCTGCCATATTACTAGAAATCAGCAAACGAACCTGTTTCCAGACTTCAGGATTCCCATTAAAGTAGGTTTAGGAGAAAATGGTCTCTGCAACTTGAAAAATACCCAGAGGAAAAAAAAAAGTGCCAAGATACAGCACAGCTTGAGGGACAGAAAGTGGCAGAAGAATACGAAAAACAGTACATGAAGCTAAGTGAGACAGGCAAATGAGGTCTAGACTGAAGAAGAACACAGCTAGAGTAAATGCTCCAACTCATGGTAGATAACCACGAAAGAAATTGAGGGTATGTTGTATGATTTGGCCTTCCGTGTTTCAGCATGAGAAAAAGTGAATTATAGTTCTTTGGCCCTCCTCAATAACGTTATATTTATAAATGTTTCTTGTCTCCAGCATCTGGGGACCACAATCACCCACAGCTTGAATTTTATATTATTCTGAAATGAAAATGTTAATTTTACATTTTTGAAACTGATTTACACACACTCCTGAAAAAATTACAATTTAAGTTTAGTGATAAACAAATACATAAGAATAACTAACTAGATATTTATTTAACCATAATTTGTTTAAAAATATAAAAGTAATTCACAGCTTCAAAAATAGACTTTTGACCCCCTTTTAGCTAATAACAATAGGATTTAACAATGGGCTTGAAAATACTAATGTTACAGATTTTTACAAGTAAGAATAGTTGTAACTACTTTTAATGTCTTTGTATTAGGCATGTCAGGTAACATAGCTTTTTGATCTTTATAAAATTTTAAAAAATTGAGCTACAAACTAAATAGGAACCATCAGCTACCAAAATCCTGGATATTTTTTTTTAATGGAGTACTGAAAGCCTACTTGCTTTTGTATTTCATCTTAATTTAGTGCACAAACACATGATCACAGAGCTGGGTCAAATGCTTCCTTAGAAAGTCAAGCAAAAGGCTACTAATAACAAAACATCTTTGTAGACAATCAAGTTCATCACAACCCCCTCCCCAACAATAATTTTATTTTTCTTAGAAATGCCTAGGGAGGTATATGTGCCTTTTACTCTTCCTTAACGATTAACATATAAAAATTTTAAAGATCAGAAGGAACACGAGTTCCTCAGTAGAAAACCCCTTAGAGGAAAACAGTCCCCATCTCTAGTACATGGTAGGATTCAAGGAGCTGGGCCACCCAAAGGAGGTCACCAAAGGGACAGAAACGCTGCAGCTGGACTACAGCTGTCACAGGGACAGTATGAAGGTTCGCTGTGGTGTGGTAAGTAGTCTGGCAGCAGGGGGTTAACTGAAGTACCGTATAACTTTATATATACACCATCACAAATTTCAGTTATGGCTTTCACAGTCCTGTTAAGGTCAAGATTATAAATATGAATTAAAAAAATAATTCTTCTATAATTAAAATGCCAACTTCTACCAGCGGAGGGAGCGCTTCATTGCTTGTAGCCAGGTATCCATAGCAGGTCTGTATTCCTCAGGGTCCTTCTGGGGCTCAAAAACAGCTTCTATCCGTCTTAGCTTCTTTAGTTGTTCTTTGTCAGACCAAAATCCTAAAAACAGAAAGTTCATTCTCAATCTCAACTGCAAATGTTATTTTTGAGTTGTTCTAATTTATTTCCAAGGGATCCAAAGCAGAAACACAGTAAGAACTCATGACAGCTCTTCTTTACTCAATCAACAACTTTCTCAGAGGGAAGCATATTTTTAACATGTGAAACTCTTTTCCACTAGCATCCTCTTGTTTGGAATCCTGACAAGAGCACATCTGCTGAACTGGGACCGTTTCCAAGGAACAGCTCTGCTACACTGACATCCCCTTAGGTTTCATCCCCACTGAGCTTTCGGCTGCAGGTCCGTCCCAACAAAGCAGCGCCACAGAAACAAAAACTTAGCACTAGTTGCTTTCTAGTGTCTTAACGACTGCATAAATGGCAGAAAATGCTGGTGTTATATACTGAGATTAATTTATGCTATTGAATCATTCTTGTCTATTAAGGGCTGCAGCTTTCTTATAGTTCTAATTGCTGAGTAAGTCTTACCTCAGTATATAGTTTTTATCTTACAGATATTTATGTATCAAAACAATTAATTTAATATCCACCTACAAAATACACTTCCATTCAGCAAAACCATTGCCAGTTTGTAGTTTTAAGTCTGGTTAACTCTACACAATTCTTTGTGAATAGAGCTGCATTTTTCCCTGTTAATAGTTTATTTTTTACTTCCATTGTGAAAACCCCAAAGAATAAAGACTCGGTTCACAGATGAGAGGGCACAGCTTCAGTATGAGTGACAGGGCTGCACGTTAGCACAGCAGTTTGTTACGTGATCCATCCCCCCCGGGCACTGTTCCAGGCACTGCGAACATGGGAGGGGATGCAGTGTCCAGGTCAAGAAAGAGGGAGGCTCACCTCTTTCTTCTCTAACAGTATATCCTTCTAAATGTAAATTAATCTTACAAACACATATGCAGATACTTTTCACATTAAACTCATTGTTACTATTCATTTATGTAAAACCAACCAAGCATGCAACTGCTCAGCGAAGTGGGACATTGTGTTACAAATACAAATATGGTGCTTCACTTGGTTTATGTATGACTATCATCTGTTTCTTTAGTACATCAAATACAAGTACACGGGTACAAAGAACTACACAGAGAGACATAAACACTGCTTACCCTGGATTCCCACAAAAATGGCTAAAGTTTGGGGAGTTTTTACAATTATTTGAAGTTATGAACTTTTTTTCTGATTTATTTTTCCTTTATTCACAAATGCGCATTCTGAAGGGAAAAACAAAACCCCTTTGAAAGTACACATACCTGAAGCAAGGCCTGCTAGGAAAGCTGCACCAAGACTAGACATGTCTGCATTTGCAGGTTTTTCTATTTTCTTATTAATTAAATCTGAAGTCATCTGCATGACAAAACTATTATTACTGACACCTCCATCAGCTCTGTAGTGAAAAGGAAAGTAAAAAAAAAAAAAAAAGTGTTTAGTTCAAATGCTTATTGACAACATTTCAGAAAACAACTTCTGGCATTTCATACCCATGTGTAAATCTTCCTGTCACTCATGCACAAATGCATTTCCATTTCATGGGCAAATTTAGAGGCCTGCACAAGGTGCCTATAAACTGGGGGCAGAATGGTAGACAGACACAGGCCAGACACATTATCAAAATATGTGAAAGCTCTATATTCTAAAACTACATCAACCTGGTTGAAATGTTGGGGTTTAGAACAGAACCTTTACGTGGTTATCACCACATGACAAGAGTCAAACCCATTACATTAAACAAACCATTTCAAGTGTTCTCAGACCTTGAAAACACTTCTTTCATTACTACCAAATCTTCGTAGTAGTTAGTTAAAATACTTCACAGTTGCTTCTTTTTGTGAGGAATATGAGAACGAGGCATCTATTTTCCTAATTACATCACAAAGACCCTTTTAATGGATAAAACTAGAATTTATCAATGCTGATCTTTAATCATTTGAGAATGATTACTAGTAATCACTCTTGCAAACAAAAAACAACTATAACAGAAAGCAATCTTTGAATTGTCATCAACCGGTTGGTTATGCTGTTGGATTCCAACAGCAGCCAGGTACAGAGCTGTTGTTCTATCAATTGTGGTGCAGTAAAGACATCTACTGTTTATTCTTAGTATAGAAAATGTTGTGTAATTTAACAGTTGCTTAAAAACCTTCATTTATGCCAGCTGAAATCTTCTCTGTGACATGATGCCTCAGGAAACTTTTGCATAAATGTTTTGGCTGTTTTTGAAAGTAAAATCAGGAGACACTGCCTAATCAGTGATGGTACAGGGTTTTGCTTCTTTGTACATACAGTTAAGAAGGGTTACCACCTGTACGCTACGGCATAAAAACCTTGAACTGGCAAGCTCACTTCCTTAATGCCAGTGACACGCATTTTCCTTTGTAAAAATAAGACAACCTACGAGGACTAAAACTGAGGGTTCCTTCCTTGATGGGTGTTGAGACAAGCAAAGAAAAGTAACAGGAATGTAGAGGGCTAATGAAAACAACTTTGTAGGAGCCAGAGACTGAGAAGAAAGGAAAGATACAGGACAAGAGATTAAAAAGAGAATGAACAAATTTATGGGATAAAAAAACAATTAAAAAATCACAGGTAATGGACAGATACTAAAGATGTGTGGACAAAGCCACAGGAGAGCAGTTAACAACCCTACTGGAAAACCCTTTAAGTGTATCTCAGATCTTCTACTGCTTAATCCAGAAGCTGAATTGCTACTGATCATAGTTAACTATCACAGTCAGTATATGAAACAGCAATTTCATATTAATGAGTAAAACAGAACATGATCATACAATTTAAAGTTTACATTAGAAGGTAAATGGGTTCGGAATTCTCACATTCCCTAAGCAGCACCTCCATACTTCCCAGTTTTCTGTTCACAGTCTTAATATGACTTCTCAAATTTTCGATGCAATTTTCTATATAAAAAAAGCTTCCTAAGGAATCAAAGATTCCAATACTTCTCAACTTTTCCTCATCATTAAAACCCCAAGCCTGGACATTCCTCATCTTTGCCTACTCTGTTCCAGTACATGATGTAAGACAGAAACTTTTACCTCCCCCCACTTCGTACTATCATTTTTCTTCCACTACTCACAAGTCTGATTTCTCAACATGCCCACCAGCCTAAATCCTTTGCATGGGCATCAGGAAAAAAAAATAGAAGAGGGACAGGAATACTCTCCTCTCTGTTCTTGACCATGGTATCATGGTGACCCCTGGCTTCCAGGAGAAATTCTGGAGAGCTTTCTCAGCATGAGAAACAATTCAGCTAAATTTTTCCAACACTTTGTGAAAAGTGTATACTAGGGATCACAGTTACCTTACTAAATTTCATTTGCTTCTTTAAAGACTGAAGCAAAGCCAAGGTATTCACAATTGAATTGGAAAAATATTCTTCCTCTTTCCTTCACAAATAGATCCAGCTATAACTAATGTCTTCACACAATCACGTCAGTTGAAGAGACCCTCAGGGTCACTGAGTCCAACCATAACCCAAGCTAACTCCAGCACTAAACCATGTCCCCAAGAACCTCACCTAAACGCCTTTTAAACCCCTCCAGGGATGGTGACTCCACCACTGCCCTGGGCAGCCTGTTCCAATGCCTGACAACCCTTTCCATGAAGAATTTTTTCCTAATATCCAACCTAAACCTTCCCTGGTGCAACTTGAGGCCATTTCCTCTTGTTCTATCACTCGCTACTTGGGAGAAGAGACCAACACCCTCCACGCTACAACCTCCTTTCAGGTAGTTGTACACAGCGATAAGGTCTCCCCTCAGCCTCCTAAAATATTCAAATATATTCAAAATACTCAGTCTGCAACAAACTCAGCACAAAACATTTCAGTATAAAAGAACGATAATAAAGGGTAGAACAATATTTTTGCTATATGCACTCCAGTTCTACCTGAAAACATGAATTTGCTTTTTTTGGAAAATTACTCACCTACGGACAATCACCAATGCCAATGGTTTAATTAATAACTGACCATTCCATGGGTAGTCTCTACTGCCACTTTTAAAGTTACATTAACATTTGACTTGGTAGTCATCTGTTTCTTAGCAGCAGAATTTTTACAGTAAAATAAAATGCATAATAAAGTTCACACCTATTTAAGTCAAATTCCTATGTATCAAAGTTAAAAGTTACATAGAACTTACCGAATACTTTGAAGAGGAACGCGTACATCCTTCACAATGATATCATAAAGTTGTTTGTTTCTTTGAAAAAAAAAAATAGCTGAATTAAGCATTATATATTCCATAAAGTGTTTCCAGTATCTACATAGTCAGAAAATAAAATACAAGGCAAAAAAGGCCTCAGTTGTGTGAGAAATGCTGCATTAGCTAACAAGTTTCCAAACGGTACTTAAAAAAAAAAAAGGACTAAATCCCAGCCCATTCTATAGCAAGTCCCTGTAGAAGGTACGTTTATTCCCACCTGAAAGTAATGGTGGCTTTCTACAGATATGATGGAGTTGTTGATGAAACAAGTGGTTTAGAATGAGGAAAGCAGACTGACAGTGTTCAGAGTTCATCCACTTGTTCTTTAAAGAGAACCTACAAAGGCTGTAAGTTTGATTTGTTCTGAAACCATTTCATTTAATAGGACAAAATCTAAACACAAAGGATCTCTACCCTTCTCTAGTCAGGTATTTGAATGAAATCAGTTTCTCAGCATGCCTGTTTTCAAGAGACCTACGCTTCAGTTCAGGAATTATTGCATCTCATGTTTTTCTTACAGTGCAGAAAAAAACCCCGTTGTTGCCCATTCACATTTTTAAAGATGCTTAAGATGCCTATTACCACATTTTATAACACACCAAAAATTCAGACTTTAACCACAGAACTAACATAAAAATTTCAGCTTCAGGGATACTTTAAACAGAGTTGGGCTGGGCTACAGTTTCTGACAAAACACTGTCAGGACAAACTTCAAACAGAAAACATTTTTAGAACATACAGAAAACAATATAATTTAAAAACTCTTATATCATTACTTAATTTTAAATGAGCTAATAAATACACGAGTTTATTTGTAAAGTGTGAAAAGAAAAAAAAGGGAAGCATCTAAAACTTTCAAATGTAACAGTAATGAATTACTACATTTTATATTTTACAAACTGCAGAAGTCCATGCATCCATTTAACACTGCTGACCAAAATAAAAGTAACTGTAGGAAAATCAAAGCAAGATAATTAACAGAGTAGTACCTGAAAGCTACAGATTCCAATATAGCTCGAACAAGATGGTTTCTGGTAGTGGAAGGTTTCAGCCCCATGAAAGAAGCACATAAATATGGGTCATTCACAGAAACCTGCAGAAAAGATGCCACCGTGAGTTCAGTGAATTGCATTTGTAGGCTTCTGAGAAAGGAGTCAAAGAGTAAGAAAAAAAAAATAACTTACGACAATTACAGGCAGCATAATGAAAGAAGAAAATTGAAAACAATATGTAAGAGGTATATAGTGTTATTTTAGCTAAGGTAAAAGGTTTAAGTGACTTCTTCCAAATTTGACATACTACCACACAGTAAATCTGCACGACTTCTCTTTAAAATACATATCGTGTACACTTTAGGTGTGTAGGACAGGGCACACTGGTATTGCTGTTCTCTAGGAATATTTCGCACACACATTTTTTTTTTTTTAAACACTTCTGAACTCCTGAAAGATAAACTGAGTTTTAAAAGTTAGACTGAAAAGGATGGTCATACTTGGTTAGTTTATACTACAGCCTGTTTTCAGTGACACTGCTAAAGAGTTCAGCTAAAATTCTAATGATGACTAAGTTGTCTTCTTTTTGCAGGAGAATTGGAGGATTGATCGATAACCTGCTCTTCACCCCTTCGATAAGCTTTACCACAAAATATTAGTTTGCTGGCCCATACCTGGTTTGTGACAATGCTACATCTTATTTTCATAGTAGACAGTAATTTTTAAATTGAAACAATCCTGTCCAGTTGTGTTGTGCTAAGTATCAATTATGACAACACTTAAGTTTGAATTTCATGCTTATAGAATACATACACACATATTTAAAAATTAAGAAACTGCTAACATATGTAAAAAAAACCCCAACCAAACCCCCACACAACAAAAACCAACAAGAACACATATGGATAGGTACACACAGCCAAAGGAAAAACTGGCATTTTGCAAAAGTTCCTAAATAGAAGAAACTTAAAGTAAAAGAAAATATTGCTCTTTTTTTTTTTCCCCATGTATAACTACCTTTCCCATTCTAAGAATGGAACTACTTGTCCATCCCAGTAGCACAATAAGGATCCATGGCTTCCAAGTTCGCAGATTTTCATATAAAAGATAATAAACTAAAAAGTGCAGGCTCATATTTTATGTAAGGGTGAGCATCCTGGAAGAATCAATAATAAAAAAAAAGAGAAAAAAGTAGCAGTGCATAATATCTGCATACACTCCGATGTAGAGTCCTAAGTTTTTGGTGTTACTACTCACCACAGCAAATTAACCCTGGAAACCCCTATTTCTAGCAGAATAAGAGGAAAAATGATTGAAACACATATTAACTTTAAATACACTTTCACAATGATGCTCCTCTCAGTGTGCTGCATCACAGCAGTGGAATTTGGTAAAACACAAACTTGTTCTTATTGCCTTAATATGGACAAGTACAGAAACATTTTCCTCTGTATAAAAAACGAACATGTAGGCTTCACAAGAACCCTCCCCAATCACTGTCATTTTAAGGTCTAAGAAACACGACCATACAATCAATTTGTGTTACCACCCGGCCATGAAGCTAAGCAGACACATTACAGTCCCAGGAATGCTCAGCTCTGTTCATGTCCCTTTTTACGCTGTTTTCACTCTACTCAGTTTCTAAATTGACACAGACTCTGTTACTGTGTTCAACTGAAATACACAGGGCTTTTCAAAAGCAAAGAAATCCAGATTGGTAGATACTGTTAGGTAACTAGATGGTACAGCTGAAGAGAAATCCATTCAGTTTTCTAAATACAGATTCTAAATTTGAACTGGGAATATTAGAATTGGGTGAAAAAAGACTGAATCAATGTTTACCAAGAAGCCAGCTCAGGCTCCTTCTGGAGACAGTGTCAAGAAAGCAAGGGAGAGACAAACCCGCAAAGCAAAACAAAGACCAAACAAACAAAAGAGAGGTTTTACCAGCATCTGTAGAACTTGAATATTAATAGGATTAAGAGTGCAAAAAAGATTCAGACTAACATTTGTCTACCTCAGGATTCCTGTTTGCAAATATTGAAATTTGGTGTGGCTCAACATTTACTTATCCACAGCAGAATTACTCACAGTAAATGCTAAATGGAAGCATCTCTGCATAATCAAGTTTTATACCCTTAAAAATAAATGTAAATGATTAGGTTGGCTGGTTGAGAGAAGGTAGCTGAGATACCTGCAGAAGAAGTGAAATTTTTCTTTGCTTTGTTCCATTAATGTACAGGACTGACACAAAGGTAAGGTTAAAGATGTTAAGTTTCTCTAGGAAAAAAGACACTAGTTCTGGGAACAATCAAACCGAGCATGGTAGACCAGTGAAGATCAAAATTAAATGTACTTTTGGACCCACACAGAGACATAAGCTGTCATAAACATTCCATGTAGCTCTAAAATATACGTATTCAAACTAACACATTCCTATCTAAGACTTCTAAGAGAAAAGAAAACACAGTGATTTTTGAGCAAAACTCAGAATACTGTTTTTATCTTAATGGTTTTTGTTCGCTAGAGCCACAAAGATAATTAAGGGAGTGGAGCATCTCCCTTATGAGGAAAGGCTGAGGGACCTGGGCCTCTTTAGCTTGGAGAAGAAGAGACTGAGGGGTGACCTCGTTAATGTTTATAAATACGTAAAGGGTGAGTGTCATGAGGATGGAGCCAGGCTCTTCTCTGTGACAACCAATGATAAGACAACAGGCAATGGGTACAAACTGGAACACAGGAGGTTCCGCTTAAATATGAGAAGAAACTTCTCAGTGAGGGTGACAGACACTGGACCAGGCTGCCCAGGGGGGTTGTGGAGTCTCCTTCTCTGGAGACATTCAAATCCACCTGGACGCCTTCCTGTGTAACCTCATCTGGGTGTTCCTGCTCCAGCAGGCGGATTGGACAGGATGAGCTTTCAAGGTCCCTTCCAATCCCTGACATTCTGTGACTCTTTGATTGTCTTTGGGCAGCACAGTGGCACCTGACAGGTTCAAACATCAGCTGTCTATGCATTGAAGAACCAGCTGATGACAGACATTACTCAACTCCCAGAGCACAGCAACAGCTTTCCCTTCATCTTGCCTGGTCCATCTGTCCAATACACCAATGCTAATATTCCAAATGACAAGTTGAAGACCAGGGCTACAGCACAGAGTCTTTCCTAGACAGCAACACTGATTAGCAAGACAAAGTTTTGTGGAGACATTGGGTATTTTTATGTTGACAAACCAAAGATGTAGAAACAGCTATGCTGCTGAACACGGGCTTTCAGTCAGACTGTCTCATGCTGCTTAGGAAAGTGGCATAAGCAGATAAGGTTTTGGGGCTCTGCACAGTTCCCAAGCGAGCAATGGCTATATTAGCAAAACCTGTTTATTTTCATTCTGTATGAAGGTTTGTCCAAGAGCTCTGACTTGCAGCTCTGTCATACTTTGTGGTAACAAATTAGAAACTATTATTAGAAACTATTATTACCAACTGTCAAACATATACTGGAAGCAACTGCTCTGTAGCTGAATAGGCAGTATATCAGCTCCTCTGCTATCACAATTTGCCATTTAATGTTCACTGGAACTCCCATCAATTCTAATCTAGACTAATATGCTAGACTGAACTGCGGTATCAGTATCACCCTCGTCACTGCCTCTGCACAGCAACAGGAATTCGCACTTGTAATGAAACTCAAGAGGGATGACAAATCAGAGGTAGAAAGGACAGACATGAGGATACATAAGTCTGTCGCAAAAACGGAAAGCAAGCAGAAAGAACCCAGAGCTTGTGACCCAGAGGGCATCGAGTAATTGCAGGAAGTTCCTCAAAAAGAGAGGAAGGTGAAAACAGGCTACCAGGAAAAAGAGGGGACAAAGTGGAGAACAAATACCAGGAGCTCCTTACAACACACATTGTGCTCAGCAACAAGGCACAAACTTTATTTTAAAAGGAAAAAAATCTAATACAGACTGAAATCTGCATATCAAAGAAGTGTCTAAATATTACTGTCTATGCCTTTTGTAACATCAGGACTTGGCAGTCTTGCTCATATTTAAGTATCGATTAACTGTAATCTACACCTTTAAAACAGGCAGAATAAAATGAATTATTTTAGAACAGTGATTAGAAGTATTGTCTCAATGAAGGCTTTAAGTGAGGCAGAAAAGCTATGGGATCAGTTTTCATCTCTGCAGGAACTACCTGAGCTACTGTGGGCAAGTCATTTAGTTTATCTGTCCCTCAGGTCTCCATCTGAAAAACTGAAGTAATTTTCTTGTTTCATAGGGTTTTTCTCATGGGGGGGTGGTGTTCAAGCATTCTCATGTGACAATGAGCTCCACATATTGTGGTGAGGGACAGAGAATAAGAACCTGAGTAGTACAGAATGAATCATAGGATACCAGTTTGGAAGGGTGCTTCTTGGCAAAAGCACCATCTAGACAAGATGGTCCAGCTGTGGGAAGATAAAAATTACTACATTTAAATATGTAAAGGTTAAAATTTTATCTGGATTATTAAAAATACATTCTCAATTATATCAATAATAATAATTTTACCTGAAAACCTGGAACAAAACAAACGCCTTGAGAATCAACAACACTCCGTGCCATTTTTTCTGTTTCATCTACACTGGTGAAAAGATCTGTAAAGATGCATAAGTCATATGCTTTTATTATTCACTTCAATTTCTTCATGTATTACTAAGAGACAAAAATCTAGAGTTAGACTATTTCCTTGTGTAATATTCTTAAGCTATATATTCCAAGGGAAATAATCACTTCTCCTGTATTTCATGGCTATCAGTCACATTAAAAAAAAAGTCCTATTCAGATGAAGCCTAAATTCAAAAGGATTCTCTCATCTCCATTATGCTATAGCCTTTTAACCTTCACATCTTGTAAGAGGTCATTAGCTTTCCAAATAGACATGAGAATTGAGAACACTAATAGTGGCACACTATGTATGCTAAAAACCTAGATTTCCAAAACAAAAAAAAAATTATTTCCTCCCCAAAGATGTTGTTACTGTCAGCCCAAGAACCAAATGACTACAGAGATAGTCCTTAATACCTGTCATATTTTCTCGGAACCCTTAATATTTTTACAAGTGACTGAGATCCTAATATCACCTGTTTGATAGACACTACTTTCAATGCCTTGTCTAGCTGGATGTCTCCTTTCACAACCCTATTGACATCCCTCTTTAGCTTGTTCTTTACCCACATGCAGTTCTTGTACAAACACCCATCTTCTGTAGTTTTAACTAATTATGTCTTATGTAGCCACATAACGTATTTTTACAGAAGACTAGAGATCTGCTGTAAATGAGAGCTATTGCTTTTTCTTGTCTGAAAAATAAAATTTTCCTATCAAAGATAACTTAGATTAATCTAGCTCAACTTATCTTCGAAAAACCCATCCTGGTAACTTACCAAGAGTCTCAATTTACCTTTATAACCTCCATAAATTTCTTTGAAAGCTTTGGATTCTATTGTGCCCAGACTAATAAGCCTAAATCGCACCATTTCCTTCCTGTTTTATTTGCTATTACTGAACTATATGTAGTACCTCTATGTCATGACAGAAAACAAAAACGTTAAGTAAGGTTTACTTCACCTTGAAATTCCACATACTATTTTTTCAAAATTCTTGGAAGTAATTCCTTTTTCTGCACCCTAGTAAAGGTGTACTAAATTTATAAGTAAGCAAAGTAAATAGTTTATTAGAACAATCAGGAAAGTTACCCTACAAACAATCAGTGGCTTTGGATATCAGATACCATAGAGCTAGTATTTTTCTTAGTCTTTTATTAATCTGGAATGGAAATCCAGATTAAAATGACTACAATGACTACATAGTAGTCATAGTCCAAAGGCATATTACTTCTATGTGAAGCAACATACACACCACTGTTACTTTCAGAAATGAAGTTCTTCACTTCATTTTCATGTAACTCAAATCTGTTGTTAATTCTGAGAGGTACAGCTACAGATCTCTCAGAAGCATTAAAACAACTGTTTGTGGAATATTGGATTTACAACAATGCTACCTAGACTGAATCAGTAGTCAATTTCTGTCCTTCTCCTCAACTGAAAACGCAAGTTCAAATACCCTAAACTGGAACACCTGCAACTTTACACAGGTCTCTATTTCTATTCAAGTTTGGATACCAGGTTAAAAAAAAAAAAAAAAAGCAGGCATCTGGAAGTTTGTCATGCTCAAGAGAAAGCAAGTGAGGAACAAAATGTTTCAGGAAAATAAAAGCCTACACAGGTAGGAGGGTGTGAGAGGCAGAGTCTGATGAGGAGATGATTGTGTGATTCAGACTCCCTGTAGTAAACACGCTCGGCAGAGAACTCACTAACGAGACAAAACATTCTGCGCTGTCCAAGACATGCAGTCTAGTTTCTTCAATTATGGATAACAAAGCCAAGTAAAATAACATAACTATAGCCCTATAAAACATTTTCTTGAAAGTAGTAACATATTTTACCTTCTATAAAATTAAAGAATTACTTACTTATATCCTGAGCCCATTTTATGGCAGTGCCAACGTCAGACATACAGCCTTCAGTTAAGTAAACAACTTCTTCCCCAATCTTCCAACCAATGAGTGGATACAGACCTTAATTATTTTCCATGAAACAAAACACTTAGTTAAATTAAATCTTTCCAGACAATAATCCAAATTAAAAAGGGTAGTTTTTATTCAATTCCTTTGTAGAATTCAATCTAAAAAAGTGTTACTGATAGAGGTTAAATTGTTTAAAAATTAATGATGGAATTACAGGAGACTTAAACAATAGTTTGTTTAAACAAAGTTAACCTAACAAAAACCCACTATCAAACCACAAAAAAAAAAAAAAAAACAAAAAAAAAAAAAAAAACAAAAAAACACCTAAACCCCACAACTCTCTTTAAGGTAAAGAGAAGAGCTATCTGAACTTAAAAAAAAAAAAAAAGAGAAGTTTTCCTATTTGTTTTCAAGCTATATAATTTTCCCCAATGGTTTCCAAAATATCAGAATTTACTTCCCCAAAACATAAAGCATGAATGTTGGGCTTTCAGATGGAAAGCATAAATACTAAACCAGGCATATACACACAAAAAAACCCCAAACAATACAAACCTAGAACATGCATCTTGTTCATAGAACAAGATGAAAGAGCTAATACTAGTTTAGTCCTTTTTCAATATGCAGTGCTTCCTCACACAGAAAGCAAACAAAGAAAACTAGTTGCACAATTTCCCCACCCTTGTCCCCAATAAAGGCCTCCACCAGTTAACTACAGCATTTTACCTGTATGTTTGCCTAATACAAACAACAAAAGAAACATCCAAACTCGTTAAAAATATTTGGCTTCTAAGCTTCAGATGGTTGGATTTGCAGGAAGTTACGATTGATTTCCACCAAATAGTTTTGACTTGGCAGTGACTCAAAAAAAAAATTGACTCTGAAATCTTTTGTTTTCCTTATCCCTCAGAAGAAAGGCAGAAAAGCATACCACAAACACTGTTAGGTGATTTGATAACACAGTTTGCCTGAAGACACTATTACATCAGAAATAAATAGTGAACAATGAAGATAAACCTGACAGTTTGTTTTCCCCTTCCCCCCTCCCCCAATATGTTGAAACTGTGACAAAGACAAGAGAAACATACTACTAAAAATTGCCAGTGTGAACCCAAAGACCTTCTTGTTTGGTATCTGTATTAGTAAGGACATAACACAAAAGTCCTGCAGAATTCTGCTTGTATGCTAAAGCAAAAAGACTTTGTTATCTAGCTGAATAGACCATGTTCTCCAGCACTGCAGCTGGACAGTTTTCAGGCCACTTGATAAGGACCTAAGGATTCAGTGGCCACTGCAATAAAAACTTCACCCAAGCCAGGTACTGTAACTGCTGGAGTGAAGAAAGTGCCCAGACCTCGTGGGACCCTGTGGAGGGCTTGGAGATCATGAGTAATGCAACTGAAGTAAATGACTCCCAGTCATTTACCAGAAAAGCATCAGAAGGATCTAAGGATAATATCTACTTTCTCAAGGTGACTTTGCTGATATACAAGTGTCTCTCACTGAATCATTTCCAGTTCACTTGCCTGTGTCCAAAAGAGTGGGACGGTAATATCAGTGCAATTGCAGAAACTGGTTTACTGCTGGAGGCACTCTGGTGCTTACAAGGAAAAGCAATTAGCAGCACCTGCTTAAAGTTTTGTCTCTTGAAAGGAAAAGGTGATATACATATCTCCAGATCCTTGGTGCAGGTGCAGGTCTCCCTTTTGTACCAAAAGTGAAGCTGCAGAGCAGCAAGAGCAAACAATGCATTGAGGCACAAGTCCTAGAGAAGGACAGCTAACAATGGACAGAGAAGGCCGTCAGGTGGCCTTCCTGATGCCACTCACCCCAGAATCGCTGGTAATGTAAGATCATCTACCTCCAGGGAATGGACTGACATGACTCTTTGCCATGACCACAGCTACTAAGATCTAACAGACTACCAGAGAGGTAGATTTAAAATCTATACAACATGCTTCCATCATTGAATTGTGAGAAGTGCCTTCTCAAAGGAACTATTTTTTTTTTTAAACTGTCATCTATAGCAACTAAATGTAGATCAGAAACTAGACCAGTAGCTAATGAATAGCTTGCTCAAGGATACTGTAGGGATTAATCTTGCAGTCTTAAATACATGTCAGCTTTAAAGATTGAACACATTACATTTCATGGCCAGGGCACTGAGAAAGCCAGGCAACTAACTTGTCCTACTAACCATACCACACTACGTTATTTTCGCTGTGTTCTTTGGCTGTTAACATAAACAACAGTCTAAAGCAGTATGTTTCACAGCATGGCCTTAAAGATTTAAACTCCTGTCAGGTCACAATAGTCATATTTTTTTTAAAAGAAGACAAAATGGAAAAACTTTACAGCATGTTTTTGCTATTATGTGTGCACAGATCACATACATTTGATTCCCTCAGTAAAAGTACATCACAAAAGTACACAATGACATCATTAATTACCTTAAATGCATTTGTGTTCATAGGGAACTCAATGTCCCTGCTATTCAGTTCTGACACAACTCCTGTAGTTGCCAAGCTCCTTCCTGACTTTAGCTGGTGAAAGTCTCCTTGGGACACCACTGTCCTCCTCCCCAGCCCCACCCTCCCATTTTAAATTGCAGGCTTCCTGAAATTAGTAACCATGGAAAAATATGACACAGACTGTGCAGGCAAATTTACTTTAGTATCATCTGTTGCTTTCTTGACAAATGGCCATCTATGGCAAACTAACATGCTTGACAGACCGCAAATGTTCAAAACAACAAAGTTTTAAACACTAGAAACACATTGGGGAGCCCCTTTCCGGTATTTTAAAAGAAAAACAATAATTGCTAATCCTGCACTACCTCAACTGCAGGTATTTCAAAGTATAAGGGCTCAAGAGGAGGAAATTACAATGATCCACTGAACATTTTGATCTGAAAAACCAGAGGATGAACCCCTTTTTTTCTCCATTCCTGGACTGTATAATACTACCATCAAGAATACATGAAGGAAAAAATAAAGGAAGGAGGTATGCAAGTGGTAGAAATAATTATCAATGATATTACTTAAATTCTCTCTTCGAGAATCATATTTCAGGATAACAAAGACCTACATTTTTCTAATTAAAACTTTACACAGCTCTGAAAACACTTTCAAGCTGTTTTTCTACAATTGAAGACAGAAGGAAAGCATAAGCCTTTTTATCTCTTTTTGTCCCCTTATCATCAACAGCTGTCAAGTAAAGTGAAATACTCTACAAGTAAAATTTCACTAGCTTACCTCTCTGTGATGCAAAGAGACGCTCTCCAGTATTCACATTCCAGAAACCACCTGTTCCCATGGTCAGTTTGGCATCTCCTGGGTGAAAGCAGCATTCTCCAAACATGGCTGACTGCTGGTCAGCCACCTGCCACACCAACAAACACACAACTCAGCTGCCAACCAACAGCCTACAGTCCTGCTGCAGTTTAAAATACCAGTGCAAACAGGTTCTGAATACAAATGACCACTCAGAAGGGAACTGAGCATTAAGAGAGGATTCTCATACAATTTCTGAGGTATCTGCAGACCATTTTGACAGACGGATTTATCACTAGAATCAAATCACATCAGGTTTGGACACAATGTGAATGCCTGTATTATTACTTGCGAGACTGAAAAATATGTTATGGGAACAAAATAAAGATTTTCTGGTTTAGTATTTGATAAGGATAAACAGGGCAATTGCAATGCCAAGGAGCAGAACAGAGTAGCTTGGCTTGAATTCCTCATCCCCCAAGAGAAGCTGAAGTTTTGAGGTCTCACCTTCCTTTTTCCCCTGCTACTTCTCCTGTACCAAATTATTCCATGCTTAATTTTTATTAAGAATATTTACTTATGTTCATGCCTTGGTAAAAAAGTAAATTTAAAGAGAAACTGAATCTACATGTCTTTAAAAATAGCAAGGGAAATTAATGTTAGATAGATGACTTTTTCCATATACCTCAACTCCAGCAGATTTTTCTACACGTCATCACTTCACAGAAATAATGGGTTTTTCTTATCCAAACCCTAACTGCTGAGGCGAGAACATGTAGTTCTCAATTATTTTTACTGGGAAAAAAAAAAAGGCGGCACCACAAGTGGACCTATTAACAAATACTCCTACCTTAGTGCAGAGTCTTACTGAAGACAAGCCAGGATAGACCCCACGGCACAATTTTATACAGAACAACTGATTTTCTGCCAGAGCCATCAGCACAGTCTGGAGCAGAACCCAGCTCTGCTCAGTCCTCCATTCAGTGCTCCATTGGTCATCTGATCTTCACGGACCTCAACCTCTACAAACCCCTTCCTGTTCCTCTCTCCTCCCCTGACCCTAAGGTCATAAACTGAGTTTTTGGAGAAAAACTGAAGAACCAATTCTACCGCAGTTAAGTCACAGAGAAGGAATAGAGAACACTCTCTAAACAAGCAAGTATTAAATCAAAGCTAAATAAACAGAATACAGGTACAAATGGACAGATTTATCTAGGAAAATATTTTCACTCACCATTGCCATTATTGGAATAGGTGCCCCAAATATTTCAGCATCAGCTGATCCAAAGTTGAAGCTTAAAACAAATGTTAGGGAGAAACATCACAGGACTAAATTGAACCTTTTGTTAAAATGAAATCTAGGCATATAAGGCCCAAGCCTAAATCACATATGAAAGGTAATGCTACCAATTTATGTTAAAGAAAGCATTAGAAATATCACTTTCAGAAACACTGATAATAAAAATAAAGTTTTGGATGTAGTGTTAAAAACGTAAATCTGTATATTAAAATATTTTTGTCTGTAGCTGTGTATTACTTTGTGCATATTACTTAGTATTTTTCTAAAGGCCATTAATTCAACAGGTATATTCTTTTAAATATGCCTTCATAGTTACCTTGTGTCTCTCACTGAAGGATAAATGGATGTTGGAATGGAAAGTAAGCTACACAAAGTGGGGTTCCAACATTTCTGAAATAATACGGGAAAAGTAAAAATGTCAGCAACTCTCTCATAAACACGATACGTAGCAACAACATTTTGTGGAACAGTACATACCGTATAGGGTTCAAAAATGCCTGTAGCACTGGCATTTGAGTAATCTGTAGCATACACAGAACCTACCATTAGAAAAAAAAGAAGTAAGATTTTAGATATCCAAATATTTAAAGATACTTTTTCTTTAAACATCTCTTGAGATATAAACTGAGTGTCTATAGGAAAAGTCATGAGACAACTGAGCACACAAACTTTACCTGCCACTCACTATAACGTATATATATTAATTACCTTATTTTACCTTCACGAAACTGGCTAGAAGAGAGTTGGTATCTTTGACACTGTGTACAACACTGACTGCATCACTGTCAATGATAACCCATCCAGTTGCTCAGACGCTGGCCCACAGGACAGACACTTGTGATTCTTTCACATTTGTAACAAGTCTTTGCTCTTTCCCCCCCTGCCCTGCACAGGTACTTTTCTTCAACCAAGGCCAATTAGTTCTGGTAGTCCTCTTTAAATCTTAAATGCTTAAAAGGTTAATTACACTAAATAGTCACTTTCCTTTCTGACTACCTTTCCAGGCAGGCCCAAAGAATAATTAATTCAGAAGTTTAGTGGGTTTTTTGTTTGTTTGTTTCTAGGTGTTTGTGGGGCTTTTTGGCTGTGTTTGTTTGTTTTGTAAACAGTAAATACACTACAATATTCATCAATTATTAAAAAAGCAAAAATTGTCAAAGAAGTCTTTGAATTCTAGAAAATATCAATGACAGTCACAAATGTCATTAACCAGATTGCAATATGTTTTATTCATATGTAAGAGGAAATGTAACATTCACCTTTAGTCAATCTATAGAGTAACCACGTGTCAACTGTTCCAAAGCAGCAGTTATTTTTTTTTGCAGCTTCTTCTGCCTGAGAACAAATATACATCAAAAAAAATAAAGTATTTACAACTGGGTACAATAAAGAGGAATGTATTTCCTGATTCCTTTTTTCATTTTCTTCACGGTTCATGATAATACCCCCAGAAAATTAGTCTGTGATTGACGACGTTTCTTCTAAAATAGGGCGAGTTGGCTTTATAAGTAATGTTATCCTACGGTTCATGCTCCTAGAAGAGGATAAGCACTGTTTCTTACAGCTGCTGCTAAAGAAAGAAAAGCAATTAATCTTCTACTGGAGTGCCATCAGAGACTTAAGAAGGGAAACTTTGTAGTCACAATTGTAACAGTGGTGAAGGAGCGGTGAGAAAACAAGGTCCTGCACACTGCACTTAAATAAAAAATTAACAGAAATAGAAGAAACCAGTGTATTTTTAAACATGTGCTTGACAAAATACAGAGACAACATTTTCTGCTTTATGTAATCTCTAAAGAGTTCAAAATATTATTTTTCTTGGGATTTTTTTCTCCTTTAAAACAGGACATTCAGGTTTCACCTAATTACTATTAACCAGTGCTGTGTATAACTACAGAATTCAGAAAAAGAACACGCAAACTAGTTCACTCAAAACATGACTGAATATATTACTCTCTGTAATTAAGAGCCTTGAAATTTTGAGCTTCTTGGTTTGATAGTCACATATTTTAGGGATCAGTGCCTGACAAAATGTGGAAGAACGTTCATCTAACACTGAAAGCTCAGCAGCTGCATAACTTTCAATTCTATAATCCTCCAAATTCACACCTTACATTTTCAACAGGGTCAACCAAAACATGCCAGTAAAAAAATCTACTTCACCTTCTCAACAGTTAGTTTTGTGACAGAAAACATCAGATAAAATTCAAAAGATTCTGGGGTTTCTTTACACAGATTAGAAAATCAATTATAACCATTTTCTTCAAAATAACTTGAAAATTAACAGAGAAAATAAGATGACTGAAGTCAGAAATACAATAGGAAGAAACAAGACAATTGGTAAGGATTAGAGCGAAAAAATATTTGTTAAATAGCTCATTAGCCCATTAGATTATTCCAGCATAACTTATTTTATATGTAGTTTTGAATTTACACTACAACAAAATGCAAAATAAATTGCAGTGTTTGATTGCTCAGCACAACGTTATTTGTGAAACTGTAAACACTGGAATAATGCTAAGTGGAAAGACGGGAGTGCCAGCTGAAAATAAATACAATTGCCATGCAAAACTAGAGTGCAAACGACCTTAAAACAAATTACTATTACAAATCGTGTAATTATATGAAGTGAAGTAAGGTGTGGGAATAGTAAGAAGTGTGGTTCCAGGCACCTGGATCACAAACCAAGATCAATAGTAACATGACCATCCGGATAGTCAAAGAAGAAATAACATAATTAAATCACAGCAATTAGTCAAAACATAAAGGGTCTTGGACAGGTTGTTCTGAAGTATGTTTTTCGTAATTGTAAGGAGTGACAGCCTAGGCTCGTGGCATCTCGGGCTGGAAAACCGCCCCCAAGTATATGTGACATGTGAATGTTATTGAGGCTGGTCTGGGAACGTGACTGAAACAGACACAACACAAGTGTGGTATGTTTGGAATAACAATAACTGAAAAAACATCCTGTCTAACCTCTTAGTCCAGGCCCATATCTGTAAACCTATAAATTGTGAATGATTAATAAAGAGAGCCTCACTCTGGCTCAGCGCTCCCTCCTGAACACAACCTCTGCTGTGTGCATGTCGTTCCTCATCGCTGCAGTAAGGTGATTTGATTATGTTTCTTATGCATGAAGAAAACTTATTACTACATTTTTTGAGAATCAGAGGAAAAATTTGTACAAACATGAGCAGATACTAAGGTACACAGGTTTTGAACATTAACATTGATGAAAGTCTTTCATTCTGGTTCTTCTGAGGAAAATAACAAGCAAGACAAAACTGAAGAGGTTACAACCAACCTAAGTCACTAGCCATTATTATGACTTAAGAAAGGTATTATTTTTCCCTTTCCAACTTACCTCATGTATGTTTTTAAAGACCCATGACAACTTCATAGAAGCTTGTTGTGTTGAAAAAGTAAGAAAACTTGCTGCCAAATATCGATCATTCCCAGTCAAAAAATGAAGTATTGTAAAAATAACATGGACTACCTGTTTCAAAAGAAAACAGTTACCTAATTTTTAACCTCCCCCTTTAAAGGTTTCTGATCAATTGTCTTTAAAGGATGACAATACAGACGGGAGCTGCTGACAGGAGATTAGATTCAGAAAGGTAAAATTCTGTTAGGGAGTCTTTACATAGGGTTTCAGCAGGCAGCCTTCCCACAACAAATACCACAGGAAAGATCAACTGCGCAAAGTGAGTCTGTTTTCCCTACTTCTGCTGGCAAATTGAGAGAGACAGCTCGGCATTACGAGGGCAAGCCACCTACATGAGCCCAATGCCTGACATGATTGACAGCATCACAGTTATTACAGTGCAAGCTATCCTGCAGTAAACAGGCTTACTCATGTCAGTAGATTAACTAAAATTTAATAATTAATCAAGTTTTCATTCACAAAAGATATTGGTGGCAAACGGAAGAATTTAACTTCTTATTGGGTGTGTGCTAAGCAGTTTCCACTTACAGGAAAAATAACTTGTTTTCCCACTTAGAGCAAACCTTTCTCTTCTAAAGGTATGAAGCACAAGCTATGAGCAGCACAAGTGTACCTTCTGCACATAATCTGCGCAAAGAGTACATTAAAAAACACACAGGCAAAACCCACTACCAATGAAAAACTGCCTACGTGCAAAAAAATAAGCTGTAGCACTGTTAACATGCAACATTTTAATATAACAAAGAGACCAAAAAGTAAAAAAATGCATGCTAGACTTAGGGGTATCTTTTCCCATAATTAATTACCTTCAGACCATCAGTGCTACATTTTTTCCTGATACTATCTTCCATGTTGATCTTGCTCAGGTATATGTTTTTAGGTCACAGTACATCATGGTAACATGTTAACAGGACACTTGTAGTATCTCATATATTGCCCTACTCTTCATAAAAATGAAAAAGTTCCAATATGTCATGTCCAAGCAGTATCTAGCTCAGCACAGTATTACCTTCAGCAGAAGGGACTTATTCCAGGAATTCACAAGTTCAGCACTTCTTGAGTCTTGCCAGCTTATGAAATTATGAAAAGGTTTTCCTGTCCTCCTGAAAAACATTATTTGAACATTCTCATTTAAAACTACGGAACATACACTGCCCCCAAAATCCAACATCATTCACCGTTTCCAGTCAGGGCATTTAACACTAGGTCGATTCCTAAAATAAGTGCATGTCCTCCTGGTGGATTTGAGGAATTACTAATAGGCATGTGGAGACTTTGGGTGTGAGGCTTCTCACCAGAATTACAAAAGAAAAGTATACATTAATCTCTTCCAAAGTACTAAGAACAAAACAAGAATGACACACATCACTTATAAACCATTCTGAACTACTCTAAGGTATGGCTGTGCAAACACAAAAGAACACGACTGACTGACATTCGTTGCTTTCAGGTTGTGACTTCACCGAGTTCAACGTTTCTTTCTACAGCTTGTTTCCATACAGTCCATGAATACAAATTCATTTTAAACAACACACAATATACATACTTGTGCCATGTAATGAAAGTTCCTCTCTGCGTTGAGATGCCGAGACCAGCAATTTGCCTCATGTGAAGACCCGCCACTAAAAAAAAACAACATATACACAAAAACAAAGAAGAAACAAACAAAACTACAACTCTTCCAGTATAACTGTAAAACCTATGGAATATTAAAAAAATAATTTAAGAGAATATAAACCTCTAAAGACTGGCCAACTAAGTTAGCTTCCCAAGTACCTCCATGCACGCTTCCAGAAGCAAAATTATGTGGAAAAAAAAAAATCCATTAAGAAATGTCACCTAACTGATAGACTACCTATTTTGTCCAAAGTACTGTTACTCTGAAGGGCTCTCAGTCCCACTATTTGAACAAATCACAGGTTAAGCAGGTTCTTCTCATACATGTTCTTATGTTAACTTCCATGTGCAAAGTTACTCATTTGCATAAGGATATTCTGCAGCCTACAACTGCCAGCCTTTGAGTGACAATTACCAAAGGGGTTTCACAGACAAAGGGCATGCCTTGTTCTGCCAACCTTGACATGTGCTTCTGCACCTTCTCTTACCCTGGTCCCCGCATGCACACAGGCAGTGCTATTGAGGCCCTCAATCAGATGAAAATTAAATCTGCGCTTTTGCAAGGCCACCTGCTCCAGCTGCCCACACAAGTGCTGCTGGTAGCAGGAGCATACAGGAGGAGGACTGGGGAGCAGGTGGCTTGACAACAACAATATTTTTTTTTCAGTAGCAGCTGGGTCTAAATTGAAGGCAAGAACATGCCAGTACTACCCCAGCTCATTAGTGGCATGCGTTACTCCTCCCCATCTCCACAACCTACATGCTCCCACCACTTTTCCCTGTGTCAACCATCATGCTCTCTAAACATCTATGTGAGCAGAGCTAACTTCCATTATAGGGAAAAGCAAACCAGAAAACATCGATGACCTTCAGCTAAGCTGTCTCCTGGAAGGACTGGACTAGTTTCAGAGTGAGAGAAGGCTGGGGCCACACAGCCAGGTGCAGTTTTCACCCTGAGGTAGTACTGAACTACATCAGCTTATCCACCTGTGCATGGAATCCCATGTTTTAGCTTCACAAACCCCGAAAACTGAAGTGCTCCTATGCCTTCTTTCTGCTTTGAGACAGCTATTCCTGCCCATTACCACACCCTCCCTTGTGCTGGCACAAATATTCATGAAGCTCTGCCTGCATAAACAACTAACTGCACAGTGATTTGTCTCAGGAAACTGCTCCGGACTTGAAACAACCCCGTGGAAAGGAGGGTGGAACCGCTTCTTTTGACATCAGTGTGGGCTCACTAACATTACACAACCATTTAAAAAAAGACTTGCCAACAGTGCACACAGCTTGGCCACAAGAAAAGCTTCCCATTTTAAAACTAGCTGAAAACTCTTGCTTCCTGATTCACCCTACAGAGTGGGAGTGGAGAAAACTAGATAGGTATTTAGGGGATGAGGTGGCATTGCTATTCTTATGACAGAACAGTTGTGGCTGCTGAGAAAACTAGAGCCCAAAATAATCAGCTGCAGCTTAATACTGGTAACAGTTCCTTTCCCTGTCCCCTAGGCTGCCTTCCAAAGGAAGAGACCAGAGCACCTTTGCCTTGATCCAAGCTTGGAGGCAGAGCAGCACTTGGAGACCAAATTACGAGAGGGGTTGAACAGAAGGAACTTCAGGCACTGTATGAGGGAGTATGACACACACACACGTGATAAGGAGGCTGAGCCACAGTGACAACATGAGCTGGGGTGCAGCTGACAGGTCCAAGGCACCAGTGTGGCACAGAAGGTGATCCATGCTGCATGGCAGAATGCCAGAGCTGGCACAATGGGAAACACGTGGGAGTTGCAGAGAGTAAGCACATGGTTAGAGCAGGATCCAAAAGAGTGGGCTGGGGCGGAATCAGAAGTTTGGGAGAACAAGGAGTTGTTTGTGTTTAGTGCACATAGTGAATACTAGGAAATTTTAGGCTAAATACAAATACAAACCAACAAGAAACAGTAATCGGATTGTAAGAACTGTCTGCAGTTTGAATGAGGAAAGCAGGACTATCAGGTTGTAATTGAGCAAGTGTAACTATGCAGCATGCTGCTTCCATTCTCTCCTACAATCACATACACACACAAGTGGCAGTAGAACAATGGGGCATTGCAAGAGCAAACAAGCCTACTCTCTGTTTGTAGAGAGGCATCTGGAGAAAGGGAGACAGGCACTGGGGAAGGATACATATACAAAATACTGGAACAAGGCTGTCACTGATGTGTACACTGACTAAGCACCATGTTTCTGGTTCTACTCTAATCCTAACCTGACCCCACAGAAAGAAGTAATTGAAGTGTCCTATTTACATAATGACTCAGGACACCTTAAAGCATGTTGTAGACCTGTGCTCAGTGATGAATTTTCAGTACTTTAAAAAAATAAATAAAACAAACCTTATTATCTAATTAACTACAGTAATTTTGACAAAAAATGAATTAGGTTCTCCAACTTTTATAACACATTACCTTGTACAGCCTCTTTTATTACACCAACAAACTGACTCCATAGCACTTCAGGATCTAATTCAACCCAGCCAGGACGAGGATAAATCGATTCCACCTGTTCAAAAAGACACACAGCACTGTTATAATCCTTAGCTCACAGGAACCAGTATGCTTATCAAAGTTTGTGTAAATACATTTGGGTTTATTTTTTATTGTTCTTACTTTCCTGAATCTACTGCCAGAGGAAAAACAACAGTGTTTGTCACTTTTGAAACACAGTCAAATGTGGGTGCATGTCCTCTAGAAGACTCTCTCAGCCAAGAGGTGATACAGAAACCAAAAGCCTCAGGGACTGGGGAGCCTGTAAACCCCTTCAGGAACTCCAAACTGGAAAGGAGGTTTCTCAGAGAGCCTTTTGGCTTTGCTGCTGGACTCGGACGTGGCTGCCCCTGAGCAGCTGCTGGCAGTGCAGCAAAGGCCTGGGCGCACTCCATGATGGGCTGACAGTGAGAGGGAGGGTCAGCTCCACTGACCAGACCCTTCCATCTCTGAAAATCAATCACATTTCTTAAGCTTCCCCTTGCTGCAGTTTTTTTACTATACCAGCTAACAATAAAAAAAAAGTTAATTCTGTAGATCGTCTCTGATCCCAAAATCATGAGCTGTGTAAACCAAAAGCAACCTGAAATCCGTGTTTGAAAGCTCACACTTTCTCACACGGCACTGTTATGCAATGGGACGTGCGCAAATACAAGTCCTACCCAAGTCTCAGCTAGGCGCTTTCAACAAAGGTTGTTTTGTTTGGAGAGGGATCCGTGGACAAGCGACTAAAGCAAAAGGAACAGGGAAAGGTGGGCGGAGCAAACGCTGAGAGGCGCCGGGGGGCGCGCAATGGAGGTGGCCCCGGGGGGCTCCGCCGGACCGGGGTTCCATTTCCCCCGGGAAGCCGTCGCGTCCCCACCCGGCTAAGGAGTGCCCGTGCACTGGAAAAGCCAAGCGGGGTGAGCGTCTGTGGGCGCTGCCCACGCCGAGCCCCGACCCGCGCCCCGCCTGGGCAACCGGCCGCCTCCTGGGACCCCACGGGTGAGGGACCCGGAGACCCGCAGGCCAAAGCCGCCGTCGCTCGGGGGAGAGCGGGCACGCTCGATCCCGCCCGCGGGCAACAGCCTATGAAGTAAATGCCGCCCGGGGCCGCCCGCGACGGTGAAGGGCCCGGCCCAGCCCGCTCGTGTGGTGAGGGCGCCGCCCCGCCGCCCCGGACTCACCTTCCTGCAGCTGGAGCCTCTGACTGTGGCCGCCCGGTCATAGACGTGGCATTTCACCACTGTGCTGCCCACGTCCACCCCCACCACGTACCGCGCGGGGGGGGCGCCGCTCTCCTGCTGCTCGCACGGCATCGCCCGGCGCGCAGGGAGCGCGGAGTGCGCCCTGGACGCGCCCGCCCGAGAACCGCCGCGGGGCGGGCGCCCGGCCGGCCTATGGGCGCGGGGAGCGCGGGGCGCGCGGGGCGGGAGGCGGGTCACGCCACCGCGGTGCCGCCAGGCTGACAGGTGGCGCCCGCCGCCTCCAGGGACGGAATTCGGCGCGACCTCCGCCGCCGCGGCCCTGCGGTGGAGACCAGCGCGGGGCCGGGAGCGGGGGGCGCGGCGGGGCGGGTGTCCTGGCAGCCACGGCACCTTCTCAGCGGGGCCGGGCCCTTGGCAGCGGGATCCCACACACTGACCAAAACCACCAGAACAAACCCCGTATTTAGTCTGTGCAAGTTCTAGATGAATTTACCAAACGCAGGTGAAAGGCTTTTAATTAAAACAACACATATTACAAGGTTTCTGAAAGGCAGAATTCAGCGAGTACCCCCAGGTGCTAATCCTGACCCTAAGGGAAGGCGCTGCCTGAACCCATTCCTCCCACAGCTGCACCACAGGGAAACTCTGCTAGGGGCTGCTGCCTGGTAAACAACTACTGACCTACTGGAGGTACCGAGCATCTGTGAATAAATTATCTGTAATTACAGGAAACCACATTTAAAATTACTATTGGAACAGAGTTAGTGACGGAAATGTTCCTGTACTGTCCTTAGATGGGTGGTGGTTTTAAAACAGGAACAACCTGAAATAGTTAAGCAATAAAGTTCAGAATGCTCAACCCTAAACTAGTATCAATACAATTTCGGTTCAACCCCAATTTAATTAGAAGAATTAGTAAGTTTTAACGCATTTAACTAGAGCAAGAAAAGCAAAACATACATAGAACATATTTTCCCTTTGCTCTTCTGTTTGCTCTCTTACAAAAAGTTGCACTATGAACAACAGGATATTATGTGGGATGACGCTCTCACGTTACTGGATCTTTAAACCAGGAACACCAAAGACAGCAAAAGCCACATGAGGAGCAGCAGCTTCCGCCTGACCTGGGCAGTTGTAGAGGTCACTGGGACAAAGGTTGGGAACACTGGGAACCAAAGGCACATGAAACAGAAAGGCAAGAAAGAGCTGCTTTACCTCTCCTCCCTAAGGAACGACTCATTAAAAAGTCATCATCTCTTGGACTTCGATATTCTCTTTGACTATAATTTGACAAGTTATACTCTTGATGTGCATCTAACAGATGTACGTCAGAGACGTACCAAGTACTTAATATCTCATTAAGGCTATTTTTCTTCAAAATAATTGAATTATTCTGTTAGTTTTGGTAAAAATTATTTAGAACTCCTGAAGAAAGCTCCCTAAATAAGATTCAACATGTGTAACTGGTATAAAAGGCTAAATCCTCTCCCCAAACATTCAAAAAGTAGGAAGCCTTAAGAAAAATTGGGAAAATGCATCTAGACATCCCTTCATGTTTTTACAGAATCAAAACAGGTGGGGCCCATCTCACTGCAAGATGAAGCAAAAGTTCAAAAAGAAAATGAAGGTGCCGGTTACTTTTTTCTTTTACAAGCTCTTAGTGGAACAAATACATACCCCTCTGATGCACTGCATGGCATGCAAGTGACCATAAGCAAATTTCTTCATTCAAATCTTAAACTCCATTTAATATGCTAATAAGAACTTAGATGCATCATGAAAAAGAACACCCTATATACATTGGAAAAAGAAAACATGAACCAACTTGCATAGTTGCAGTCCATACATAATCTCAGGTATATGGCATGTATTGGAATTGCTCAATTTATGAGAGGCTAATGAAATACAAATTTTATATTATTGTTCTGTTCGCATTGTGATAAAAAACAATGCCATAAAGGAGGCAACAGGTTTTCAGACACACATAGCTTGTCCATACATGACTTATCTGGCATTAGCTTATGTTATTTTGTCATAAATAATACCAACCCCACACAGCCACTCTGTCTTGCGCAGAACCTCTGTCACCCTCAGAGAAAAATCTTATTACAACATGGGTAAAAGCCCCAAGTTCCTCTTAGTGCACACAACAGCCTCCTCTGGCACAGCGCTGCAGTGCTGATTACAAACCTGTGTAACTTTTACTAACTGCCGCAGTCTTCCTGCCGCAGCAAGAGCAGCGGGTGCCAGTGCCCCTGTTCAGAGGGCAGAAAATTCGCACACCTGGGGTCACATACCAATTCCCGCAGCAGCTGTGTCCCATACTTCTGCATCTTCTCTGCTGAAATCCTCCATTTACTTGGTCTCTGGTCTTATCTTTTACTGGACTATCAAACCACAGGAAGGAGTGGAGGCACCGCAGGGGCCTGTCCAGTGCTGTAGCAAAGGAAAGAGTTACTAAATAAAACCAACCAAATAGCAGAACATCAGGCACAAGAAGGTCCTCCATCACGGCAGCATTTCCTAGGACCAGATTATTCATTAAGATTTCCAAATTATTAATTAAACTGTATTTGGAATAGGTAACTTATTTTTTCTTTTAAATAGAGGTACTCTCAGGTGCATTTCTGTTGTGCCGCTGATCCATAGGAGCCACTTTGCGCAGCCCAGGCTTCCAGTATGAATCAAAACCTGCCACTGCAGTGCTAGCAGGATTCCAGCTACTGGAATCTAGGAGAGCAAGGCCCAAAACTTATAATGCATGTTTTTTTTCTTTAACTTCTCTTCCTTAGCTGTCTTTTGTCAAGATGCATTTACCTTTCTACTGCCTCATCAAACTCTTATTTACTCATTTTTTGGCTCTACAATTTTAACAATTTTTAACATTATGAAAGCATTGACCTCAAGGTGCTTAGTAAGTTTGCATTTAAATAAGAGCCCACTAATTTCTATTGCTCCATTTGGTTGGTACAGCCCACATACAACATTCATTAAGCCTTGCCTGGAAACTTAACAGACAACCCAAAATTTTGGCAAATTTTGCTGCAATAATTTACCATATGACCATTCTCAGCAGTTCCTCCTGTATACCTGCTAGAATTTACCGCTCTCCTTGATGTCAACAAATAGAACCACATACAGTGACATCAGTTAATCTAGCATGCCAGCTTTGTGGGTGATTTTAGGTAGTGATGGGATGTTTCTCAGGCAGTTCCACTCTTGATAAATCATGCCACCCTCACACAGCAAACTGTCATAGCAACACAGCTGTTCTTGTGGCTCCCCAGAGAACTATCAGGCTGAAAAATAACATGGGGGAAAGAGCTTCAATCAGATTAATTTCTTGATATGGTTCATAACGTGGCTATACAAACAATTTGGTACGATCCAATGGAAACTAACAATAAGAGACTGGATAAGCCAGCATTTTTCCCAGAAAATTACCCATCAAAACTGTGCCCACATCCACGAGGTTTTGCACTGTGTCTGGGGCATGAGTGCTCCTTCCTTTCTGCCAGCTCTGCGACAGAAGTAACCTTTGACAGAGAATGAGGTGGACTTTAGGACAATCAAGTTTTAAGCCAAGAAGTTATCTACCAAAGCAAGTGACATGAAAACCGGTGTACTTATTCAGTTAAATGTTTAGTTGCCCGTGCTTTTAACCCATCCTAAGTAATATCTGTATTTGGAGATATGCAATGTGTATATATGAGATAATGTCCATCATCCTCTGGTGTTTCTTAAGGAATTATGATGTGGACTAAAAATAACAGACAACTATGAACAACTTTGAGGAAATAAGAGATTAAGTCCTATTTCTGTGTATATATATGTGTGTGGATACATGTGATGAGCAGTCATTTGTACCTACAAAATCCAGGGCTGAACAGCTCTTTAAAGGAACATTGATTTCAAAGTCTGGAAATTCACAGGAAAAAAAATCTAGAAATAAAGAGAGGAAAATGGTCATCAATGAAGCTTATGTAGAAGAACAAGAGAAAGGATATATTAGAGGCTAGAGGAATTATAAAGCACTTAAAAACTATTGTTTCAATAAGATCTGAGGACTTAAAAAGGGAATTAAAAAAAAAGAAAGCAGGAGGAAGGAAACAGAAAAAATTTAAACACAGAAAAGTCTAGAAAAAGAACTAATCATCTCAGTACAGGCTCAGTAAACTCAGAGGTTCCAGCAGCCTGCACTACTCTCCACTTACCCTGCTGGGTTAGATTTCAATAACTGACAAAGCATTTCAGCTCTTTCAAAGAAATATGTACAGAAAGAAACATCAAGAGCTAATAGTAAATGTCACATTCTATCCCAAATTAGTACTAAATCTAAAACATACATCACTTACTCTGAAATAGATCACTTACTTGCACTGGAATCGCCATTCTTGCTTCACTCCATACTCTCAACGTGCTAAAAGTCGATGACAGGCTTTAATTGCTATTGTTAGTTGCACAGAAATTACATTTTGGCTTTTGATTGCCAGCTTTTGTCTTTCTTGCAATTACAGAAAAAACAGGACTGAGGGTGATTATTAACTTTCATGAAGCACTGCAGACACAGTAACTCTTACTGACCAAGTTTTACCGAAAAACACTTTATCTTGTCTTTTCAAATAACAGGAATCAGGTTTACTGTTTGCACTTGATGGCATCACAACTCCTTCTGTTCTCTTTACTTGTATTGTCTTTCAAAGCAGAAATGAAACAGGAACTTGTAAATTACAGAAAAATAACAGTAAATACCCCATCAAAAATTGGCAGCAATAAGGAACTGTTGTTGGAACCACAGATTGTTTTGTTAATAAACAACAGCTACTTACCTCATGATATCCAATTCTTCAAAATATGTATCAGTTACAATCTCAATATTCATGGATCCTCATGCACCTGAATTTGGATTCTTTTGGCCAAGAGTGTGTATTCAGACTGCCCTTATGCCCTTGGTGTCACTGTGTCCCCTTTCCAGAGACAGAAAGAGAAGAACATAACTGTCTCTCAGTAGTAAGGAAGGCTGATTATGGAATACATATGGAGGTCACATCTCAAATAAAAAGAATAAAGAGATCTCTTACTGTAAGTAACCATTCCTTCTTTGAGATTCCTCACTCTCAGGGGTCATCTATATAGTAGTTCAGATGAACTAAACTAAAGTGAACAGAGGTCACTTAATTTTGAAGTAATTCCTTTTCTTAATTTGTTTCAGGGGATGAGGAAATCTAATCACAAAGTGTAATTTGCCATTCGCCTCGTAAAGAAATTCAAACACATTACACTGGTTTTAGTGCAGTTTGTCATTACGCTTCACTCAGAAGCCTCCTTACAAATGAGGTAACTATTCTTGCTCTGGCAAGAATCTCAGCACAATGTTTTGCTCCAGGTGCAGAAAAAGGGCATCAATATTTCCATGCACGCACAGCTCCTCCTGCTTTTCAGCCATCAGCTGGTTTTGGACCTTGTTAAGAACCACTACGAATGAACTTGCTGGAAAATAATCTTACTGCCTGTTCTATAGCTTTTTTTTTCCCCTCCTTAAATATGTAACGGGTGACAGAAGCCAAAGACATTTTGGAAGATCAGTATCTAGTTAAATGCTTTTAATGGCAAGGTGACCAACAGCCTTTTTAACAAATTTTGTATCTATAACTGAGGAGTAGTTGAAAGCCGTCAAGAAACAGCTCAGAGATGGGCAGTTGCTGCTTCCGAGAATCACCGAAATTTGGCTTAATGAGATTTAATTTATATCTTAAAATCTTGGTTTGGAGCGTACAGAGGTTCCCATGTAGTATGTGGTAATAAAACAGTGAAAATAAGTAATGTTTCTTGTTTCATTATTTAATCCAAGCAGACACAGACACAGTTTATAAAATTATTCTATCGCATTAAAGTTTTATATAGCGTTTAACTTTCATGAATGTTTTTCCTTCAGTGTATCATATATTCATATTTTAAAATATCTTTGCACAGTCCTTTGTGCAACTACATGCTAAAAATCTGTAAATGCACACTTAACACTAAACAGCACAAAAAATACATTCTGTATCCATTCATATGCAAATTTTAAACATTTCACTTGGCAGATAAACAATGGAAAGTTATTTTAAAAAAATCAGAAACTACAAAAATGCACACATAAAAGTCTTCCCTTTTGGATTTTTAGTAAAATACTGCTCTGTATAAGATCTAATGAAAAACCTCCAGTGCTTACAAAATACTTTATATCTATGAGAAAAACAAATGCTTAAATTTATATCTGTATGAATTAAACATAATCATCTTGTTGAAGTATAAAACTGAAATAACAGGGGGCATGGCATAGGTCAATGCAGATGTCACATCTACTGGGACATGTAAAACTGTAATTAACTGGGCACCAGGCAGTCAGTAGCAGAGAATATTTAAAATTAAAAACCAGGGACTAATACAATAGGCAGTAGCTACAGAAGAAAGTGTTTAACCAGCTGTATATACTAAATATAGCAATTCTTCTTGAAGAGGGAGAGGAAGTCTTAGTCTGCAGTAATTAATAATAAAAATTGCTGTGTTTAATGGTGTTAAGAGCATAGTGTCCTTCATAACTTTGTTCCTAAAAAAATCTGCATAAATTGGCTATCCAGATATGTCAAAATTATGTGATGCAAGAATCTAACATCATCTCATCTCCATCACAGGGATTTCTAAACGGATCTTTTCTCTGATGATCAGATAATTCATATAGGATATAGGGGACGAACATCTGTGTCTCATAACTACATTTCACATAAACACTTTCAAAATATTTGCCTGTCAGCATTGTGTCAGTCTCATGTTGCTTATAGCAATAAACCACAAAAACGCACAACTTTCCCTTCCCAGAATACGGCTTCAAACCTTCTTGAGACTAGATGGCTCTGAAGAGAACAAAACCAACGTATTTGAAGACTATATAGACAGGTTCGTGATACTAAGTAAAATGAAATAAAATTTCTTAACCTTGTTTTTACTTTTCTGACCTTTTTAGAGGGCTTGCTGTTAGCCTTCAGATAGTGTTTGAAGCAACAACTGTTTTGGAAAAATCAATGTAGAAAAATCCTATAACATAGTAACTATGTGAAACTTGGTACTACACCAAGAAATGGAGGCAAAGTCTACAGACTTGCAGATTCAACATGAAACCTGTTTGGAGACAACCAAATTAATCACTAAAGTATGCTTTATGTCTAAGCTTTTCAGGCCTTAGAGGAAAACTATTTCTTCTGGAACAAATTAGAATAAAGAAGAAAACAAATTTAATCGACATCAGTAAACAGGACCAATTGAGGTTTCAAATTTTCTTGTAGACTGAAGATTTCTTATTAATGTCAATAAAAATGGTACATGTGGGTTAAAAATAGTACAGGGACCTTTGAGCCTTCTTTTTTTCCTATATGAACCAAGAATGATGGAGTTACTTCCTTTACAACATAGCTGCCTCCAAAAAGACAAGTCAACTTTCTGTCTGAATATTCTTACAGAATCAGCAATCACAGTTCCTGATAATTTTATTTTGCTACATGGAACTTCTATCACAAAACTAAAAAGTAAATATTAAAAGACACTAGCAACAAAAAAATAACCTACCATAGAGAAGGTTTCAGGGTGCAGACTGTTAGCAGGAGAAATGGACTCCAAGTAAATAAACGTAACTTTGACAGCCATATTACACAAAAGGACATGTTTAAACTCTGGCCACTTTTATAATTTAGAAAAAAAAAAAAATCACCATATCACTAGCTTTTAAGGAGGCTATGCAGATCTGTAGCATATATCTGTGTTATTTTATCATCAGAAAACAATGAAATTAATAATGCTGCTAGATTAAAAAACTTAAATGTACTTTACCGAAGAGGTCTCTACTTTGCAATTTTTTTTCTTTCATTCAATACATCCTATAAATTAATCTCCTGGAACAGATTCTGCATCAGCAACCACTTTTTGCCACTCTACTACTAGAGATACAATAATATCTATATTTTGAAAGCTGTAAAGTTGTTGTCCTCTGGTAGAAAACCTAGCAGTTCCTAGTTAAAATTAATTTGGCAGTTCCACTGTAGTTAAGTTTTAGTCAGACCAATTCAACTCAGAAGGACCTGGAGAGCCAATATAAAAGCTGCATTTAAATAGTCTTTCCTTTCTGTCTCATCACACTATTTAAAAATAAGCGGGAACACAAAATGTCACACTAAGCAATGTTAGATGCCCAACTTATTACTGCTCCATATCCCTCCCCAAAAGCACAGCAATTCTGAATTAAGGTTGCCACTGTTATTGCTGCTTACCCGGTACAGTCCGTAAGCCACTGTTTAAGAAACCTAGGCACAACGGATGGCATGGGAACCTTAACTCAGCATTTCCTGGCTTTTGCTGATTTAAATCAAAATAATTAATTTTAACATAATTTTTATAGTTTTCATAACAAACTGAAAATAATAGCAAATAAAATGTTTTTCATTCTATATTATACTTAAAGTGGCTGGTCTTTTTAATAGAGCTTTCTGATTTTTTTAAATGGTAGAACATAACAGTGGGGGAAGAGTTAAAGATAAAATACACCTAGCTACCATATTTATTCTGAAGATTTTGGTGCGCCAAAATTGACAGCCAGCTTTCTTGGCTTTCGCTTGCTGGAAGTGTTTGGTGTTGATTTGTTATGAGGAACGCTTGGAGTAGCCACATTGTCTTGAAATGAAACAGTGGATTGAGCAGCTTGAGGAGATTTTAAAGGAGCTGAAGAACTATCTCGCTGAATGTGGTCAGAAGACACTGGCTGTTCATTCTTTAGTGGTGCAGCTTGAGGGGAACTCTGAAACTCCTTGAGCTCAAAGTTTTTCTTGCTAGCAGCCCTTTTTTTAGTTACCTTTAAATTAAATAAATATTATTTAACAGAATGCATTCTCAAAAACCTGTAAATATTCCACTTTTATAAAACATGCATACAATTTTTTACAATAATTTTCTAATACTAAATAGCGCTTCACAGTGGGGGTGTTGCATTTATCCCATAGGCACATTTTTTACAAAACTAGAATACGAAGACAAACCTGCCAATCTTACCTGCAGAGGTATAAACTGGTTGTGAGAACCGACTGGTATAGCTCCCCCAAGAGACACATTTCCTGCATAAGCGCCAGGATAATAATGTTTAGGCACCGGAGTTCCCCAGGACACTGGGCCAAACACGTGAGATGATGGAGGCATTATATTAGCTGTGAAAATAAGTAACTTTTAGCTCTTTTTTGCTCAAAAAGAGGATACCAACTCCCCAACACTCCAAACGTACCCCAGCCACATTTGTCTGCATGCTGTTTCTCTTTCCAAGAAAGCCTCATATTCTTCTTACTTGAAAATGGGTAAGTATTTACTTATCATCAAAAAAGTCCCAGAAAAGCTGTTACAGAATTACACCTAGATGACAGCAGAGTTGACAGCACTATGTCGTGGCAGCTGCATTTTATAGCGCACATAACTTGGGATCTTCGCACCCTTAGCTCAAGCCAACAATATGGAAACCCTCGGGAACGGAGATGCAGCAGCTGCTGTATGGGTTACTAGGATGCTACAGTGGTGCTGGCTCACTAATTACTAGCTGTGAACATTAGCTGTAGTAGAATGAAAAAAATAGATGGGAACCAGAAACGCCACCAGGATTTTTAGCAATTTTTGGGTGGTTACTTAAAACGCTAATGTTTGGCAGTGTTTCTCAGTGACAGTTGTTTACAAACAAATAAAACCACTAATGCATGGATAATCATTGGCTATACAGGGCAGGGGGAAATCCATGTAGAAAATCAAATAAGAGATTTTTTACAAATTCTGGACAGGACCTGTCAGCTTTGAACTATTGTTTTGAAGGAAAAAAAAAAAAACAAACAACAACAAGACACCAACACACACACACACAAAACCACAACCAAAAATCCCAACTAAGACTGAAAGGACAAATACATTCTTGAGGAAAAGAAACAGTTCTTTGTATTGAATTGATTTGCATATTGATGAGAAGAGGTTCATGAACTGTTTTCAAAGCAGTTCAGACATACAACTGCATACATGAAGAACAAAAATGGGGCTTTCCAGAAGGCATTAATTTTCATATAAAGAGCTATTAGAATTATAGGATATCATGACAATATCTGAAATTTGCACTCGTCAAATACTTACCAGGGGGTTGTGCAAATACAGGAGGAATGGATCCAGGTGGTACAGGAACTCCCAGCGGCTGATAATTTGGAAACACTGGGGGAGGTGGAGGCAAAGGGAAGTTTACTCCTATAGAACCCTAGGAAGAGGGAAAGGGAGGATTACAAACAGACATGATGCAATAGAGACAAAGATTTAAAAGACTCTCTGCATACTCACCAGACGCTGTAAAGCAAAAAGTGCAGCTTTCTCCTTTGCTTCAGCTTCAGAATGACACTGTGGTCCATGAACCAACAAACCATTTGATAATTTTATGTGACAAACTGTCATGGTCTAGAAAAATGAGGAAAGATTTTTGAGAGAATTTGTATTGCTGGCAAATTGAGATGAAATATTGAATTTGTTTGTTTTGAAAAAAGGTAACAAAAAGAGCAAAGGTTTATTTTTACATGGATTTCAGTGCCCAGACCAAATGTTTAATATAAGATAGTTGAAACAAAGTTGAGAACTTTAACTTCTGCAGAAAAAGGTTTTTACCTGTGGTGTTTTTAGGAAAGAGAAATCTGGCTGTGACATTCCAAGTAGAGAACAAATACGAGAAAGTTCAGAAACAGTAGACGGTGCAGGCTGTGGACAAGGGAAAGGGTGACCTCCTGTTTCCACTGTTGGTGTGTTCTGGGGGCCTCCAGTGCTGTGAGGCTTGTTCATATAAGCAGCTGACAAAAAAAAAAAAAAAGGAAGCGGTATCACAAACATTTGGTGCACTGAAAAGATAGAAACTTTGTTATTAGCAGAACAAAAAGGATTATTTGATTTTTTTCTGGCATTTTCATATCTGATTAACAAAAACCATGAAACTATATATAAAGAGATTTTTAGATCTAAATAAAGAAGCAGAACTGAAAAAGAGACATTTTATTACTATATCTTGAAAATAAGTACTATACTGTTAGCTATGTTCTAAAATGTCACTACAAGGTAAAACTCTGAACTATGAGCTGATGTCTAAACATACCCATTTTTTTTGTTTGTCTATATGGCAAGGGAGCTCCATGGCAATCCTGTCTACTAGGGGGAGCAGGAACATCATTTACTTGGGATTTCACTTCATTCTTTGTTTCCAGGTCAGATCCATCTATCTTCAAAATCTCTTTGAGCATCTGTGTTCCTTTCTTTAAAAATAAAAGAAACCATTCAGATAACAATACCTTCTTACTTAATTCTGAATTCTTAATTGGTAACAAAATCTGAATCCTTGTCTTCCTGTCAGCTACATTTTATCAAAGCACAGACAACAACATCTCAGCACAAACAAATGTGTTTGTTAATTTTCTTGGAGAACAGCTAATCAAACCTCATCAGTGTTTAAAAGCCAGTATGAGGTTTCATGGAGTTTCTTTAAATAGAAGCACTGATGCTAAGATAGCAGACACTGCAACGTAATGATTACTGCAGTATACAAACCATAGCAAATGATTGTGGTGACAGATGTTCTTCATTTGTAGCTCTTGCTTCCTTGGAATAAGTCTGCACTTCATTTTCTTTGGAAATTTTCAAAGAAGCTAGAAGACTTTCAAGTTCATTGCCCTTCTTAAAACAAATTAAAAAAAAAAAAAAAGTACATCAACTTAGCACATTACAAGCAGATGCAAAAGGAAGGGTATATTAGTTTGAGATTAATTCAATCCGCATTCAGGATAGTTTTAGCTTAGGCAAATCAGAGTCTGCTCAGAGTGTGAACAGATATCCACAGAACACATCGAGTTTTTCATACTAAGAAGATGGAAATATCGATCAGCAGAGAACTGATTTAAAGTATGATCAAGGTTATACTGGTTTGCCTTGTGTCTGTTATGAATTTGCACACAAGTGACCAGGAATAATTGGAACAGAAGAGCACAAGAAATTCAACAATCTATATCCTACCTTTCCACCTGTACAGGGACCATCAACTGCTGCTTTCTGACTTGCAGGCATGTTGGGACTTTCATTCCTCTTCAGAAGTTTGACATTGTACTTATTCCCACCTGCAAAATTCTGAAATAAACTGCAGCATTTATTATTGAATACTAATACTCCATTGCTCATTATAAAACAATCATATTAGAAATGTATCTGCCAATAGCTTTCAGAAGTTAATATTCTTAGAAGATTTCAGCTTACTGAAAGCCCAGCATTTGTGTCCTGCCATTACAGCATAGCTTGTAGAGTCTGAGGGGAATAGGAAAATCATTTGGTATCATCATTATACATCTTAAGCACTTTCTCTCATTTACTGTCTATAGAAGTCTCTAGAGAAAAAAAATCCTCCAAAATAAAATTTACCTAGTAAAAGAATCAACTAATATGCCAGTTAAAGAGAAATCTGTAAAATGATGCATCAGATTAGAGTAAGGGAAAAGAAAAAAAATATATATATTTACTCAGTACAGAAGAAATTACCTGTTTGTTTGATACTTTGTTATGTGGCTGATTTTCACCTCTTGTGACTTTGGAATCTTCTTTAACTACAAGAGAACACAATCTTTTGAAATGCTTTAAAAAAACCTTAATAATAATCAAGACTCGAAAAAAATTCACAGCTCCATACAAGCACACAACATTGAATTAATTTGATGGTTGCATCTAGTGTGTAACTCATACTTCATTTGCTGTTGTATGCTTTTCTTGTAGGATAAAATGAAATATATGCAATTAGAGATCTAATTTTATATTCTATAAATATGATCATAAGCAAATTTTCAAAGCCAAGTTGTGGGGTTATTTTGTTTTGGTTTCATATCAGATGGGTGGAAAGGCAACATAATGCATAACAGCTTGATTAAAAGGTTCAGGATTAAGTGTGGAATAACCTAATAGGCACACCGTGGACATTATTTGACAATAACAAATGCAATGTAGTGTTTATATAGATACTCTGTCAATAACTACAAAAATCTCAATAGGCATTTCAATGAAGATCAGATAAAGCAGGTAGCCCTCCTAAACAAAGTTTCTAATGATAGTACTTACATTTTTTATATGGCTCCTGTTTTCTTTGCTGACCTTTAAAGCTGCCATCGTTGAATCCTGGCTTATAGAACTGACTGCCAGTTCCCAGCTTGATTTCCTGAGGTAGAACTGCACCCTAGAATTTCAAGCATCAAACCTTAACCAGAAAACCAGGTATCATTTACATCATAGTTCAATATAATTAACTTTTTCCAGAGCTACAGGTAGCCTGTGTAAGAACACTTTCATCCAGAGGATTTTTTTGTAACAGTTACTAGAAACCTTTTTCTCATGTAACCAACTGACGTATAAAATTAAGTATCTTCATATTTTGAACCCAGGAACCTGTTTACATACTAACCTTCTCATGCGCGTTTTGCTGAATGTGGTGAGACTTCCCAGAACTCTGCAATGATTGCCATATGCTGCAGAATTCATCTTCTTGCTTACTCTGTGCCTGACAAAATAAGAAACAACACCCCCCAACAAACTCAGCAGCTATAAACTCAACTTTGGAACAGCTCGTCATATACAAAGACATTCTGAAAATTGTCAAGTTTAACAGTGCTCATATGACAGAAATTTTCATGCTGACACACGGGATATTATACTCATTCAAGAACTGCGACAAGTTCTGCTCTAGTCTGTATCTGGACTAAAAACATCTGATGTACTAAAACACTGCTCTCTCTTCATCATGAGAAAAGGAAACCTACTTTAAACAGGGGGCCAAAATAACTGTTGAGACACTTGGGTCCAATACTAAATGAACCAGAATACTCACTTTATTTTTCTGATTGCCACTCAGAAATGATCCTTTCTGGGGTGAGTTAGAGTTGCCCTGATTTTCAGCCCTGAGATTGTAATGCTGTCTTCCATTCAGTTGCTAAATCGTAGAGAGAAAAAAAAAAAATCAGAAGTGTTTCACTGCCTTAGATTTTCTTTTGAAAAGCAGTTTTTCTTGTATCGACTTAGAAAACATGAGACCGTTCTTCTCAAACACACCTACAGCAACATGAAGTTACTCATTACGCTAATTTCCTTTGAAGAAGTCACTTTATAAAAAAATAACATTTAATTAAACCAATGAGAGTCCCAATTCACCTGTAATTTTTCCTCCTTTACTATATTTTCAAACAAAGGAAATAATAACTGAGAAGCAAAATTGACACGGAAATCACGCCTTCTCTTTCTGCGCATGGACGATTGTGGCCTACAGGGAGCATTACTTGGAGCAGAGCTTTAAGGAAATAATTGCATCTCTGATCAAACAATTCATTGACACCAAATGTGGTGTCACTGCTCTGAACTAAATATTTGTCTCTTGGAAATGCAACTGGAGCTACTCAAAGCAAAACAACTTTCAATAAGGAACCTGAGGCCCCTTTATTACTGGATTAATTAGTTTCTCCGAGATAAGGATTATCCTACTTTGCACCAAAGAAGATAACAATCATGATCATAATTCAGCTTCTAGTGAAAAACATTTTTGTACAAACAAAAGAAAAGTCTTACTTGAGTAGGAACAAAAAGAGAGCGAGGAGAATGGTTGAGGCCTCCCAGATGCACCTTTTGTGAGCACACAGATGACTGATCAGATGCATATGAACTGTAGTTATTTGCAGCTGGCTGAGGTTTAACTATGGCCGTCAGTTTTTGATTCCCCATTTCTGACCGACTACCATGAGACAGGTTAATTAAGGCACTTGATGGCAGACGATAACCTCTGGCAGGTGAGCATCTTAAGAAAAGTGAATTACACAGTTATTTCATGTAGTTTAATTGCTCACATTTCAACATATCTGACTTAACAACACTGTTGCCCCTATGGCAGGAGAAAATGACTCAAGTTTGAACAGCAGAGGCTGAAAACTGTATCCAATACTGAAATCTAGTACCTTTACACACAATGTTAACCCCAATTGTGCTCTCCTTTGGTCTCCAGCCATCAAAACCAGAAAACAGCAGTAATTACTACTACTCTGAGTTTATATTGTGCCTTTCAGTGCTGAGCTCAAAGAAATTTTGAAGATGGGTGAATTGTTACAGCACAATTCTGCAGTAAATATTTATGTAAAAAATTAAGAACCTGAGATGAACACTGAAGCCAGTAGCAGAATTGCAAATGGAAATTAGGCAGCATTTAGTGAGTTTTTTCCTTTATCATTCTGAACACTGAAGATTATCTGTGTTACATGTTCTTGCAAGGGATAGCATTGTGTTATGCCTGCTGAATGCAGGGAACAGGTAAGATTCTCCTCTAATTTCTGTCATAAAAAACTTAATGTATATAAGGACAACAGTGAAATGAAGCCTGTTGGGTAAATTAGTGCACTTTGAAGTTTACCTGCTTACTTAAATATAGAAGAGTTATCATACTTTTTAAAACAAAGGCATTAACCATGCTTGCACCTCCTGATAAGCAGTTTAGGTTTTTAATGGTGGTTACAATTTAGTGCCTAAGTATCAATTATTGATAGTTTAGAGTCCCTCCTTCAAAGGAGCAGATGTTGACTATTTTTTTCAATCCATAGGTTAAAAAACATACTGATAACCTGTTTTCTACATATTTGATTTAGAAAGAGATTTGGATCTAGTGCTTTACTCTGCTGGTTCATATTTGCTTTCTACAAACCAGTAGCTTCTAAATATGTAAAAAAGCCTAAAGAGCATTTCCAAAATATAACATGCTTCATAAAAATCACCCCTACTCAAAGAAAAAAACCACACAAAAGAAATAAAAACTGTTGAGAAACAGTTTTAAAAAGAGGCATTAAAAATACTTCACCAAACCAATAGTAACAATTTCATGCCATCTATACCAGTAGCATGAAATCACTATGAAACGCCCTGCACAAACCTTATAGTTAGGCCTCCAAGGAATTCTTCATCAAACAAAACTTCAAAGAGCACATCTGTTTCTCTACTGGCTGTAGAAAACAAAGTAAAATACCATCCTATGTATGTAATAGTAGCTGTTTTCAACTACATTATATAAATATCTATATTAGTCATGCAATAAATAATGAAAAGACCAAATCCTAACTCATTAGCAACAACAACGAAATTATTATTCCTTAAATGAGTAATTTCATTAACAGCAATTTGGAAATGCTCCTCAAAGTCACATATGACTGCCCTTTTAGATATACTTCAATAGAAATGTGCCATGCATAACAATTTATCAACCTGCATTAATAGAGCTGCTATTTATAGCAGCACGTCACAGTTGTCAGAAACGGCCAGAAAAGAGATGTAAGCCATCTTCACATTCAGACAGTTGGAAACCAACTGCCTTAATGCTACCTTGTTGCACAACAATGGACTAATATTCCTTTAAAATTACACGAGTATATAATCATTACAGAGAAAAGAACACTTCTTTTAAAAAGCTGCACTCAAGTCTAGTCTACTCAAGATTCTCTTGGATGCAAAGTGAATGAGAAAGCAACTACTTAAATGCCAGGTAAAAAAAAATAATTTCTATTACTAGATCTCAAACTGCTACACCCAATGTGATGTAGTAAATCCTTTTGTTTACCTGGAATAGATTTATGGATAATCTTGTCAAAGAAGGTATAAATCCATGCCACTTAATAGAACTAGAGTATCACAGAGTAGAAACCTAATTTCAAATAATTTGAGACAAATAATATTTGATAAAACGTTCAATGAAACTATTAAGGCTAATACTTGTTTTTATCTCTACTTCTCTTTGCCCATATCTTCCCGTAACTTCATTTTGTTCCTTGTTTGCAGCCTGTGTTATCTGTCTTTCTGCCTTCTTTATACGAATAAAGAAAAAAAGCTAAGTAATTTTGTATTCAAAATACAGCTGTGAAACACAAGAAATGAAAATAGTATGCCTGCAGGTTTAATAAAAAAAAATATACCTCATTAGTGCCTTCAAGTTGTATATGCTTCATAGGCAAGAAATTTCTGTGCATTCATAACCATTATACAAAACACTTTTCTGAAGCCTGCTTTCACATGACTAGCTGTGGGGTTCTTTAGCTATAACACTACAAGTATGAAGAAAATATTACCTCCTTTAATTCCTATAACGGTACCTCGAAGGCCAACCGGAACAGAAAAGTTCTCTCTCACATTGACAACACGGTCAAACAGCCTATACTCCGCATCTCGGTCTGGAGCAACCCCATTCTGTTGTTCTAATGGCTGACAATAATCAAAAGATTGTGTTAATGTTTGCAAAAAAAATAGAGATTACAATCAAAATGCTTGTATAACAATATCTGAAAAACACTATAAAGCAAACTTTCTGAAAAGAAAATTGTTTAACAACATAGAACCTTCCCTCCCCAGACACAAAGCAACCTTCCATCTTTTTCTTGCAACTCTAACTGCTTCTGCCTGAGAAACAGCAGTGCTCTACGTGGCGCAAGGCAGACCAAGCGGATCAAGATAAAATAAAACCATCAAGTGTAACCTGCCTGTATCAGTAACATGGGTATCTGTGAAATACCAGGTAAGATAAGCCGTTGGTCATATGTCAAGAACTGAACAAAAAGCAAAAGAGGGAAGAAGAGACAAATGGGAAGTACTTTTTATTTTGCCTTTGTTACGTAGCCAATAAGAACTGGAGAAGCAGGAAGGACAGAAGGTAGAAAAGAACTGAAAGCCAGTTTGAAGTCAGTAGAAATTCCTTCTAGAAACAGACTACCATTCTCAAATTGATCGTCTAGAAGGCATAATAAAATTTTTCTTCCATCAATACTGTCATAAAATTCCACTCTGAAAGTTGGTAAGCCTTGGTAAAATAAATACGATCTGGACAACTTTTAAAAAAAACCAAAAAACAAACACTTTTCACATCACTTACTCTGTACAGCAAATGAGGTTTCACAGTTACTCGCACCTTCTTGTTGCTCTTTCTCTGCTAAAGGAAAGGAATAGAAAGTCATTACAGGCTAGTGTAGGAACCAACACTGGATTTCAGGTACAACAAAACACCTGGAAAGATAAAGTACTATTCCTTTGTTTATTTTAGACAAAGGTAAACTGCTTTCATGAAGTCTTTAGGATGACTAAGTCCAGTTTTTAAAACATGACTGATTTATTACCAAAGCTTTTGCATTGTTTGGCTAATTCCATAATTCAGACCAATTTTATTACATGTCCTTACAAGTAATTTCAAGTAAACCAGACCACTATCTCATGTGGCTTTGCCTTAAGCTTTTGCTTTAGTAATTTCCTTAGCCCTTTTTTTGTTCTGTGGCATTCAGAACACAACTAATTTTCCTCAGACCAAAACGAAAATGCAAGGGAAGAACAGCTCAATCGCACTTAGAAACAGCACTTCAGTAGCTGAGAATAGATACTGACACCTGTTCCTTTCTGAAATCACCAAAAGGCAGAGGTTCAGAGCATGGCCTAAAGCTGCTGAATCACCTCAAAAACAGTCAACTAAAAACATCAATAATGAGCTGGGACAATTTATATTATAAATTCAGATATTACATTACGTTACATTCTGTATTCTTTAGAGTAACAAGTAACCCTCAATCTTCTAATTCAAGAAATTGGAAAATAATGAGCAGCTGCTTTTTGGTTCATCCCCGCTCACCATGCTGTCAAGCTGCATACCTTGCATTTCTCTATTTCTTCTTCAATTTTCTCAACAATGGCTGCATCCAAAATTTGCAAGTCACAAGATGAGCGAGACAAAGCAGACACAGGATGTGCCTTTAACCAGGCAACAATTTCTTGAACTTTCTCAGCTCTAAATAAAAGACAGCATGAATTATAACTTTTAACTGCACAAACTAAACTTTTTACCCCAATTTCAATGGCCAAGTATTATCATATAGGTACAATGCTTGTATATACTCATAAAGTAACAAAATTTAAGAGTTCTGTGTGAGTTTACTATAGAGGTTAAAAAAAAAATCTCTAACTAAATCACGTAACACTGTTTCAAAACTATAACCTGGAGTTGTGTCTCGGAAAAAAAAATAATGTAAAAGTAACCAGTAAATTATGTTCGCATCCAACCAACTAACCATGTCCAGCTGTGATTAGAGGTTCTGTGACACGCTGTTTCTCACTTCAGTACATGCCTCTCTAGTAAAATGGAGCACAAACCTGAGATTCTTATATTAATAACAGAAGAGTCCCACAATGGTACATCTGCCTGGTAAGAGTCCTGCGGAGTGCAGCATCACACAAACTTACCAACTCAAGCACGTTAATAGAGCTTACTAGCTAGTAATGAAAGCTTTTTTTAATGTTACTACACGGTGTCTAGAACCAAGGTTGCTCCTTGTGTCCCATGAAACTGACTGAATGTATACTAAAAACGTGCTTTAAATTCTGTACATTATTTTTCAAATTCAAAGCGATCTTCAGCAATTACAATAATTATTGCTCGTTTTCCAAAAGTGATCTTTTGCTGACTTTGTGACTCTTCATAACTTTGCTTACTGAAAGTTACTTTAAAAGCAAGAATTATGAAGCGGCCATCAAAAATTAGATTTCTCACTTATTGGACTTGAGATAAGAGCCTGACAGACACTTGGAGTGCACAACTGGACTGTAAATATTCTGATAATTTTTGATTCATCACTGAATATGTTTCTCAAGGAACAGCAAAGTTTCAGTTACATACCAGCCACTATATGATCACCACCAATTTAACAATGTTGTCAGCTTTTATTTTACTTATTCTAGAAAAAAATAAAGGAGAAAGATGGCTTACCCATTCTCATCCTCTCCAGGCCAAATGTCATCTTCATAGAAGATATCTTCCTGGCTGTTCTTGGCTATGTAAGTAAATAGTTCAGGAACCCTAAAAAATGAAAAAAAAAACCAAAACAAAACGGAAGACAACTTTTGTTTTGATGAGGCCTTTTTTGTGGCCTATGCTGATGTGAAACTAACTCTGATGAGCTTTTTCTTATTTTCTTATTTTTCAGTTAATCTAGTATCATGCTGTTCATTTGTCAAGGTTAAGCTGCTGACAAAATTACTCTATGCTAAAATAAGCTGCTCCTTGGAAGGAAAGACTGCTGGAAGGACAATATTGGAATAAAAGAAATTTCATCAAGCACGCTCCAAAAGTAAACTCATGTGTTTTTAGAAGATATGTGTCCAGAGGACAAAATCCAAAAGACTGATGCAAAGATCGATAATTTGGATGAAGTTCATATCCAGTATTTACCTTTCTAAATACTCAGCAAGTAGTTGTTCTACCGCAGAAGAATACATCCATTCATTTCCAACTTTCTTAGTATAGCCAGGAACTTCTTCATTTTTCTTATTGAACTTCAGGTTTAGCCCCACATTTGCTCTGTGATCTCCATGAGGACTGGAAATAAGAAAAAGCTTATTAACTTGCAATAACATATATATATGTGTGTGTGTACATACATTAAAAAACAAGTACACATACATCCTCAGCCTTAAACCACGGAAAAATTAAATCAATTGTATTGTTTACCCGTTAACACGACAGCTGTAAATGCTGCAGGACACCAGCTGTACTATGGTTGCTGTCCACGTGCATGCCCACACCGTATTGCAAACAAGGGCAGGGAATATTTTACCCTTCCTCCTTAATTCAGACCTGATCTACCTGGTCTCTACCAAGATGTAGAATGATGTTCCCGAAAAATCAGTGGGGAATAAATGTACACGTTAAATCACAAGAAGATGCGCATCAACCACTTCTTTATGAACTGTACCAGGAAACCACTATTCTGACATTCACAGAATTATAGGGATTTCCTTCCTTGTAGATTTTAAGCAGTTTTAGCGTTCACTGGTTCTTAAAAATGTTACAGGTACAATTATTATCCCTTTATACTAACAGTAACAGTAAGTACAATGAAATTACATCCCGATTCCACTTTTTATTCTCAGTGTGGCAAAGTCAATCCAAACTCATGCTTCAATTCTGCAAATAGCTAACCAGGAAAGTCAATTTATGTGTTTTTACAACACTAAAACCAACAGAACAACTCTCCAGTAAACAAAAATTAAAAATATGTTTAAGATAGGAGAGAAAAACACCGCATATGAATTGAATTTACAGCTTCACATCACAAAACAGTTATACACTTGGTAAGAACAGCACTTAAACATAGCAGAAATTCTGTAGAGATGCATTAGAACTTAGAAGCTTCTCCACAAGCAGAATTCACAGAGAAAACTTACTTTTTCTTCGATCCTCTTCCAATAAAGATACTCCCTGTAAATCTGGAGACAAGATATCCACTTACTCCAAGACGGCTGGCCAAAATATATGCAGGATTGTATTTCACAGAATATTTCTTTAAAACAAACAAACAAAAAATAATGGCAATTCTCAAAGGATTTTTATACAAATGGCAAATTAATAATATGGAAGCATCCCTTAAAGACATTTACCATTGCAAAATATATTTGGCACATTGTTTAAGCTTTTACTAGAAAAGCAGAAGCACTTACATGCTGGTTCTGTATTAAAGGATCAAGCTGGGGTTCACATGGAATATTGAAAACTACACGAATTCTACCTTCTGTGATCACATCACGTGAGTCTTGAACCTTGGAGAGAAACACAATACATTAAAAATGTTATTTAAAAACAGCGGTCTTTTGATACTGGACCCCATAGTTTAGCATTTTGCTGCAGCTGGCACAGAGACACTTTGGGATTAACCATCTTGCCTTGACCTGTACACTGCTTCCTCATAGACGCAATCAAACAGTATTAAATCAGAGGAATCCATAACTGAAAATAGTGCAAAATGGGAACTCAGTATTGCAAATTCTCCCAAATACTTAGTAAAAATAAGTGTGCATTCAAGCAATGCTACCTTTTTCTTGTTATGCTAGCAACAGTGATAGTGAAAGCAGAAGAACCCCCTCGTCCTCCAACTAAAGCATCATGGACCCTTTAAAATTCTGGCTAGCAAATCACCACTACTGCCACAAAACACCTTCGATTATTTTAGGCTCGTGAATAAAGAAATCTAGGAGAAAAATATATGACATTATTGGAACTAACTTCTCCCATGCAGCCATAGTAAGGAGATCCCAGCATAAAGGCTGTAATTCCAGGAGGAAACAAGTCATCCAGAGTTTTGATGTTCGAAAACCGAGAGTCAAAGGCTTTGATATCCTACATGAAAAAGACAAATTTGATAATGTTAAATATCACTCAGTTCCAGTAGAATAATTACAAAGCTTATATAGATGCTTATTCTAAAACATCATGTGAGTCTCAAATAATTCATCAAAGAAGTTAATGCCATATTGCAAATGTTGTTACACAAGTAACCATGCTACCCTGTAGAGCACCACTACTGTACTTCATTCCAAGTATCACCAGTAAAAAGATGACAAAAGCCATTTGTTCTGTGAGATCTCTAAACCGTGCAACATGGCCCCAAATTTTGTGACAAAATACTTCTCTACGCACATTACAATTTTTATACAATAAATTACATTACTTTAAGATGCTATTTTTGTTCACCCTTTTGTTTTAAAGGAGCAGATGCTCCTTCCTCTGCACACTCCTCCACCTCAATGAAGTAAGGAGTTGTGTGCAAGAAAATATAGAACTTCTGTCTTTACCTTGACAACAGTTTGGTAAACAAAAGGAAGAACTTGTTTGGACCACTGCTTCTCCAAGTAAACTTCTCCATTTTGCTTTAGTTGATATCTATTACCAGTGAGTAACTGAGCATATACAACTACTGATGTTTCATGAATAATTATTCCTTTTCTTCTCTGGTACCTGAATACAAAGTAGAACATTAAAATTGATTACAATAAATGGAACTGAACCAAGAGGGTGGAATTCATTTCCCGAAAACAAAACAAAAAACAAAACACAAACCAAACTCTATCCAAAAGGATTCTAATACTCTGTTCCCTGTTTTATAAAAAAATACCTACAATAAATGGATTAACCAATTGAGTATCCATTCTTGCACAGCCATCACTACATAGCTAAGTGTGTTAATTTAAACACATTTTACCTTTACAGTGGAAAGGGTTAGATGTAATTAAGGAAGTTAGCTCAAACAACACATAATAAAATGGCAAGACACTGTAACTCAGTTGAGTTCCACTGGGCACTCACATTCTAGGAGAGGAAGAGCTGTATTCAAATTTAGCAATTTTAAGCTATTGCAGTTGTTACTTGATACTGCATGACTCCATTCTGTAAACTTCCTACAGCTGAAGATTACTAAGACTAGAACATAAATTTGAGTGGGAGAGTAAATACTCTTCATTTGAGAGTTCTTTTGTAACAGCATCTAGCTTTAAATACTTAGGGACTAACTCCATATATTCTGAAATTTCAACATAAGCTCTCTGAGGTTTGTTTGTGAGGTTTTTACTATTTTTTTTTAGATTCTTAATTCCAGCAGACTCATTAACCTTCATGATCAAGTATGGAGCAGCTCTTCTCTGCTACTTAGATCTGTGACACAGCAACAAAACATAGCTCAGTCATAAAATGCAAAGTTACATTTTAATTTTCAAAGTTACTTACTGCTCTGAAATGCCTTGAACTTCTTTTACCCACGTGCTTTGTTCCTTATCTCCAACGTATGCTACTTTAGTTGGGGGCACTGCATTTCCCGTGTAAAGCTTCTGTGTGCCATGTGGTTCTTCCAAATAAAACCTTGAGAATATTATGACAGGTATTAATTTAATCAAGTAAGATTAATCTAGACATAACTGTGAGTAAAACTTAAAATAGTTAGAAATTGCTTGTTGAGGACATGGAAAACTTTTAACATAGTTTTCTCTACCCCTTTCACAACGGGCCACACAGCATATTTTTTATAAAAAAATATCAGTGCATGTGCTGAAAGGAAGACTTTATAGAAATGTTATTTTTTTATACTTTTCTGGGTGGATTTCTGTGCATGTATTTTTCCCTCAAAGAAAAGTTAAAAACATTAAAAGTTAAAAAAGAACGAGCTCTCCCAAACTACTCCATCTGTAGCAAATACCAAAGGACTAGACTTAGAGATAACCAAACCCCAGAACAATGTTAAACAAAGGTTATTCCATCATGCAGCCTTTGATACGTTTGGATGATTTGCTGCTCTCAAGCATCACAATAAAACCAAAACTTTTTTACAGCCTAAGGAACTTACTTTGAATAAAAATGACAAGCAACTACCTAATGAAATATCTCTTACTTAGTTTCTCCATCTGACACAGCAACAACTCTGGCTTCTTCGAGGTGTGGCCAGTTAACAAAAACACGCTTTCCAAGTACCGAACTGGCAACATTTTCTACCATCTGAAAAAAACCCAGAAGTTACTATAAGTAATTGTTTAACATATTAAAAGACTTTTCTTACAATATTTTCAAACTGGTTTTGCAATAAATACTATTCTAGTTAAAGAATAGGTTTTCTTGCAAAGTAAATCGCTCATTTAAACTGGAGTTATATTTTGATACGTATTTTTAAATAGCTAAAATCTAAATATGTTATTTTAAAATCACTATTCATTGTATTTCACTATTCTTTAAAAAAAATGCTTAGGTAATTTTTTTTTTTTTTACTTTTTCAGTACTACTCTATAAATGTTTTTCTTCTGTAATACAATATTAAGAAAAGAAATAACAAATAACCAACATTTCATCTGACTTTTTTTGTCTGTTTTGTTAGTTCGTTTTTGCTAAAACCAGAATGCTCACCTGTTCTTTTGAGTTCTTATCAGCTATGATTTCTAACATCATGTTTTCTCCATGGCTGCTTTGCTGAAACACTTGTACACCACTTTTTCTAAGATAGAACTGGGTAAAAACAAAACAGCATATAAAATTTACCTGAACTCTTACATAGTTATGTATTAAATACGACTAAAAATGTCAGAAGAAATAAATCTTTTACCTTATGTTTAATGTGCTTTAAAGTAGGAAATCCACAAAAATACAATGCACTCTTGTTGATTTTAGTTATCTTATTGTGCGTTATTTCTACATGCCAAGCATCCAAAGGTATTGTTTTGTATCTGGAAATTAAATTGCACAACATTTACGCACACAGATTGACCTTTGACTCTAGAAACTCTCATTACCCATTCAACTACTCATTAACTGACAAATCCTTTGACTTCCCTGTAAGGTGGCAATTAATTTAAGCCAGTTGGAACCTATACAAAGGACTATAAAACCCCATGCTATTGGTACAAAGAGACTACTCATTACAAAAAAGACAAAACTTCAAGCCATGATATGTCCCAATCTCACTATTTTAATTCATTGTTATTATCAAATTCTAAACTAGTAATGGTTCCATATGGTATCATTTGTCTTCACAACTATTCATTCTTCACCGAGTGTAATTCTGTAACAGGCATTCCTCCCCTAGTTTGCTTCAAGTTCGACTACTATTAAGGTTATGTTTCTGTTTAATCTTGTAGCCTGAGCCTGTGTTAAATAAAGCTGGCTACTTTCAGCGAGAGGAAAGTGAAAAACACTCTTGTGTTCAACTCTCTGCACTGGATCCAAAGACTTACATTCTTTCAGAAGTGGTCTAGAATTAGCGTGATGATGAATCACCACCATTATAAGATATTTGTACCAGTCTTTCATCCTCTGTGTCATAAAAAGTTTAGTAATTCTCTAGAATGTTCTTGCTGACTTAGGCATTGGTTTATCTGTTTTGCAAATTAACATTTGAAGAAAAAGGACAAATACTTTTATTGTGCCACCCACAACAAGTAATGTCTAGTTCAACATTTCACATTTTTCAGTGAGTATCTGGCATATACGAGCTTTAGTTAAAGTGCCAATAAAAGTATTCTAATTACTTTTAGTCTACTCTAAACTAGTCACACCAGTGTTACCTCGTATGACATCTTTCTATTGCAGGGAATTTCTCTGGCCATGGTGACATGTACTGGAACTCTGCATCTTTGTCATACCAGTACATTAAGCAAGCACTGTGAGTATTTCTTCGTTTCTCCTCCTCTTTCAGGCACTCATTACAGGACTCCATGGCCTGCAGCAGTCGTTTCTAAATTTTAGAGAAATTAGCGTACGTGAACGTGGCAACAAAAAGTGACATGGACACATTTACACTAGGAAAGTGGATATCTGCACTTTTCTGGTTAATGTGTTCGATTTTTAATTGTAGCCTCACCCTTCCTCATGTCCCAGCTCTCTGATAAAAATAGGACAATAGAATGGCTTTGGAGAATAAAGATTACTCTTTTGCAAATATGTTTCCAAAGGTTGGCCGTATTTTGCCTTTTACGTTTAACATACAAAGAAATATTGAAAATATTTTAGATGCTATAACAAAATTCTGCAAAACAACTACTGAAAAAGCTTCAAAACCTTATGGGTCATTCAAGCAGCAACTGTTGTCTTTTGTGTGAAGACGAAGTCCTGCCAACCTTCCACTGCAAACTACAGAAATAATTCATAGGCACATGTCACCACCTGTATGTATCTTAACGTCTAATCTGCATTTTTACTTTCATCCACTTTTTGATGTGTCCAAATTTCATCCGGTAAAAGATATTACAACAACATATATAGCACTGTTTCCTATAGGCAAAAGGAAAGTGTTACTATTTTATTCTCCTCCATTAATGTTTTACTGTTAGATTTGTACTTAAAGGCTTGTACCAATTACTGGTGTTCATGTGAGGGGATTTTCAGTAAAAGGATTTTTTTTTTTGGTTAATAAATGTTTATTTTACCTACAGACTTTCTGCATTTTTGTATGTATATAGGAAGAGGTTGAAATTAAATATTTGAATAGCTGATCAAAAACACTAACAAACGACAAGCAGTCCACATCCCTTACTTAAGACTTCTGTCACGTGAAGCTAAGTTGGCTTGTGGTAACCTAAACTAGCCTTGCTCCCCAGGCAGCAAACATTTATATTTTCCTGTGGTCTTATCAAGTGTTAAACTTCTAATTGCCTATCTAACTGCTGATTAATTAAGAAGTTCAGCGGATTTGTTATGAAGCTTTTATAGCCAGCAGACATTGAAGGAACTTACCTCATCAATAAATGGGATTAATACTACAGCTTCCCATTCTTGCTGTTTTCCATTTAGGTCAGTTTTAAAATCTGGGGGATAATATTCTATAATAGGAGAGTCTTGACTAATCATCAAATGCTATGAAAATACAATAGAGGAATTAAACAATATAACAGACAATTTAGCACTAATTCTAGGAAGAGACAGAGGAAGGCTGGTATTAAAACTAATCCAGGGTTGAACAGGAATTCAACATTTAACTGTCCTAGTCTGAAATAGCTTAGCAAATGCAAACATTTGTATTTATTACTAACTTTACAACATACTAAGAATACTAAGAAGTATTTAACCATAGACCTAAAATTTAGAGGTAGATTAAAACTAAGAGGGCATGCAAAAATATCAAGAAGAAAGTTACTTTGACATAAAGCAGTAAGCAACAGATAAATGCAATTTAGTTCTATATCCTACCTGGTAGCATTTAGGTAGCAAGTCTTTGCTAGCTGCTGGAAGCACAGCAAGAAGCTGTTCAAATGGCATGAAAGGCTTTCCCAGTTCAAATTTGATTTTGAGTTCGCCAATGTTGCGAATATCTGACAGATAAGGCGCATAATGATAAGGATAATACCTGCAGCAAAAAAAGCCCTCTTAAGTTACTTGACTTAATCATAGCACAGCAATGTTCGCAGAGCAAAATCAAACAGAACTACATTCAATATTCCTGGCATACAAAGTGAAATATCGCTCCATCTTTAAGCAATTTCTCATTTGACAATTTTTCTTACCAGCTCCACGATTGAACTCCATGGTAATAATAATGCAAAATCCATTGTATTGCTTGGACGTAACATTCAGCTTGATCTGCCAAGAAGTCACTTAAAAGAAAGATGCTTATTAGTTTTTTCTAATTTTCGCTGGTATATAAAAATTACTTAGCGCCTTGTACATAGGAATGAAGACAGAGCATTTTGGGAACCTAATAAGACCATAGTTTTCTAGATTCATTTAATACTAATAGATTTTTGTTCTCTCTGGTCCTCAAATACTTATTACAGAAAACTTGGCTTTCAGCTTTTCTTGTGTTAGCCAAAAGCGTCACCACTGCAGTACGCTGTCATGTGTTCTGTGCTTTTCACATGGATGAATATCCTGCCTTGTTTCGGACATATGCAAAGACCTATCTTTGGGGTGTTTTGAGTGCGTGGGGGGGTTGTTTGTTTTGGGTTTTTTTTGTTTGTTTTGTTTTGTTTGCTTTGTTTTGTTTTTAAAAAGAAAAAAAGAAAAAGCATACACTTACTCGGAAACTACTTCTACACCCATTTTAGTCATGTAGTAAGTTCTTTTGTATTGCCTAAACTCCGTTTCAAACAGATCATCATCTTCTGGTTCATCTTCCAATACAGCTAAAAAAGCAGTAATGGAAAAAAAAAAAAAAAAAAAAAAAAGATTAACATTCACTTCACTTCTCTACTACAATACGTTTGAAGCCATTCAGTTTTGACTATATGCCTTAACTTTGCTCCTCAATTCACAGTTATAGATGCTCATACCTTCCTTGTACTGAAAATAACCTAAAACAATCAAACAAAATCTTCACCCAGAAAGAGTCTGGAAACCCATTTTATAGTCCAATTAAAAGAACAGAGAAGAGAATGGAGAATGTAAGCCACCAGAAAATAATTTAAGAAAACATTAAAATAAAATTAAATCTTTTTTCAGCAACATCATCTTATATCCTGGAGTAATATGCATACATTTTTGACATTTAATTTCAAAACATGAGCAAAAGACATTTCCTACAAGTGGAATGAGTTCAAAAACACGACCAACACAAACAAAAACCCCAACGCCATACAAAATTCTGTTCACTTGCCCCCACCTATAACAAAATACCTAAATGTACAATTATAAAAAAACGTAATGCTGAATGTTGAAGATTTGCTCATTCATTCCTTTAAATCATCATGGAAATACTGGTCAGGTAAGAGTGGCTTCAAAAGCTTTAGCCCCACTCCCTCTCACCACAAGTCAGTGATGTGGAGTGCCATTTCCCAACAACCCACTCCCTAACTCTTTCATTTAGATGAGGGTCATCTCTGACATGAAATGCTTGCAGATCTTCCAAATCTACACACAAATTAACAAGATTTTTTGTTATATTATTTGCACTTACTTTTAGGGGTCACTTCACCTTCGTTTTTTTCTAAAGCAGCCAAACATATAGAATTTTCCTGAGCCTATTAAATTAATATTTGAGATAAAGTAAAAATACAGAATAATATTCACATACATATAATCTGCAACTCAAAATGCTATAATCAAGGTGTATACAACACCCACCACATTTCCTCCTCTTGTACTTGCCTTGGGAAAAATGATTTTATTCATACAGATCAGACAAAGGACCAGTCTCAAATAAAATCTCAACCACCTTTAAAAAAATACCTGAATATTTGTTTTCCAAAATACAACTATTTCCAAAATTGTGCAGCACTTTTCCCTACATCATGCATTGTGCTACAGAACTGGTATGCGGTCAAATTTTTCATCATTAAATTTTTAAGAGTTCAAATTACTTTCGTGGGAAGGATATAAGAAACTGTGTTTTAGAGAGTCAAACAAGCCAAACATTCACTTCATTCTCACACTATACAGTGTCTTTTGCGTACAGCACTGAGCAGCTGTCAATAAGCAGATCATGAAGCTGGCCCTCTACCCCTGTACCTGGGATATGCAATCTCCTGACTGTCACTGCCATTCAAAGGATCAGCCAGGCTGGCTAGCTAACACTACACAGCTGCTCCAAACTTCTGTGGCAAATAAGAAAACAACCACAAATAAAGCATACCTTATTAAAGCAAGAGCTAACATCTTGTTCTTACAAACCACAAACTGCACTAGAGAACAGGATAACAATATACAGTGGTAGATTAAACTTGAAGGAACTTCCTGTCACTACGCTACACTGCGCTTAAGGTGTACATTGAAGAAGAGCCAATGAGAGTGGTGGGTAACACGGCAGCGGGGGAGAGTCAAGATACAGAGAAAGGTGCTGTTCCTTATTAATTAGTTCTATCTAGAATTGTATGTTTAATCTGAGATAGCTCACACCAATGAAATTGTTATTTATCTATTCATTGTGAAACACCTGGCCAATACCAAGACAAGCATGACTGATCTATCAATGTATCTGACATGTATAAAACTTCCAGCAGGCTACGTATTGAAAAGTAAAATTACAAAGCACAGCAAGTTTGACCATAACTCACCTAGAAGTAGGTTTTGCTGTTGTTGAGGAAGAGGTAAATTGACATAAAACACTGCTACAGGTTTACAAGATTTCAAAAATCATGAGAACCTAATCTTGCCTTAACCATTTCATCACGCACAACCAGCAAGGCAGTTCCTCAAATGGTACAATTAACTTTTTTGATCTCAAGAAAATCTCAAAACAAAGGTTTATGCCATTTGATTTTTCTAAGATCAAATTCTTTATTTTCTAAAATTAACATGTTTAGTTGCAAAATTACATATGTAAAACACTAACCTTTTGTTTCTTTTGTTTATTTTTTCTGGCTTCCTCTGCTGCAACACCAGCTGCCTCGTTGAGGTATTTATTGCCTACTTTACTTTCAAGCCATTTGAGGTCTACAAAGACTTCACTGAAGTGTTCACGGTCAAACTGTGCAGAAAGATTGAAGTAAGTTTAGAAATATTTGAGGGACGTGTCGCGGTTGAGACTGACAAACGACATAGACCAAGCTCTTCCAGGATGAAAGTAGCAGATGCCATTTATTGCCACAAGTGCATTTTTATACAGTTTTACCAATTCATGTGCCTCTTCACTACTGGTTACAAGTTACAGTAGTAACATCTCATTGGCTATTTTTGCTATCATCAATGTTACTCTTTTACCCCCTTCTCTCTCACGGGTACATCCTTAACATCTCTGGATACTCCTTTACTCCCATCTTTCTCATGGGCAGGCCTTAATATCTTCAAGACTAATTTCTGTTGCCATGACCTCCATTAGGAAATCCAAGGACCCACCATAGTCCCCCACAGGGACGTCAAATTTAGCGTGCTAAATGGACAATGCCTTTTTAGTACATGTATAACATTATATCTAGAGTCACTCATATATAAACATCTTGCCCTAGAGCTACAACTAATAGATTAATGTCAGAAATCTTTTTTCTTAGCAATATAAAACATATACACAAACCATATTTTGTTTTCTTTCAGTAAGGGAGCAAGGGGTAACAAAAAGAGTTAGATAACTTCCACACTTCACTATCGACTCTAGAAGCAAAAGTAGTATATAGGGTCTGGGTAATATAGTCCTGTGCTGCACACTCAACACTTCCATAGTTCTACCCAAGAACCAGAAGACAGTGCTGAAGTGGGGACAGCACACAAACTCCCTCCTTTCAAGTTCAGCAGAAGGCTGAGACCTTTCTATCTCTATATGGCCTATCCTTCTTCTCACCTCTAGGCTGGATTACTGCAGTAGCACTTAACTGGATTGCCTCCTGTACCCCAGTTAGCTCACGAAGAATACTGACACCTGCCTCTGAATGATGTTTCTTTGCTGTTTTTATCAATGATCTTCACAAAAAACCTGCAAAAAATCTTGCTCTCCTAGATCTTCAGACACAGCTTACCCCACAAGAAACTGACCAGCAGGGGAAGCACAGAATATTGATTGTTACCTGCACCACACGCTTTGCCCACTACTGCTGCCCACTGCTCAGTGAGAACTGAGCATCAGGATTCTACTGATGAGACCTCTACGCTAAACCACAGATCAAACGATTCCATCTTTTTCCTCTTATGTTATGGTAAGATCAGACAACAACTGACTGGATCCCATCAGTTACTTTAAAAACAGATGACTGAACCACTTGTAAAACAGTCATTTAACAGTTCATAAAAAATAAAGCATGGTGTATTTTAGGGCACTACATTGAGGTTACGTTCAAAACACTATACCGTTCTACACAGTTCAATTTCAGAATTACTTACATCTGACAATTTCGTGAGATACTTCTCAAAGCGTTTTAAATTCAGATGCCCATTTTCATTTATGTAACCTATTGGGAAAATAAAGTACGTTTTTTAAATTAGTAATTTTAAAATTTTAACTTAAATGCTCCATAGATAATAGAATGGAATCTTGCTGTCTACAGAATGTATACTAAATGCTAAACATTCTAACATAACTAAAATAATCAATAAGCATTAATGCAGGAAAGTTAGTATTTCTACTTTCCACAACTGAACTTGGTGTTCTTACCTCCTAGTTCTGGCAAGATAGCCATGTATGTTCTATAAAGTAGCGGCAGTGCATCGTGATTAATGTGTAAATGAGGTAGATGAGGAATGAAATCATTTCCTACAAGGAAACCCATTAAGATCCAATCATCTATTATCCTTTCAATATCATACTCAAAGGAAATCTTGTCCTGGGGGGAAAAACAAAACGTAACAAAAAAAACAACACAAAACCACACAGGAGTATAATTTTTATTACCATGTTTGCATAGTAAGACCTCACACATTTTTTCAGTCACAGCTCCATTATAACTTACTTTCACTGGTGAAAATTCATAATCAATATATTCTCTCATCAGTGATAAGTGCAGTAAATGAAATGTGGTTTCCTCTGGCGCACATGCTCTGTAAATTATTCAAAACATTAAATTAATTATTTATAAACACACTTCCAACATGAATATTTAATAAGTCCAAGGTTACCTAAAAGCAAGTGATCTTACTAAGATTATATTTTTGCAGAAGAAATAACGTATAAACACTTCTTTGAATCTATTTTAGGATTCATCTGGTTTGAGTCTATAAAATTCCACAGTAGCACCTTCTAAACAGCAGATGCGACTGCACCGTAGGGAAAACAGCTAGCTTAGAGAAAGTGGGGCAGCTTTGTGGAGTTCCACGTTGCATCAACTATTTTCTAAGTAATTATCCCATTGTCCAAAAAAGGGACAATGGAACTTTGCACCAAACCAAATAAATTTTAAGGTATTTTAGAACTAGTCTGAGTACACGGAGAGTACACAGATTCATGTGTGAACTGGCCGGGTTACATTTGCAGTCATTCAAAATGCTTCTTGTAAGAAAATAATACGTTAAAACTTGAAAATATGTTCCATATGTATTATCTAGGGCTCCAACACAGCACCAAAAAATGACAAACCTGTTTGTTTATGGCATAAATTAGTCAACATCTCTTCTGCCTTCACTTCCTGTCTTCACTAAGATTACTTAAGACCCAAGCCAACATTAGGCCAAAATCAGTTAATACCTACATCAAAAGGTTAATGAGCTAAAGACTGACGTATTTTAAATTTGTAAAGGACTATTTCAACTTGTAGATACTGTAACTAGCTGGGACCACCTGGGTATTCACCCAGACAGTAAATTTTGGCCAAAATCCTCTGAGGAAGGTGTGGGTGATGCACGAGCTTGTACGAAGACCACCAAGACGAACTCTGAGCTACACTTGGCTGCACAGAACTTCAGACCAAATTCTGTCATTTTTTAAATGAAATTTTCATATTGGCAAATCCAGATTGATGCTCTAAGACTCTAGAGACATTCTGCCCCTTATTCTTCATTGCACTGGAGCTAAAAATCCTGATAAACCAAACACTTTACCTGAATCAAGAAATTGCTGACAGATATTAATTTGTACATATTTTTAGTATTTCCAAATTTCCAACTGTAGTTACTCATAAAAGTCACAATACTGACAGAAGGTAATTCCTGTAACTTCCAACAGTCAATTCCTGTAATGACCAATATTATCCTGAAATTACAGGAGTGAAATATGGAACAATGCTTGAGGGAAAAAGGAAAAAAGACACCTTGCCTTTTGATTTCACACTTTATTTAATCACTCAAAAGGCCGTTAAACTTTTATTTTATATATATATTTTTTTTAAAAGGAAAAATTACTTTTCTGTGATTAGACTCAAGGTCTTTTAAAAACATTACCATGTTACATGCCAACATTATCAACAGAATAAGTATTAGTGATAAGTTGACTGTGGAAGACTATGAAAAGTATACTTATTTCTGATGTTTATCATGTTGTCCTTGGCAACAGAAACATTTTTATTAGCAAAAATGATGCATTTATCTAAACATTTACGTGACTTATCACTGTATTATCCAAAATCCCTTCTGTATCAAAAAAAGGCTGTTTCTCTCTCTTCTCCCTATATCCACCAAATCTATGCTTAAGATCCTTCAAAGAAGGAACCACGACACAGAACAAACCTGGCCACAGTAAGAGTTATAAATTTTTTTTTTCTGTTACTTCAAAATAGTTCCATGTACATGGAACAAATCGCCTTCTTCTGAGTGACTATAGCCCACAGGATAGTTCAAACGGGTAAATCCATAATAAGAGCATCCAGTCAGGCACTTCAAGAGAGATTGTTCTAGTAATTATTCTAGTTATTCCCTTACATGTACAAAACCTGAGTTATAAATACATTTTTAAAAGTCAATACCTGCATAAGACAATTATGGAAACAATGTCAAGAGAGCCTGGGCTGCTCCACTCATAATACGAAGGAAGAAGCACAACACATCAAAGCTGTAAGGATTTATTTTTAATCAACTGTCCTGACAACATACATTCTTCCTGTGTAAACTAATTCAAATGCACACTTTAACAAGTTGATTTCTCTAATTTTGTGTACTAACATAAAAATAAGCTAAGATTGTATTAATTTAGTGCACAATCAATAAAAACGGTTTTAGTGACCCAGTATATTTTTGATTTAATTTCATCACATATAAAGAATAAAGTTAAATCATTTCACCTTTGAGACTTTTTACCACCAAATCTGACTTCTTCTCTTAAGAGTGCAAAGTGTGCCTCATGACTCGTTAATCCCAGCATAATCTGTTATAAAGAGATATTAGAAAGGTCTTACTTCATTATTTTTTTAAAAAACTGTTACACAAGATTCAATCTGTAAAAAGATTTGAATTTGCTGTTATGTCTCATTATAAATTCAAAAGTTAGCAGGAATACATAATTACATTATTGTTTAATAGCATTTTAAAACCCTGTTTGCTTAGGAAGACATCAGAGACGCACACTTTATAAACTTGCGTCTGTTCTATTTTAACTGCACGTACCAAGTCAGCATCTAAGCCATAGAGACAATGTCTTGTGTTTGGATCATGATGGGGCTTTGCTTTTTCTGATCTGATGAATTCCATAATTTTATGCTCACCTTCCCCCGGAGTCTGCACAAATAAAACCAAAATTCATCAATAAGCATTTTTCTATAAGATAAAAAATTGTTTAAAATACATATTAACAAAATACAATAACCTCATGGCCTGATAAGTAGACTGTTACTCCTTGCCAGGATTTGTCTGTGGAAATCTTCATATTTACAAAATATTTAAGATGTTCGTGCAATCTGGCCATGAATTCCGTTCCTGAAAACGGAAATTTAAGTTAAACGCAAAGCTTTTCACTAGACATTCAAATCGCATTTACATCTCAAAAGTATTAATGAAAAAAAACAAGTAAAATTTTGCAAGAGATGAGGGGGACAGCTGGTTCCCCTCCCTCCCCAAAGAGGTTTCATTTTTTCCATAGCAATCTAAAAAACTTCTAGAATGAGACAGTATTCCAATCCTACTAAAACTTATTAAAACTTGTGTTCCCAACTTACTTGAGCCTTTATCAACTCTGTCTTCCAATTAAATAAAATGCTTTAGGATACGAAAAAAGTACCAAAGCACAGATGCAAAAACATCAATTCAAACACTTAAATGGAAATAATGAACAAATTATCTTACCTGGTGTAATACAGTTGGAGTCAAATCTGGCTTCTGTAGGGAGAGTTTCTCCCTTTTCTAATGCCTTCTTTATTTTGTCCTCTGCCTCTTTTGCTGATCTAAATCAAAACATGGTTGGAGAGAAGGAGCAGAGAAAGATTCATTCTATTCAAATGTTAATGTCCTAAATACATCTTCACTGACAAAATACCTATAGTTGATTTTTAAAAGTGTTCAAAAAAAAAAAAAAAGGGGGGGGGGCGGGGAAGGGAGGAGAGAAATTTTGCTCCTGAACAGAGTTTGAACTTGTATCTCATATAACTGGAGGGCTTAATACTACCTTCTTTTCTTTTTTTTTTGCTAGCAATGATGACCATCTGTCATTACTCAGATATAATTAATATTTAGATTACCAAGATTATCATTCAATGGTTGATCACAATGAAAGCAAATTAATGTTGAAAAATGTTGAAATAATAGGAACACTCGTTATCTATACATCTGAAAACGCTACTTCGGAACAATAAAGGTAACATAGTTTAACACAGCAGCAAGTTTGGAATACCAACAGGGTAGGAAGGGTGAACTAACTTTTGACGGTCACTAGTAATGGATAAACAAACAAATATCTTAGCCTTTTCACCCAGAAAAAGAGAAGCCACCAATGTCTTAGATTTTTGTCCTTCGCTCAATTCTACTCCAATTTTCTATTTAGAACTCTTTCTTAATCTTTTCCTTCCATCTCCCTTTTTCCCTTAAAAAAAACCCAAACCAAACAAAAAAAACCAAACCAAACCCCAGTAGCTTAAAAATGTTTTGTTTTATCCCTTTCCCTCAGTTTGTTTCTGCTGTATTTCACTCACCATCCCTGTACCACCTGACCACTGGCTTTCTTCCCTTACAGCAGTCTTTAAAGAAGCTTCCACATCCATCTCCCAAAACATGAAAATAATTCTTAACACTGTGAAATCTACTTGCAGCTCTGTATTTGAGCTCAGATGCTAACTGGTATCAAAAGAAAACCAGAGTTCCATTAGAAACTGCATTTTTTCAGCGACTGTCAAAGACCATTCCGTTATCGTTACCAAAAAGGGGTATATAGAATTAGCATTCTCAAATACCAAAGGCTCTCACAGCTTATGAAGCCATTGGAGATACCTGTAAAAGCTCCACTGCAGATTTATTTCACAGAAAATTCCCTAGTAAAAAGCTCCTCCAGCCCCCCCAGTCCCGCATACACAAAGAAAAATCTAAGTAACAAGCAAACTTTCCCTTTTGGAATCCTGATTTTACGTATTAACATTTTATACTCATTTAGCTAAAAATTAAAGTTACTGTCAAAGGCAGGACCACTTGTATTTTCTTTTTCATTGCATACGTTTAGGTAAATATTTTTTTAAGTGTTTACTATCCTAAAGGCACAGCAAGAACAAATATTCTCACCTAAAACGTCTCCCACGCTGCTGATTCATTTTTGCTCTTGGAGCTACTCCATCAACTGCCATGAAGAAAACCTTCCTTGGTTTAATAATACGAAACAGTACTTCCAAATAGTGAAAAATATCAGCAAAAATCTTATCTTCTGAGATTCTGAAGTGAACGTCATCATCATTTGGATGTGAACACTGATGTATAATGCCATTCATGTCCAGGTATAAGTTGTCAAATTCTGGAATCTACAAAAGCCACAGTTAGTACCCACTGGTGACAGCTGAAGCGGTGCAATCACTGCCCAAGGCGCGGCTGAGAGTAACAACCCCTGGAAAGGAGCTGAGGTGGGAAGAGCTCCCTGGAAGCTGCTGCACACCAACGGGCCAACAGCATCTTGACTGGTTACGGGTTTGTCTGTGCTTGCAATCCGCTATTATTATTTTCCCAGTGAAGTCAGCTGAACAGATACCTGTCCTATCCTGACTGTTTCTGGTAACTCAGGACTTCCGTCCCCTGTGCTCAGCCAATCTTCTACATTGTATAAGGGAAAAGTAATAAAATTATGCTATTCAGGAAGAGATTTTTCTAATATATATAACCCCGCTCATTTCACTGATTCAATCTTGTATAGCTGCACCGTAAACAACAAAAAAAACCTATCAAACAGAGTACACAGTTTCCAAGAGGATTTGAAAAGCAAAACCAGCTGAAGAGCTTTAGGGCTCTCCCTTGTTAATGAGTTTCTACCATGCACACTGCATGCTGCCTCCTCAGCCATGCTAAGAGCCACCTGCGAGTCTAGAGAGTGGCAATTACCAGCAAAAGCAGCAGAATTATCAATAATAGCATAAATTTCTTTCCCACATTTTCCAAACATGTTTTTTCTGTCTAGTTCTCTGCTCTGATAACAGCCTTATCTGTAGCAGTCCAGCTTTCTTTTAAAGAAAAATCCCTCCCCTGAATGTACACAAGCAACATACAGAGCATAAACACTGTCAAACAGATGAATCAAAGGGTCCATTATCTACCTTCTTGTTATCAAAAAACACCAAACTTGCACAACAGCAATTCTATTCTTTAATCCACCGATACAACTGCTCATAAAAGTCCTCCTGTCACTGCAACCAGAAAAAGGCACCTCTACGTTTTCACGAATTTCTGCAGCATTGCTGCCGACAAATCTTTACATAATTTTGAAAGGCGTGTTGTTGTGTCTGGGTGATAAATACAGGTCCAAAAGAAACATAACTCCGTTTCAGTAAGAGGAACAAGGAAGAGAAGAAACAAGGGGCAGGATCGAGAAGGATCTCCATTCACCTGCAATAACTAGTCTTCTGCTGTGCATAATGATCTTCAGTACAGTTAAATTCAGTAACTAAACTGCTCTCAACATGCACAGACACCACATCATCCACACAGGCACCCTTTTCAGATAAGAAAAGAGCAAGGCATTGCACAGGCAGCATTCTAAAGAGATGAAAACTAAAGCTTTTATATGGAAGCAGCATATATATAAGTAAAACAGATGACTTTTTAAGAAGCACAGCTATAATATGGTATTTTTAAAATGATGTTTTTTACATAGGAATTGCCTTTTATTCTGGGTAGTTTTTCCATAGTAGCAAACAACAATCCCATTCTAGATGCTGTATGTGTCAGTCTATATATTCAAGTGGCCTGGCAGAGAAAAGGAAGAATGGAGATATATGCTGTTGCTGAAACTTAACATCACAGATAATAATCTAGACATTTTCTTTTCTCTTTTACACAGAATATGTATTCTATCTAAGCCAAGAACATAATGTAACCTTTAGAAATATTAACTAGAGAACGACATCAGAATACTTAAGGCTGAGTTGTGCTTTCGGTTTCTCTTCAGAGCTCTAACAGCCTCTTTCGGAAAGCACTCCGGGTCCTGCCCCTGCTGCCATCCCCCCGGTTAGAGCAGGCACAGGCTGACTGCCCAGCTTTCCACAGCCCACGGTTCTTCAACAGAAGTTTAAAGTTGCCAGAAACCACAGTGAGCAGCCCGGGCTTTTAACAGAAGAGCTGAAAAGCCAGCGTACGCTGCTGCTGCTGCCTTGCCACACAGACAGTGTATGGCACTGTTCAGAAATCCAGCAAATCACAAGCAAAGACCTCAGCTTTGAAAATTACTTTAAAACCAGAAAAACGGGTCAAAGTGAAAAACTTGTGTCTAACAGGTCCCAAACATGATTTCTCTGTAAACAAGACTTTTTGCCTGACTGCTAAAAGCACTATTTGTAGCTTTACTTTTTCAGGCTTTAACATACTTTTCAGCTTTGCAACTAACGCACACTGTCCGACACACGCAACAACAAGGAAACGCAGCAGAGCTGTAAAACCTGCCCCTCATCGTTATTGCGCACTGGCCGTCAGCAGCAGGAACCGTCCTGAACCCAGTAACCGGGAACTCCGACCCGCTGGTCCCCGGTGGGGGCGAAGGACCGCCCGGTACCGGGGAAGCTCCGCAGGCTTTTTGGGGCAGCGCGGCCGCGGAAACAGAAACGAACGGAGCGAGCCCGGCCGGGACGGCTACGGTTGAGGAACCACTCCGGGCCGGCACTGTCAGGGAACAGCGCGGCACTCACGGCGGCCTCGGGTCGGAGACTAAGGCTTTCGGGGGGGCTCCGAAAGCTTCGCCCGCTCCCCAGCGGCCGCACGCCGCCATCCCGCCACTTTCATCCGCTTCGAGCCACCCCGTGTCTCTGCAAGCGGGCCCCAGCTCCGGCTCGGCCCCGCCAGCCCGGCCGGGCCCAGGCCCGGTCCCGCGCCCCACCGAGGGGCTGCTCAGGACCCCCCCTGCTCCGCGGAGAAAGGCCCTTGGCAGGCAGCGGCGGCTCGCTCCCGGCTCACCTGATGCTCCTTCAGCACCTGGCTGAGGCAGGGGTACCTCTCCGAGATCCACCGGTAGAACTTGGGGACCCCCATGGCCACCACTCACGGCCCCGCCGGACCCAAACAACCGCGGGCCGCGCTCCGCCCTCCTTCCGGCGCGCCGCGCTGACAGCCGCGCCGACCACAGAGAGCGGCGGATAGAGCGGCGCTGCCGGGGCGGGGCGGGGCGGGGTCCTCCGGCAGCGGCGGAACCGCGGGCCCAGCGCGTCCGGCCGGGCAAGACCTGAGCAGGCGCCGGTCACAATCAAACCGGGGAGCGTCGCTTCTCGCCCTTTCCCCCGCTGGTTCCCACGGGAGCTCCCAGTACGCGCCTCAGCGCGCCAGGCCCTGTGTCATAGAGATGGGTAAGTGCCGCAGCGGGGCCTGATGCCACAGTTCCCGGTCAGGTTCTGTCCACAGGTCACATAACCCCGATACTGCCACACACTGCGAAGATCATGGTACAATCCAAAGATCTTACTTGGAAGAATGTTCAGGTTTATGAGGCAGTGACAGTGCTTTTGGAAGATTACCCACTAGTTCCCCAGAGAAACAAAACCACTATAAACAATTGTAAATTCAATGTTTAAATTTACTCTCCCGTGTCTGGATTTCAGCTGAACTAAGACTTGAGGCACATGAGTGTTCAAACACTCATGGCACTGGCCCTCAGAATAGCAGAAACAAAAATACTATACAAAAATCCCAATTATATCCCATTGTATGGTAAAAGGGTATAATTTTCTCTGTTTCCCCTCATTTCCCTACAGTTTGAATGCCTAGTGAGGCATTACTCTAAGCTCAGATATTTGGTCTACTCTTGTCCATGCCAAAACACTTTTCTTGAAATGGAGTCTGAAAAACACTGGCTATAGCCACAGGTTTACAAGAGAGGGAGGAGAGAGCCTGTCCAGAACCTTTTCTAAAATGCGTGTTAAAGTCACTGACACAATTCTGTGCCTGCTGCACAGGTCACAGTCACACAGCCAGGGTTCCCTAACTGGCCACTCTGTGTCATTTCCTTCAAAAGGGTCCCAGCACACCAGGGAAGGGCTAAGGAAACAGTTTCAGAACATTTTAACGCTTTACCAGTTTCTGCATGGTGAGATTTAAGATCCCAAATGCTTTTCTAAACACAACCAGGCCATGTGGAAGGAAGTCAAAGGAAACCAAAACTCAAGATGTACTGCTGAATAGAAATATTCATTATTTTTTGGAAACCTCTTCTGAACTATATGTAGCAAAAGTTGAATCACTTCACATCATATCAGTATAGAACTTCAATGTCAGATTTTCTAATCTATAAATAAACTTGAATGAGAAAAATCTTTACAAAAATATACAGTACCTGATAGACTGCATTCTTTCAACATTGCAAAAATTTTTCATGTATGTCCATAAGGAACTTGCAGAAACTTGCACAGTCTAATTTTTAAGTAGTTCCTATGTACTTCCTTCTATATGTATACAAAACATAAGTCATAACACCTTACACATCTGTGAGTGTATTCATAATATATTTGCAAATAAATTGTATATTTTACATAGACTTTGGGTTGATGATAAGAGTGTTCTGGTGCTTACAATCACAAATCAACAGAAGTAACCAGTTATCACTGATTAATACCTTCTCAAGAATACTATAGCTACACCACTTGTGAATTGTATCGTTCCAAAGTGAACAAATTTCACATATATGGAGCCCAGCCCATATACATCTGGCAGAGCAGGTTGTCGTCACTTGCTTCTTGAATGAGGTAATGAACATGCCCTTCAATAGATAATGGTAGGCCTTTTATTCTGTTTCTAGTCTTAATGACACCTTGCAGCCTTTGTTCTATATCAAGGACGTGGGTTTTGGCCTGGAAACAAAAAAAAAAAGAGAAAAAAAAAAAAAAGCGTTACTATCCATGAACTTCCACTTCTTAAAATGCAAAAGTATTTATTAGGACACATTTGACTTCAATATGCTTGCTTAACACAAAACTCAGATGTCTACACCACTTGCTTTGAAAATAAAGGATAGTCACTTTCAAAAAGAATTCTTTAAAGCGGACAGATTATTGGTCAAGTTATAACTTTTGCTTTATATTTTTACAGGTAATTTTTTTTGAGAAGAGTGAAAAAGCTATCCATATGTATTTGAAAATATTAAAATGCTTTATATTTCATACAATTACTTTGGAATAAATGCAATTTTTTCCCAGCCTTTTTCTTGGTATTCTGGATGAAATTAAAGAATGTACTTGGTCTGTAAATTTTAGGCCAAAATTAGGAGCAACTGAAAATGAAGGAGTCTAGTAACAGGTTATGCTGAGCAACTAAAAAAGAACGTAGCTAGTTCATACCAATTACACTCACACATTTTCTTTTAAAGCTCAAGCATAACATCAGCACCTATCCAGAACAGTTAACATCTACAGCTCTGTGTGTGGTCCTGTAACTAAAAGAAAGGTTATGTAGACACAGCATGGTTAGTAATTGTTTGAAGACCAGGAGAGTCTCTGTGCTTAAACAGCTCAGCCACGTTCTTTGTTAAAACACAGCTTCAGTACTGTAGTTTGCCCTTATCCCCAACTGCTGTGTTTATCAGTGCTCTGTTAAGTTTTATCTGCTATTTCATGTAATTATTAAGAGAGAATTTTTTTCAAAGAGGAAAGAGAAGAAATACTACATGTTGTGCAAGCTGTATTTTGGATGAACAATCAAGTATTTATCAGCAGCTACAAAAGAAACAGTACATATGAAATCCTTTTTAACCAAATTTTTAAACCAAATTTTAACCAAGTATTCCTTGACATGTAACAAGGCACATATTTATTCAGTAATAAACATCCACTCATGAAAAGCACAAAAATATGCATAGAAAGGACTCCAGATGTTACCATCACTATAAGTCTGGAGGACTGTGCAACAGTCAGAGTGAGAGGAAGCAGGAGCCTCCTCTCATACTGACTGTTTCTGTTGATCTTGTCCTACTAAGAGAATAACAGGCTCTGTTTTGTTTGGTTCTTTAGTAGATCAGTTACATTTGCTATCAATAAAAATAGTCTATGGATAAAAATTATGAACACAGATAATCAAGAAGAAACAATCAGAGGAATATTTAAATGAATGAAAAAACCAAGAAAGTTAAGGTTTCAATTAGAAAATACAGAACTTGCAACCAGAACAGACATTTGAATATCTTACGCTATGTTTGTTTTCAACTAACCTTTTCATTGACAACTTCTCCAGTCTCGTTTACCTGTGCTTTTGTATTCCCTTTAACAGGCTTACTCCATTCCACAAGAGGATCATGGAGAAAAGTCTTTAAGACACTAAATAAATTAAAAATTAAAAAAAAGGATAAGATTCATATAATACATGTAATTTTCAAACCAAGAACACTGACAGGAGTCTAAAGTTAGTGCTGAATATTTATATTGTTTTATATTTAACTGCATGCCATGGTAAGACTGAGCTGCATGACAGGCGTATGCCGGAACTGGTGTATTCGCCAGCAGTTACTGTTTCAGATGTTTACACCACAGAGAACTTTTCTGGAGTTTGTAGCAAAACTAGTTGCAGTACCTCATTAGGGGCTCCCTTTGGTCTCGCATGAGCCTCATTGTGACTTCACAAGCTCTTCGGAAGAGACCTTCTGTCCCCATTGGGCCCATTCCATTAACCATGTTGTGAGTGAGACGAAAAGGAACAATTTCCGGAACTTCAAAAGTTTCTCCCTTTATATTGATAAAGAGGAGTATACCGTAAGCATTTTAAGCATTATTAAGGGGTAACATTTGCATTGTTTTTAGGTTTTTTTCACCATCTTTGTCACTGGTAGTTTTCTAGCTGACAAGAGATGTTTGCTTACATCACAGTCCTCAGCTGTTAAAGAGAAATTACACTGAATAAAGGATATCGACATCCAAATCACCTTTTTCCCTGTTTTACTACACTAATACAGGGTATAAAATTTTGTACTAAATATATATAGCTGCTCTGTAGCCTCATGCAAAATGCTAACCTTTATAATATGCAAGTTACCTTAAAAACATTTTCTTTTAAAAAAAAAAATAAGAGTTGTGCAGGGCAATTTAGGCTTACTTTCTTTTTAGAAAGCAAGAGAAATAAACTAACAATATCTCTGCCTCACTTATCTGAATTAAAGAGAGCACATATTCCACACCAAAAGCATCTTTCAACAGAAACACCAAAACTCCAAATCCCACTCTGGTTACAATTTCTGCTGTTCAATTTTAACAGAACCACTGGATTTTTTCGTGCCGAATTTGTGTAAAAAAACAAACAAACTCTTCACAGTAGAATTCTGAATGTAGTAATTGCAGCTTTGTTTGGAGGGTGGCAGTGGAGAGAGGAGAGCCACAAAATACAAACACATGAAAATCTGGGCTATTTTTCAGTGTATCCACATGAGATCATCTGATACTGGCTAAATCAAAAAGTTCGCTTTCATTAGTGCAGTACACAGAACAATCACGTACTCTCTACATATCCTAGTCTGTCTGTTTGATATAAATAAGAAAGTGAGAGACACAACATTAGATACGTTGAAGTAAAAAAAGAGAAAAAAAAACTCAACACAAGACAACAACAGAAATTTATAACTTACATGCATGTAAAACAAAGAGCAAGTTCAGGAGTGGCACTTCTCACCTTATTGAAAAGGCAGTTGAAATCCACATGCACACATTCACCAGTCAGAGAATCAAATAGGATGTTCTCACCATGACGGTCTCCCAGACCGAGTATGTAACCGACCATGGACATAACTGCCACAGAGCGACAATAGGCTGACCTACTGTTGTACCTGCGGAAATAAGAATCAGATATGTTGAAGTCACTTCCTTGGGTTATCTGTCTTTTTTCAGTAGTACCATTAATGTTTAGTGAAAGACACCAAGTAGATATTCATGGGCTAGCCCAACACCAGCCACTCACCAGGAAGTAGGATCAGGAAACGTTCTAAGGAACCATTCATGAAAGAGAGGAGGGTGACGAGGCAGAAGGACTTCTTTGAACATTTTCAGCTTTTCAGACAAAGGTGCTGACTTTGGAAGCATATGCTGACGCAATTCTTTTCCAGTCATATAGATACCTGTAACAGACCTCCTCAATTAGGCTAAAAAAAACCCCCAAATATAAAGCCTTATACATACTATTACAGTGTTTATTTTAGAGAAGATAACCACCTGTATAAAGTTGAAATAAATGAACAAATGGAAAATAACACATAGAACATGGTGGTGGTGGTGGGTTACTGGAAAGTAAATAACAAATAATAATGTTAACTGAAAGAGAAACATAAACCCCACCCTCACAAAGCTGAGATGTTTGGAGTCCCAGACTCCCAGATAACTGCATACATCCAGATAAAGCATGAAATTTCCTCCCAAAGTGTTATTGCACTGACCAGGAAGTTGCTTTGTTAGCAAGAAATTCAAAAGCAATCTAATATTTTCCCTGGAAAGTTGCTGTACGCTCAACCTTGATTCAATTATATCTTAATCATCTCATACAAATGTAACAGAAATGAAAAAACAACAGATCAAATCTAAAGAAAAAATCCACGGTCCTTTCTGTTACTCAGTGCTGCACATACATTCCCACGCTGTTGCGCTGCTGCTGAAATTATTTACATCGTTGTATAAAAGAATGCATTAAGAGGGTTGTGTTATCTGTTCCCATAAGGAACTTGTTTATTGCAAACACCAATTGTCTTCCATTTAAAAGTCTAACACACAAGTAATTACATATTACAGATGTATAATTATATATTACAGATATATAATTTTATATTGCAGATAGTTAAAAATACACATGACTGCATCTTCTTAGAATTTAGTCTTTGCTGTTTGTCTCATTTAATAATAAAGATACAATGCCTTTAAAAAATTAAAATATGACTATAGTCTAATATATTTCTTTACCTTTCTCCTTGTAAAGTTTTATCAAGATATTTCTTAAACCAGCAGTATTGTTCACCCATTCAATTATGCCACATTCATCATTTAATGGAATAACTGCATAGGTTCGAATATGGAGCTCTCGCCTACGTGACTCTGCATCTTTTCTTAAGCACTATTCATAAAAGAATAACAAGATTAACAGATAACATAGATATGATCAAAATGTATCAATAACATTAACCATTACATGTATTTTCCAATCACAGGATTTAGAACTTAAACTTTGCTGTCTGCAGTAGGTCAAATGCAAGCAAAATGCTCATCTGTTCTCCAAAGTAAATTTAAGAAGATAATTTTGCAATAAAATTGTCAAACTGCATAACTTGTACCTAGCTTAAACCCCTTAAAAGCAGTATCTGAAATAAGTGTTTTAGTGCTTCAGAGATACTATCATTTGCTTTAACCTCATGGAAGACATAGTACCTTAACCATATTGCCAAGAAGTAAAACGTAACTAAAATAATTAGTATGGCAACACTTTTAGTATGAAAACATGAATTTACCTATTTCTCATAAAAATATAAGAAAATACTGAATAAGAAATATGAGGCATGACAGCAGAAAGTTTGCAGTTATTTATTTACTGTAAATAACATTTCCTGTGTATTTTTGCTGGAATAAGTGATTGTTTTGGCAAGATGTTCTATTTTATTGTTGTTATCACAAGTCCGTAAGAAGTTACACATTATCAATTGCTATTGATTTCCACTGAAATAAGATATTTTGCAACAGTTTAAGCTTTATCTCAAGGTAAGAGTGAGGGTTTTTTTTTTGTTAGAGAGTTCAGCATTTTGTTCTGGTCAATAAGTACAATACATCTGATTGTCTAACTCAAACCTTATTGATAAGGGAGTTGAATTCCATGAGCCGACAGTCTTTCCTTAGATCATCTTTTGGCTTACACATCATAATGTAAGATTTCCCATCTGAGCCTTTCAAGGTGATCTTTTTTGGCTTTTGAAGTGAGGCAAGAATTTCCACCTAAGGAAAAACAATAATTCCTTATTAATACCTGTATCATATCATACAAACTGAAGTGTCTAACTGTAAAAAAAAAAACAAACCACATTGCAACCAATCACATTAGCACTTCCATGCTGTTACAACATATTAACCTCAGGTCGAAACTTTATCTAAGTACCAAGAGACCACACATCTGTCTCAGGTTGTTAGGACAGAAGCCACTCAGTTTCCATGAAAGTAATTATGAAGTTTCCTACTCACTCCTCTGTTTCTAGGGAACCAAGACACATTTGCAGCTACATCTGTTGATGTGAACTTTAAAATGAGGTGACAACTAGAGGCTCACCGTATCATCAAAGCCTGCAATGTAGGCCCAGCTTCCAGGGAAAGGGTCGTGGTTGGCGTGTGCTCCAGGAACTGAAGGAAGAGTTGGTATCATTACAGATTGTAAGGGAATAAGAATTTCACTAAAAGTTTGCTCTTCTACTAATCTCTTAAGTGTTTTGAAATGAATATTCATGCTTAATGTTGAGCTGTTTCCATCAACCTTGGGGAAAAAAAAAAAAAAGTTGTTAAAAAGTTAGCAATAAACACTGTAAATATTACTGATATTTCACATTAACTAATAAATAACAATCATAAATGCTTATAGTAATAAGAAAAAAGGCAATTTATATTTCAAATTAAATGGGAGTGGTCACAAGTAAATGCCTTTATGGCACATGTATTTTTCACTCTGAATGTAAATACAGAATAATGAAATAATTTGTTTCATTTTACCTTATTATAAAGTTAATTTGTTCGTGAAACAAAACCAGCCTGTTTTTATAACAAAGTTCTGTGAAAGTTATTGGGCAAGAATCAGACATGAAAGCACAAACCAATGGAAAGCCCATACACCGTGAAAAGTACCATTAGGTACTGAAATATTTTGCAATGTTCTCAATTTAGAGCTGTTTTCTACTTTTTTCGATTATCAGGTAAATAATTTATGAGTTGATGTAGCTTCTGTTCAATCACAGTTATGTAATGAACTGGCTAATAAAAACTATCAGAAGAAGCTTTTGTATAACATTTTTGAACAATCCTATTAGGTGCATTAATTTGTTTATTTTTGTAAGTACCGGTTTGTTGCATAGTTCCAATAGCTTATCTGTAAGGCGTGTTGCATCTCCAATAAATTTTCCTAGAGATTCCTTCATGTGAATAGCTTTGTTCAGAATTTCCTTACATCTATTAACACGCATAGGGTAAGAGGACTGAAAAAAAAAAAAAAAAGAAAAATAACATTTATTAAACAAGTCAAATCAATTGAAGAATCTTAAGAAAAAAATGCAACAACAGCAGTAATTAATATATAGTTTTCTCTACTTGTTGCTTGCCATATTTAATATCTGGACAAGCATGTTCTCCAACTGAAATCTGGTACCTGAACAAGTACTAAAGTGGTATGGCTGGGGTGTTTGTGTGTGTGTGGGGGGTTACTTTCTGAATTTTTCTTGGCAGTCCCATAATATAAAGGCCAATATTCAAGAATATGCCAGTGTATCCTGAATGTTATTTCATCGGCCTTAAAGAAATAGTGTGTACCATGCTTTCCAGTTTGCTTTGGAATGACCTTACTACCAGGTAAGTATTAGGACAAAGTGGTATTATCCATATCATTTTAATCAAGGCACAGAGCTGATTCTTTCCTTATAAAACTAGAAGTACTATTGCAATTACTACACCAAACAAAATATGTTTTCCATCACTACCTAATTCATCAGCTATTTGTTATCCAAACTTCCTTTCCTAGTACATCATACAAGTCAGAATGCATGTTAGCATTCTAATTTGGTACATTTAAACTGTAAAATCTGAACTTTAGACTGCAATAAAATTTTTTGCAGTGATGGCATTGATACCCTGCTCCACAATACCATATCACAGCAAATGAAACTCTCAATTCCTTCTTAGCATCCTAAAGTAAAATAGGTTATGTTCACATTTATCTCTGATGAAAACAGTTTTACAAACCTAATAAAGATGTAGCTATACATGATAAGGTACCTTGGACACAGCAGTCATCATCCACATTGCTTGCTGTGGGTAGGCTAAAAACACTTTAGCAACAATCACCATCAGAACTGCGAAAACTTCATCATGAGAATGGCAGATTCGGGAGATTAACTGAGAAAAAGCTGTCAGAAACTGGTAAGGTGCCAGGTGATTTGTGTGCTCTGTAATCACCTTATTTATTTTTGCTAAGTCATTTTTCATTTGAACACGTTCTGAACGACTAGCTGAAAAACACAAGATGAGATTATGTTCCTTTTTTTCCATTGGAAATGAAAAGTCATTTCAACCAAGCCTACAGAAACATTTTTGTTGGTAATTTTCATAAGCAAAAAAAACTCAAGGATAAGGAAAGGCTTCTACTGTAAAGTTCTTTTTAACATAACATACAGTGACTTAATACATACACTATTAAATAAGCAGAATACCAATCACTAAACAAACACAGACAACAGGAACAGACAATAGTGGAAAAGCTCTCGCTCTACTCTTTAAACATTTATTATTCCTCCTACATTCATACAGTCCTAAAATTACATGCAGCTCTTTGAGGGCAAGCACAAGGCTGATGTGGCCCCTGCTGAAAATGAGTTTGACACCCCTGCTCTAAAGTGATGCAATGGCATAAAACAAAAACATTCCATATATTTCCCTGGTAAAAGGATTCCAATGTTTAGTATAGAGGACACAAAGAAAGTCTTTACAAGGGATGAAATTAGCACATCTGCTCCTATCTCCACCCCTGCACCTGAGGACCCAGCATGAGTAGCACATCAAAAACAGAGGAAGCAGCATCTGACGTGCCTGCAGCCAAATTCAGTTGACCTAAGCATACAGAACCAGGTCAAGATCAAGGAGCCACAACTCCCTGCCTCACTCTAGACCTGCAGGCAATATTTGCAATTTTCACTTGTACAAAAATCTCCCACCCAAACCACATCTATGGTAGTAGTTTCAAATGCCCCAATGCTGCGCACAGGATTCTTTTTCCGCCGTTTAAATGCCAGTAAAACTCCTTCAACAAGTGGAACCAAGACAAATTGGAAAAAAGCCCTAAAGCCTAACGCTTTACTGTATCAAGTGTATACAAAACCACTACTCATTACTCATGAGGTAACTTAGAAGAGGTGACAGGTAACATGCAAGGATCTTCCCCAAATCTCTTTATCGACTTAAGTTACCTGAGGATCAATGTTAGCTCATTACATATTTTTTAAAAAGTTCTAGAGGGTTTAATTAAAATAATTAATACTCTCCTGTATATTAACACCCTGTAATTTAAAAGACTAATAGTACTTTCTTGTCTCCATGTGATCTTAAGTCTATACAAAGAACTGTAAATATACTTTTGAATATATAACTGAAAGAGCCATGAAGTATGACACAGGAAGTATGTACTGGGAAAAAAATGTTCCACCTTTATCACATTCATATGCTTTTGCCCCAAAGTCCAGCCACAAAGACAGCATTCTTGGCATTGACTGATAGATGAATTGGTTTCCATACTGGAGAGACCTGCAATTTCATTTTTAAATCACAGCATGTTAATGATTTGTATCAGAAGCATTACAAAGTTTACCTCCTCAATTGTTTCACATTCCATTCTAGACTTCAGAAATTTAGGTTCAGCATTTTAATATATCTGCAATAACTAAAAGCTTACTAATATACAGAGGTTTTGTTTTTATTAATCACAACTGCAGATGAAATAATTAACTATCTTACACAAGACACAGACAACACTTGCTTAGGCAGAAGTATAAGTAATTAGGTACGAAAACAAAAGGAAGCATCCAGTATTTTGTTTTACAATACTGCATAAAACTGGAGTCAGTCTGAAATGCTGAAAGACAATATACTCCTATATTTTTTTTTCAGTACAATAGCCATTCTTCTATAGAAACTAAGCAAAGTTCCCTTAGGGTCTAACCTCCCAAAATGGTGAACAATGTATCTAATCAGATCTCCTTGTTTTTCCATCTTGTTGTCAGTTACCATCGGCATTAGTTTATCATAGTATTTAGCAAGATAAAAATGTCCGTCTTCCCATTCTGGCAAGAAAACTGTAACATCCTGCAACAAAATCAAAAAGAGATAATTGCTTTTGAGAGGATGGTAAAAGAAAAAACAAAAAGGATCACAAGCAGCAAGAATCTTGTATTAGTTACCTTCATGCAAAGCACATACAAAAAAGTATTAATTGCAACTTACTAGCTCCAAAATTTTAATTTTGCGCCAAGATAAATGCCTGTACAAATTATAAGTCTGCTCTTAAAATACCTTTTGGATTTGGACACAGTGAGATAATTTAAGAGATGATGATATGGGATACCTCAACTAGGAAAAATTTTAGTTTCATTAAAAACATTATAATCAAGATCCTAATTCTGGTAACTCAATACTGAGTTTCTCTTACGTTTTTGAAAAGTGAAACTGCAGGATGGTTTTCACATCTCTGTTTTCCATATAAGAGCACGACATTTAAAAGAATAACAAAAAATGGCATGACATATATTAGAAAATAAATAACTCAGCAAGTGGCATATCCATTCTCTAATAACACTGGCTTGTTTCCAGTGAGAATATTTAGACAGTAGAGAATTCTAAGTGTTAGCATTTTAATATAGTCCATCAAAATTCCATGAGTTTCCACTACTTCAACCTTCCTTGATTTGATACATGCATTAGATCCAATATATCCATAAATGACTGTTACAGAAGTATCTTAATTAGTAAGACAGCAGTAACTATTAACAGCATCAAATGCCAAAACCTGGATAGGAGACACACTACTTTTAAGGAAGCACAGCGATCTGTGTCTACTCTAGGAGGCAATATTAATCAATGCCCAAACAGTATTTCAGAGGCATAACAAGATGAAGCAGTGTAATAACACATACCAGTTGCATCTTTTCCTAGTTTTTCAGCGACTGGCAGCTTAGTTAAAGCACAGATATATGTCACTACCAGAGAGAGAAGTAACGCTGCAGAGCAGCACAATGTGTCATCAAGTTATCTCACTATTTAGAGTAGCCCACATTTTAGTGAGGAATTCTAATTTGTGCATGCATAAGAAAAAAGCCATGCTCCTGTTATTTTTTTTTTTTTTTTTTTTACTTTAAAAGAGCTATATTAGGTATTCTTAGCTGCCACTGTTGGGAACTGTAGGCTTCTCTGTATCAATGCGTTATATTAAAACTAACACAGCTGCATCTTTACAAGAAGAACTACTTCCCTCCTACACATTGATACACCGTTTAATCCCATTGATGTTGTCCTTGGTTGACATCATCCATGGCATAAGAATAGTTTACTTAAGGGATATATTATTATTGTTACTATTATGATTAAAAACTACTGTATTGTTAACACTACTAAATCAAATTACCTTATACTTTTTCATAACTGCATTGCTTTCAAAGTTAGCGGTTTCTTCCATAAATCTGCCCACTAGCAGCATTGCCCGGCCATGGATGAGCTGATTTTTGGTATTGCACAGTGTTTTATTTTCAGGGAAACATAAATCAACCCCCTTCTGGAGAACAATGAGTGCTTGATGAACCTCACCCTAAGGGAAAGAGGAAAACACTTTATATACTTGAAAGAAGAGAGATGTAAAACTTCGCCTTACAGTTATTATTAAGGCAAAACTTCGTCCCTAGGTGTGTTCTAGGCCATTCTGGCTGTGGTCACTGAATATTACTGACTTCAAATGCTTCTTATATTCCCTTGTTATCTCGGCATTATTGTCCCTTTAGGTTTGCCACAATAATTGCTCCCATATTTGCAGCCTAACTCTATTAGTTAAAAGAGTACAAATTAAGGGAAGGTCTACTATGAAGATAATTTAAATTTGTTTGTGCTGCTTTGACAGAGACAGTTAATCCACCAGTTTCATACACAGCTGCCAGAAAAGTCAATGGATACATAAAAGGTCTGATTAGCACCTGGAGGTAAAAACTTCTGTGGCTCAACCACAATCAGAACATGTTAATAGTGTACACTGATTATGTGCCTTTTTTCTTGAAGAAAACTAACGATTATTTTCTTGCATGTAAGAAAGTTCCATTTTCATTTCCTTTACCTTGGACCAGAGCCACTTTGCTCTTTCTACATAAAGTTCTGAGAGCACAGATTCCCCGGCATTCAGAAGAGCATTATAGGCAGTCTGGTGATGACCAGCTTTTCTTGCAACTCTGGCACTCTGGAGCCAACACTGACCAAGCAGCTCACTGTAATCCTGGCTGCAGAGAAATAATACAATTTCCTCAATAAGCTACATACTACATAGTGATCGCTTAAAATTATTTGTAATATATCTGTTTCACTTTTTTTCCCATTTGCTAGAAACAAGTACTCTTTCCCCATTTCTCCCTTACTTTTCCTATAGACATCACTTCTAACTTCTGATTTGAAGGTATACAATATTGGAGAGGACTGCTTTTGTCCACAATACAAATTTCCAGAGAGTTTTGTCTTCTCTCTTCTAACAGGCGTATGGAAATCCAGGATAATACTGAGAATACAACATAGAGAGACAAGAAATAATCAAGTTCTCACCTTTTACTGAGACTAAGCAAAGCCCTCCTCAGTGCTAAAATGGGTTCTTTGGCTCTATAAGAGTTCTGGGTCATTTCAATACGAGCGCACCAATTCAGGGAATCTCTTCCGTGATCACCAGCTGGTTGCTGAAACATTGGTCCAATACTATGTTCCAACTCACACAGCATATGCAACCTGTGTGCGGAAAAAGGCAAAAATTTTTGAAAATTAGTTGCTGTTTGAGATACATACAAGTTTTACATAGCGTTTACCATTTTCTTTCTAAAAGCTAAACATGTAAGTAATTCCAAATAGCATTATTTATTTTAAAAGCAAAAATGCAGCAAAACCAAGCACACAAAATCAAGGAATTTGTGAACTGATGAATTATTTTCTCACTATCCCTTTGCCAAGTTGCTGAACACAGACAATGAAGACCACTTGGAGAGGAAGTCAATCTTCAGAAAGATTTTTTTCAATCCTTTCTTTTAGCAATAATTCTTAAAGAGTCTAATATTTTCAACAAATAGCGTTTTAAAGGCAATATACCATTACTTAAACACCTACTTTACAATAAAGTTAGTCCATTTATTTAAAAATACGATTATTAGTAGCTGTCACTGTAAGGCTGCAAAGCTGAGAGCTTGTAACCACCTGTGTTCTTATTGACAGAATCTAAGTGTAGTGGGTATGTCTGACAGAGAAACAGTGACTGCTCCAAGGCTTATGAATAGCCCAGATCAATGGCTAAATCTAACTGTTTGGAAACACTTCTGTCTCAATACTCAAGCTTCATTTCCCAAATACTGAAAAAATTACCAATGAAAAATAGAATGAAGAAGTAATTAAAAAATATATACTTCTACTCGTTAGTTTCATGCACTATCTTGCCACAATGATGCATTTACAGTGCAAAAGTATTAAGGCATTTTCATTAAAATAAGGCTACTCACTTCTTAGTCTACTACAGCCAGTTGCAAATTTTATTAAAAAAAGGCATGGGGTTTCAATTTTTACTGCTTTTTGTTGATATAAGAAAGGAGTGCTTTTAGGTCACCATGCAAACTAAAAGCAATGCTCTTAAGTTAATGGAGTTACTGGCCTATATGCACTACCTTAAGCACATAATTAAATTATTTATTTTTATTACCTGATGTTTACATAAACTTGCTGATTTTGAAACACTATATTCAGCAGTTTTATTATTAACATTTTTCATGGGGGACAAATATAAATTCCAAAAAAACCCAAAGGTTTCCAGTTGAGTAAATAGAAAAAAAAAAGTGACAAAATGTGGATCAGTACCATTTATTGTGGAAACTGAAAATTATTACTGCTGCATACTTGATTATGTGATTTCTGGATTTCAAAATAGTGACATGAAAATCAGAAACCTGATAATGTGTTCGTATCCTCGCTGATAGGATCCTCTTTCAAAGCTCGCTGCTGAAAGGGGTACAATCTGTTCTGCTCGAACAACTTTGAGTGTTTCATAAAAAGCTGCTTCATTTTTCTTCTTGGCTGATAATAATAAATGTCCTAGTCTGACACTCCAAGTAGTGGACTTTGCATCTTTGGGGAGAAAAAAAAAGAGACTTTAGAACTCTGATCCTTTAAGCAGCTGAATCTGAACATGCTAATTGGTGTTAACATACTACTGGAAAAACAAAAAAAAAGTTTTTCTCAGAACTAATTAATAGAATTATAGAAATACTGTCTAATTCCACCCCAAAATCTACCTCCCCCGAACAACTCCAGAAGAATCTTGGCCTTACATTCGCTTGCAATTTCTACTCAAAGACTAAATAGTTTATAATCAAATACATTTACAATACTAAAAAAAACAACAATAGCTGCCCCTTGATTTAGGATGATTAGACTAAAACATACACTTGTTCAGAAATGCAAGGAAGTATTCATATTTTGGTAGCATGATAACTTACCAGAAGCCAAATAATTTTCCAGTAAATCCCATCGTGACAGTTTCCAGGCTGCTTCCACTCTGTAAGTGTTCAACTCAGAAATCCATTCAGACCTATTAAAAGAAAATGAAGGCAAGAAAAGCTTGTGCCGCAGTCAATTTTTTTTTTCCTTCCCCCACCCCCCAGTATGTTAGCTCTACATTATATTAGCAAACATTCTCTATATGAAACTCCTCTTACTTGAGAAGAAGCACAGTAAGCTTGATTCTAATAAAATTCAGTAAAAAAAAGGATGAGCATTGATAAAAAAATAATAGCTGTACAACATGATTCCACAAATTAAATTTCCAAGCAGTGTATTTAACTTCTATGGCACAACTTAAAAGTTATCACCTTCCATTCCATTTATGTTATTTGGCTACAGAATAGCTATAGAACAAGTAACATGCAAGACAATGAATGAAAGATTTTATTTAATAAATTAAAGCACGTATCAACACTGTAAACAGTGCAGACAAGAGCACTGACATTTTGGCAGGTCTTGAAATTAATTTATAGATAAAACACTTAAAAGTTTTCTAGCTTCACATGCTGACTGGATATGCTTGATAAGCCTCAAATGCTTGATAATGCACAAAAATGGCTACTGAGACACAGGTGCAACACAAGAGCTTCGAATTACTCAAATAAACATTATATTATATGTTTATAGTACCTGTTCGCAAGCACTCCATTGACCTGAGTAATTACAGTAGATAACTGACCAAGGCCTAACATGGACTTCACTACACCATGATAATGAATAATCTAGAAACAGGGAAAACAAAGCAATGAAAAAAATATCCATACATCAATGAAATTCATGGCAGTCTGAAGGAGGAGATTTGCATGCCTTTTACAATGTGAAAAGGCATAAACAATTGCACTGTAAGTGAAGTGAACATTCAAAATTAAACAGAAATAAGTCTATGATTACCAAATAACTTAAATCACCAAAGGCCATTTTTGAAATGTCCTTCACCACAATGTGATTTGATGTTAGTTTATTAATATCCATATCAGAGCTGTGAATAAAAATTTGATTTAAAGAAATGAACAATAAGAAGGAAAACGTCACAAGAAGGAAATAACCCCAAAACCCCAGGCAATTTCACTCTTTATAAAAATATTTTCCATACTATGGGAATGAAGTAGGGCCATCAAAATTCTCTATTTACTATATCTGTTATCAGCTGTGCTAGATAACCTCTGCTTCATAGAGAAGTGAAAGGAAAACCATAGGGATATCCTAGCCTGGGAAACTTTTTACCAGTTTCCATTGGAAAACTACTTCAAATATTGAAAGATATACATTTCTTCAACTTTTTGCATGTATCGCTACATCTCTGGATATTCACTTTGGCATATGAAAAGCATGATGGTTTTCCAGTACTGCTCTGCTTTACAGTGCCTTATTTGTTCCAAATAAAGAAAGGGATATGGGAAAAGAAGATAAATGTTTTCTTTACTCATTTTCCAATTGCTCTTATATTATGAACATTTTCCATGGAAGTCAACAATCAAAAATAGTATGTCAGAATGACTTTGAATAAAGCCTGCAGTGACTTGCTTTAATAGTTCTCTTGGCATGTATAAATACTGGTTGACACTTAAACAATCCAATTCCAGGCCTTCTCAAGCAACGGCTGAACCGTACTTGCTAAGCTGTCCTCACAAAAACCTGGACATAAGCATCCAACTACTAACCCAAGCCTGCAAATTACAGTATAAAGCCAGTAAGAGATTTTTTTCAGTTCATAAGACGCTTCCAGTAGCAATAATTATTCAGAAACTGCCATGGTAAACTCTTATGTTCCCATTTTACTTATATATTCTGAGGAAGTATTTTTGGCTTAGTCTTGTGTTCATTAAGAAGATTTTAAAAATTATTATATGTATTTTTAAAAATACCTAAGGAATCTGTCTTGTATTTACCTGGTCAGGTTCCAGTTGGATAGCCCTATCGTAACAGGCTGTCGCATCTCTTAACAAGCCAATACTTTCATGCTCAAGAATTTGTTCTTTGAGAGATGGTTCTGCTTTCCGAATGGCACTCACCCCAGCTACTCCATCTGGCTCATGCATAGCAGCATACAATTTCTATATTCAAACAGAATTGGAAATGGACATTAAAAAGAACTTCCAGACAACAAGATGATATTGGATATATAACATGCTCAGAATCATACATCTTCTTGAAAATGGAGAACAAGCTACTGAGTAGGACTTCTGGCATTAAGCTTTCATGGAAAATGTCAGTTTTGCTGGGCTGCTTCCAAAGCTGAGCCCTACTTTTGCTTAGTGTACTATTATACTCCTGATTTCATACTATAGTAAGAACAAAAAAATAATACATCAAGCCACTGGAAACAATCTGTATCAAGGGCAAAATAAATATCCTCTTATTACATGATAAAGTTGTATAATACGAAGCTACAGATTACTTAAGGTGGAAAAGCAACATACTATTTTTTTCAAATTTGAAACATCACCGAGGAATATAAACCATAAGGAACCACGAACAGGTTCATCCCACAGGTTAAAATACTTCTTGGAAATAATTTAAATCGTTTTCAACACTCTCAGCATTAGCTCTTTCTCTGCTTTAGAATAAACCACTTAGCTTTCCTTCAAGTATGTTTTGGTTCTTCAGGGTTTTTTTTTGTTATTATAGTTGGTTATGTTTTCTCTGACAAAAGGCACAGTTAACTAAAAGCAATAAATGCTATACTTTCAACAAAAACACATTTACTATTTTCAGGATTTTACAATCTTTTATTATACACTAGAAAGCCACCCCTTCCTTTTCATATAAGAAGCATACCAATCAAGGGCAAGTATTAAATATTGCTGAAAGACTACACACTTGTATTCAACAGCAACAGCCTGGCTACATCTTCTGCCCATCTCAAAGAAGAATTTGACAAAGCTTTATTCATCTATGCCTATATTCATTCTAAAATAAAACAAGTAAAACTCAAAAAGAACTTCAGAACCTGAAGAAATCCAAGATGCTCCTGAATATTTTGTTTCTTCTCTGTGATGAATGATTCAAAGTGCATCACAGCCCTTGTGTAAGCCTTGGAGCGAAAGGAAGCCACAGCCAGTGTATCCTGAGGTATGAGGTCTAGAAAACGTGTCACATTTTGATATTCTGCATGGTCCTCACTTGATGCTATATAAAACAAAACGAAAAAATCTGTCCATTGAAGTTTCATTTCTAAGAATTACCTTATGCATCAAAATTCAGTTAACTCATTTCACAATTTAGTGAGATAATCTGTTTATTTTAAGAAGATATTTTTCTCTTCTGTCAACAATAATTTATTTAAAACAATCCTGGTGAACTTCCTACATTTTGCAAGACAGCACAAAATACGTTAAACTGAACCTTTAGAAAACTATTGAGAAATTAGCATTTCATTTTTTTAATTTTGACTCTGTATTTCTTACAATAGGCATTCAAAACAATGGATTTAGGGGGATTGAAACCACAACATGATAGTAAGTAATCATAAAGTGGACTAACATATTACACTAATACTGCATTCTTAAATGGTCATAATGTGGAGTGGCAAATCTAAATACTTATTTGAAGAATGGAAATGTCACTTGAAATAAAATAAGCATCACTCACTTTTTGGATTACCTCTGTCTTTGCTAGACTTGCTAGTGTTTTTCTCGGCAATAAGCATTTGAAACTTATGTCTAGCCCACTGAGTGAGATGATCAAGCATGGAGAACACGGTCTGCATGCTCAGCTGACTGAGATCAGATGCGCTGTCTTCAAGTCTCCTAGTAGACTGGTCATCATGTTTCAGAACAGCCATAATCTCCACGTAAACCTATACAAACATTAGTATGATAAAAGACAGAAGTGTCATAAAGGCATCAAAATAGTAAGAAACAGTAACTAACACGAAAATCAAACTAAAATACTAGATATTTTAATTGTATATTTAAGTAATTTGGGGCTTACTTGCAAGCTCTGGTTGTCCCATGATTTTAAGAGGAAGAAATGGCAAACAAAGTAGCAGTTGCTGTCAGGAGATTCCATACATGGAGAGAACTTTTGAAAAGCAAACCCTTAGATTCAGAATAACCATCACGATTACTGGAATTTTAGGTTTCAAAACACAATGAATGCTACTGCACTTCTGCTGCAAATACTTCAAGTATTTTACTGAAGCAAGTACTTCAAGATCTGATAAAAGTCAAGTTATATACTGGCTACCAGATCACAGATCTACTTTTTGCTTATGTTTAAGTAAATACCATGCTAAGACCTGCTTCCTGTTTTGGTCAACAGGATACGAGATAACACACATAACAGACGCTTATTGTGGATGTACTTGTCCACACAAGAAAAATCATCACACACCTCTACACACCCACAACATTTAAACACAGATATCTCAGCTGCAAAATTTCAAATTAATAGAATGCAAGTTATATTTTTTAGTCTCTTCAACTTCTACTAAAGCAAACTGAAGCAAAGCAGACTAGATGGTTCTTTCCTGTCCCTGCTTTGCGACAAGACATTATGAATAATGCTCTGCAAGAATCTTGTAGCTAAATAGTCTTTCCACTTAAACTGTAAGTGTATGCAAGAGATAGAAAGAATTAGGGGTCTGAATTCTTGGAAGTATACAATTTCAATCTGTTTCTTGTGTGTTGCACTCTCTCTGCACCACTCCAGCTCTTGATGTTACTGCAATCATAATTAACTGCATAATATCTTGTCCTTAGGTCCTACTGAAGCAATACATGGAAGTCTACAGAAAAGCAGTTAAACACAAAATTGTATGAGTTAAAAAAAAAAAAAGGGCAGAAAATTTATATTATTAATAGATGAAAAGGAGTTTAACACCTATACCATTTTTTCATGCAGCTCTACAGTAATTTTGCAGAGCTGAAAAGCTCTTAGGAAGAACAGCCCCTCCGCATTCCTATGGAGAACGCTACCTTTTATACATCTCACCTCTTGTTGATCCTCTTGACTGCATCCCAACAGAACATAGACAAGGATGTGTGGAAGCAGATAAATTGTCACTTTATAGTCATTCTTCATCATAATACTGCAGCAATCAAAAACTTTTCTGGCAAGATCATGTCGTACCTATAGAAAAATATTTCCAGGAAAAGCACCATTACAAAGTGCAAATGCCTGAGCAATTAATATGCTTTTTTTAGTTGACGAATACAAATTCAATTCCACCAAATAATTTTATGATACTTGGCTCCTACAGAAGGTTCATCAGACTTAAACTTACAACAGGGATGCCAGATGGCAGCTACTATTATAGGTATCAATTGCTGATACCACAAAAAGAGCGGCAAGCATTGCTCACATGTTCCACTTTTCCACATGAACTTGCACTGCCCATAGAAAAAACCTTAAGGCCAAGAGTCTACTACTGCATCAGCCTCTCTTCTGCCCTTAAAAGCCTGTGAAAAGGAGGAACTTTTGAAGACATTCAATTCTTCTCTGTCTGAAACAGAAAAAGCAGAGTGTAGCTACTGAACTACTGTGATTAAATTCACTCAAAGTGGTTGATTTGGAAGTGAAATTTTCAGTGGGTCACATGTTGAAAAGGGAAAAGGAAAACAAGGAAGAGACAAATACTTTTTATGTGCTGGGACTGTGAAGCTATGTGGACATACGAAAGAAATCCTTTAGAAACTGAGAGGGTAAATTTGAGGTTTTCCAGAAGCATTTCAGATACTCTTCAGCAGCATTTGTCAAGTACCTTCAGCTGCACAAGAGTCCCCGGACAAGGGCAAACTTGCTACACTTTTGGCTTTGACACCAGCTGTGGAGCCGAGCCAGGAAGCAGCAATGCTGGGACAGGTGCACGGTCTTCAGGCATGTGCGTTCACAGACCTATGCAGAACAGGCATATTCCCCCACCCATCCCTGACTTTCAAAAACCAAAATGTAGTTCAAGAACTGTGTTGTATATACCAATACAGACAGCAGATTTATTCTCTTACCTTTGTTATAAGATAACCTGCCCAAGTTGCTGACCACTCTGCAAAATTATCACCTAATTTGCTTAAGTAAATTGGCTTCTTCATCTTAGACCAATTTACAACCTTTTGATAACTCTTGTACCTGCAATTTAAAAATATCCTTTCAATAAAACTAACTTTAAATGAATAAAAACAAAAAATAGCACATCACTAATTATAAGGTGCCCTAACTGGAATCATACTAGCTTTCATTTTCTGAATATTGTAAAAAGAATTAAGAAAATACTTTCAGAAGTCAACATATTTTACTCTAAAGCTTCTTAAAATGCAACATGAAATACAAACAACATAACATGTTACCACAATTCTTAAATACACTTTGAAGTGCTGTTCAAATCAGCTTGAGTACTATGTTTTTGACAGGAAAAACCCATAACATATATGAAAGCCAAGAAATGCCAAAAAGCTTTGTTTTTTTCTAAAATGGTAAAACTTAACACAGATTAGCATGATGGTCTTCCTGAGAAAACAGAGAGAAAACATAGTTGATTATTTCAAACTAGGGTGCATACATAATTTCAAGTTTTCTTCACATTATTTTTTTCATTAAGTCATCAAAATAAAAAGTCAAATTAAAACCCAATGAGCTCCTCCTACTTCTATAAAGGGTAGCAGTGAAAGGGTATTAATGGATTTCAGTACAAAGAAAGAAAAGAAAGGAAAGAAAACAGAAATAAAAGCTTCAAAACATCATATAAGAAAGACAATGCTCTAGGGACAAAAAGGCAGATCTGGGAAAGTATGAGCTCAGACGTTTACTCTTAATTTACAGAGAATTACATTCTAAAAATTCTAATTCAGCTTTATGTAGAAAGACCTTATTTGAATTGTGTATATACATGTATCACTCTTCACAGAAGAGTAACAATCACAAAACCAAATGAAGTTATTGCTAGCCTGGAAAAAACCAAGTTTTTAAAGCTGTTGTTGTTGTCATATACCGTGTATTTAAATGAGGTTCCAAGATCTCCTGCACGTGCTCAGGAAACCTCCTCCAAAGCCTGGAGCCTGGACAGTCAGTGTTTGTCTCTCTACAGTCATAGATAGACAATAGCTCCTGAAAAGTTACAGTTTACATGACCAAGTTAGCACTGAAAATATTTCATTACCATGGTAGTAACAAAAACTGGCATATACACAAAGTAATGAGATAGAAATTACAGAATATTTAATTCAGAATTTATAACTGAAAAACTTCCATCCAACTTTGTTAACACCCTATTACTAGGCCGTGTTGGATTTCAAGTAACTATTGAGTGTCCAGATTCTCCAGTTGGTGTTTGGACGATGTTATCCTGTATTCTTCACATCTGCCAATAAACCAGGACTAGAAGCTAGTCTGATTCCTCCTTTTGCACGTGCTAATGAAATTCCATTATTCCGCTGACTACATGGGAACACTTATTTTCTCCTGGAGCAAAGAATTGTCCTGATAAGATATTAACAACAAAAGAGTTGACAAACTAGCACAAAAGACTAGAGTCTGAAAGTAAGGACAGGCTCGCTTTCAGTTGCTTCTTTAAAGTGTAAGCAGAAACCCTGTTAGGAATAACTACTGCGTTTAATTTTTGGCTATATAGAACCTGCACCATTTCTAAGTCAGTCTCAGGATTACTGCTCAAATCACTCTGTATGGACTGTTATTTACCTCTGAAACATCAGATCTCTCCTAAACTATCATGACACAAAAGCAAAGAAATCTTTGTTTATTTGATAACTCCCTAGAATTCCAAGTGAGCACTGAGGATTTTGGTTTGCTTTGCTTTAAAAAAAAAAAAAAAAAAAAAAAATTCACTACCCTCAATATCCTTCTTTTACCTTGTGATTTAAAGCTGTACAGGATGAAGCTCCAAATACTTACAACATGTACTTAAAAATGTACACTATTGCATAATTCTCCATTCAGTGCAATAGGAAACAATTTGTGAAGAAAAAGTAGGATCTAAGCACATATCTTACCTGAATTGCATATGCTGCAGAATCCTGAGCACGAACATTATCAGCATAAGCAAGGAATGCTCTGGTCAGTTCCATTAATAGCCCATAGGCAAAATTTGGATCCTCCACACCAGCCTCAATCACAAACAGAACACCAGTTTTATTAAAACAGACAGAGTAATAGCTGTATCTTTAATCTCCAAATGATCACTTTGAAGCTTGACTATAAACTGATTTAAATGAGAAAGTAAACATAGACTTTTGAAGGGATAAGAGGTTTCCTAATCCCAAGTACTTTTAAAAAACCCTTAATGCTAAACAAAACACTATAGCAACTCTTCTTACCACAAATGTAAAATGCTTTCCTTGAGTTTCACTTGTTGAAAAATCCAGCCTGCCAGGATCTATGGCTCCCAGCTCACCTAAACATTCTCCACAAAGCAATCGGGCTTGAGAATTTGCATCCTGGCAGCCGATGAGAAGCACAGTTACCAGCTGGGAGATGACTGGCTCCACAGTTTCACTGTCTGTTACATACTTTATCAATTTTTCCTAGGAAGTTGAAAAACAAATATGAGTATGGTATGTCTATGGTAAACATTCTTGGACATTTTCCATCTGTAACTCACTCTTACTTCATACTTCATTTATCCATGACTTTAGGTTAGTGACTCAAATACTGCCATTTTGTAACTATAGTTCAGTTGCCCTAAATTGCTTGTTGCACTACGAAGGACTAAACAAATGAACAAGAATGAGGGACTCAGGCATCAATTAATAATGCTGTCATGAGCAATATTGTATTTCATTATCAGACACCTCTCTACTAGCTTCTTTTTCTTTCCTTGTCTTATCAAGAACCCCTCTTCTTTTCTACATTAATCTTTTTCACTTATCTCTCCCTTTTCTTCATGTGTTCTGATACTTGCATTCAAATTCTTTCATGCAGCTGTTGTCATACCTTCTGGTTTTGCTGCCATTTGTATCCTTATTACTTACCATTTGTTCATCTTTTTTTCACCCTCAGACCCTGCAAATCCCAAGGTATCAAATCCTTTAATCAATGTCCATCATTTTAATTGGATTTCTTTTCCTTTTTATTTTGGCCCAGCTTTTATTCACCGCTTCCACATTTAGTTCAAATGCAGAAATAAAATTATCTTAATAACGTGAAGATGTTTGCCATTGTTATGTTTAATGAAAATTGAAACCACAGCCAACATGAAGAGAAAATAGTTCCATGACTTGTGGAAATAATTAAGCTTGATTTTCCTCAATTATCTTCTAGACTTCTAACTAAGCAAGTCATGCTGAGATTTTGCTGACCGGAGCTGCAAGAATTACTAATTGGCCAGCAATATGTATAAGGACCATTTGTTCTTTTAGCTAGGTTTTAAAAAAATTTCTTACTGAAAAGTGTCCCACAATCTCACAGCTACTAAGAGGACCGATTTTTTTTAATACATCACATACACCTTTTCGGGCTAATAACCACAGAAATTTATAAAGCAGTACCTTAGTAACTTGTACTGGCTATAACATTTATTTGAATACGATAAACACATTCAAATTTTTCAGGGTGGAAAGCAAAAAAGGAAGAAAAAAAGAAATCAAAGGTGTGAGGTGGTTCTGTACATCTTAATTCTTTCAGATATTGCACTCACACACAAAAAAGCTGGCCTTAATGTATTAGTCTCCTGATACAAAAGCCACACATGTTCTAACAGAGAACAAGCCCACACAATAGATTGTGGAAATGGACTTCTTAGAAACATCTTTCCTAGATACGTCTTTCCTCATGGTTGAAAGAGATAAGAAATATACCACTAGCTGTGCTGCATCAGCATCACAGAGATTAGGAAGATTTTAAAATCCTCTCACAAGCAGACATGATGAAAAAGAATCCCTTCGCTCCATTATACTGAGAAATGGCTAGCTTAATAAATTGTGAGGAATAACACAGTTCATCTGAATGCCCAGTAACAGTAGGGAGTTTTAGATTATTGGTCCAGATGCTACTCTTATTTATTTTTAATTCTACTGAAGAGGTTTTCTATACCTGATTTCTATATAACGTTTCTTTCAGGCTGGTAAGTGCATGAATACGAACATCCACATTCTCGTGCTGAATAGCTCTCATAGACAGTTGCAGTGTTGTCTGCAAATCAGTGCTTTTGGAGGATTCCTGAACAAGACATGACGTAAGAAGGTCAAGTTAAGTATGAAAGGAACATGTTTAAGCAGCATCTCAAAGAACACAAGTGAGAACACATAGAATCAACTTCCTTTCTGCTTACATTCTCACCTACAAGCTTATACCACTGTCTTTCTATTTTTTAAAAATGTTTTCTTCTAAAAGGTGCTATATGATTGTCTAAATAAAAATTATTAAATCAGAAGCAAATGTTTTGCTTTGAGCACCTCTTTATCTAAAATCAAGTCAATTTTTACTCGTTACCTTATTGCCACTAAAAAATTGCTGCTTCCCATTTATTCCCTGACCATTTTGAGAGCAAGCAAAAGAAACGGACCATGGGCTATTCCTAAAAACAGACAAACTGTTACCTTCAGAGAGAATACCACAGAGAGTTCAAATTAAAAGCATCTTCTCTTGTAGCACATTGTAACACATTGCCACAGGTAATAGTGCTGACATTTAATCTTATAACCTGTTTAGTCTCAAGGCTGAAACCTCAGCGTTCAGAAGACACTTCAGAAACAAGCATGTTAAATGTGAGCGTATTTCACTCATAAGAAAGAATCAGAACCTGCTTCAAGGTATTCCTGCGATACACAAATTCTGTTTTGTTGTGGAGGCAGATAAATACTATTTCCGCTTAAAAAAAACACTTCACATGTTTTCTTCACTTGTCATTAATTCATTTGATGCATTAAAAATAAACAAATAAATAAAAGAAGCTGTACTTTTCTGTATTCCTGAAGGACGACTTGAATTTCTTTTAGTTCTGGAAGGTCAGGCAGAAAATATATTTCATGTAAAAAGTCTCGTACTGCGTCCCTAATAGGTACAAAAAATATTGCAAAGAACATAACAAACATTACTTGGATCAGAAAAATCTTAAAAACCCATCACAAGAAAGCAGTGAAATGTAATGACTAGAAAAATAAAGGCTTGAAAGGTAGGAAAAAAAGTAAATTCAATTTTTAAAAAAAACAACTTTAATTTAGGGTTATCCCCATTCCTATTACAGGGTTTAATCCACATAACTGATAATATTTTGTACGGTACCTGTTCTCAACTATAAGAAAGTAAAATACTGCTGTAGTTTCCTTTGGTTGGATATGTATAAGGGGCAATAATGCCACTATCACATGACTAAGCAAGGAGCCAAGGTATGAGTGATCCAGACTTCGAACAAAACAATCCCAGGCTCTAAACAAGACAAGACAACAAAACAATTGTAATCAGGGATTCTTCTCTCCATTATGGACATTTTAGGTGAATCATGAGAAGCATTTAAAGTTATTTCAGCTCTGTAGTTTAGATTATTTTCTAGAACAATACAGTGTATTCAAGGACAAAAATGGCACATGTGTCACTGTATGGGTACACTATCAGTTCACCTGCAACACAGTTCTGGAAAGTCATCCTTGTATCTTAGAGCTGTTCTCAGTGTAGTCATCATCTTCACTCTTACTGAACTGATGTGTTTGGAACCCATGAGCTTCATTAAAGACATAAGACTGTTTAAAGCCTAGACACAGAGAAATGTCATTTTAGTGTATCAGGTGGAAGCCATGTTTTCTGAAAAAAAAATCAGGCTACCCTGGCTTCAGAAATCATACCGTATAAAGACAGCAAATGCAGTTTGATATTTCAATAAAGAATTTGGGGGTTAGAGAAAAAGAGAATAAAAGGGGATCTGTAATGACAGGATTGCAACAAAGAGTCATTATACAGGTTGTTCACAGACTGATGAGGCAAGAACTGTGGACACCAAAGAAGCTAATGGTTACAGAACTCTGTTATAAAGCATGATTTACTACATGTCCAAAGTTTTAGAAGCTGAAAAGCTGGGATTTGAAAACAGAGAGAAAATAAACTTGCATTAAAAACCCCAAAACAAGCCCCACCAAAACAAAAACCCAACCTCTAACTGCACCAACAACAGAATTGACATAGAGCTTCTGGCAGAAGTGGTTGGTCAGCTTCAGGGAACAGGTAATAACTCAGCTGTCAAAGGGACTGATGAAAGACATAGAAAGAATACTGAGATGCAGAAAAAGCAGGAGATATTTCAGTCACAGTAACACTGTACCAAACAAGGTAATACAATGTCCAGCATGACAGATCAGTAGCACAGGAAGAAACCTGAGCTTGAGGAAAGGTCACGGAAAGGGAAACTTACCAAGACCAAAAAAAGAGAAGAAGAAAGGTAGAAACAATAGCAGGTGCATCAGAAGAAATACTACACAAATGAAGACACTCAGAAAGCATGAAGACATGGGGCTATGAAAACGAGAGCATCTCAATGTGATTATCTGAGAATCAAAAAGCTTGAGAAAACCCCAGAGAAAATACAGTTTGTCAATGTAAAGGATATATACATTCTAGCACTGAAGAATTCCCTATAGAAGTCATCCACACTACCTCGATGAGGTGGCTAAATGCCTTGTCTTGTGGCTAGAAGCACCACCACAGCAGAGGTGTGAGCTCCAATTTTTCTAAATGCTCTCTACTGTAAAGCTGAAAGGAGCTGTTCCGTGAGAAGCAAAACCAATAGTGCCCAGTTTCTCTTGGATTTGCATCATGTTTTCTTTAGCTTTGCTCTTAGTGCCACTGTAAGCCCTGTTCCCTGCAGTAATTAGTTTTCTTCCATATTCTCTCATCCTCCTCTTTTTTTCACACACATAAAACATACTCTTGGATTCCTCCTCTATAATTACTGGTTGAGCACCTTGTTACATATACCATGTTTGACTGAAATATGTACATTCTTTGACCATTAAAGAAACAAAAACTTCCAAGCTTACACAGAAGTCCTACCAACAGTGACACCAACAGTTTTCAGGAATCACGTGGGTAGCTTAGTATCTTTGAAACTTCAGTTACAGTTGCACGAATACATAATTAAGTCTGGAATACTAAAACAGCCCTTGTTTTTTTTTTTAAATATTAAAAATTAAATTTACGCACCATTTTTTTATCCTCAATGCCCACACTAGAACTCAGTAACTGCATGTTAAAAAAAGCCAAGATACCAAGCAATTTAGGTTGCAGATAATCAGCCTGTGAAGGGGAGAGGGAAGGAGAAGAAAAATCAAAGTTAGAAGTAAATAATCTTACTCTTAACACATTCCTAAGCTTAATAAATCAAAAATCAGGTATGAAATGCTAATTCTGAAAGGCAAGTGAGAAGCATCCCAAATATATACACTGCTTCTTAAAAAAATATTGGTGTTAATGAAAAACGTTCCCCCTGGGCTGTAGGGTTTTTTGTTTAAGTAGGATTTGAGAGTGTGTGTGTTTGTGTATGTGGGAGGGTGGTTTGTTTGTTTGGTGGGGGTCTTTGTAGTTGTTTGTATTTTGTTGTTTGTTTGTTTGTTTGGGGGGGGGGGGGGTGTTTTTAGTGCATACTTGGTACGTATCTCCCTATTATAGGAATACTTAGTATGAAATGCCAGACTTTCCTCCACTTTTTGCCTTGAATAAGTGATGTTCACAGAATGTCAAGTTGTCTCCACTCTCAGGCTGGAGACAAAAATAATTGAACAAATCTGAACATTAATATTTTTATGTCCTTACCATTTGTTCAGGTGATGTAATTTCTCTAGGTCCCTGATAAGGATCATCATGAGATGCAAATGAAGCCAATATTGACAAACCATTGAAGACCTGTTGATAGTGTTCTCCTATACGCAGCAGTAATTCATTATGCAATCCTTGGTAATCCTGTCTCAGCAAGCTGCCCAGCTCTATCTCAGTCTCATTCTGTAATCAAATAGCAAGCAGAAACAAAGCCTTCATTTCATAACAATGAAATTAGTACACAGAGAGACAGCAGGCTTCAGACTCCGATTTACCATAGAAATCAAAGGAAAAGCTTCCCATCAGCTCAAGGTTAGATAAACTAAGTTTTCAGAGTTTTTAAGTTAGTAAAATATCTTACAACAGTTCCTCAGAGCCAACAGAGAAGATTACAAATAATAGCAAAAAGAAACTTCTGAATATACGATTTCCCTACCTATGCTTTGCAAGACCTTAACTCAAAGAAAGCAGAAAGCTCATTATTCATCAATTGCTGCTCCTAATCTGCACGTGTAATAGAGCAAATGCCAATTTACCTTGAGGTAATGAAGTGCCCGCTCAAGCTCATCCTTGGAGCACGAACAGACCAAATGGGAGAAGATGTATTTGAAGTTATTGATTAAAATCTCTCTTCGATTTACATTCAGCTGTTTTGCTATGGTTCGAATAAGTGTGGAGGCTGCAGGACTAGCCTTAGCTGCAAGGTCAGGAAGCAAAACTTGTAGGGTCCGCTGATAAATTAAGAACAAGACTTAATAGAAAAAACAAACAAACAAAACCCCTCCAGAAACCCAGGGTTCAGCTTTGTTCCATTCGTGTCAGTGCAACAATACACATCTCTGGTCAAATATATGACCACAGGTATGAATAAAGAACAACTTTAATGAAATAGAAATACCTAGTGAAAATGCTGATAAAATAATTACTTAAGGGGGTGCTTCATCTAATTAATACTAAGAAACATGCAAACAAAAAGCGAGCTAGCATTTTCTGTGTCTATCCATATTGTCCAAAGAAGAAAATCTTAAGTAAAACAAACACAAAAAACCCCACAACAACAACAAAAGCCCACAACCACACACACCACCACCATCCCAACCACCTACCAGCCAACTAGAACACTGTTTACTCAACAGTTGTGCATTTCCCATCCACCAACAAGCAAATGACAAACATGAGTATAGACCTACTTAAGCTTCAAGTAAAACAGATACCTAACCAGATCAAGAAGAGATGTATCCACAGAACAACAGCTTTCTTCATGTGAAACAAGAAAGCAGATACTATGCAAAAATCACACCTTGCAAAGAATCACTCAAAGTGCACTAAATCGTTAATGTAAATATACTCAAGCAGTACTCTGGACCTTAGTTCATCACCTGTCATACTTGAATTATAGCACTGTAGCCATCACTGTAACTCGTTGATAAAACTGTTCCTCTATATTTGAGCTCCCAGTTGCAGCAATCCGAAAGTATACCATCTTACAATAAATAACAGAAACTAGAGAAAATAGATTCAGATCTGTGAAATTCACAGAAAACTGTGTACCAAAATAGAAATCCATAAACACACACACAAAAATCTAAAGTAAAAAGGACTGACCAACTTACTGAGAGAAAGCGATTTAGATCTGGAAAATCAAATACATTGGCAACCTCAGATAACATGTCCAGAGCCATTTCTCTCTGGTGGGCAGCTGTTTGTAGCTCGTTACCCTGGCACAGAGCACTTGACACTGCCATCTGGCTGGAGTGCAGGGATTCCACTAGAAACTAGGCATGAAGAAATACACAGTTAGTATTATTTTTCCCTTTTTCGCTCCCTAAAAATAAACACAAGGGTCTTGCTTCTCTTTCTGTGAATCTGTTTTTCTTTCCCATTTATCATCTGTTGCACACAGATCTATGATTATTGCTTTGCAATAGAACTGGACTATCACCCACTTAATACTTGCATTTAATTTTGCAACCCTGGATTCAGACATTGCATTATTAAAAAAATATGCAAAATTAGAAAAGTCTGGTTTTGATAATTTTCTTTTAAACAGAATTTCTGTCTTTAGGTACTGGTTATAACAAAAGAACAAATCGCTCATATCAGTATTATGCCTGTAAAATGTTGACTTCAGTTCCAGTTTTAAATCATAGCCTCTTGCGGCAATGGTACCACATAATGCAAGAAACAATAGAGTTCCTTTATTTCAGAATGACAGCACCTAGGGAAAAAAAAAACCAACAGCCAATACTGTTGAGGGGAGAAGACCATGATAAAGTCAAAGATTTTCCATTCCTTCCTGAATGTTTGTAAGGGGTTTGTGTTGTTTTGTTTTAAAACACCTCTTTCTTGTCCTCTGAGATTTCACCTTGTAGTATACTGTAATTTTTACCTTTAAGACCATTTTCAAAATACACAAAAAAAACCTAAATGTATGCCTTTCTAAACTGACAGATTTTCTTACCTGACAGATAGGCTTCTTGTACTGACTGAAAAATGCTTGCAGTTTTATGGACTTAGCAGCTGCCAAGGATTGAATTTCTGTGTATGCTGCTCCAGCCACAGAAGCTGACTTGGACAACAAACAGTGTAACAAATGCAAGAGGGCGAATGGTACCAAATCCCCTTTTGATGCCCTTAGAAAGTAAGCAGAAGAAAGATTCAAAAAGGAAAAAAAAATCATTGCATTAATAAAAGGACTTAAGAATATACAATTATCATCATGCAAAATGACTCATAATTGTATTTGCATAGCTTAGCTGTACTTCCTATGACAGGGCAGAAGAAAATGAGGAATATGAATCAACAGCTTAGTACAGTTGCAAAGGACTCTGGACAAAAGTTGACCTTGAAATAAGTAATTTAATTTTACATTTACACTTGAACAAAAAGTTACTTTGCATCGCAAACTGACACTACTTTGCAATTTTCAAGATACTAACAAAAATACCTTCCAATATCTCCTGTTGTGAGAATCAAGGTATCTTTAAGCTCATTATTTCTTGATATTTTGGCCTTTGTATAGGCTTCTTTCATTCTCGAAACAAACAGCTGGAACACAGGAAAATTAAAAAAAAAAACAAAAACAAACAACATTTTTGAGTGTTTGACATTAGTGAAACAAAAACCACGGTTAAGTTAGGAATAATAACAACAAAAAAAATTTCACCTCTTTTATGAAGCCTTCTTCAGAGTCTAAGGATTCTAGTATGTTCTTTATGCAGTCACTGAAAGCCACTCTTACGTCTTTGTCTGGATCTTCCATTAGATTTAATAAAGACCCAACAAGAATCTTCACACTGGACTCATCAGTGTTAAAATCCACATGTTTGCAAAGATGAGGTATATTTTCTATAAATGCTGGGTGGCATGGGTTGAAGAAGGAAAGGACAGATATTTTTAATGCTTTTAAAAATATATTGAAATGCACAAAACAGTGATGCAAATAAGCCATAAAGTACTTCATGTTGTTGGTTTTCGTTTTTTTTTTTTTTTTAAATCGAAAGAGTAAATATCTTCAAGCCAGACAAGATACTTAAAACTCAGATTTTATCAAGTATTATATTTCTAGATATAGCCACAGACCAAAATTAAGCCAAGGTAGTTCAATAAGAATATCAATAAAAACATCAAACATTAGCAGTGACACCAACCAAAATACCACATTTCAAGCACTATTATGGTTATAAAAAAAGGAATGGAGAAAGAAGTAGTGACTTCGTACCTCATGCAGAGGTGCAAAATGCCAATAAAGTCAAAGTCACGTACCTAGCTTTACTGAACTGGATACTTCATTCTCAAGGAGAATAAGAAATGGCTTGAAAACACAGGCTTGCACAGAACAAGATTTTTCATGAGCAGAAGTCACAGTGAGGCTGCTACATAAAATATCACAAGTAACGTGCTTAATAGCAGAGTCTGCTAAGGAAGGTCGCACACTAAATGTACCAGCAAGACAGCAAGATAATTTCCCAACTACAGCAGCACAAGCCTCCTTCACTAGCTCAGACTCATCTTTGATTTGATTTCTGAAATGGAAACAAATATAAAAACAGTTTAATAGATCATTTACGTAGAAATTTGTGGTTTTACTTTGTTCTCTTAACTATATTGAAAGTACTATTAGGAGAACTTAAGGATCTGTCACATTAAACTATCTTTTTCCTTTTCAGATTATCCTCAACTTCTGTGAAATGTGTGAAGTAACAATGAGCATGGTGAGTATGGCATGTTATAAAGAAACTGAAGACTAGACACAATAGGACAGAAGACAACAAGATAGATATAAAAAAGGCAGAGAAACTGGAGAGATTTTCAGAGACATACAGACAAATATAATGTGGATTTAACCAACAAAGATATCTCCTTTCCACTCCTCAGTTTAAATGTGTTAATGAGAAATGGAGTCTTCAACTAGCGAAGTAACTTGTATACTGACATGATAAGTGAACATTATTCTATCATACAAACATCACCACTTCCACCTATCCTGTTGATAGTCTACGATTTCTGAAATTGAGATCTAGCAAATTCTAGTTGAAACAAAAATAAATACTTATTTTTCTTCTTATAATACATTTCTTATTTGTGTGTTTTTCTTCTTGCATGAAGACAGAAAAGCAGCATTAATACATACAAAAGAGATTTGGGAATCATAGTGGAGGACTGTACACTTGATGGATGAAGCAGGAGAGAGAATCCTTTAACACAAGCAGCTCGAATTACTTCGTGGGGACTTTGTAGTGCCCAATGAAAAACGGATTTTCTCCAATCCAGACAAATCTTTCTTGGGAAGAGAGACAGAAGGAAGGCACAGTGTGATTGAACTTGGGGTGCTAAAGAGAAAAAAAAAATAAATAAAGCAGATAATTAATTGATTTAAATTTTTAACATCATCAATCATCATAAGAGGGCGAAGAAAATAATTTCATTTTGGAACAATCATTCCAGAGAAATGTTAGGTTTGACATACTTCAACATACTTACAGAAACTCTTTGCAGTTTTTTGACTCAAAGCTAGCGGATCAAACCCAAAAGCAGATGGCTTAAAAGAAGAATCATCAGGATGGCTGTAAATCCAGGGCAGAGACAGTAATCCACATAAGTTGTCAAGAATCTGATCACTCAGTGGAATTTTCACTACAGGGAAGAAATAATAATAAAAACCAAACAAAATTTATACTTCTACAGCTCTGTATAGTTTATAAAACAAATGTACATTTTTTCCATCAGATCAGTATCACTATTTCCACGTGTCAATCTCCTACCTTTTAGACATATAATAAAAAAAATATATAGTGTTGGATCAAAATAATATAAAAATTTCATTAAACAGTTGACAGCATGTAATACATAAGCAGCAGAATGAACACAACTTCAGTATCTCTGGATTTGTGTGAAGACTCAGGTGGATTTTGGGATGGCAAGTAAACTGAACTCATAGCAACACTTCAGTCTTAGAGTCTGACCTTCATCCTATCAGTTACTTTATAAACAAACATGCAAATACTTAATATTTTTGGTACACTTCCTGCCTGCCACATTTGCTGATGCTGGTCAGAAGCTTTGAAATCTTTGAGTGAAACAGACAGTAAGACACATTGCCTCCGTGTATTTTAAAAAGAAAACTGCTAAAACTTGATTTCTTTCTTAAACACATTCACTATCCCCATGTATTCTCTCGTTCAGATAAAATCAACAGAAATACAAAGACTAGTAAATCATGTTCAAAAAGGAAAGCAAAGGAAGCTCTCTAAACAGAGATAAATTGTCTCCTTTTTTATTCAGCCTTTTTTGTACAGGAATTGCAGTTCTAACACAAGATCCATAATTTCAGTACCTCTACCACAGCAGACGAATTTAGTCAGATGCATTCCTGATTTATAAATTCAATAAGAGACACACTAGCTTAAAGGATTTCTCACCTTGTGCATACAGCAAAGCATCAAAGATTCTCACTATTCTGTCAATCACTTGTTCTAAGTTAACAATCTGTGTAGCAGCCTCTAACAGGTTTCTGCAGACTTTCACTATTCTTGTGATAAAATCAGAGGAAATCCATGTGAACTGTATGTTCACCACTGCATCTGAGGAGCTCAGAGTATTCTTACAGGTGTCAGAGTTACATGGATGAGTTACTTTGTGATCTGTGCTGTTAAAACAGAAATCATATGATCAGTGCAAGAGACCACAAACATTTAATACTGCTTCTAAGCAAAGTTACTATGAAAATGCACTACTTCAAAACATACAGGATTTACCCAATATTTGTTCCAATACATGGACAAATATTAGAGTAATCTACACAAATCATAATAACAGTCACAAGAAACTAATGGCCTCACGATTTCACCTTGGTGCCTTTACCTGGTAGAATTTGTTGGGGGAGAACAATGAACTATGCACAAAGCAGCTAGTCGCAGAATTACAGCAATCCCTTCTACAGTCTGAAGAATATCCGCTGTCAGAATTTCTTTCTCAAGGAGAAATATTAAGGAGGCAGCTTTCTTTGAGATGGCATTCCACAGAGTGCTCTTCGATTTCATGTTTACAGGACTAAATCTGTAATTTGACCATATTAATTATTTTCCAACACATATTTTTTTTTTTTTTTCCCCCCAGAAAAGATACATCATCACAGTAAAAACAGAGCTAATCCCTATTGGATACAGGATTATGAAAATACCAAAGGAAGCTTTAGTTTAAATGCACACTTTGGGAGAACACGATACTAATTCTGAAGTTAAGCATGATGCTATAATCAGCCAGGCTAACTTGATTCCTTTCTACAATAAGACAGGTGGCTCTGTGGATAAAATGAGAGCTGCTTATTCAGAGGACCTCAACTGGCTGGAAACCTCACTGACAAGAACCTCATGAAGGTCAGCAGAGACAAATGAAAAGTCCTGCAACTGCACAAAAAAAACAATGCAACAAAACAGGCTGATGGCTGACTGACTAGCAAGCAGCTTCGGAAAAAATGACCCAGAGGACTTACAGAAAAATTGAATGTAAGAGCAGTTGTTGCAAAGAAGATCAACTACATACTGGGTTGTATTATCAAGAGTGAAGAGTGACTATGAGCCCACACCTGGAGAACACCATGCTGGAGCTGGATTTGAGTACTCAAATACAAGAAAGAGATCAACATGCTGGAACAAGTCCAAGATAATCAGGGAGCTGAAGCACAGCACAAGCTGAAGCTCAGAGAACTGGCTTTGTTCACCTGAGAACAACCTGACTTAACTAGACCTGCTTTAAGTACATCCAGTGCAACAGCATAGCCACATACGATTCTGTCATTCTATATGTAGTCTCTCCACTCTTCTGTTTCAGTGTGTAAAAATAAAAATAATTTACATTGAACATATTAAACATACAGCCTCTTTAACTAAAGTCTGGCTTAAAAATAATGTATGGATTCTGATCCTTCAAAATATCATTTAGATATTTTCCTAGAATATCTTTTAATGTGACTGTTATGAAGCAACTGCCTCAAAAAAGTTGTCAGTTATTATCCAATAGCGAAATTACTATAAAAGTAGTTATCGAGTAAGCGTCATACATTATTGGTGTAGGCGATTTCTTTGGATGCTTTGTTGCTAGGCTTAGTCGTTGTCTTTTCGGCGGAACTTCATCACTGCTGCTGCTCCACCCGTCAGTATCAGAAGTATCTAGCTGGTTCCGATGAAGGTCCTGAAGAATTTCTTCTGTTTGTGTTTTTAATGCTGTAAAAAGTGGGCTCACTAGATACTGGAACAGACAAACCACAGAGGTACCATGATGTATGCTATGCCTTACTTTCTCAAAGACTTGATATTATTACCTTAAAATATAAAATTTCAAATTATGGTAACAAAGTTCTTAAAAACCTTTATGTTCAAAAATGTTAACTACAAGATGAAAACTCTCATAAGCAATGAAGTTTCCTGTGTTCCTACCCGCGACAATGCAGCTTGTACTGCTGTTTCCTAGTTCTTGCCACAATACCTTGCTACCAAAGCCATCAAGACAGACAACACAAAGCTTAAGAGACAATAGATACGATACACATGTGGGTGTATGGGGTAGAGGGAACACTGAGCGTATCAACACTTTGTTATTATTTTAAACTAAAAGCACATAGATTTAGATTGGACACAAGGAAGACATTTTTTACACGAGGGTGATGAAACACCAGCCCAAGGTTGACCGGAGAGGTGGTGGATGCCCCATCCCTGGAAACATTCAAGGTCAGGCTGGATGGGGGCTCTGAGCAACCTGACCTAGTTGAAGATGTCCCTGCTGATGGCAGGGGGTTGGACTAAATGACCCTTCCAACCCAAACTATTCTATGATTCTATTTTAATTCAAACCTTTCTGTTTGCCTGTCCCAAACAAATATGACTAAAAGCATATGGTTAGAAAGTGAGAGCAGTTCAGATGAGGGAAACTTACTCATAAAGCTGCCTTTATATGAGTGTACTCTGTGCCTTATCCTCAATTTATACTACGATTATAGACAGACGCTTGTGCCTGCATAGCTTCTCAAGTTTAATATATCTAAAAAACAAAGTCCAGCTACACCCACCTAATTAAAGAAATCTGACCTCTACAAATATGTGAAACAGTTGAGAAACAAAGAGTACCAACTGAATTATACAACTAAAGGCAGTAATTTCTAGATTTTCTTCTTTGCACAGATACAGGGTTTTGTACGTGATCTAGTCACATGATAAACACAGTTTTTAAAGTTAACCTACCTCTTGTTCTTCCTGAGTTCCAAGCACACTCACAAAAATGCCACATACGGTGCTGATATGGACTTTTCTTACTTGTAAGGCAGATTCATAGCCAGCTGGAACAAACTCCAGAAAATACTGCAGTATATGGCAAAAAGCAGCTTTCAGCTTTTCAGACTGAAGACATCTAAATACATCACCTTCAAACAATGCACAGAGCTTCTCTAGTAGCATATTCAAGTAGACAGGTTCAATATTTTTGTAAGAATCTGCTTCAAAAGGCAACAATGTCCTCACAAGCAGTAAGAGTGGTTCTCCAAAGAGTTCTGATTCTTCAGTATCCATTTCAAGTGCTGACTGGAGAATTCCAAAAAAGACTGTAAAGAAAACACTGGCCAGCTGGTCCGGAGGTCCTCCTAAATTAATTAATTTTACTAAAAACTTCACTGCCAAAGCTTTAACTTTTGGACTGCCATACTCCAACAGGGAGCAGCCTATCCCCCACAGAACAGTATCTTGTCTTACAAAAAACACATCTGCAACAATATCTGTCAGAACAGACATTAATATAACTTCCAAACATTCCACATAGGGCATACCCATCAGCTGTAATGGTGCTAATCTTAAATATCCCATGTTGTCACTTGTATTGCTTGAAAATCTCTTTACAGTCACTGGCCAGAGCAATGCATCTCCGCAGAGATGCTTTTGCGCATCTCTTTCATGCAGGAAGATTAAGTCTTGGAAAAGCTGTAGCAAGTCTTTTGTTAGGACTTCAAAAATGGAGCAACTCTTCATTTTAAACAGAAAAAGTAAAGAGCAAATAACATCACAAATGTTCTTGTGCAACGTGTTGCAGTTTGGAGTTGCAGCAATTCGGAGAAGCCTTGTTATGATCCAGTTACTAAATTCTAGTACAATAAAAAAGAAACAGCAAACAGAAAATTATTGAAATAAAAGCCAAAACATCCTATTATGAGCAGGTTGCTCATCGGTAAAACAAAAGAAAACTCCTTGAGACAAATGAATGTTAGCTTAGTAAACAGAGAGCCTTTACTGGAACACTTCTTCAGCAGATCTTATTGAAAAAGAGGAAAAAGAGTAGGGAGAGGGGAGTGCACACAAGAAAAAAAAATTTAAAATATATTTTACACCTGGTAGTTCCAGACATTTTCCTCAGGCACTGAATATGTGTACAGGGTATCTCGTCAACACGAACAGGGTAATATCATTAAGCAATGGTAATAAGGTCAAACTCTGTCCTGTTAAATTTCCATTAGCACAAGTGCAAAACAATTCACAACACTAAAAGTCTATCATAATATTCACTTACTTATAAATAAGTAACGCTAAACTTACAAATCAGCATTTTCCCCATTTTTGTTATTTTGTATGATCCCATTGTCAGAAAAATCTAAATCCTGAAAATATTAAGCTTCAACATAAATATTTCCAACAAACTCACCAATGCAACTGCATTCAGTTTCCTCCTGATTTCCATGCACATTTACAAACATAAGTGGGGAAGATTTCACGATGTATTGAATAAAATCAAGCAACATTACAGAACTTGGCTGTGAATCTGATTTCTTAACCAGTTCCAAAGCAACTTTGAGGAAAAAAAAAAAAGAAAAAAATATACACATTTCTGAATTAGCATTGCAATAAATCAATCTCTCAAATTTTGTTCACACTTAAAGAGAAAGAAGAAATTCGTTATATAAAATACTATGAGATGGTAGCACACCTGCATAATTATCAATTTCTTTATCAATAAAGATGATTTTGTGCATATTGTAAATTCTCTATGTGACAAGAAACTGTATGAAGAAATACACACATTAATCAGCTTAAATATTATTAACAGTACAGGCATTAACATTTAGTTAGTATATTTAACAGTTTAATAAGTGAAGAAGAGCAAGTAGCTAACACGTTAGGTTTTAATCACAGAACTTTCCCCAGGTATATGATCTTGGTAGATAAAAACCTAAGAATTATTCTAAATCTCCAAGAAACATAAGCTATAAAATAGCAAATTCAGTTTACTGAATCAGAAAATTTAGAAAAATACTAAACATATGTAATGGTGCTGTATAGCTCCATTGAAACAGGCATCTGAATCACATCAGATTTATCCAAATACCACATAGTTAGTACAAGAAGAAAACTATCAGATAGCAATTAACCAGAAAATTTACATGGTAATGATAAAATACAACACCCATTTATTCAAAAGCATTATCTAAAGCAGATTGGCTTTTTGTTTTTATACTCTTCTCTTCCAGGACTATAAGAGAATTAACAGATACTTAAATTGATTGATTCACTACACAAATGATCAGTCTTCCTAATATAGCCACATGAATTATACCTTGGAATCTGTAAGTTACCCCTATCGTGACTCTCCTTGGTGCAAATATACAGATAACTACAAATGATATTTTGTAGGATATGTTTTTCATAATTACCAAAATGCTTTTAATGTACTGTAATAATTAGAACCTTAATGCTATTTAAGGAATACTAAAATAAGGCTTTGTTAGAATAAAAAAAATAAAAATAAGGCTGTACTTCATTATGGTACTTACTGAAAAATAACTCATAAATGGTATTCCATTCAACTACTAAATCTTTGTGGAAATGAGAGTTGTAACTTCTTTTTTTTTTTTTTTTTGGCAGGAATTACTTAACTCATAAAGCAGATAATAATTTCAAAAGAAGGGATGTAATACTTACCAACGTCTACATCTGTAAGAATTCTGTCAATGAACTGGCAGAGTATTTGTCTTGGTTTCTGCACAACTGTATTGTAATCTTCTGGACTAGCACTAAAATTAAAAGCACATTATTTTGACATTATCTATTTTAAAATACAAAAATAATATTCAAAGTCTATCTCAACAACATGTTAAACACTGTTTGGTTTTTTTCCCCTTCCAGAAGTCTTCAAAAAGAAATAAAAATTGATTTCCTGCTTTAGTGACCAACATAGTGCCTATTCCTTTCTCTTCAGTCTTCAGTAGTACAGAGTTTTATGAAGTGCTGAAGATTGTTCCGTTTTGTTACACATTTATGTTTGAAATATATTAAATCCACATCTGGCTGATTAAGAGACTTATCCACATGCTACTACCAAGCAATAAATCAGCTTTGGTGCCAAGAAAAATACAATTAAGAACTCGTTTAACTTTTGGAATCAATCAAAATTACTCAAGTAATTAACCAACAATACTCTGGCTAAAAAGTGTCAATACCAACTGCTCAGGTGACTAAGACAACAGTTACCTCTTGTCAGGTCAAATCTTCAACATACAATTGAATCCGTGTCAACTATCTGCCTACCACAAATCAAAGCTGCAGTCTTGATGCTGCCATCAAAACTTTAGAGCCAAACGTTTTCAAGGTCTCTTAACTCTCAGTGAAACCACACCACAAACACAAGAGGCGTCCCCAGGACGCAGGGTACTGTGCAAGCCAACACGGCTCTTCCAGGTTCGACCAGCACCGACCGCGAGAGAGAGAGAAGGAGCAGCCCCGGCAGGTGGGGGGGAGGCGGCGGCCAGGGGGAGGGGGAGGGCGCAGGCCCAGCCCCCAGACCTCGCGCAGCGGTAGGGAAGGAACCTATTTTTCCACCTCCCCACGCTACACACGGATGCCAAGGCCGGCCATGCTTGCCCCCGGACACCCAGCAGCGGCTGGGTCCGTCCTACCTGGCCAGCTCCCTCAGCGCGGGGATCACAGAGGCCATCTCCAGGCCCTGCTCCGCCATGGCTCCCGCTTTGAAACGGGCCGCGCGCCGCCGAGGCGGGAACTGCGTGACGGCGTCCGGCAGGACCCAAAACTCCCGCAGCGTCGAAAGGGCGGCTGCGCGCCCCGGCGGCGCGGCGGAAGTTTAACCGGTTCATCACTAGGCGGGAGCATGGACACGGCGGCTTAGTACCGATTTCCAAGGGGCTCCCCCAGGACGCACGCTGCCCGGACAGGGATCTCCGCTGCAGCGCACAGACAGCTAACAACGGGCCGAGCGCACTCCGCCAGGGCATGGCCCTTTCCTAGCATGGGCACGGAGGAGCTGCCGGGACCGCCGGGCGGGATCCGGCCACGGCGGGCGTCTCGGTGGAGGACGGACCGCGGGTCCTCGGGACTCGCAGCGCACAGCGGGGGCGGGAAACGCCACAGTCCTGAGAGTGATTTAAAACAGCGAGGGGAGAGGCCCCGGTCTGATGTGCTGGGTGAGAAGCCCCCGCTAGAGCGGTCCCTGCAGCACACAGCTCCCCCGGGCTCCCCCTCTCCTCAGAGTGCCCCGGCGCATTGCCGCCCCGAGCTTGGCCTCCGGGTCCTCAGGTGTGAGACTAGTCCCTCAGGCTGCAGAGAACGGCCTCGAGCGGCTCTCTGCCCGCCCCTGCCGCCTTGTCATTGGCTGCCGGCGCTGCCCGTCTGTCCGCCCGCCGGCAGCAGGTGGCCGTGGGCCGGGGCGGGCGCCGCGCACTGCGGGAGGTGGCGGCAGGCGGGCAGGTACGGAGCGAGAGAGCGGGACGTGGGTGGCCGGTTCTTGGTGTCACCTCTTCACGGACTGAGCCCGGGGGGAGGCGGGTGGAAGGAGCGAGCCTGGCACGCTTGGCGGCGGGAGGGCGCGTTCTGGCAGGTGTGGAGGCTCAGCGCCCGCCGGCTCAGCGCTCCTCCCGGTAGGTAGCGGTGAGAAGCGTACTTAATATTTGAAATATTGTTAGTTTGGATTTTTTTCAAGTTTTAGCGTATGTTGCTTTTTGTTTATGTTCGTTTGAGGGAGTGAGCGCGCTTAAATGCATAAAGCATGAAAGGTTTTGTGGAAAAACCCGAAGGGCAGCTCAACCCCCCGCAGTGTGTGGGACTGAGGGCGGGAGGCGCTGGTCAGTGTAGCCCTGTGACCCGGCCTGTGAGCTCTGCAGGGGCAGCAGGGCTGCGAGACTTCCAAGTGTAGAAGGGTAAAATAAGAGAGTCTATGTATAAGTAGGAATAGCAGGGAGACTATGTGAGGGTAAATTCAATTCTGAGCTTTGTTTTTCTCATTAGGAAATATAACTTTTTCTGCATTTGTTTATGAACTTAGTGTTGATTCTGGGCTGAAATAAAATCCTATTGGAGGCTTCTAATTCTGTTGTGTGTTTGAACTATGTGAGGGCTATGTGTCTTGCATGTAAAACAGTCCACAAAGTGGGTGCACGTATGTTTTTCAATTACTGGTTAATTTTTGGTGGATGCTTTCTGTGGAACCCATTACTAATTTTTTTATTAATAGATTTTTTTTTGTCTTGTAAAATGTATGTATGTCTGCTGAACTTTAAGTTTGCTAGCATGGGAGGGATGTGGGATGGTTTGAGAAATTTTACAAAACATAACTATTTTTTATCATAGTTTGTTTTTCAACACATATTGTAATGTTTTCTACCAGCTGATTTTAAAATGTTAGTATTTCAGGAGTCATTCTTAGAGAGAAAGCGGAAACCACGTAGCTTTGTATGTTTTGTTAAGTAGAACTATAATGGTCCAGGAAGACCAAGTATGTCTTGTTTTTTGATTTTTGGTTTTTTATCAGTGTTATTCTGAACACAAAATTTTCTGCAGAGTTTCAGTTCAAAAAAACCTATTTATTGTGAAAACTGCTTTCTGAGTGTAAGCTTCCAAGCCTGAGACAACAATCACACTAAGAAAGGTGTAAATTACACTATCTGCTAATTTGATGTGGAGCTGAAATTCCTGTATCATCCCTGATAAGTAAGATATTTCTTGAGATTTTGAGAGAGTTTGAGCAGGCTATGTTATTATTTAGCTTTCAATCCGAAGAAATAGGAGCAATTTACTTAATCATTGGCTGATTTTGTTGGTGGTGGTAAAGCATAAGTGGGGTACACAAGGTGCTTTGTGGCGGGGCGCAGGGGGAAGAGAAGTGCTTTTGCCTAGAAGTCTCCTGAGTTAACAGTGAGATCTTATTAATATAGCTATTGTAGAAGTGCTTCCATTTGTTGTAGGTAGAATGCTATACAAATTTGTGGTGCAATTTCTTTAAGCATTTACCAAGCATGGATTTCAGGCTGTTTATTTTCTGTAATAAGTACTTATAGCAGTTCACTAAAGAGAGATCTGCTCCCTATCCTTCACTGAGAGTGAGGTACTCTTAATTATCTTCTTTCATTCTTCCTTATGTCATTATTTTATGCTTTTATGTCTCTTGACCCTCAGGAGAAGGAGCAGGTGTATTATCCAGCTGGAGAGAGTGACTCACTACTAATGAAAATACTGTGCTTTGACACCATTCTTTATTTTCCAATGCAGAATTCATATTACTGAAATGAGTCTTAGGTGTGTAGAGCTTGCCACTTGCAGACAGAACTCAGGGACAAAATCAGATTGGTACAGCCAACTATCAAATGTGGTGCATGTGGCAGTACCAAGATTTCTGCTAAAGCTGACATTACTTCCTGCCCTCACCATGGGCAATCCTCTCACTTTATAGTTGTGTGATTCTTCCACACACAGATCTCCATCTTCTTTGGCTTCCGTTGCCTCTTTACCACTTGCCTCCGCAGGTCAGCGTACTTTTAAGAGACTGCATGACTTTGCCTTGGGCCAGCAGGCTCCAGAGCACAAGAACATGTTAATTGTCCTTTTATGCCCTCGAGGCTCATCCACTTTGTGGAGTTATGTGAATGTTACCCAGTGTGGTTAGCATGACTGCAGTTAAATCTCAGCTCTCTCTTACAGGTAGATACAAGTGATTGTGCTAAGATATTTAAACGCACATGTGTATTCCTTGATGCCTTTGTGAACTGTGGAATAGGAACATTACACAGGCTGATGTGGTGTTCAGAGGAAATGCAGCCAAGATGGTGCATGGGGGTCCACTGAACTGTACTAAGTAGTTTCATGTAGTATCAAGGTGTACTTACAGCTTATTATGGCAACCATGCAAATGATAACACTTGATAGTCTGTATGGTTACTTGAGGACTAACTTCCATATATAGTCATGAAAGTAGTTGTCTGACCTTTGAACGCATTGCATTGTTCCCGTACACCATAAAAACCTGTGTTCCAGTATGCTCTGTTTTTATTGTGCATGTGTTGCTTACCGAAATTGGCAGGAGTGAAAAAGCACGGATTAAAATTATATCTCATCCTGAATATTGGTTTGATGATTAAAAAAAATAAATAAATAAGGTGAAGAGTCAAAACAGGTGGGAATATTGACAGAAGTTCTGCAAAATGTCAGCTTTTCTCATTTCATGGCTTACTGTAGAAACCAACACAATGGAGGAGGGAAAAAGGGGATTAATGAGCTTTGCCATATTATTTTTTTTTAAAGTCAAATAAATTAAACCTATATATGCTGGAACAGTATTTATTATCCCTTTTAGGAGCATATGTTCCTTGGTGAGTGTTTTCCCAGCACTTGGAGGTTTTGCTACTCTGTGAGGATTGTGTCAATGGAATGGACATCACCTTAACAGCATGAAATACAGGAATTCCTGAACTAAAAAAGATTGTACTAGTAACCTAACATGTAACACTTCACGTAAAGTACGTGTGTAATGTTTGGTTGCCACCCTTCTTATTGCAGTGATTAATTAAATAATCTTAGCATTCACCACAATGTATTAAATACTTCACATCTGTGATTAACTGTTGCCATAAAAACTCAAAAAAATCACTAGATCTACATAAATGGATTAAATACATATGGAACAGGGGTACAAGCAAGCAAAAGGATCTGGTTCTAGCAAGCAAGTTTATTACTGGAGAAGGCTCCACTGTGTTGTGCCAGACAATAAGGGAACACTAAATTGTAAATGTAGTGCTGGGAAAAGATACCTCGCTGAGCAACTGCAAATGCCTCTGAATCTGAAGCCCAGGCTGTGAGCTCTTCTGACTGAGATGTTGTCTCATTAGTGCGTTTCAGCCTTGACGTTCACTGAGCAAACAGTTAATTGATGGTCACATTGTGATATGCAAAGGGATATCAACAATGAAAACGACAACAGACATCAGTCAGATCAAGTTCAATGTGGATTGGGAGTCCTAGGTTACTGATAGAACCAGTTCTGCATTACAGACATGTACTGTCTTTATTAAGGGATTTTTAAGCATCACTGTTGCTGCACCTTTAAAAAAGGGCTGCAAAGTGAGACTGACTATTCTCTAGTGCATTATGTTTGTGATAAAGTTACTAATTACATGATTTCAGCTGGTTATATGCCGGAAATACTGAATGTCAGTCATTACCTTTGTTTTAGAACTTCTAAAAATTCATCAAGTAATTTACATTTAGATTTTTTTTTTTTTTTTTTTTGGGGGGGGGGTGTGTGTTCTTGCTTAATGCTATGTTATACAGGTGTCCAAAGAGAATAAAGGTAGAACATCACAATAGCTCATCAGTGAGACTGGTACTGCTAGGCCTTGGAAATAAATTATGCATAAGGCAGATTGTGTGCTTCTACATGCATGCTTCTGGTGAGAAGAGGATTATCAACCTGCTTTCACGCCTCTCTTGCAGATATTTCCTTAATAATAATAGGCACTAACAAAAAAAATCAATGCTGGATCCAGCATTGCCCAGTTTAATTCACTTAGTGAATTCATCTTTTCATCTTGTTAATAATTGTTGGTAGAATGGACTGATTAAAAACATTGACATGTAGAAACCTGAAATATCAGGCTGCATGTTATGAACAAGATTATATGTACTTGACTGCTAATGTAAAGGATTTGTCTCAGTGTGAGCTTCAGGAGCTAGCTGTTTCTTTTCAAACCAAGTGTTCACTCAGAGGGTTTTTGTTTTCCAAAATTTTTATAGTTTGGAATGTTGTTGTCTTGCTTATTTATCAAGTTCCACATCTCTTTTCCCCATTTTGTTTCCACATGTCCTACCATTTCTCTTTGCTCTGGTTTATTCCCTTATGACAGAGGGAAACTAGATTCTGTTCTTTCATATCCTAAAGGTAGGTCAACATGAAGTAGTATTAAATTCTCCTTTTCCTTTGAGCTAAGTATTTCACTTCTGCAATGTGTCTAGTCTTGCCAAACTTCATTTATAGAATCAAGATGTATTTAGTTGCAACTAGTGTGGATTTTGGCAGTGATATAGCTGGTATCAGGACTTGACTCTGATTCTAAATCTTTTCTTTTTCCCTTAGGTAACATGATGAACTCCGTGACAAAAAAATTAATAACTGAATGTAAAGATATATTTTGCTTTACCTGTCATCACATGTATCAGCCACTTGATTGTATGGGTTGGAATTATTTTCACATCCCAAAGTAACAAAATGTTATAGCATATAAAGAAATTTAAATCTTGTAAATAATTCCATGGATTTAAAATAGTTATCATATGCTTAGAGTTGCATCCACAGGTAACTACTTCATTAATTCAAGGCCTATTGGACAAATCCTTCTAAAGCTGATACCTTGTTCATCTTAATCATTGATACTTATATATCTTCAATCTTTCCAAAGAGATTTTATTATTCTGGTATTACTGTCTGTCTCCAGACAAAATTTCCCAAATCTTTGAATCCATCCATTCTGCCAGAAACCCAAACTCCCAGTTGGCTTCTTCAGCATGGGCAAGGTGGTTTGGTCACGTCCTCCCAAAGCCGCTCCCAAGAAAGGTTTGACAGCGACACGAGACTGGTTGGTTGTCATGCCAGAGCAAATCCCTACTTCTGGCAGTCTGGTGTGTTTGTTTTCACAAGGTGGCTTGCGTTCTGGAGCGGCAGCCCTCCTGTTGTGGTGAAAGACAGCTACTGGGTCAGTCATGCTGGGCTTTTTAATGAAGTTCTGTCTGATAGACTGAGTGCCTCGGGGAAAGCAGAAATTATTACATGATCTATGGAAATAGATGCATGCATTTCTGTTGCATTCTGAAGTTTCTGCATGCTTTTCATCCTGAAATAATTTTTTATGGTGATTAATCTATGCGACAAACTCCTCTGCCATATAGTTTATTCTTTAAGCTACCATTCTGTTTTTTACTAAGTAAATTAAGATCAAGGCAATTTAACTCAATAGGATTAATCCATATCAGTCCTTCTCAACCAAATAAGCATATGTTGGATGAGTAATTGGGTGCTGCTGTAGTCTGTGTGCTAATTAGTGCTTCATTAAGCTGTCAGTTCAGGTGTGTTGCTGTCAGCTGGACTCCTCAGCCAGGAGACAGACCAGTCAGAGTGGGAAAGCTTGTCCCTCATGCTTGATGCACAGTGTTCACTTGCTGATTGATAGTGATAGCACAATAAGTATTTCTGTGCCGTGCCTAGAAATTTTAAAATGGGGATTTATATATGGATGTTTAATGCTCAGGAGCATTAACTTTGGAGAGCTGGAAATACAAGTTATTTTTCATGAATTCTTACTGTACAAAGAGACAGAAAACAACGTGACAGGGTTATTCAGTTTTTGTAAAGGTCAGTGGGAGGAGGATGACCCCCTTTGTGCAGACTTGTAGCTAACTTAAAATCCAAAATGTTTACTAATGTAGTTAAAATACTATGTGAAATAAAATATTTATCTTGTAAGATTTTCTCCAGAGACCTTTTGCCTTTGTAAAAGAGCTGATTTATCAAAAAACTGGTTTATCTGATAGTTGCTTATAGTTCATCATTTTCTTACGAAAGAGTTTTTAGCTACATTATTTCATTTGCTGAACACATGGAAACCTGCTCTCAAAGTCCTAACAACTGTTAGGACTTACAAGTGGTGTAAGAAATAATATTTTATGTTGAAAGTGTCATGGTTTGGAAACACTTTGGACTGGTATCTGGCAGTTTTGGAAGACTGCAGCATTTAATGTAGGCTATGAGAGCAAACAGTTGTCACTTTACTGTGAGACATTGTAAAATGGTTAATACAAAGCAAATATAAATACATATTAAATTTAAGAATACTCAGAATTCATGTTTAACTAAGCAAAAAAGACTCCTTACAAAGGTAATCTGCATCAGCAGTTTACAGGGTTTTTCTGTGTAGTAAGTATTGTGCCATATAGTTACTAGACTGAAGATAACTATATAAGCATACCTTCCTCACTTTATGGGACTGTAAGTCATCATTTTTAAAGGAACTGGTAATTTTTTTTCAAGTATAATTTTTAGGTTTGTAAGGGTTGTTATTAGCCTAGCACTGCTTTGTAAGATGAATGTTTTTATGATACTTGAAAAAAGGAAACAATATTTCTAGTTAATAAAATCATGCACATCTTTATTCATTGTTTCATGTTGTTTCAATGTATGATTTAAACATTTAAAGATATCTGCTTATGTTGCCAGCTCAAATTATGTTTATAAAGTTTTTTTTAATTTTCATTTCCTTTTTTTCATAAGAAAGACAGTAAAGTTTTCACCTAAGCATCAGAAACAAGTTCATATTCTTAAATGAAAACTATCTCCTAATCATTTGAGTCCTAAGGCTGAGGTTTTGAAAAATTTAATTAAAAAAAAAATGCTGAGAAATTTCTTTTTCCTCTTCAAAATGTGATTAAAAATGACAGTTGGCAACAACAACTGTAGATGTTTTCTTCTGGCCTAATTATTAAGAACTACAGTAGAAGCAAATTAATTTCATGTGTGCCCCAGATAGTCTCCTAGGCTAGTGGCTACAAACAACTCTCTATTTAGATTTAGTTACTCATATATACCAGTGTGCTCCTTTTACCCTCAGCACTTCAGCAACCAGAGCTCCTTAGGGCTGTAAACTGGCACAGGGGCAGTATTTGTGCATCTGTGGACTCAGAGCAGACTGGAGGGGTTTGAAATGCTGCCAATTGCTTTTGCCATGTACTATGGAGGACCCACCTTTTTCCTCTAGCTTGACCAATGAAAAAAGAAAAACAAAAATAACCTATGAATTTTCCATGACAGAAAATCCTGGCTTGCTTGTAGTATAGTAGCTGATCAGTCTAATCTTCTAATAATCTTTTGAACCATGTAGAGTTGAACAAGGAATTAGCAGGTGACAGGAGGCCATACTGCCATCTGATAACTAACGAAAACTGGAAAATACTATGGCAATGCACAACTAGTTGAAACTGTTTAGTAATTGAAATTAGCTGGAATATGAAGAGTATGTGCATGAAAATTAAATTGTTGAAGGCAGGAGAATGAATGTGCATTTCTATTGTTACTCTTAATCTTCACATGATTAACTTCTGGGGTGACCTCAAAACTAAGTTCATTAGTAAGAGCCTGTGGCTCTATCCTAGAGTTTTAGTTTTTGTAGCAGCCTGTGGTTTACTACTTCAGACTACCAGTGAGCTGGCATATGGAAAGATAAAGGCAGGAGTTTTCTGGAGTGTTGCAGTTGCACTGTTTTAAGTTCTCCCTCCCCCTTTGCCTCTTTGGTTCTTTTTTCACCAATAGCTTTGTTCAGAGTTTTGCTTTTTAAGTTATGTGCTAACTAAATGTTATTTTCACACTTGGAGAAGAGAAATATGGTTCATAATGTTCCAGTTAGCCTAAAAAAGAAGGTATTTTTCTGAAGTCATGAGTGCCATAGAAGGATAAATTCCTTAGCAAGGAACACTGAGTACAGTATGCCCTACCTCTCAAGCAGCACTGAGTCTGGAAGAAAGAGGCTTGGGACAAAAACTGAGAGCCTTGCAAAAGATACAGTGGAAGTATCAATGATATTGTAACAGATTAAACAAATAAAGGTGAGTACACTTTGATTGTAGTAGAAGGAATGCAAAATCCAGCGAACTCTGAAAAATTGTGAAGCATGTAATGTGAAATTGTAATTTGCTGACAGGAGCAGCAGAATTTTGTCTGTGTAATTGGTAATAATAATAATTGCTGTGCTAGAAGCTGGTAGATAGTGAAAAACTGTGCTATTTGTTATGGTTTAATGTCTCTGATTACTATTGTTTCCTTACTATGAATTAATGCATGTACTTTAATAGCATTATCACTTTTAGAAACATACTATTTAAATTGTAATTTAGAGTCAGATCAGAAGATGGTGAGTTAGTGACTTCCCCAATATCATCACTTCTCGTAATTTGACGGAGCTTTCTATAAAAATTCAAGATGATCTCAGAAGTCAGTTTGTGAAATCATGTGAGGAAAGCTTGAAAAGCTAATATGAGAATAACGTGAAGTATCTGAAAACAGAAGGCAGATGTCATCTTGTGTGAGTAATGTTAATACTCTGTGATGCTTCCTTTTATTTTAATTGGTTAGAGTATGGCATGTGATTGCCTTTTGAAGAGTTTGGGTTATGACTTTTGCTTCTGGTTAACTTTTATGTTTAGTAATTAATTATCGGTGCTATAGTTTAATAAAGAAGTACAAGAATAATTAAAGCATAACCCCAAGTTGTGAATCCTATTTGTAGATTACTAGGACACCCAGAAAGCCCCTCTGTCAGATGGGGGTCCTGGCAACACTTCTGCTGTGTGCACAATTTTTTTTTTTATCCAAATCATAGAATGTCCTGAGTTGGAAGGACCCACAAGGATCATGGAGTCCAGCTCCTGTCTCTGCACAGGACAATCCCACAGTTCACACCGTGTGTCTGAGGGTATTGTCCAGTCTCTTCTTGAATGCTGTCAGGGCTTGGGGCTGAGTGTTTCAATAAGAATTTCAGGATTTGTTTCCTAATTAAGATATATATCAGAAAATATTTCTATGGGAATTTCCTATAAAAATAATGCAGTTTTTGTTACTGTAGTTGCATGCTAACAAAAGCTGTATGCGCATAAACCTAGACAGAGGAAGAAAGACATTAAGTATCATTTGCTGGTGTGCCTTTTAACTCCCTTTTGCTCTTGTAAACTTGATATGTAATGTCAGCCTAGGCACAGAAGAATGGTTTGAGAGTGGAGTCCCTGAATGAACTTGCTTTTATGAGTGTAGCCTTTCCATTTATATTTTATTGTGGTTTTCTTTAGTGAAATGTCACTGAGAAACCAAGTTCGGACTTCAAAAAAAATTCTATTCAGAGCAGTGACTGGTAAATAAGTCAAACTGATTTTATGACAAACTGTTTCCTAGTTTCTCATCAGATTTTCTATATGTTAATGACAGACTCTTTGCGTCTGTGTTTACTTTTTAAAACTGCTATGGTGCTTTGACCTTAGCAGGCATTGGTCTTGCCATAATTTCTGGGTCTGGCACCCTGTGCTATGGTGTCTGTGATGTTGGCTCAGCTTGTATTTTTTCCTTGCTTTTGGTGGCAGCATCTGAGGCACCAGCTTCCAGTGCTAATTGGAAAGCATGATTCCTGCCAGTTCTGGCCATCCAGAGACAGTGCTTTTGCCTTATCTGTGGGTGGTGCATTCAGAAGTGATGATACATGAGCAAAGACTTTCACGTGGGCAAAGATGGTTGGTTGGTTGGTATGGGGACAAGGTCAGTAAGGCAAAGATAGCCTTGCAGAATAGGAAGAGTTGGTACTTGCAGAAGTTCTCTGGGAAGGAGGGTGTAGCACATCTGTGTATGGGGAAGTCAAGTCATGAGTCAGCATGGGACATAGGTTTCAGTATAACAAACTCATTTTTTGAGTGTATCAAATGATCCATCCAGAGGGCAAATAGTGTTACTGATGAGAGGAGATAAGAAAAGGTCATATAAAAGGAAACAGTATATTAAGTTGATTGAACTTGTTTAAGGAAACCAAAACTGGTTTCCCTTCAAGGCTCAGTCAAATGCTTCCTGGACCAGTGTAAGCATTATGGTGTTGACACTTGTAAAGAAGTTTCTTCCAAGTCACCTTAATCTGCCCTGACCCCCATCCTAACTGTTAATACCTTGCTAATTAATTTGAATACAGCTCTGAAATAATGGATTATGTGAATACAGACATTGCCATGTGTAAAATGGAAAAGCAAGATTTTTACCTCCAGAACAACATCTTTAAATGTATAATTTTTATTAAAAAACCCAACTGCATACTTTTGGATTAAAAAATGAGATGATGAGGTTCTATCAGTTCTGTTACTTTTATTATTTTGAGTTGTGGGCAGGCTTGATAATAGTGTTCTTGAGCTGAGGAAAACATGCTAATGCTTAATTTGAGTAAATTTTTTCATTGCAAATACATGTGACTGTACTTGTGAATAGAGCCAGACCTGATTGTAATTATGTGATCTATCTGAAACAGAGAGGTGAAAAATGGTCTCTCAAGTGTAAGCCACACAGCTCTCAAAAATGGGCTGCAAGGTTCATGAGTTTTGTACTAGGACTTGTGAATTTCCTTTGCGGGCGCTAGTTGTAACTGTATTAGTAAAAGATAAAAATTATTCCAGACTCTGGACAGTATGGTGGAAACTAAAGCAACAGTAAAATGATTTACATTGGGAAGATTAATACCACACCCACAAAGATCACATCTGTTGCAATGCTGATGGTTTCTACAAATGTACAATTTATAATAGGCCAGAGAAGACACTTGTTTGAGGGTTTGCTCAATGAAGGGAAGGTCTTCTGCGTGATGTTGTGTCTCCCTCATCCCACTTCTCCTGCCACTGTTTTTGCCTGTTCTTTCCTGTCCTTATGTGCCATTCATGGCATGCAGGGTTTGTTGTTTGTTTTGTGGTTTGTTGGTGTATGTTTGTTATTTGGTTTTTGGTTTTTTTTGCCAGATGGAAGAGTTTCTTATTGTAAAATCAGAATGTTGGTGGGTGTGTCTATGACTTTCCACATGTGTAGTGAACTATGGAACTGAGACCTTGAGGAACCCTTCTGTTTACACTAACGCTTACATTCCTATAGCAGCACTGAACTGTGGTAATATCTATCAGTTGCATTGTGAGACTCTAAAGGATGTTCTGTGTCTGAATGCAGAAGTAACTGATCTCCTTTTGAACAATTGTAAGGCTCAATTAGGGTGTTTCAGAGCTAAGTTGCTATAGGTTGGTGGCAAAACTTCCTGACTTCAGAAGTCACTGAGACATTTAAACTCTGTGCCTTTAGCTCTGTCCTTAAGCTGTTGGCCAGACAGTAGTAGGCTCAAACTTCTTTAAAGGGCATAACAGAATCATCCTTTTCTACTGTAGATTATAGCAACTCTATTCTTGTTTGTTCTACTTCATTTCTATGAGACCATAAGCTTATTTTATTCACAAGGAATTCTGAAAACACTTCTTAGTGGAAACAGTCTCTTATCAGTGGATAGTTGGTATGTTTATGTTAAACATTAAGTCCTTATGCACTTTGTGTTCTTTTTCCTGCTTAAATACTTATGTTGTAGAGGAATGAAACATATTTAAAATATTTGAAATTGATCGTGGAGGATGTTGAGATAACATTAAAGGTAATTAAGATTTATGGTCTGAGTGTATTAGGTTCCTACTGTGCTTTCATTTTCCATATGTGTCTGCACTGCTTGTGACAGACCTTCGATACCATGTGTGTGCTGTTGCTTAACTGTCACCAAGGCAAAGGTTGTGCATAATACAACCAAGAGCAAGTGCCACTTCAGCAGATTCACTGTATCCAAGCTTTACTTTGGATCTTTGAATTTAACCCTGTTGGAGATTCTGTAGGGAAACATTTCATTGTCCCTTAATTTGCCACTTTTTATGGCACAACTGCTCATCACTTTGTATTGTATACTTTGATTCTGTACTCCCTCATTTATGGAAAAGCTAATATTTTATATTTAAGTTACCTAAAATATGCAGATACTTCAGAATACTTAATATTGAAACTTACATCAGGTAAAATGTAAAGCCCATCTCAAAACTGGGATGATTTTGCTTCAGATGAAGGGGTTTAATTGTTTTAGCAGACAATCTGATTTTGTATTCTGAAAACCAGCGTTGTCTCTTATCAAAAGAAAATTCTTGGTTCTGTATTTCCAATACTGATTTTCCTGGTATTCTCAAGTCCTAAAGAAAAGTTACTTGTTGCATGGAAGCAGCTTTTTACATTTCTTTTTTATCTGGAAATGATGTGCTAACAGGCAGGGAGACCAGGACATGTCATATTGCAGAGATACGCAAATGTAACTTCCTTACTGTTCTGTGTTCCTTGCAAAAGTTATCTAACAACAACTAGTGTGTTACAAACGACTGTATTTATAAACATAAGAAAATGCAGTTAGAAAGCAGCAACTCATGCACACAGCTCCAAAGGGCTAGTGGATTGACTTGTGGATTGACTCAGCATCCCAGGTTCACAGAGAATGTCACTATTTCAGATTTGCTCTTGATGACATGCACATCAATACCACAGCTTGTTGTATTGAAGCAAAGGAGACAAGGAGCAGTGGCCTGTCATCTGTTGTGGAATGTGGCAGACTGGAGTTCACTCCCCTGCATTCCCTGTGGTCTTTGGAACCCAAGGGAAGGTGTCCTGGCTTTTCTTGCCTGCAAGGATCAATCACAGGGGAAATCCTTGTGTATCACCTGCTGTTCTAGACAGCAGTGTGATCAGTGCAAATGAAAAGGAAGGATTCAGCCTCAAAGAAATGTTGGCACAACAGATCCAAGAAAGAATTTTTTGAGTTTTATAGATCAGGTGACATCTGGGTTAATGTTGGATGAGCAGGCATCACTTTGCCTGTGGATATCGGGTAGACAGATTTCATATCCCTGTCCAGATAGAACACTCCCATCTCTGTGCTGGAGGCAGATGAAACTTGTTGAACTCTTAGAAAAATAATTAATTAACCAAATCAGAACAGGTTACACCTGGTCTGAGATGATCAGTTTGGGCAAATTCAGCCTGAAGTGTTGATGTAGCTGAATTGGAAGCAGATTGGGTTTGCAGAATGTTTCAGGAAAGGTACTTCAATGAACTCTGCATGCAATAGCTTTTTTTTTTTTCCCAAAATTGCTTTCCTAAAAGTGGTTCATCTGGTATAGGCAAGGTTTCCATTGATGTTTTTTATTAGGAGTGCTGAATGCAACAATACAAGGCACAGGCAGTCTGAGATCCTTTTGAATGATGCATGTGAAGGAAACTATGTGAAACTGATACTGTTGATGAATTTTCATGGCTATTCTGTGTACCTAGCAGCCGAAGGATACTGAAGGCATTTTGTTTGGGTGAAAAGGTATCTTTCTAAATTTAGCATGTATCTGCTTTGTAATAGAATTGCTCTTCATCCTGACTTAAGCCTCATGAAATTGTTCTGTGGTATAAACCACATTAAGTCAGATCAGACTCATGACCAATCCAAGAATTAGGTAGCTTAGCTTATTGTTTTACTCTTTATTCTTGAGTCACCCGTGTTTAGCTCAAAGGCATAGTGGAAAATGTTGATTTTATTATTCACCAGAGTTAGTGTACTATGTTGAATAAATTCCTGTTAATAATTAACATCAGTGTAAGTCTTCTTACCTAAGATGCATATTTCGTGGCCAAAAAATTTATCACTCTGGCTGCTTTGATAGTCCTCCTCAAGCAAAGATCAGTGCATACAGTTTTGGAAGAAGTTTGGAAAAAAATCCGTCTCAAATTGTACCTAATTCACTGTGTAATGCTGTACATAGAAGACTGAGGAAAAATCCGTGGATTATCAGTTTATATGTTGAAGCGTAACATTTACACATTGTTATCCTCTCACTTCATTAAATACTTTTGATGGTGATGAATGTATCCAGCCATGTTTATAAGGCTAGGCTGAGAAACCTACTGACTCTTTCAGGTAGTGAAGCTTCAGACTGACTGTATGGTACATAAAGAACTTTCCACTTCCTGCTTCTGTGTTAATAACTGTACCTCTTACCATAATTGTACTCTGACTCTGCTTTCAAAAATTAGCAATGTGCTTCATCAGTTGCAATATCTTTTGTATTTTTAAAAAAATATAGATACATGTCTTTATATAGCTAATTAGTTTTACCTTTCAGTGCTCTCCTGTTTTAAAGGTTTACAAGCATCCTCTTTGCTTCATTAGGAGTGGATCTGGTTTTGTATCTTCTGTCTTTGTAAGACCCAGTGCTCATCATTCTTTAGGTGTATCAGATTCTTTCTGTGTTCAGAGGACTGTTCTGCAATCAATTCTTTCACTTTAGATAACATGAAGTGTAATTCTCTCCTATTCATGTCTCCTGCAGCTTTTTCTCCAATATTGGGAAGATAAGCTATCTTTCTATAATAACAAAAATTATAAAGTTACTGAACCCTTCTGATTTTTTTTTTTTTTTTAATTGTCATGGAGGTTAACTCTCTAACTTATTGTGACAACTCTTTTATTCTCCGCTGCTGTTTTGTGACAGGCCACCAGTGAGACACCTGGAATAATTTGTCCTTTTGCATTGTTTAAAGTATTGGTTTAGATGGTCCCTAATCATCTTTATTCTTGGAGGTCAAGTGTAACCTTGGCATAAGTAAAAAGGTCTTTCAATGTAAGCCGGGGGGTGGGGGGACCAAAAAAAACCCACCCCAAAACCCACAAAAACACGCACAAACAAAAACAAACGAGTATATGTGTATTTTCTGTTGCTCTAAATTTTTATAATGTGCAAGTAGTTTCACTGATGTTTAATTAGCATTTCCCCAGTTAAAATACAGCAGCATTTTTCTTTTCTCTCCTTACTGACTAAAGGGAACATCTGATGCATATCTTGGTTTAAAGTTCCTTTTGTATGTTTTATAATTTTATAATGCATTCTTTTCTCACTGAGACAGGGCAGAACTTCTAGTTTAATCTGGCAAGAGCTTAAAAGAGACTAATGGTGCATGAAAGCAACCCTGTTTCACCACATTGGCTTAAAGAATCCCAGATGAACAGTTCAACACTACAGCTTGAACAGGGGTTTGCGGGAGCTTTTGTGCATTAAAATCTATACCAGTTTGATTCAAAGCCCAATAAAAGAAGCAGAATTTTAATGTTTTGTAATACTAATAACCAGCTGATGATTGACATGGAAGTAGTAATTCTTCTGCACACCTGTATTTGCAAATTATGCTAGCTTGGCTGTCATTGGAAACAACAGATTTAAGGATGATGTAGCAACGGAGTGGTATTTGCACCAGACAGAGGAGGTGTGTCCCTAGAGCTGCACAAAAAGAACAGCAACAAAAGAAAACAAGCTCTTGAGTCAGCATTTGTCATGTGCATTGTCATTGCAGAAGCAGCTGCACATGGAAACAAGGCAATAGAATTTGAAATGAAGAGCTGGAAAATAAATTGCCTGCAGGGATGGAGGAAACTATTGGGCCTGATTGGCAATTAACTGCTCTGCCTTTTCTGACAGCTTTGATAATCGGTGAAAAAAGTGGCAGGAGCTGCCATTTGGGCTGCTCACTTCATCCTGTGTGGTTGCTCAGGCACAGATACTCCTCTGCACATGAAGAAATACCACGATGGTATCAACACTAGTTTGTGTCTGTATTCATGTTGGATGTGGAGTGTTTCCAGGAGACCCCAGTGAATTGTCTTAAGACACAAAAAGCTTTCCAGGTATAAAAGGCAGACTAGGGAGAGATTAATATTGTCAGTTCATGTTAAGGTGAGGTGAGGACTTAAAAGAGAATCGAGGGCACTTTCTCAGGATAAAAACTGTGTTTGTACCTACCCTGTCCTGGGGCAGCAGGAGATGGTTTAGTGTAAGCATAGGCTACAGAAAATCCAAGTGTCAAATGAACACTACTGGAGTCCAGAGAAGTGTGTTCTCTGTAATCAAATATATGATTATTCAGCAGGTAGTCATAGTTCCAGCAGAGGTCTACCTTTGGAGGCTTAATGTTAAATCTTGTCAGAATTGCGTACGGACTGAGTCATCTTGGGTGGTGCAAGGCATTTATTAGCTTAGATAGAAGGTCCCTGTTTCCATATTGAAATTGTCTGAAATGTCTGAGTAGTTTAGGTGTCTCTGATTGCTCAAACTAGATGGCTCATGAATGCCAGAACCATGATTGCAGCAATTCTGCCATTTAATTGACCAGCTAATTTACCCTGTAATTATATAATAGGGTGTTTAAGATTGTGTCTTTAGAGCAGATGTATTTGCTTTATTTATCTGCTTCATTCAAGAACAGGTGTTTCTACTGTGTTGCTAAAATAATCAGTGCCTTTGGAAATCAAAGATTGGTATTTTCTCAAATAGAATATGATGGAAAATCTAAAATATGAACCATAAAAGGGGAGGTGTGAAACTAATTGCATTGGCTTATGGTAATGGTAAATAGTTAAAAATGTTAACAGTATGACAGGAGTGGTGTTGTCTTTTGCATCTGTGTGCCTACATATTTCACTTGTGCTCTGGCATGTTGGGTTTTTTTTACTGTTCTTGTATTTCAGAGGATTGTCTTCTGGCTTTTTATTGTTTTGCTTTGTTATTTTTGTTTTGGGGTTTTGTTTGTTTTGTTGCAGGATCAGAGTCCTTTAAATTTCCTTAGTAATTGGGATTTAAATGTTTATTTTTTTCCCCCAATTTTTCCACAGTTCATGATTTCGTTATTTGCAATTGTCACATCAGGCTTCCATTCAAAGTACTTGTACTTCCAGAAACATCTGTAAGGTCATTTTTTTTTTTTTCTGAATATGTATTCCAAATACTTGTTTTGTTTTGTTGTGGGTTTTTTTTTTCCTTTTGAGTATGGAGACTGGTAGATGCTGCTAGTAAGCTTAGCAAAATGGATGAGTAGGATTTTAGTACTTAAATAAGATCTAGTGACATGAAGGAAAAAGACTTAACTTGCCACCCACACTCAAGGCCACATCCTGCGTGACCCACAGGAGCAGTCCCAGTGAAGACACTGAAAATACTTGCCTAGGTAAAATAGACAAGCTCTCATTAAAATAACCCACTCTTTAAGAACTCTTTTTATGTAGCATCATGGAAGAGAAGTAAACTACTGCTTTAAAAGAAGCAGAAACATTTGCTGAGATGAGTCAGTTACATAACGCACATGACTTGGTTTTTCTTGCTCTTACACAGCAGTGTCAGTGGAGATAAATAAATGCTTACGCTGCAGATAGGGCCCAAATAAATATTTTTGCTTTTGTACTTTGAGACAATAGTCAGATATACCTGTGACAAGAATTTTATTGTATTTTCTTGAGTGGTCTGGCAATACAGTTGCTATCTTAGAAGATTTTACCACATCTCATGTTATTTGTTTTCCTTAAAACCCTGACCCCCAGTTGAAGTTTGTTACATGGGAATCTTAACTTCCAAGTCATTTTCTTTTTGAAGGGGATATCTAACTCTGGTTTCTGATAAGCACAAACTTCAAAACATAAACCACAGAGATTAAAAAAAAGTGTAAAAATGTTACTTAAACAAAGCACCTATTAGTTCAAATACTATAAAATACCATGACTGTCTTTTATCAAAAAGTAGTGTTTTGAAAAAAGTTGGTAGCTACTCATTGCTAACTTCTGAGCACTGCTTGTGTCACTATACATACAGGTTTAGCCACATATAGGGTACCTCATTCAGGATTTCTTTTAACTATAGACACCTTCCCAGCATTTTCTGCAGAGAAATGTTTTTCATTACAAATACATAAAGAATTCTTAATGAGTATGTCATAATATGGGATATTCTATTCCAAAGAGACTTCTTTTACCAGCAGTAAAAACAGCAGCAAAAAGATTCTCATTGCCTCTTGTATTAGAAAATCGAAGCTAAGAATTTAATTTGCATTTATGAAAATGCTCTTGAGGGAGTCAAAACCATCCTATTGCAGAGTGTCTAGCGATCTGAATATGTGCATAGAGTTAAGAAAGATCCCTAAAAAGCTGAGTTTGTCATTGAATAACTCTTATTTATCTAGAATATGAATATAAATGACAAAGTATGTAATTCTGGGTTCAGCAAAAGGCAAAATAATATGAGGAGGAATGCCATAATACATAGCTTTGGATTGGTAGGTTTGAATAAAATTAGGTCTTAGTATCCTGGTCCAGTTCTGATTTCTGGCTACCTGAATCTCCATCCAGTGACATGCTCTCCAACATAGTATCCAAGTATGTTGAATAACTGTATTTCTTAACAATTTAATGTTTTCCCTGCTTTCTGTAGCCACACAAGACAAACAGGCTGACCCTGTACTCTTTGCTCTCTGAGCAAGGGAGGGCAACCCGGGAACACCATGCAAACCAACAGCTTGTGCGAGGCTTCTCGTTTGGTCTCGTTTCATAGGTAGGCAGGGAGAGCCAGTTTGTGATACACAAATGTTCTGTTCTACCCAGTTGCAGAATATATCGGGTTTTGACACCGCTAATACAGATGTGTGGTATCTTAGAGAAATAATGCACAGCAGTGATGTCGCTGGTTATATTTCTGAAATCAGGAGACACTTAACATAGTGAGGCAATGTTATGCGTTTGTGGCTGACCACAGCTGATTCGTTTTGTATTAAAGCTGTTTTCACAGTAGAGTGGATACCAATCATATCAGCAGTATTGTGGGCACTCCTGAGGAAACCTCCAGGAACTCTGTCAGACTTGCTGGCACGATCCCCCAGCGAACCACAGCTGCCGTGCTGCCCTGCTGCCCCTTCTCACATGTGCTGGTGCCCTGTGCGATTGCTTCATTTCTATTTTTTCATTGTCAGATTGGCATGGATTGAAAGAAAACTGACACAGCGAGAATGGCGAAAAAATTATTTGGGAGCAGAAATAGAGATTGATAATGTTTAACTTCTTTAATTCTGAACCAAATTCTGATTCCATTATTACAGTCTTACAGCAGAACTCCCAGGGATCCTGTTGTTGCTGGCGTTGTACAGCCACCTGGTTCTGAGGCAGTCCTTGCACAGGGAAAGATGGTAACCTAATTGGTCAGAACACACAGAGGTACAGCCTTGCCCAAGGGCACTCAGCAGGTCCATGGTAAAACCAACTGTCAAAATCAGATTTCTCCTTCCAGTGTGTAGTCCAGTGGGTAATAGTACAGTTCTGTCGATTAGGCATGATTTTGGGAGAGAAGCAACTGCATATAGCAGATCCAAATATAATTATTATGAGCAAATAATAACCTGGCCAGTTCAGGAATATTTTTCTTGCTCTAAAGCAAAACCACTAAACTAGAGGGGAAAACATATACACGTACAGGACAACTTTGATGAAAATACTTATGTAAGGTGGATTTTTGCCACCTTGGCTTAAAAGCAAAGACAACACTTCTACTTTCTGGTAGGCACAGCAGCACCTGTAGCACATCATGCTCTTTACAACCCAGTGCACCGATGGCATGTACACAGAGAATGGCAAATGCAGATATAAACTTGTGTGTTGAGACAATTGTGTGCAACTTACGTACAAACTTGCGCTTACTAACAAGGGTCTTGTGAAGGTGCCTTCTGTTTTGTAGGTTTTTTTTATTTTGTGGAGGTGGGTAGAGAAAGTAGATTCACATTGAGACTCCAATCTCTGTGCTCAGTAAAACACTTTATTCAGCTCTTTGCCAGTGTTGTGAGACAACAGGCTTGTCAGAAGGGTGAAGGAAAGGGTAATGTGCAGCAGCTCTGGAATGGCTCATCAGTGTTCACCCATCTGTAAGCAGGTGGTTGAAAGTGTCCCACTGAGTTTTACTACTGTGCAAATGTTGGGGCGCTCAGTGCTTTTTCAGGACTAGATTTAGCACTAAACACTGATTGGCAATAATACTGCATCGCACTTAGAAAACAATTTTTCCAAAAAACGTTCATTGAAATGTAAGGCTATCATTTTAATGTTGGAAAACTGCTCAAGCAATAGAGGTAGGTTGTTGTTGGGTGGTGCTTATTCTGTGCAAATGAAAGCATCATGTGTATGAAAACAGGTGCTGCTATTGTGAATTCTCAGTCACTATTACAGTGAAAAGAATTGGTAGGTGTGTGTACTTTAAAGTGTTGTTTACAATGTTTTAAGTGTGCCAGACCTGGAAATGTCATTCAGGTCTCATACCTTGTATTGAAAAGATCAGTAACTTTTTTTGGCATGTGTTTGGAATTAAAGCTTTATAAATTTCCTTTTTATTATTAGGTACCAGCAACTGAGGACGACACTTCTTGCTGTCCAAAGATGGAAAACAACATAACTACTATTTCTCGTGAAGAGCTTGATGAACTAAGAGAAGCATTCGGTAAAATAGGTATGCTTTAAATAAGGATGCCATTAACATTACAAAGCCATGTAGGATTTGTGGAAGAAATCTTTATGGATCACTTTGGCTTGATATGGCCATATTTTCCTTCTATGTTGCCAGTAATACCTAAGAAAATAAGCATGTTTACATAACCCTCCCTTGTTTTCACTGAAACTATGTGTGTTTGTTCACTTATTTCAACTTCAGCAATGATAACAGATACATTTTTCTTGCTCTCCAGTTGCATTATTTTTGCCATTATATATGAAACATGATATGTCTCAAAATTCATTTTTTGAACTCCTTAAATCTGAAAAAAATTGATTAAATTTCAATTGTTTACTGTATTTTCGTGTTAGATGGCTGACACTTCAGTTTTGCTATACTTTCATGCTTTGGTGAACTAGTATTTTATCTTTTCATCTATTGGATCAGATTTTGCATTTTAAGTAAGCTAAACTTGGAGATTTTCTTTTGAGCTTGCTTTGGTAGCTAGCAGATGTTAATAAATAACTGTACAGTTTTGTATGCTTGACAGGATGTTTGCAGATTAATTGGAGAGTAAACAGAAAGTGAAAAATTATGTAGCAACTAACCCTTATTTCCAGATTGCAATACTGTCATAAATGTTAAAGTTCACATCTGCTTTATTTCTTGTTTGTTGCGGTTCTGAGGGGGTAATTTGTAACTGTGCAGCTCAGCAAATCAAACATATTTGTAATCATTCATCATGGGGGAACAGGGTCATTTTAGGCAAGTCATCTTAAATATTAGGGGTCGCCAGCTTGGTAAAGAGGCTGTTGGGAAGCAGTATGTTAGATATCTGTAAGACCATGAGTAGTACGGAAATGGTGAAGAGGGAATTACTCAGTTTCTGTCAATACAGGTATCAGGTGACGTGCAGTTGAGAGTCAGCTTAATATAAAAGAAGTAACTTTTATTCATTGACAAATAATAGAACCATGAATCCGTTAACTTGGGATGTTGTTGACACCTGAAATGGGTGGAAGTTGCTAAAGAAGTAGGATACATCTATGGAAGGTATTTCATGAGTTGCTACTAAACCACCATCTTGATGCAGTCTGTACCTCAAGGTATCTGCAGAAGCTGCAAAGACAGACCAAAGAGCATTGTATACATGTCTCAACCTCTGTTGGGAGGTGTTAGGGTAGGTAGATACTCCCTTGTGTTGTCTGACAGCTTTTCTGTTTGTTTGGTTTTCACCTTCTGCATTCCTCCTTTATTCTCCCTTTCCTTCCTGCGTGTTTTCACACTTCTTCTCCAAAAATTGTCTGTACTGCTTCTACTCACTGAGAAGCATTTTCTTCCTCACTGGATTATGCTTTCTGTAAAAAAAACATTACTAATGTGTTTATGGATAAATTGCTTGCAGCTATATTGGTAAACTGAGAGAAATGGCATGTATTTAACTCTCTGCTTGTCATAATGGAAACTTACCCTCAGTGAAAGATGAGCCTAGAGAAATAAAATAGCTGGTAATCTGAGTGAGCTCCTCAGCAGGTCCTCTGCTTTCTAGACCATCCTTGTTATTATGTGTGTTGTTACATGTCTGCAGACCAGACAGTGGACAGATTAATAACATATGCAGATGTAAAGCTTGTCTGTGTAGTGATTTGTGAATTGTTAATAGTATCAAAAATGTAAAGAGATGTATATTTTTTTTTTTAACAAGTGTTTTTAGCTTTTCATCAGCAGTGAAATGAGGCCTTCTAATGAAACTGTACAGAAGCTACGTAGTGTCGTATGGATTACAGGGAAATTACTGTGTAGCAATCAATTACGGCTAGAGATGAAAGCATGTGTCTCTGCTTGCCCGTCATTAATGTGATGTTTATTCATCCACTCTGGTATTAGTGGCTGAGTTCTGACAACAGAGACAATATGAAGAGAAGTCTTTTAACTAGTAAACAAACAAAAAGCAAAAATTACAACAACAACAACAAAAAAAGGTGGGGGCACCTTGACAAGTCAGAAAAGTGGCCACATCATCTCACTTCTGCGTCATTGTGTTACTTGTGGCATTCTCTTAAGATATACTTATCTTAGATGCATAATTTGTAGAACTGGTAAAATACTATTTCTATTTTTCAAGAGCTTTAATGTGATCATGAAAGAGATTAAAAATTCTTGTCAAACATGGAGATATTAGCATTAAATGTATAAAATGGTGGGTATTATATCCAGCAGTAGCTATGCTGGAAATGATTTCTTGCATTTGATTGAACTTCATCTATATGGTGTATAGACTATAGCTTTTCTGCTTTTCAAAGTACTTCTTTCCATTGTATAGACATTATGCTACAGCTAAGACTATTTTAATGGACGTTTTCAAATTCTGACAGATGTGACATATATATGGAAATACACATGGATATTAACTATTCCTATTTTTTTGTATCTATTTATGCATTATGTTGGATAAAAACATACTATAGGTTTGTAAAATGTTGCTTTATTATACTAAGACGGGAAGTCAAGACAGATTTCTGCACACGGATTAACCCAAGGTGGAAGTACAAAGGGTATTTTTATCATTTCTTCTGTGTTGCTGCATTATTCATCACGAGTAACACAAATTATACTGCATTTTTCTTTATTTTTACATGATATAGCCATTGATTTCTTTCCACCATTGTGGAGTTATACCATACCTCTTTGTATGCTGCACATGCACATTCCTGACATGTGGTCTTAGGAGCCAAGTGTCAGTGAAGATGACAGTGCAAATTGCTCCCAACAGAGCTAGTTAACAGATTAAGGAAAGGCACCTTTAATAAACAGATGCAGATCACCCTGGGTTTATTCTTGACAGGTAAGCCTAACCACTTCAACAGTTTTGAAGAACAGAAAGTGTCTTTTAGATATTAGGATAAGAAACAGAATGCAGAGTTCTTGTGTAAGCAGTTTTCCTTGCATAAGTGTACTCTCCTAATGGCAAGTTGCATCACATTTGAGTTTACTGATTGCAAATGGTGTAATATCAACAAAAGGAATATAATAATTGATCTCCCTTTCACCAGAATGTTTGTAGAGAGTTTTATTAGGAGTCTTAAATAAAGCTTAATCTTTGCTATTTAGAAATTTGCCGTCTTATTATTCTGTGCTTTGGGATTATAAGAGAGTTCCTGAGCAAATGCATAATAAGATGGCACAACTCCTAGCCAGTTGTGCCTCTAATCTACAAATATTCCTTCATGTATACTTATCTATGGCATAAGAAGAAATACTCATCTCCTAGAACTGTATTTCTCACACTTTATGTATTCCCAACAGTTACTGTACTTGGGGTTCTTTACATAAGTATAAAAGCAACTTGTGTTTTAATTTTACAGATATTGACAACAGTGGGTATGTGAGTGATTATGAGCTTCAAGACCTGTTTAAAGAAGCAAGTCTGCCCTTGCCTGGTTACAAGGTCCGAGAGATTGTAGAGAAAATCATTGCAGTGACAGATAGCAATAAGGATGGGAGAATCAACTTTGAAGAATTTGTCTCAGTAAGATGTTCCCTTTGGATGGTTCTCTGTTGTCTGATATCTGTTGAGACTATGATAGAAAACTGAATAAAGTGGTACAACTAAGTACTATTTTGATAGAAATAACCAATGTTTTGGGAATAGGAAAGTTTTCCGTGACAATTTACAATATCCTATATAATTATTTTCCAGCCTTTGTATTTCACTCTCCCATTTAAATAGTTGCATCCAGGTATTGAACTATATCTGTTACTTATGTCATTGTCCATCTTGAGACCTCTACAGTATTTGGGCAAATTTAAGACATACCAGTATATTCAATATGGTTTGCATATGATGAAGTGGGAGAACTATGCTATATAGTCATTGAAAATGTGTCTGTCTTTAATTGTTTTCTTTAGTTAACCTAAGTATCTGTGGGAAAATTGTGTAGATTGTTGAATATCTGCTTTTTTAGGTGGTATGGTTTAATAAAGGTAGCACTTGAGCACTGGGAAATAACATATTAGATATCCAGTATGCAAGTTTCATGAAGGGATTTAAACTGATTTTACCCATACAGTTTGGTGGTTTTATGTTGTGGATTTTTTGGGGTTTGTTTTGTTTAGTTTAGAACAGAAGCCAATGGAAATGCCTGAGAGAGGCAGTCAGATTAAAAACTGACTCTGGGGTATATACATGGGTTAACACTTAGCTATTTGAAGGTATTATCAATCACAAAATGCTTTCTTTTTTTTTTTAATTATTCCAGATAATTCAGGAATTGAAAAGTAAAGATGTTAGTAAATCTTTCCGAAAATCAATAAACAAAAAGCAAGGTATTACAGCAATTGGAGGAACATCAGCAATATCTAGTGAGGGGACCCAGCACTCTTATTCAGGTGAGAAATAATTAAACATGAGCAATTTTGCATGGAGGAACACTCTTTAAATTTGCACTGCAGACAAAGAAGGAAAACAACTGGAAAACATTGCTGTTGAAAGCAAATTAACATGGAGAAAGCATGTGGAGATGGACAAGAGAAGTGTGGGTGGTAGTTTATTAAAATGTGGGCTGTTCAGCTGTTGGTAGTTTCATGCTGCAGTCAGAGGTAATTTAGACATCTTTGCGAGGCCAGAAAGTGAAAACAAGCACTGGCAGCATATGCGGGTGGGAAATAAATGATCTCTTTGGTGTACTTCTAGTAATGCTAGTCAAGTTCTTGGCTTCGTTACATACTGATCTACTCTTATTCCTTATGCAAGAAGAAATGGGTAGAAAGTCCTCCTCAGCTGTCTCTGTGCCATTACGGAATTGTTCACTCCTATACGATTTTTGCATAGTCTATCTCCTACTTGAGAAACTTCTTTTAACATTTGATCTGGTTTTTTTTCTTCTACCTCCCCTTGCTGCTTGTCATTTTTCAATTGTGCCTAAATTGCATTGTGGCTCATGGTTAGAGTGTTAACCACCTTCCAGGATTCTATTGCAATAAGCAATATTGCAACTTATTTTATTGACTCAAGTCTAGTGTGGTTCCAGAGGAGTGTTAAGATGAGGAAGATTCACTTCAGTTAGCTGAAGGCAGTGATAACCTCTCTCTGAGAATTATCCTCATAGCACCAGCTGCATTCAGTGTATCTCCAAAGCAGGGGATTTATTCTGTCTCAAAGGCTGCCTGTAGGGGGGGACACTATCGCAGGTAATTGTTCAGACTCCCTTTCATTTCTGGGGGAGAGAAACTGACCCTGTTAGAGTGCAACTCATCTGATCTGGCCCCATCAGCCATCCAGTTTATGATGAGCTGAAGCGTGCACTAGAATTTCGTGTTTCTTCCCACTCATGATGACAGAAGTGTAATGAGTCAAGTGTAGATAACTGTCTTGTATGCCTCTTGAGGTGAGATGGTTTTCACCTGGATACTGATACTCAATTGACCGTTGTCCCAATGAGCATTCTTAGATACACAGTAATAAATTCTGCACTAAATGTGAAAGGGAATTTACGACTGAAGTGCTAAATTTTTAAAGTTTCTCAAAGTGAAATACAGCACAGTAACTCAGATGATAGTCTCAAAAACACTGCCGGTCTCTGAAGTCCTAGTAGAGGGCAGAATGAAATGCTGCATTTTAAACCAGTGGTGTATAGACTGAGATGTTGCGTATTTCAGATCACAAATTTCCCTCTTTTCATTGTAATTGCTGAGAAACTGAATTCGAAGTCCTCTATTATGACCCATTATGTCGCTATGATTTTTATGTTGTCCTTCAGAAAATCACCAGGTGTTTAGAGGGTACACAAGGGGAAAGATCCATCTGTACTTGCCTTTTTTTTGCATGCTTTCCCACTGGTTTGATTCTTTTCATAACTGGCCCCTGTGAAACTAAGGGTTTTGTTGCAGAGGAACCTCTTTGACCCAAGTCTGGTGTTTGGTAGTATGCGTTTGTGGAAATGGCAATAGATTAATGCTGTTTTTATTTCAGAGGAAGAAAAAGTTGCTTTTGTTAATTGGATAAATAAAGCTCTACAAGATGACCCAGACTGTAAGCACCTCCTACCTATGAACCCATCAGATGCCAGTCTTTTTAAATCCCTTGCAGATGGCATCCTTCTTTGGTGAGTCCAGGACTGGGAGAAAGAAAAGAAATTAATCTCAAAGGTTAAATGCTGATCACAGTGACATGAATTGGAAAACTTCTGATAAGTTTTAACATCAGGACTCGACTCTTAAATATTTCAACCAATGTGTAAGATGAGGAAAACCTGTTTGCCCACAGAAATGTTATTTTTAGTAATTTTTTCATGTGACTCTGTGCATATATTACAGAAGTGGGTTTCTACTTCACATCCATAATTACACATGTCAGATATGTGCAGGCTGTTTATAAAGGAGGTAATTGCACAGTTCATATATTCACTCACTGAGATAATTAGTAATCTTCTCTATTTCAAATATATTATTTTTAAAAGTTACTAAATGTAGTTACTAAACCACAGGATGGGAGGAACAGAAATCTGAACGAAGTCTATGGCAAAACAGAGAGCATATAGTGGCTCCTTTAAATGTAGTCTGCTGTAACTCTCTAGTTAGACTAATAGTACTTGTTCATACACCATGGTAACAAGGGATTAGTTTATCAGTGTTGATGTGAATTAGTCTTTGAGATCCTTGTACATGCTAGATACTACAGAAATGCAGTGCAGAAATATATTGGTTATACTATTAAGGTTTTCACTAGAAAGTGTCTTTAGTTTACAGTTTTAATCTTCTCAAGAAACTTTGACTGCACAGACATGCTCATAACTTAAATATAAAACCCAGTTGCTCAAACTTCTTATAATTAGATATTATCTGGAGGTTTCTGAATGAATCTGCAATTATTTAACAGGGAGAGGATATTTAGAGGATGAGGTGTTTTTGTGTGGTTGTATTTTTTTTTAATCTTGTCAGAAATATTTACAGCTATTTTAAAGTGTTAGAAGCTTATAATAATATATTTCCTGAGAAATGAAAGAATAATCTCTGACTTTTTTCCTTTAGCAAAATGATCAACTTTTCACAACCAGATACAATTGATGAAAGGGCCATTAATAAGAAGAAACTCACTCCTTTCACTATTTCTGTAAGTACTGCACAGATAGGAACTTGCCACAAATGGAAAAGTAAAATATTTTTCTATTGCTTTGTTTTAATGACAGTTCTCCTGGTGGAGAAAAAAAAAAAAGTCCTATGTATTAAAAAATGTCAAAGCTTGAAATTGTATTTTTCTAATAAACTCTGCCAAATTCTCTTGTTTCTTAGATGATGTACAGGAAAAACTTGTATTTTTCATGCTTTCCTTAGTTCTTTCCCTGTTCACTATTTTCACTTTGCTTTACCAAGTATCTGAAGAAAATTATTTTACACTTCTGAATGGATGGTCAGGTCACATTTTAGCAATGCTGAAAGTATCTGTATGGATGTATACTGTATGATAGGATGATGTATTTTTAGTAGTGAAGAGTGGCTTGAATAGAAGATGAGAAGCTCTATTTTTAATTGTGTATGAAGTACTGAAAATATCTGAGAGAAAACATTTTTAAGACCTTAGTTTGAGTATATGAAAACAGGTGTGGATCTGGGAAGTAGATCCATAAGTTGCCAGCCTAATGAGGAAAAAAACCAACCTTGATTAAAAGCCTCAGTTAACTGGAAGACTTTTCAGGCTGTGATATTAAAATATGAGAAGTTAAAACCTACCATGTTCTAAATCTTCCAGATGGGTTTTGTAATATCTACTTATTTAAATAAGGTGTGTCAGCAAATAAAATACTACATGTGTCTGTGTTGTCTCTGTACATAGTTAAAATATGACATGAGAAAATAGAGTAATATTTATGAGAGCTGCCAGGTTGTTTTTTTTTTTTTTGGAATGTTTAATCTGTGACAATCATTAGCTTTACTTTCAGTGTCAGGATGTTGAATTGCCTGATTTTCGTATGCTATTTGTTCAATTAGAGTTTAACAGTTGCTTGAATAACTGTCTCAGCCTGTATAAGATCCAAGATGGGATGACAGTGATGTCAATAGCCTCCTGCACAGCGCCGAATTCCACATAAGCATGTTTTTCCACAGGGTCATGTCCCTGATATTTTGAGGAGTATTGTTTAGTTTGTGTATGTCACACTTATGAGTTACAAAAATATTTTGATTGGAGTATTCCTCAGCAATCCAGGCTGTGGAAGGTGGCCCATGATTTTTTGGTGGGTCCATGTTAAACACCGTCAGTGATGTTTTTCATTAAATTTTGTTACGATATGTGAGGGTTCATAAAAAGTCTCCGGTTTTCCCACCGGGACCCAATGAATTAATGCATTATTTCTTATTATTTCTTCTGAAACTTTATTATGAAGAAAAATTTAATATGAAGAAACTTACTAACAATTACAGCCTCATAAGTTGGTTAAACGATAATATTCCAAACAGGAAAACCTAAACCTGGCTCTGAACTCGGCATCTGCTATTGGCTGTACAGTTGTCAATATTGGATCACAAGACTTGCAAGAAGGAAAGCCACACTTGGTATTAGGACTCTTGTGGCAGATCATTAAAGTTGGTCTTTTTGCTGATATTGAGCTCTCCAGAAATGAAGGTAAGATCAATGCCAGGTACAGCAATATCTGCGATTTGGAATTAACTGAGACCACAATAGCAATTATTTCAGCTTTCTTTCAAACTTGCTTTTAGCTCTTATCGCCTTGCTAAATGAAGGGGAAGAGCTAGATCAGTTAATGAAGCTTTCTCCAGAAGAACTCTTGCTACGCTGGGTGAACTACCATCTGACCAATGCAGGGTGGCAGAAAGTCAGTAACTTCAGCCAAGACATTAAGGTATGTAGTTACTACTACTAAGTTACACTCCTAAGATGGATATTAGTTAGTTAGGACAGTTAGTACTACCTTATTAGTTATCTTTCCCCGTCCATCCTTCCCTTCTCCGGGATCTTCAGAATCCGATCTTTTCTTTTGTTGTTTTAAGGAAGAAGTGAGTGGCTTTAAATTTCCTCCCAGGGCATATTTGCTAATGGTCATTGCACTTTGTACCTATCATTCTACAGAACATCAGGAAACCTCTTAAGCAAAGAACAGCTAGCTATTCAGGGAGCTGTCTAGAGGAGATGTTGATGCTTGATCCAAGGAGAGAGCAGCACCCCCTCGGTCCCTGTGCTTTGCTGGTGTGCCAATTTACTGATGCAAGGGGACTGAAAGGCACGCTGGTCCCTCAGGGCAGGTGACAGGCCTGTGTAATTCTTCTCTCTTCTTCAGTCATCCTGCATAAGGTATGCAGAGTGCTGTAGTAAGTCCAGTTGAAGAGAGAAAACCCAAACTTTTTAAAACTAAAGGAGGAGGATTACCGAAGGTGGGAAGACCTCTTTTCATTGAAGAAAACCACGCCATTAATGGCTAGTTATATCTTTTGAAATGCCACCAAGAAGGCTATTATTAAACCAAACTTTCAACTAGGGTTTTATATGAAGACTGCTACTGTGGTAAAAATATTGCATGCTATTTCAGAGTAGTATTAAATACTTCTAAAACTAACAGGTTTTTGTGTCATTTTCCTGGTTTCTTAGTGGAGAGAAAAAACAAGAAAAATACTGAAAACGGTATCAAATAAAACCAATTTATGGCTATTGATTCATCCTCAAAGAGCTACTTGCTCTCCATTTTTAATTCCACTTACCTTGTTGATTAAGATAATCTTTTATACAAGAGGCTATTTGAAAAGGGATAGCAAAGGAACAGAATGCCAACACTGAAAATAAGATTGATTGTTTGCTTTTTTCTGTGAGTAACCTACATAAATTTACCTTAGGTACTTTAATTATAGCTGTCTAGTTCACATTCAACAGAATAAATTTAACGTTGTCCAGAACAATTAGCAGGCATTCCTTTTCTCTATCATCCGGCTAAATAAGTTCTGTGTGAAATACTGTGGTAGAATGGCTGTATGACCTCACCCATATTCACTGAAATTAGAGTGCCATACTTTTAACTTCTTTGGTTTTTGAACTCAACTATCAGAGCAGTAAATAGCTATGAAAGGCTACGTACTTGCTCATTTTGTTTTAAAAATATTACACTGCTTGTTTTAGGATTCAAGAGCATACTACCATCTGTTAAATCAGATTGCACCCAAAGGAGATAACCTTGATGGATTGCCCATTCAGATTGACTTCTCAGGATTTAATGTAAGTACCCAGAAGCATAAAAATAGACTGGTATTATCTGAGACCCCTATGTATGTATCCAACATCCTGGTTACAAGGCTGTCCCAGGATCCCCTTTTGTTTTGTAATGCGTTCAAATGCTCAGTCAGATTCCTCCATGTCAAAAAAGCTTAAATGGGTAAAAAGTTGAGTAAAGTTCCAGGGCACTGTTGAAACAGGATAATGCATCGTACACTGTAAAATTTGGAGATAAGTTTTACTTGGAGTAGTGTCTTAACTCTTTTTTATTTTCAGTCGGGTTCTCCAACAGGAATATTAGAAGATCCTGCTCAGTTCTGCTTTTCTGGAATTCAGACAAGGAGAAAGAGTAGACGTCAGAACCCTTATGATCCTTCCTCAAACCAAATAGCATTCAGAAATAACGTGAGCCTTTCCAAGAACCATCGAGAAAGGAAAGAATGGCAGTCATCAAGCTTTGAGTTGTGAAGGAATAGAGGACCTAAAACCAGCCTAGGCAGATGTGAAAACACTTGTCTCTAAGCTGCTACGTAAGGCTCATTGGAAGGATTACTTTGAGAATGCACTGATACAAAATTAAACTGCCTGCCTGAATTTCTAACTGTTATTCAATTCTAACAGTAATTTAATTACTAGTCATTTCCCTATAAACAGTAACTCTTGGTGTTGTGATGATTAGGTGCAAAATGTATATGCTACACAGTTTTGAAGACTGATTTATTCTTTGTAGATTAATGAGAATGAATAAGCAAAATAACACAGATTACCAATTTAAGATGATTCAGATGCAAAAATATTAAAGGGAGAGCAAGGTGTAGTGGATTATCAGATTCTGAAGCATTCAGATTCTCAATGAGAATTTTGGGCATGATCTGTAATGACTGTGCTTGAGAATATCAGTTTAAAGCAGTGATGGCGAACCTATGGCACACAGAGCAGAGGATGCACTGCAGGTATCAAGAGTCTGGAAACAGAAATATAACCACTACACTTGTGGCTGCTGTTGCTGTGATTCAGGAGGAATGAATGCTGTGCAGGCAGTCACAGAAATGAAGGACTGAAAGCAAGTTAAGGAAGATGGGATGAGGGGAATTGTTATGGACTGTAAGAGCCAGTTCAGGTGTTGGGGGGAATGAGGGAGAAACTGGCATGGATCATTTAAAGACTTGCCAAACTGAAGTTTCAGTCAAGAATGAAAAAGTGCCAGTATTCATTACAATTTTTTTCTTTTTTTTCTTTTAGGATAAAAATGACTTGAGGAGGGCTGAATACATGCTCCAACAGGCAGATAAATTGGGCTGCAGACAGTTTGTAACACCAGCGGATGTGGTTGCAGGCAACCCTAAACTCAATTTGGCTTTTGTTGCAAATCTCTTTAACACATATCCAGCCCTACACAAGCCTGGCAATTCATCTTATGATCTCAATTTATTAGAAGGTACTCAACTTGCTAAGCATACAAGAGAAAAGAATATTAATTCTTTCTATTTAAGTATTCCTTCTAGGCTGTGATAGAGGATCCCTGTGTGATGGTGCCTGTGTTAACACCAGCATATAAAGCTTTCTCATTAGCTTTCAATATAAGCCTGTAGTAGGAGTCCCCATTACTGTGAATGTTGTTCACTCATGTTCGCCTGACCAAAGGCTATTTCTGAATAACTTTCTGTAACTCATTTGCAGGAGCCAAACTTGTCCTCTTACTCCCTTCCCAGTTTCCTGTGCTTCTTTCTGTACTATTTATATTTTAGCTGATGCACTAATTCTGTCTTTCCCTCATTTCCAGTGCTGTACTATGCAGCTTTAATAGTTTTTTAAAGTACTTTTCACATATTGTGTTTATATATATGTGTGTGTATGTGTATTAGTTTGTTGTCTTTTAAAGCAGGAAACATTAAAAAAAAGGCTTATGTGTGAGCAACCTATGTTAATCTATAGCATCGGCAACCTATATAGATCCTAGCATATCAGCAAGTTTGGACTTTGCAGTCCAGATCCCTAATGCTAAAGGGATAATTGGTAGCAATCTTTGGCTGTTATGCTTTCTGTGGACCAGCTAATCCAGCATAATGAAACGGCTCCTGCCAGTGTATTTCACAGTTGTTCACTGATCTCAAAGGAATGGTGAGAATCAGGGGTGCTGCACTCGGGAGAATCATCAGCAATGTTCACACATTCCTCTGCACTGCCTACTCCTGCCTTCCTCTTACTGTTCCTATCAGGTTTCCTTTCCATCTAGGTGAGTCCATCTTCCTTTGCTCCTCTTTTTTTCATTATTTATCTGCTCAGCTGCACCCCTACGTCACAAGTCTTGTATCCCTCAGACTGCTCCTGTTTGAGGCTTCCTGCTCTAGTTCCAGCTGGGTGCCAGCTGTGGTAGAGGTATCACACAGGAGGCAGTCCAAGTAGTCTTCCCTCTGCAGCTGTGATATCCCCAGTCACCGCAGTCCCTGCTGGCCAGGACAAATGATGGAAGGAAAGGCCTGCTCTTCCTCTGCTGCAATTTTGGTAGAAATGTGTGCTCTTGGAAATGTATACAGGAGCTCTGTGATGGTGGAACATGTTCAGTTCAGCTTCTCTGTTCTGAACATAAAAATGCAGGTTCCGATTCAGTCAAATTTAGCAGAGTTCTTATTGGCGTGGCAAAAAACACTTGAACTACTTTCTGGACTTTACTGAAATAATTGGATGAGATCAAGGTCTCAGCTAAAACAGTTTGTAAAAAAATTACAATCACCTGAATGCTAGAAAAGGATTCTGTAATGATAAATACTGGCCAAATTTAACTTACTGTTTATAGTATATTTTTAGAGAGAGAGAATTATGTCAATGTTATCTGCTCAAAGGCAAGTAGACACCTCTCCTTTGTCCCCAAGTAATAACTCCTGTGGTGTCATGTAGATATAAACTGTGAAAATAGTTATTTCAGCCAGAAAACAATGGTTTTTATGTGGTTTTTGGTTAATCTGTTTTATTTTTTTCCATAAAATTCTGCATTTTAATGATGTTTTCTGAAGGTAGTGGTATAATATATAAGGCATTCATTTCTTTATAGTTTCATCATAGACTGTCTGTTGAAATCTGACTCATATTTTATAATGCTTTCCTGTTTTGCTTCATGAAATCCAGATTTGACCCCTCCTAATGTAGGTACTGTATTTAGTACTTTTCTGTACTCCATAAAAGTGTTTATTCTGCATTTTTTCTTAGTGTTTTAATCATCTCTGTCCTTTTCTGGTTGATTTTTGCATTGTTCTTGTATTTTTCTATTTCTTTAATATGCCATCTTCAGTAAAAGAGAAGGGAAAAAAAAAAAGAGGCAACTCAAACCCACAGGTCCAACATGATGCATATAAAATGGGGGTAGGACTTGCAGTAAGTCAAATGCCAAATAGTTACTTCTGTGGATTTAACCAGTAGGGGCTTTCCATGAACAGAGATGTAAAGCTCTAGGCATGTGTGGGTGAGTAGAGCTTGCTGAAAGCCTTCGTTTTCCAGCATAAATTCCATCTTTTCAGTGACTGTGCCATCCAGATAATATGATGTGGGTGTTCTTTTTGGTTTATGGCAATGAGCATTGTGCATAAATTGACATCTGCTCTGACAGTGCTGAAGAAATCTGGTGATGTGCACCTGTACGCAGAGAGCACATCCTGCTGTGTACTGATATGGCAATTGAACGTTTGCTGTTATGTAGGGGTGGAGAGGGGAGTCCTTACCTCAGCCACTGCATGACATTTCACTGGTGGTGTTGCTTCAAGGAACCTCTCACTTGTGGGGACGGCAGCAGTGTTTGAAGTTAGGCAGAAAGCTGAGTTCTTGGGGGGAGGAGGAGGAGGGACTTCTGTCCACCCACGTTTCCTCTGCTGCCGTTGCTTAGTCTACTGGAAGCCTTCAAGGCTGTTCCTGAGGGTTCCCTACTCCTGCTCAGGCTAGCTGACCTTAGGTCCAAATTGCATTTGGAGCCCTTTGGACATCTGACCACATCCCTGGGGCTACTCCCCACTCAGTTCCATGGTATAATGATCTCAAGGAAAGAGATGGCAATAAGTATAAAGGACACTACCAAATTTGCTCCTCTCTCTTTTGTGTAGCTCTGCCCCCTTTCTGCAGTTTTCCAATGATTTTGGCTATCTGCTGCACCACTTAGCAGAAGATATGCTCCTGATAGGATCACAAGGTATATTTTGAATAAAAGAACAGAGAGAAAAAATTGGTCAGTTCTGAGCCACCTGGAAACTTATGAACGCTTACATGTTGCATGATAAAGAGATTTGTTTAAAGTGGCATATTAAATTTAGTGTGTTGAGTTTAGTTCCTGGATCCCCTCTGTCCAAAAAGGTGCTGCCCAACTTGCATGCTCTTGCTCCTGCTTGGCTACTTTGGATTCCTTTAGCAGTATTAAGCATGCATTTAAAAATTCTCAATCTGAGTGCAGTTGCTGAGTATCTGGTTTTGTAGCTACACTTTGTTTAGCAAGAGTTCATTAAATACTCTTGTTACTGTCTTTGCAATAGATTAGTGTTCCTAGAAGCACTTTGCAGTCAGTGTTTTGGGTATTGCAAACAAACTCAAAGTTCAGTAAGCCTGACAACTTCAAAAAAGAAAAAAAGCAAGAGAGATATGCTTCAAAATGCTATAAACTCTTAAGTTACTCTTTATAAATTATCACACTTGTATTTTGATTGTATGGTTTTATGGAAAAACACTGGTTATTTTTAATAACTTTGTTATAAAATTTGTTTCTTTGTCTTTTAAATTTTGTTGTGGGAAGAAATATGAAACAAAGCGGGGTTTCTTTATAAATGTATTTTCAAGTCCAGAGCTTTGTGTTTTAAAAGGGGAAGAGACCTAGATTAAAGTTGTAATCTCTATCTAAAAAATCTGTAATGACATATTATTTTTCCATGAAAGAGACCTATTTAAAGGGGTTTTCTTTCTCTTCTAATGATAAATATATGTTTATACAGTAGCTTCATTTTGCAAAAACATCTCTTGTTTTGTAGTCAAAATAGAACTGTAGTACTAAATGAGACTATTTTCATGTTACATAAACCTCATTAGGCAAGCTCAGTATTGTTATCCCAAGGAACAAAAATAACCAAACACAACAACAACAAAAAAACCCACCACCACACAGTGGGGGAAAGAGGGGAGGAAAAAAAAAAACCCAAAAAACTCCTACTCATATGTTTACATGTTTCAGGCCTCAGAAATCTTTTCTTATTTGGGGAGGTTTTCTCCCTTCTCAACATCCTTTGTGTCGTCTTAACTGTGGATTATCAGCCCAGGAGAACAAAGCAATGAGGTTATTCCAGGCTCGCGTATTCAGGCTAAATATTTTCTTAAATGCTGGTTTTTTTGATGTAAGGGAAAACAGCTGATGCAGCATTGATTCACATGATATTAACCACAGATACACTGTTAAAATTTAGATAACGTATATTTGAAATTCATGTATTACTGTGAACTGTAATTTTATAGAGAAAAAGTGTTAGTTTAGGAACTCTTGATTACAACAGATGAGAACAATCGAAGTCAGGAAAGTGAAAGGTGGTTTGTTTTGTTTCGTTTTTTCTACTGAATTTTCTGCATTTCTCCTAAGCAGAGTTAATAGTTAGAACTGCAGAAATAACTACCCTCCTTGGTAACAGAAATAGCTTCACAAATTTAACCAATATAATACTGCTTTGCTAAGTCTCCAGTGTTTAAAGTGAAAAAGGTGAGGCCTGTTGCTTTGGGGAGGACCTTCACAAATTAACAGTGGGAAATTCTGTGTGGAGAGAAGTGGAGCTGTATTTTCTGGAGTTTGATCCAATTGCAATAAGGGAGTTAGTACTAACTTATAATAAAAATATGCCATTTCAAACAGATTTAAAGACACTGTTGAATGCAATTTTCACTGATTTTGGTGTTAGGAAAGTATTATTAATAATTATTTTTCTCCATGAAATATTAATTGTCTGAAGTATGCCCAACAAGCTGTTTCTGTATTCTATCAAATTGTATTTACACAGAAAAATGTAGTTTAATAGCACTCCCTGTAGTGCCTCTGACCTTGTGCGCAGAACTGAGGGACTGAGTGTGATGGCATTGCCAATAGAGACTGCTCTTAGGGAAAGGGTGAACTCATTTTTGGTGGGGGGAAGGGGGTGGAAAAAGGTTTGAGAGTAATTTAAACATCGCTTATTAAAGTATTTCCTCCAATAATTTATATAAATTGTCACCATAGGAGAAAGTAAGGAAGAAAGGACCTTCAGAAACTGGATGAATTCACTGGGTGTAAGCCCATACGTTAATCATTTATATAGGTATGTATATTTTTAACCAATAATTTGATTTTTATTAGATGAAAGGGGAAGAAAGAAAAGAACAAAGGAAAGTTGTATTTCTGCTAGAACAGTGTTTTTGAGGTTTCCACACAGTGTGATAGGAACTTAAAAACTAATCTGTAGAACTGCATTAAGCAGTATCAGGCTCAGATATTCTACTCACAATCTAGAAATACTAGAAAACCTAAGAAGTTCTTACGTACTCCTTTCACTGGTACATTGAATTATGTTTTTTAAAAAAGTTGAGATAATGGTGTTTCATAATGCATGATTTTTGTTTTATCTCATGATGGATGAAATGACCACAAATCTATTAAAACAGTAATGTAAACTCTAAGAGGATAGATGTCTGCTAGCAGACTGTAAGAATCTATGCAGTGTGGTATTTCCTCAGAACAAAGGGCTTTTTAACATGCTTTTTAGATGCTTCTGATCACTTTCAAATTGTGCCAGCAGTTGATTCAAATTCTATTAATAAAAGATGGGATACAGGGAGCAATTGGGGACATCTGCTTGCATGTATACTTGCTGTTAGGTTTCATTGTTTCTGTTTTCTGACCTCTGTCAAGTGATACCATCAGTAGGTAGCTTAACATCAAGAATTTCAGTTAGCAAGTAGCTGAAGGGGATTATCAGGAATGCAGTTTATAATGGGAAAATAATATTTTTCCCAATATTCTTTTTTTTCCATGAGATAAGTTTGGGTGGGTTTTTTTGTGGTTTGGTTTTGGTTGGTTTGTTTGTTGGCATTTTTTTGTTTGGGTTTTTTGTTTTTGTTTTTTGCCAAATACATCTGCGGGTGCAAATAAAGCATGAGTATTTAAGATTTTTGAATCTTCCGGGAAAGCTAAAACTAGATGAATAAATGAGAACTCTTTATCTAGGTGTCTTATCTTTGCCTACCCTATGAAAGCAATTACTTAATTAAAAGTTGGTAAAAGCCATGGCTATGCTTACTTCACTGAGATTTGTGAAAATAATAAAATGTACAATTCAAGGTAAATAATTGCAGAAATCATGCAATAGTATATAGTCTAGTTTCTTCACAGAACGACACAAATCTTTATTTACATGACTAGAATTTTTCAGCAACTTAATTAAACTTTGAGAAGTCCCAAGTACTTACTGTTTTCATTGTGAACATGAGCTTTTGTACTGAACCCCACTGTTTTACTCTGGTTTAGTGACCTCTCTGATGCTTTAATAATTTTCCAATTGTATGATATGACTCGTGTGCCGGTTAACTGGAACCACGTCAACAAACCTCCTTATCCATTACTTGGTGGTAACATGAAAAAGGTGGGTAAATACCCTCAACACAGGCCAGCTTCACTGTCTGCAGTTGTGCTGTGGGTTGTCTAGATTTGCACACTACTGAGGCACTCCTGGGGGAAAAAAAATACAAGGGGGTGGGGGAATATCTTCTAGATATTATCCCAAGAAAGAAATAGCAGCTATAGCATGTATCACTTTAGTTTCTAAATGTGGATACCTTTGGGGCGTATTTACTTTAGGGTCTAATTAGGGTATGTAAGTAGAAGTTGCAGACCTGACACAGCTATCATTGCCTGAAGCTCTTATTTTGTGTGCTGTTTCCTCTCAGAGCACTTTCACAGTTCTATATGCTGCCAAGAAAACTTGTGCAAGACTTGCAGAATCCAAGCTTTCAATTAGTTTCGTGATCATTATGAAGCCAGAAATGTAGAGGAAAAAAAATTACTGTCTAATGCATTTCAATATTTTTCCAAATTCAGTTTTGATCTAAGTGTAGATTATTGACTTCAGTGGGAGTGAACTTGATTTTTTCAAGTGTGAAAAAAGGTTATCATAGGAATCTTGCCTTCTTGCATTTATAATAAAAGCTGTTTGAGTCACAGTGTAGGAAGGCTAGAAATCTTTCTCTGGCTCCACATCTTACTATAAGTAACAGCAAGCCGAAGTAATTGAAAATGCACAGAGGTAATAGGTCTGCATTACAGAAATACCAAGGTATTTACACTTATTTTATATACATTTATTTTTAGATTGAGAATTGCAATTATGCAGTAGAGCTTGGGAAGACAAAAGCCAAATTCTCACTGGTTGGTATTGCTGGACATGATCTAAACGAGGGTAATCCAACACTGACTTTGGCTTTGGTATGGCAGCTAATGAGAAGGTAAGTTAGGCACAGTATACAATAGATGTGTGTGTGTATATGTATATATATGTGTATATATATATGTACATGTGTCTCTGTAAATCAAGACAAATTAAAGCTAGTGTTCAGTTCACTCAACAGGTATTCTAGAGAGCTATCTGTAAATATCCCTCTTCTCAAAGATAAACTTCTATTCATTTTTAGTAGTTTTATATACTGTGTAGTGATTGAAACCACAATCATGTGTATATGTACACATCCATACAGAGAGACAATTAAAACTTTATATACAACTGTGATTAAAACTGTAAACCTTGCAGAAAGTAAAAAGAGCACAACTTATTTTGTGTTGATTCCATTTATCTTTCTGTAAGTAGACAGTAATTTAAATATTTGTAAAGTCAAAGATAAAAAGGAAGAAGTTATATATGCTACAAAAGTTAAAATTGGAAGAAGTTTTTAGGCCTTCACAGCTATAGTAATGTAAAAAACTATATATAAAAGCTATCACGAAATCAAAATCTTGCCAGTGCACTTGAGTGGGAAAAACGTAAGTTGATTTCAATAAAGAGTATTTTATTGCAAATGTTTTCCACAAGTTAATTTTCTTACACCTGCTCCAGAACACTCAATGGTTTTTGTTTCCTCAGACTGTTTCAATTCAGTTTCTGAGGTGACTTAGATAGTAGGGAGCCATTTAAACTTATAAAGTAAAATTAGTTATGATGCGCTGAGTAAAACAAATATATGAAGAAGATGTAACAGAGAATATTCTGAATTTTAGGATGTTGTTTTGTTCTTGCAACAAAAGTACCAAATAGTTTATAAGGTAAGAACACCTCATGAAGATCAGTACTTGGCATTGTTACTTTGCTGAAGTAATATTTTACTTTTTCTTGTAGCTTTGTACTGTTAGCAGAGTTGAGTTCTACCACTCATTTTAACTCTCTCATTTTCTTTATTAAAGATATACTTTGAATGTACTGTCAGATCTTGGAGAGGGTGAAAAAGTAAACGATGAAATTATTATTAAATGGGTGAATCAGACACTTGCAAAAGCAAATAAGAAAACTTCAATTTCAAGTTTCAAGGTAATCAAATTAATTTACTTTTTTTTTCTTTCCACATATGATCAGATCTGGGGTTTTTAACCGGATCTGTTAACAACTTGGCTTTAACAGCAGCTCTCCTATCAGCTAGCATAATTGTATAAGGAAATATTTCTGATAGGCTGTGAATATTCAAAAGTATTTTACAAGTCTATTAATAAGAAACAAAAAGAAATTATAATTGCTGCTGTAGAATTCAAAACAGAAAACAACAAAAGTCAACTTTCAAAGGAGCTTCTGTCTGAAGCTACCAATGTTCGGGCATGGTTATGTCTTGCAGATTTTTGGATATAGGCGCTCTCATGCTCATACAAATACGAAGAACAATTTTGGAAATGCTGAGGAGTGGGGTTGGAATCACCATTTTTAATCACAGCTGGTCAAAACGATGTGCTCTTGCCTGACAACCGGGAGAGGGAGCCCAAGTTAACCAGCAACATCTGTCCTCATGGGCATGGCTCATGTGCAGCAGACCTGTGAAAAACAAGGGCTGTTCCCATTCAGCAAATATCAACAAATTGATAAAGGAAGCTTTCCGTTCAGATTTTTAAAGTGCTAAATGCGAAAGAAGTCATATGATTGTCATGTGTGCCATGCTGTGTGAATCTCATTCCTTAGAAAAGGTAGATTAATAATTGCACTTGCATGCAAATAAACCTTCTTACACAGGTTCGTTGTATACTCTGTGAAACAGTTATGTTTGTGGTTCACAACAGGAACATAAGAATCTAGAAAGTTAGATATTTGGGAGCTCACTGTGGTGTGAAATGGAATTAGGTAGGCATTAGGCAAAAGCTAATATCAAATAATTTTACAGAATAAAATATTTAATGTTTACTCTAGAAGGTAACTGAGGCCTTTGTCTTCTCAAAAGGGGTTGCTGCTTCTCTTATTTCTACATAAATTGTAATGTGGTATAAATAAGTTGACGGTATGAAGACAATCTGCCCTAATATCTTGCGTGTAGTACGTCTGTGCTTTTCGGGTGATGTCAGTTGTGTTTTCAAGGTAATTCAATTGATGGTAGACCAATAAAGATAAGGAGCTGCTGATGTAAAGGAACATTATTCAGTATACCTTTTTTACTACTGATGCTTGACAACATTCACATACATAGTCTTTAACAATTTGAATTCTTGTCTGTATTTTCAGGTTACTGCAGCAAGCAGATTGTGTAGCAAAAAAAGCAGAGGTCCCCGATATTTATTGTGAACTTTGAAAGCAAAGTTCTATTGAATTGCCATTAGTTCAAACAATAAAAATGACAAAGGTGTGGTTTTTGTCTTATGGTTCTGGGGAGATACTCCATGCATTCCATGTCTTCAGGCAGTTCTATTACTATTTTCAAGTGGTGGCTCTGTGGGGCTCCACTGAATATGAAATCATAGTTGTGACCTGATGACGGAAGCAGCTGTGTGTGCTGAGCCCCTGCAGGAACTGAGCCAGCCGCCCTGCGCATCAGCTCCCGATCTGCATTAATAGCTGAGAAGAGATAACTGCAGCAATAGCACTTGCGGTTTTAAGAATAAAAGAAAATGCACGTCTGTGCCTTAAATACAAAACTCAGACTGCTCATGCTAGCTCAGAATGTCATCTGAGCTGAAAAGCTAAAGAGTGAGCCATAAACTACTGTAGAAAATAGTTCCATTACCAAAAAAAAAAAAATAAAAAAAAAAAAAAAAGAAATAAAAATAGTTGGGGAATGTAAATACCTTTTTCTTGTCTTGAAAGTCTGGTCATTGGACTTCTTTAAAAGTTCCCTTCTGTGGGGAAGGTGGGAGTTTTTTTCATGAAATAAATGTAAACTGTTTGTGTAGTAGTAATAATAATAATAGCAGCACTGAGTGTGAATCTTACCATTTTGATTGCAGAAAGAACATTAGACTGTGGAGGGGGGGGAGCCTTCACACAGTAAAGTAGCAAAACATGATGCTCTCTTTCAATAGGCTTGTAAGATGTGCTGTAGGGTTTTTTTGCATTGTAAAGATAATAAAAGTAAATTTCTTATACTAATCCTTTTTTCTTTTAGGACAGATCGATCAGCACTAGCTTACCTGTCCTAGATTTAATAGATGCCATTGCACCAAAAGCAGTTCGTCCAGAAATGGTCAAGAGAGAAGATCTTTCTGACCAAGACAAACTGAATAATGCTAAGTAAGTTTTAAATGAATGCTTTGTATTTTCCTGATGTGCAGGATTTACTGATTTGTTAACAGAGAAAGATTACACTAATATTAGTTGACTTGTTTCAAATATAATACATTATGAATTCTAATATTCTAGTTATTTTTCTACCATATTTAAAATACGAACCTCAGATTAATGGCTGATGTGACCTACCACCACTGCACTGCATTTGGTTTATTAATAGCCTTCTGTAACCCATGCTGGTTTTGACAAAAATAAATGTTTTGAAAACCAGAAGCAGAATGCTAATACAGTTTCTAATATGTGCTTTCTTCACAATAATGTCCATTTTCTTGTAGAGTGTGAGTACTGACCAAACAGGCACATTCTGCTACTAAAATCTGTTGTTACTGTGCATCTTTGCACACTAGTAGATGAAGGGAAATAATATTTTCTCCTGTTTTCCCAGGTATGCCATTTCAGTTGCTCGAAAAATTGGTGCTCGTATATATGCTCTCCCAGATGATCTGGTTGAAGTGAAGCCAAAAATGGTGATGACTGTGTTTGCGTGTTTGATGGGAAGAGGACTGAACAAAATTAAATAAAGATATGTCACGTAACTTTCTGGGATGTTAAGCACAATGAATGCCTCGCAGTTTACAGAGGTCTGAAGCTTAGTATAAAACAAGAAAATTTGTATTCACAAATATACTAATTAATTACATTTTAATAATGTTTATATTAGTTAACATTTTATTCAGTTTCATAACACTGATTATTTATGAGTAATATTGTTTTCAGAACATGTACATTACCAAATTAACATGACAGATTTCTATTGCTTTTAAAAACCCTACCCCATATTAATCAAGCTTCATTTGCATTAATTTCCATAGCACTATAAGCATCTGCATCTTATTTCAGGACCTATTGTGAAATGCTGCTTATTTTTTCTTTTGTGGGTGTTACTTACATGTAGTCATACAAGTCTGAAGGTGCATTCCAGTCCTATAATATGACTCCTAACTGCACAAAAGTTATCGTCCTTGCCTTATTCTTTGAGAGCTTAACTGAGTTGAAGCGAATGACAGTCTTGGCATTGTCTTTAATGAGAGCAAGTAAAGGCCTGTGCTAATGTCTGGAAACTAATGAATATTGATAAAGCTGATTAAACTTTTTTTGTGGGAATAATCTTTAAATATATGCAGTAGTTCTGTCACTGAGCAGAGGCTTTTATGGTATGTGTATTAAGAAAAAAGAGCAAATAATAAGCAGAAATTTAATATGTCATTAGGTCTGCATATGTATTAGCTTTTGCAGTTGGACTAAACATCTGAATTTTTTAAAAAATTTTCATAAAATATTGTATAAGAAAACAATAAAGAGCTGGCTAGTCCAGTTTGAGGTTTCACATTAAAGTATTGCATTTCCTTATCAATTCATCCTTTGATTTTTATTAATTTTTTTTTTCCTAAAGTGTGTATCATGTGTGCAGTGGTTGTCTTGAAAGACTGGTGCATTGTCTGGATGAGATGAAGTCCATAATTATTTTCTTATTAATTTTCAAGTAAGTATTTGTACTCCTTTCTCTGCAGCCGTAAATTTTCATTATACATCCTTAACTGGACTTTTAAAGACGTTGTTAACAGAAGCCAAACAGTAAGAAAGAAAACTAAAAACATAAGAATTTTTTTTAAGTATGAAGCTGCTACTTTTTCTCTCAGCTCCTGAAAACAGTCCTAAGTCTGGTAAAACCCAAGGAATGTGATGAGTGAACAGTCAGACTAAACTTTGTCTTTGATACCTTGCACAGCATATTAATAGAAAGAGGATGCACCCATTTTGTTTCTGTTACATAAGGGAATACTGGGAGTTGAGGGAATTAAGTGCTTGGATTCAGATCCATTTTTTCTGTTTACTGGTTTGAGTTATCTGGACAAGATTCAGTTATTAGTATTTGATAGTTACCTGGTTTCTGTTCCCAGTTTCAGACGAGGACTTGGTATTGTACAGAATTTGAGTTCTTTGCCCTGAATCTAGAGCCAAGTGAGTCTTAAATCCTCATTCAACATAGGCTAAATTGAGCCTTACTTAACCTCTATACTGCAAGAATAAACAATCTTAAATGTGCAAATCTAAAGTACTGTGTTTACCTGCCCAGCTACTCAGCAACTTACTCTGTAAGGATCACTATTTCCAGTTGTGTAAACTATTGCTGTAGTGTTTTGTTCATTTTAGGAGAAAATCTGCTATGATTATGTGGCTTGCTAGTATGTGTTTAGAATTACTTTAAAGTTTGATTGAGAGGGGCTTTCAGCAGGAACCATCTCTTACCAATGTAAAAATTTGACATGCATGCTAAGAGCTGCATCTTGAAGGATAAATGACAGCTACTGCCCTTTGAAAATAGTGTTCTCCAAATAACAATATTTTACAGAGTGCAAGTGTTAACTAAAAAAGATTCTTCTAGAGGAGATTCAAACAACAGCTCTCAGTTTATGTATTTGTCCTCTGAGCTCAGTTGAAGTCAGTAACGCCATGAGCTCTGAAGTTTAGGGACAAAATGGCATACTGTTTTAATATGGAAAAGGAAAAACAAATAGATGCGGGAAAGTGAATGACACTGGCAAGCGCAGGGTGTTTCAAAAAGATGAACCTAATTTCAAGTTGGTTCATCTTCCTGAAACAGTGCGTGTTTGGAAATCAGGGCCCTGCGCAGGTGCCTCCCGCAGCGTTCGTGCGCTGAACTGCCTGGCGCGGAGCTGAGCAGGGCCGCGGGCACTAGAGCAGCTGCGAGAAAAATTTAAGGGAAAAGCAGACATGAGGACGATTAGCAGTTAGATGTCGTGCTGCGGTGTGGGTGCTCGGTGCCTCAGCAGGCGGTCAGATAACGGGCTCTCTTGAAGGAAACTCGCGAAATCCTCCTCGCTGCTCCTGCCCGGCGCCGCCCCCGGCCCTCTGAGCGCGGTCGGGAAACCAGGGCCCCGGGAGCGGCGAGAAGGGCCCGCTGCCATGCCCGGGCTGCCTCGCCACAGCCCCAGCGGCACCGCTCCCGCCCCCGTCCAACCGCCCCTCGCAAAGGGGACGCCGCCATTAGAGCCTGCGCAGTGCAGCGGGGAGCGCTCGCCCTGCGCCCTGCCCTGCTCTGCCCGCCCGCGGGGCTGACCGCGCCGGGGCTCGCCGCCCCGCTCCCGCCGGGCTGGCAGCGGGCACCGGGGGTCGCGCTGCGCCGCGCCACCGTCCCGCCCGCGCTCTGATGGGCCTGGCGGAGCCGGCGCCATGGCCGCTCTGTACCAGAGCGCGGACCCGTCCGCCTCGGCCTCGCCGAACAAGCTGCTGGCGCTGAAGGACGTGCGGCAGGTGAAGGAGGAGACCACGCTGGACGAGAAGCTCTTCCTGCTGGCCTGCGACAAAGGTACCGGCCCCGCTGCCTGGCCCGGCCACGCCTGCCTCGCCCTCGGGGAGTGGAGGCCTCGGCTCCGAGGGCCCAACCCCGCCCCTGTCCCGCAGCAGCGCAGTGACCGCGGTGGCTTGGGCGGGGGCTGGCGGTAAATACTGCGGGTGCCCGCGCCTCACGCCGGCGGGGCCCCGCCTTGCCCCGCTGCGGGGCCGCTGCCCGGACACCGCCGCCTCCCGCTGCCCCAGTGCCGGCGGGCGAAGGGGCAGGCGCGCTGGGCCGTCTCCTGTGCTTATGAGGAGTTTGTTTTGTGTCAGAGTTCCTAAGATATTTCCTGCGCTCACTCTTAAATGAGTCTGTGAGTAGGTAGTTATTGTAAAATTGGGGGTTTATTTAGGTATTTCCAGAATGAACGAGACTGGCTTCCTATGATTTGTGCCCAGGGTGGTGGATGGCAAGGGATTTTTCCTTTTTAAAATATGCTACTTATTTTAAGCGTATATTTAGTTGCCCTTGAGTGGAAACGATCTTAAACTCATCTCAGTGTGTCTGAAATGTTGGACCCTGAGACAGGCATTTAACCGCGTGCTGAACGGTTACGTGTGGCTCAGGCCGGTTGTGGAAGCCGGTGTGTTTACATACAGAGCTGTCTGCTGGCCCTGTTGTTTGGATTAGTTCCCAGCCCTACGAGTATTTCTGCGGAGGTGTTCGCCAGCGGGGTGAGCAGCTCTGCCCTGGTGCTCTCTTGCTGCCGGCAGCCCTGCTGCTGCTGCTGTGGCCTGGCCTGAGCATCAGACCGACCCGCAGCTTTCCAAGTGTAAACAGAGGCTCGGGAAGCTAAGAGGTTGCACAAGGAACAACGTTTTAAAAAAATAAGTGTATATAGCAGCTGGTTTAGTGCTCTTGCAGACTCTGTATGTGTTCTACTGCGCATAAAAGCATTCTACAATATACTTCTGTAAGTATTTTACAGCGAGGTCCTTTTTTGTCATAGTCTTCTATGTTGCAAAATAGTTTGTTACCCTAGAAAAAAATAATTTGAAGCTTTTATCTTTGGCGAGAAGAATCAATCAAACAGAATAATACTAGACGTGACAGCCTGATGCATCTATACTTCAGTCAAATTGAAAAGTGCAGCTTATGTACATCTTACTGTAGTTAGCTTCACTTGCTTTTCTAACGTGCTAGCTTGTATTTTATAACATTGCAGCATCATATCACATCTGCTTTGATGATATATACACTAAAATTGGAGTGATAACAGAGTAATGTGGCTTCTGCTCAAGGAAGATGCAAACCTGTTTGTAGCATTGTAGAGTGGGCTTCTCTGACCCAAGGGCTCTTTTGAACCAAGAATCCTTCTCCGATGTACTTGAACTTAATGTTTCTCCTGTCTCACAGGTTATGTGTGAGCTTTTGCCCCAGCTTTGAAAAGTACCCATGCTTGTGTGTATATGTTTGTTTTTAGTACTGAAACTAAAGGGGTGGATTAAAATACTTCTTGGCACTTTCCTGAAAGAGATCTCCTGAAATATCTTTAGTTTCCTCCCTGATGAGAGAATGCTTATCTACCTTGACATCTTAATTGTCTGACATATTCAGCATCTGTTGTCAGCTACAGAACATTGTCTTGTTTTATGGCACCTGGTACTTAAAATGTTTACATGCTTTTAGTGCTTTATAATAATACTAAATGACATTCATAAGTTACTTGTGCAGGTGACTATTACATGGTCAAGAAACTCTTAGAAGAAAACAGCTCAGGCGAAATGAACATAAATTGTGTGGATGTGCTTGGACGAAATGCCGTTACCATAACCATTGAAAATGAAAACTTGGACATACTACAGCTTCTTTTGGATTATGGCTGCCAGGTATACAACACATAAGTTATTGACGTTTTTCAGTGTACTCGTCGATCTGTGTATTCTACTTTTTATATATTTCCTCTGTTAATCTGTCAGAATTTGGAAGGAAAGAGAAATCTGTCTTTATAGGCAGTTTGTTTCTTTTTCTGTTTAGTAGTTGTGGAAGTGTTTTCTTCTCACTAACTTGCATGACTATAGTAAAATTTTCAATTATATTAACAAGTCAGAATTTTATTTTAAACGTTATTCCTGTTGCAGAGATAATATGTAGATTATCTTCAAATAATACAGTGTATAGTCAGAGTCTATCATATTAAAAAGTGTAGAATGCAGAGATCTCTTTCGATGTGAAGTATACTAACTTTTTAAAAATCATAGCAGTTAGAAAAATGCACATTATATTAGATGATTTTAAGTTAGGGAAAGCATGTGTTTCTGTAGCAGTTTCTTGTTAAACTTGATCTGTGCTTGATGGCAGGGGCAGTTTCATACCAACAATACTTCCTTAACATAATGTGACATCTCTGCTGCTGCTGGGAGAGTTGCAGCTGTGATGACTTAATAAGTAAGACAAGGAAAAGTGCTGTTGTTTGTTAGGTTGTTTGATATCGGATGGAAAAAAGCCAACAAGCTTTCCCCTCCCCGGATCACCTTTTTAGTGGCAAGAATAAAAGCTGTGTCTTTTTATTTTTAAAGTACAAATTTAATTTTCTAAGCTGAATTAAAAATAATAATATCAACTCTATGGAAAATGAAAAGCTGCTTAACTTAAGTGAAGTTTCAGAAGCAGTTACCAGCCCAGAAAAAAAAGAAGCCTATGTTCCTGGCTTTACCAGAGAGCTGTGAATGCGGGGCTGAATCATCTCCTATGCCTGAGTTTTGCTTCACAGATACTTGTTTTTAACATTTTTAATAACTTGTTAAACTGTACCTTAGGACTTGTTTTTTTGCAAGCATCCTGCATCATTTTTGCTGGAAAGTAGTTTCTGCGATTGTTTTTTTACTCTTCGCGCAATGAAACAAATTGTCAGTAATGCTGTGCTAACTCCTGGAACAACAACCTCAGTATGTGTTCTGACCATATGTGTGGTGATAATACAGAACATCATTGTAGTACTTTAAAAATAAGTTTAAAAAAAACCAAAACCAAACAGTAAAATGCAGTTTGGTTTCAGATTGACTCTTCATGGTGTTTAAGTCACTACTGTTTTTACATGGACTTGTTTTCTTTCCTTAGTCATCGGACGCGCTTTTGGTGGCTATTGACTCGGAAGTGGTGGGAGCTGTCGACATTCTACTGAATCACCGACCAAAAAGATCCTCCAGACCAACCATTGTAGTTGAGTGTTGCTATTCCTTCATTTTTGATTGGGGACTTCAGGGGCTGTCCTGTTGTGTTCTGAGTAACCGTAGTATGTAAAACAACGTTCTTAAATGAAATTCCACATCTCTAATGTGGTAGAATCTGTACATCAGGGATTATTTTTATTGCCTCTTTTGTCTTAAAGAACAGAGTACATTGTTTTGCTTTACCACCTAGGGAAACCAGTGGCCTTACACATGCCAAATGCTAACAGATGCCTAGTTAGTCCAGAAGAGAAAAAAAAATAGAGTGGCTGTAAATGTTTCTTGTGGACTGTTTGCAAGCTAATTAGCAGCCTTGACTGATAATTAATATATTCATGTGTTGAAGCTTCCTAGATTTTTGAAGTAAATCTGTAAACATCAGATCTTCACCTTGAAATTTAATCTGTTGAAACTTATCTTGAGAATGCTCAAGTATCAAAGTTTATTAAAAGTTCACAAGTAGAAGTGGAGGAAGGAAAGGAATAAGGCATTGTGTGACAGAGTACAGTCAAGAGTACAGGTATAGTCGTCATATATGTTTACAGGTACTATACAGGTATAGTCATGATATATAACAGAGTGCAGGTATACTCATGATATTTTTTTCTGTGCTTACATAATGTAAATATAATTGTTTTTTCTTAAATTAGAGCAAAATTCAGTTTTTAGGATCATGCATGTGTGCTGGAGAAGGTAGGCACTGAATGCCAGGTTTTCTGTGTAAATAAACCAGAAACATTTCTGTGTCCTTTCTTCGTTTTCCAGGATTTATCTGAGAGGTAATTAAATATTGTTACAAATTTTTCTTTATTTTCATGTTATGAAACATAGGAAAATACTTTGAAGGAGGGATTCATTGTTGAACAGTCAAACAAAACTCCTACATTTAAACACTGTCATAGAATTGTATGTAATAAATTTAGATATTTGCTACATTTTATTCCAGAAACTAATGGAACGCATTCAGAATCCAGAGTACTCAACGACAATGGATGTGGCACCTGTCATTTTAGCGGCTCATCGTAACAACTATGAAATTCTCACTATGCTGTTAAAGCAAGACATATCATTACCCAAACCTCATGCTGTAGGTTGTGAATGCACACTGTGTACTGCAAAGAACAAAAAAGATAGTCTGCGACATTCCAGGTAAGACTTACCAGTTGCAGACAATAATAAAAAAATTCTCATCTTAATTCTATGGTGTTGCTTGGGTCAGCTTCAGTATGTTCCCTTTTTCTCTTTAAGGTGAAGCTTAAGAGTGGATTCCTTTAATATATTGTAACTGTTCTTGTGAGATATGGTAGTTCTCAGGGGTGGGTTGTGCATATTAAGCTAAGTGCCGAAACCAGGACTGTTACTTTTCTACCAGTTGTGTCACAAACATTCTAGCTATGTTGGGCTAGGAGCATTGGAATTATGCAAATAACATTTTTCTTGAGTGAGTTAATACTTGCGGGTTTTTGAGCCAGAATGAGGAGGTGGATAATTTTGTGTCCTGTTTCTAAAGTGTTTACGTAGCATGGATTGATGAATGGAAACTAAAGCCTTATTTTTTTTCAGTATTTTTGAAAGTAAAAAGCTTTTTAATAAAGGCTTAAATGAGGAGAGGGGTTTACCAATCTTAATATTTTTTCTGGTTAACTTATCTACATATTAGAGGGTTGAATATGATATAATATGTGAGAGGGTGAAAAATCACAGAGCTCAAAGATCATAAGTAGACTGCAATTGCAATATGCAGTTAATTATTACATAATTACTCCTGTATGTATGCAAAATACTAAAAAATAAGGGAAGTGAAAGGATAATTGTTACTGGCATTCAGCTACTACAGGCTCCATTCTGGTATCCATATGATACACGGTGTCATTAACTTCAGTATGAGAAAAAGTGTCAGGGAATCCCAAGCAAACAAACAAACAATAGAAAAGCTTGACATAACAGCTCTTAGCTTAAACTAGAACAGATAACATACTTTTCAGTGTTCATGAGTTACTAATTTTGCAAGAGGCAAACATCCCTTCAGATGCTTTTCCTGAATTAACTTTTTTGTATTGCACATTAAAGCTCCCCACTGTTTTTAATTTATTTTTTTAAAGTAGAAGGTTGCCTTACATGCTTTACTTCCCTCTCTTATTTCCACTTGGAAAACCGTAAGAACTACTGTATAATCTGTAAAATGTCAAAATTTTACCACTAATTTTAGTCTTCTGCTGATGTACTGGTGAGAACTGAAGTAGTGAGGAAAAGAAGAGAGAAGCAGGTTGGCCAGTTTTTGATACTTAGAATAATAAGGATTATAAGCATGTGAAGGACAGTATCTTCCATGATGTATCACTTGAATGCTTGTAGTCTCTGATTTTAAGAAATGCAATTGTTTTGTCTTTCACCTGACTGTTTTAAGCAAACTTTTGGAATGGGTTCTGATTTGGAACTGCTAATCAGATGAGACGTCTTCATTTTGCTTAATGTTCTTGTGTCACAGGTTTCGTCTTGACATTTATCGGTGTTTGGCCAGTCCTGCTTTAATCATGTTGACAGAGGAGGATCCGATCCTGCGAGCTTTTGAGCTTAGTGCAGACTTGAAAGAATTAAGCCTTGTTGAGGTTGAATTCAGGTAGGAATTCAAACTAACCAACTTCATACTTTCATGAAATTACATATCTAGAGATGTGTATATATTAGAAAAGGTTTATTCTTAACTTTTTGTAATTGGAGTGTTTAAACCAATAATTAGACATAATAACAAGTTATATAATTTATGCCTCATTAGCAGTCATTCTGACAGTTTAATTACTTTAAAAACTTTTAGGTCTAGACAGTTCAATGTGTCTAGTTGCACCAACAGTTCAAATTTCAGCTCTACTCTGGAAAAATAAATAGAAATTATGCTAAATGCTGACATATTTCAAGATTGCACACCTATTAATCATATCAATGTTTCATTAGTACTCTGCACTCTATTTTTCCCTACATCAGGATAGAAGTATGCAACACCCTGTTTGTACTGACCCGACTCATGTTGGGAGTTGTTTTGGGTGTTGTTTCTTAATTTTGCTCCTTTATATTGTAAGACTCTGAAGAGCATGTAAGATTTCGTGCTGAAAATGCCCTGTCTATTTAATGAAAAAATTCTCAGTATAATTTTATGTTAAAACTACACAGGTTTCTACTATTTTGAAACTTAACAGCACAAAAGCTTGTATTTCTTCTGAGACCATGAAAGGAAATATTTGTAGGCGTAAAATTCTACTTTCCTAAACAACATATGAATTTTCTGGTTTTATAGCTGATTGTCTTTCTTAATAAGAGTTTGAATGTTGCATTTACATGATACAACTTGTCACTAAAACGCACTATGTGCCAGGTGAGACAAGCAAATCATGTGCTTTATTTTCTTGTGTTTATTATATGAATAAATAGTATTCAGTAAATAGACTTTAATTTTCAGATTACAGGAGTAACGCAAAACTCAAAGTAACATCCAAGCGGAAAGTCCACATGATAACTGCCCAGAACGATGTTTTGTGACTACTACGCTTTCTCATCTCCTGAAAATAATTCTAACCTTTAACTCTTTATATGAAACTCATAAGAATTTGTATACTGCAAGTAATTTCTCATTTTTATTCTGTCTAGTGGAGTAGCAAACTAAACTGAAGCGTAATTGTTCTGTTACATGGTGAAACTTACTTGGAATTGCCTTCAGAATGCTTGGACCTTGACATGATTGTCGTTTTGTTTTGTTTTGTTTTTTTTATTGTGTCTTAACATAAAATCCCAACCAAAAACAGTTAATGATTTGATGGAAAATACATGAGCAGTGTAATGGTATGTACTGTTTCTGTGTCCTTCAGAAATGATTATGAGGAGCTAGCTCAACAGTGCAAAACCTTTGCTAAAGATTTGCTTGCCCAAGCACGGAATTCACGGGAGCTGGAAGTTATTCTGAATCACACATCTAGCGATGAACATGTAGACAAGCGAGGATTGTTGGAAGAAAGGATGAACTTAAGCCGCTTAAAACTTGCAATCAAGTACAATCAAAAAGAGGTTTGTTTTTGCAGTAATTAGATTTCTGTATCATATTTTGCTAGTAATTAATTTATTTTTTTGTTCTGCCTCTAGACATAGAAGTGGAAATAAATTTTCAAGAATTATGGAAGAGTAATACACAGAACATCTGCATGTGAAACAGGGAAATTATACTGCAAGATACCGAGTGTTTCTTCAGTATTTACTGTGGTGAAAAATTTAGTATTTTCTGTATTGAACTATAGACTGCTCTCTTATGAACAACTCTTATAGTGGCAGTTATTTGTTCAGATCCTCATTAAATCCTTGCCTAGGGAGGCACAGATCCTTAGGTGCCATACATGATTTATCATCTTCTTGCATGTCATTGACTGTTCAGCTTTGGCTCAGGCCTTGTCTGTGCTGTTCAGTAATTATGTCAGACCTGTGCGGGTATAACTGAATGGTGCCTCTGTTCTGGAATAGTGGTGCCTTTCGTGCCATCACTATGGAACTTCTTTCATGCAGTAAGTCATTGTTGTCTTTATCCGTTAACAAATTGTAACTCCAGTTTTGCTGTACTAGAAGGCAAGTGGGTATTTGGAGGATTCTGGTACAAGAACCGGAGACAGAAAGTTTCCTTTCCATGCAGAATCCATTTTTAGTTAGCATTTGCAGAAGGCATTATAATTCAGTTGTATGTATTTAGCCTTAAACTGTTTGTGAAACTGTTAAAATACATAGTGTTTAAAAGTTGCGGTTACGGAATATCCCGGAGCCAGCATTACGCGTGTTTGGTATGCATTAAACAAGAATATTGAAGCATTTCAGATGTTCTGGTTTTGAATATAGTTTATTATTACCACAGTGGTTGGAGAGTAACATTTTTTTATGTGGTATGACGAAAGTATCTTTGAGGAATTTGTTTTGTTTCTGACAAGTGAACTATGGAGACAGTTTTTCATGGTGCTTTCTGAAATGTGATTATAATATCAAGGTTCTTTTTGTTGATATTTTTTAAGTGACATGACAAACCATCTTCTAGTGAAATATGTTCTTTTATAACTCCATGCAAATAAGCATCTGAAATTTTAAACTACCTTTGCATATTCTACATAACCTTCAGAACGAAATTATCTTCTTTTGAGTGACTGGTATGGCATAGCTTATTCTGACTTAAAATTAACCCTGGTGAATAGAGCCATAATGATTTTAAGAACTGATATGTGTAAAACTGCTTGGTCACTTCAGTCCTCATCTTACAAGGTGGTGTGTTTTACAATGTGGATACTATTTTGCAACAACAGTATCTTACTCTTCAGATAAGATCACTGTATTTTATAACAACAGTCAATTAAGCTCTCTGAGGTATGATGTTATTTATATGCTAGATTTGTAAGTAATTATAAATCAAAACTCATTCTTAACCTTAAAACCATTAAAAATCCAGTACGTATAATTCATGTTTAGTTGCTGGCTTTAGTATGATATTAAAATATTGGATGCTTATGATCATAATAGGTCCATAGAACTTCTGTTCTCTTATAACTATTTCAGCTTAAAATTCTTGCCTTTTCCTGTTCATTGGTGACTAGGCATAGTTTGAAAATGGATTTTATTAATAAGAATGTAAGTTAATAATTTATATTAAGAAACCTGAGACTGATTTATTGTTTAATTTGTTTTCTTTTTTTTCCCCTTTCCCTAGTTTGTGGCTCAATCTAACTGCCAGCAGTTTCTGAACACAGTATGGTTTGGCCAGATGGCGGGCTATCGACGCAAGCACACATGCAAGAAAATTTTGACTGTTTTGATGGTTGGCATTTTCTGGCCGGTTTTGTCCCTGTGTTACTTGTTAGCTCCTAAATCTCGAGTAGGTCGAATAATTCACACTCCTTTTATGAAGTTTATTATTCATGGAGCTTCATATTTCACATTTCTGTTGTTACTTAATTTGTACTCCCTTGTCTACAATGAGAATAAGAAGAATACAATGGGACCAGCCCTTGAGAGAATAGACTATCTTCTGATAATATGGCTGATAGGTATGTATGATTTCAGTAGATTGCATGACGATTGCAGATACTGATCAGACTATGATGTGTTGTACTACCTTCTTATGAAATTGGCATGTTACTCATTGCTCCACTGAAGTTTACTCTTTGGAGTATATTGTTATGAGAAAAACAAAACAAACAAACAAAATACCCCACCAACCCAAAACATGTTTTGAGGAAGGGATGTGAAGTGTTGGAACAGAAAGTGTTATCACAGAAAGTGAAGTATCAAAGAGAATTTTGTAGGCTATAATAGAAGTGGTACATCAACAATAAGTATCAGCTTGGTCTTTTGTGACTATTCTGTAGTGCTTGATTTGAAAAGTAGTAATAGAATTTGGACTTGTTGCAGAGTTGACCTGTCGTTTAAAGAAACAAGTGCCTATGCTGTATGCTTTTGTATGCATACATATGCCCACATGCTCCGTCTTAGTCTAATAAATTGAAGGTGTGTGTTTCCCTCATCCTTGTTTTAAAACACAGAAACGAGTGTCATTTTCCCATATAACTTTCCAATTCTATGTGTCATTGTCACTGATGATCATAACTGTACCCAAACAGCTGCATGTTAATTCTGGTTGATGCAGTAGAGGGAGCACAGGTATAATTTTTGTTGAGTACTCATGAACTTTGTCTTGGTTGGAAATTCATAAAACCTTTTAACATGTTTTTGGTGTGTGGTTTTTTTTACGTTAAAATTTGGTAAATAAATTCATGGGAATTTCTACTTTAAGGTAATTAGGTGTGTATAATTTGGTTGCCTGGACTTCTAAAAAGCAATGATGTAGTTGAAAACACCACAGTTTTTATCTAAGTAGTTGTGAGTGGCTTCTTTGTTATTCCATGGTGGGGCTTTTTGTAATCGTGACTCCTTTTGTTGTTTGGCTGCATTAAAACTGTTGGGTAGTTCAAGCAGATTTTGGAAATAGCAAGTAGCCCACACACAAACACATGCAGGTCTTAAACTTGAAAGCTTCAAATGTTGAGTACAATGAGTGTTACAGACTCCTCCTTTGTTTGAGATTCAATATCTGATTCTAGAAATTCTTTTATTCCATCAAATGTAAAGTAGGCAGAAAGAGTGTCATTAGGTGGTCTTGGAAATTTTAATGAAAGGCTGTAGAAACATTTTGGTTTTTCAGGTCGTATTTTAAGGTGGATTTCAGATAAGATTGAAAAGTGACCTATAAGTAACCTAATTATTAAAATCAGGTTATTTTTGACATTATTTAATCTTAAGATTTTTTTAAATAGGAATTGCATTTATAGCTTAAATGCATATTTTATAATCACATATTGTACTGTTGAAAAGGAATTAATTTAGAAAATGTGTGACAAAATTGACTGGAATAAAAAGAACCAAGTAATAAGGATTTACCTGCATTATTGTCTTGCATAGTCCCATTAAAATACTTTTTAACAATCAATGTCAAAATGGCCACAACAGAATTTCTAATACTTAGTTAACAGCTGGTTTTGTGTTTTGCTAGATTAACTTTCCAAGTCATGAATACAGTAATTCTCTTTTCGAAGTTATTGAGTCTAAATCATTCAAGTGTCTTCCCTAGCAAAATAAAACAACAGAGTACTCAAATTCTTGTGTGTGTAAATAACATCAGTTGTAGCATCTTCTACCTCTCCAGCTCTTTTTACTGATTCTGTGACAAGTTTACTGTAAAATACATGATGATCATGTGGAAGAGAACAGAGATTGTGCTTTAGAAATATTTTCTTTATAACCAGGAAGGAGAGAGATTGATGCAAGTCTTCTAATGAACTGCGCACAGCATGCTTTTTATTTTTTTTATTATGCCTTCCAACATTGCAGGAAAACTTGTTGAACAAATAAAGTCATATATAAGTATCTGATTTTTTTCCATTTGCTGGATCTTGTTCTTACTGGGGCAGAGTTTTAGAAAAATTGCAAAGTCTCAAAAGCTGAACCAAGTCTAACAGTTTTTAACTACCATTTATACATATTCTGCCTTTCTTCATGTCCTAAATATAGTAGTATAAATCAAAAGTACTCAAAAACCATTAAATAACTGATTATTCGTAGAAATCAAAGGTGCCATTATATTTCATCTAATGGTCCTTTCAAATTTTATAAAACTGTCAAGTCTGTAAGAGACATTCACTTAGTAAAAATCTTAGCCACTATATTTTTCCATATAGCCAGACACGGTTAACAATGCTAAAATTAAGTTTGTTATAAGGATCCTGAATATTTAAATGCATGTTGCTCTAAGTCAAACTTTTGATTTTTGCAATCTTAAGTCATGGTCTCTTTTTGCTGCTAATGTTATTTAATAACAGTTAAGGTTGAAAAATTTCTACATTTTGGATCATACCAGTAACACACACTTCTGAGAAACACTTGATACTTCATATAGAAACGTAATGCTTTCTATAGTGCTTTTCATTTCCTCTCAAGCCCTTTTTTATTGGAGAATGTGTTTCTTAGCTGGAAAGTAGGTTTGAAAAGGTTAAACATTTTGTTGCCTTATGATTAATGCTTTTAATCCAATGCAATGCTTTTAGTAAATCTACTTAATTACTTCTTTCTCTTAGCTAAAATATCATTTACGAAAGCCAGTTGAAAGTGCTTTAGTTCTAAAAGAATATCTATTCAGTGCAATGGCTCGACTTCCCTGGTGTTTGGTTGTTTCTTTTTCCTGCAGGAATGGTGTGGTCGGATGTTAAAAGACTCTGGTATGATGGCTTAGAAGACTTCTTAGAAGAATCCCGTAATCAGCTTAGTTTTGTCATGAATTCTCTGTATTTGGCAACATTTGCTCTCAAAGTAGTTGCCCATAACAAGGTGAGCACCCATTTTCAGAGATGCAAAGCTCTTCTGGGACCAGCTGGGCAAATATCAATTTAGCACATTGCTGCAAAATATGTGAAGATATGTTATGTGTGGTATGTTAGTTGTGGTGTGTTGTAGTTAAGTGTACCTTTAGTAATAGCCTATTACATGGATACAGTTTAAGCTTCCGAGTTCTGTTCTATGTGATCTAGGCCATGTAGTTGTCAAGATTGCTGGTCTTGTTGCATCTTGGGCTTCAAAGAGAAGTTGATGAGGCAAATAGGGGGTTAGAAAAAGCATCAAGACATCTCCAGGTACTCAGGGACCCCAAACAGGGCAGCTGCCTTCCTCGTGAGAACTGGCTGCTCTTCCAAATGGCTTGATTGGCATTTGGGGAAATCTCCCCATACAGCTCATCTGATCTGGCATTTGAGTTCCCCCGATTCCATAGAACAGTACTCTGCAGAAAGCTAATAGTAATCTCTGTGTTTAGATTGTGTAACGCTTTTTTGTTACAGAATATTTTATTAAGCTTTAGATTACATATGCTCACATGTCATAGGTGGGTGTGTTTGGGCTTGGTGTTTTGGGTTTTTTTTGTTGTTGTTGTGTTTTGGGTTTTTTTATTTATTGTTTTTTGTTTGGTGAGAGTTTTTTGGTTGCTTGGTTTCTTTTTTGGTAAGGAAAAAAGCACAAAGACCGTAGAGAAGCCTTGTCTTTTCTCTTTGAAAAGCCATCTGGATTTAATTGGAGATACAAGTTTTGAAAATTATCATTCCCATTCTGTTGCATGTGTTGTTAGCTGCACAGCATATGGCAAGCTGCCAGACCAATCGAATATGCGTATTCTGGCAAAATTCAAGGCAATGCAGTAGCACCATTATTTTGTGTTGCAGACTGTGAGCTGACAGCTGTCTGGCAGCTGGGAGGGACATAAACTGGTTCAGTTCTTCCCAGCTCGGTGTTTGGCTCATTTCCCTATCCTTGCCTGGATTCAGAGGCTGGTAATCCTTTGGAAAAGAAAGATCCATTTCTTGAAAAAAATCGAGAATACCATGTTGGGCTGCCTTCCCAACCATTTGCTTTTCAACCAGCACGTCTGCAGTAGTAGTTCCTTTGCTAAGTTCCTTTTGCTGCTAATTTAAGTTGTAACCTTTTTGAAGATGCAGGACTCTTGTTCAATGCAACAGGCACATTATGGCTTTTTTGCCACTTTTACATGGCAAAAAATATTTTTATAGTTTATAAATTATTTACAAAACCAAATAAAAATGCTTGGTTTACCTCTTAGGTCCATATTTTAGACACTGAAGCTGTAAGAAGTAAACTAGTTTTTGAACATCCATTTTGAGAGATCAGAAGCTGGTAATATAAATGCTGGATATTTTCAGCCAAGCCGAATGGATTATTCCATGAACCGCTGAATAGTACCTAGTGGGTTTCCTTTGAGGTGTGTTTACACGAAGTTTACTTGTGACTCCCCTTCTCTGCAGTCATTGATAAAATCCCTTGAAGGAACCCCAGATCCTAAGTACTTCTATATCTTTCTAAAGCTGGTTAAAACCAGCTGTCACCACATTGAAATTGCGTGGATACATTAGTTAGGTGTTGAATTTAAATCATCTGATTTCTGGCTCCCTCTGGAATGGCTTTTAAAATGTCTTTTCTAAAGAGAGTGAGATATCTGAACACGGTAAGCCATTTATGACTTGTATGTGTTAATTTCTTTTATGCTATTGCCTGTTTTGGAGGCAGAAGTAGGGAGCGGTGCCTGTCTGTATTTACAATGTCAGTGATCTCAGTTTGTCCTTTTTACATTGCAGTTTCATGATTATGCTGAAAGGAAGGACTGGGATGCGTTCCATCCTACCCTGGTGGCAGAAGGTCTTTTTGCTTTTGCTAATGTTCTTAGTTACCTGCGTCTCTTCTTCATGTACACAACCAGCTCTATTCTGGGACCACTGCAGGTGAATATCATTACTGCTTGAGAAAATATTAAACTTGATCTTCACTTGCTATGAAGTCTTACAGAAAAGAGAAAAAAGCCAAATTAAAGTAAGAAAGTCAGAGTAAAAAGTAGAAAGAAGTAATATTGTATTGAAGTTTGTTTTTTTAATCTCTCGTGTAAAGCCTACTGATTTAGATGGAAAAAGGTAAGAAGAAGAGTGGAAGACCTAGTGTTGTTCTCTTTCTAACAGTATTTTTTTTTCCCATGATAACTGTACCTATACTGTTTTCATCTGTTCTTAGCTTAACAGACTACGTAAGTGTCTGCAGTTTGAAAACTGTAAGGATCAGGTTCTTTGGTAAAGTTCTATGCAAATGATCGTCCTAACTTCTCTCTGAAAGATAGAAGAATGAGATGTGTAGCAAGTGAATAGTAGTCAAAAAAGCCTTTTCATGCCTGTGATCTCACTGAAGTTAAATATAGAGTTGAATTGTGTAATTTGCTTTATTTTAAAAATATAAATCTCTCAAGAGTGTTGAAACAGTAATCTATTTATAGCCAGTTATAAGAATCACAGAATGGCTGGGGTTGGAAGGGACCTCTGGAGATCATTTAGTCCAACCCACCTGCTAAAGCAGGTTCACCAGAGCAGATCGCACAGGAATGTGTCCAGGTGGGTTTGAGTGTCTCCAGAGCAGGAAACTCCACAACCTCTCTGGGCAGCCTGTGCCACGGCTCTGGCACCTCAAAGCAAATAAATTTTTCCTGATGTTTGGAACCTCCTGTGCTTCAGTCTGTGCCTGTTGCCCCTCATGCTATCGTTGGGCACCGCTGAAGGAGTCTGGTCCCATCCTCTTGACACCCACCCTTGAGATATTTATGAACATTGATGAGATCCTCTCTCAGCTTCTCTTCTCCAGGCTGAACAGGCTCTCTCAGTCTCTCCTCATAAGGAAGATGCTCCAGATTCCTGATCATTTTGTAGCTCTCTGCTGGACTCCCTCCAGTAATTCCTTGCCCTTCTTAAACTGGGGAGCCCAGAACTGGACACAGTAAAAAAGGGAGAACAGGTTTCTTCTTACATAGAATTTGCTGGAACCTTCCCATGAGTAATAATGACAGTAAAACCCCCATATTTTAATTATGTAATACATTTAATCCAATCATCCAGAGATGGTGGAGGGAAGCATTAACAGTCCTGTGTTGTGCTGCTGGAACAGTAGAGACCACAACAGCTTCTAAACTAAATTCAAATTTTTTATTTAAAGTTGGAATTTAACCTGGTTTTGTGCAAAGAATTTAGTTTTCTTTTCCTGCTTTGAGAGCAGACATGGAGTTTTCTACTGAGTTTATGCCATGTAGGTTTTTTTTTTTTGTTAGTTGCTTTCTTTTTTAAGCACAGACCCTCTCATCTAAGTCTTGGTGCTATTCATCGTGATAATCTTCAGATAAACTTGGTGGACTCAAGGGTGCAATGACACAGAAGGTCTCGTACCTTTGAGGATAGGGGAGGGAACCTGGACTATTATTAAGACATCACATTTCAGATGCAATTACCTCCCTCAATCCTTTTTAGATTAGAAGGAGGAAGAAAGCAGCCTTCTAAAAAATATTGTGAGTAGAAGTCAACTCTTATTCTACTAGCAACATTTTTTGCCTTTCTTTGGTTTATCTGTTCAGCTTTTGTCCTCAGCACTGACTGATTTTGTTACTTTGCCAGGGAAAAGCCCTTACAAACTGAAGTACCTATTATTAAAAGCAAAGCTCACTGAGAAAAGCTTTGTGTCAGCATTTTCCCAGCTTCTTTGGCCTTTCTGAGAGGGTTATGATGATAAATCAGATCACACAAGTCGCTGCTTTTTTGTTCTGATGATTCTGTTTATTTTTTTATTTATTTTTCTCCTGATAGTGATACAATTTAGTTAATATAGCTGGTTGTCAACCTCATCACTGGGTTTGCAGGTGTCTGTTGAATGAAAAGACGCTTGGAATAAATAAGGTCATCATCCAGTGATTTATACTGATGGAATTGTCCTAATAGTTGAAATCAGTGCTTTGTCTTCTCTTCTAATGCACAGGACTGGTTTTAAGAGCTTTGTGGCAAGAGGATGATCTGCACAAAGGCAGAATAAGTATTTGGGAGCAGCATTTTTTTAAAACTCTTGCTCTGCAGCTGGAGCTATACCAAAGGAGGTTCTGAAGTAAATAGTTTTGGCTCACATCATTAGGTCTTGTATGAAGGCTTTAGGATCTAGCTGAAAACCTCCAGCTTGAAGGTCCAGCTCATTTTAATGAGTTAGAGTGTTTGATCTTGCTGCACAAATAATTATCTTTTAGAATATTTTTGTTTCATACAGAAAAGGAAAATAATTGCTTGTTAAATTCATCTTCTAAAACATGATCATAAAAAGCGCTTTAAAAAGAAAGTTCATAGTTCTTATAACCGGTTTAATGTTATTGGAAGATGCCTGTTTCTCCTCATAGGGTTTTGTTTGGTTTACTTCTTGCCCTTTTCTCTCTGGCTGTGTTGCTGTTAATTATTTTTACTTCTTTTATACATGTTTTAATGGAAACTGTACTTGAATACTTTGAAAAAAATCCTTAAGTCTTGGTGTTGCAGTAAGCATCAGATTTGTTATACAAATTGATTGAACACTGAAGTCTCTCCACATTTTAAAGCGATTCACTGTTTAATGTGGATATTTATTTATGTACCAGATCTTTCACAAGTTTTTTATTAGGAGACTATGTTATGAAATTTCCCAAGTAAATAAAAACAGTCAACAGTCACCCCATTCAGTGGCACACTGAAGCTTATGTTATTACCGTTGGCCAGTATAGCTTGTGCAACAACTCTTACAGTATTTTCTGAAAGTAGGTCACAGAGTTCAGATGGTGGTAATGAAATATGGCATGGAAACCCCACAGCCTGGCGGGGGTGAAGGCAGTTACTATGTTCTCTTAGCTGTTAGAGATATTTTTAAGCATTCAGTTACTTCACTTATTGATTAATAAAACCCATTTTAATACAGATTTGTAAGTTGGCTGTTTGTCATGGTTTTTTATTATTAACAGAAGATCAAGTAATATTTCCCTAGATTAGATCATTAGCTTTCAAATGCTTAGAAATTCTACATACTTAAAAAGGAATAGCATGACTATATGAAGAGAGCAACTGGTATTTGGGCTGTGTTGTGACACTTTATTCCGGCCAAAACAGTTTGAGGCAGTTTGCACCATTTGTGCATTTCTGTTTCATCTACTTTGTCTCTCTCTTGCCGGCAACCATGTGTGAGTTAAACGGTAAATGTTTTGTGTAGGGGTTTGTTTTTTTCTTTGAAAGGACAGATGAGATGAAATTATCATGGGGATTACACTCATCCTCTGACCAAACGAAATAATTACTGCATAGCTCTGCCTGCAGTTGCCGATTCTCCATGTCTGTGGCAAACTGCGCAAAGACCCAAGAGCTGCTGTACAACAGGGATACTCAGGGAGTTTCCAGTAGCGTGGGAGGGAGCAGAAGCTGCTGCTTCATCTCCCAGTAAAATTATACTTGCAAAACCTGACCAGTGATACAATTTTGGAGTAAGATTTGGTACAGATTGTGATTCATATAGGATTAGGCTTTCCACACACTGGTTTATATAGATGATTAGATTTGCCTGACCCCATTTTGTTATTTGCATTGTTTATAACAGTATATTGTTCTCTGAAGAAGTTTGTAGGAACAGTAATTGAAATGCTGTAAACAGTTGATGCTGTGTCTGTGTCAAAAATTGTGCTTAACAACAAATTAAGTCAAGGTCCTTTCTGTGTTGGAAAGATGCATTATCATGGTTGTTTTTTAAAATATGTATTTATACTGTTGCAAGCTTCTGTGTAGGGTATTCTGAAGTGGAAACTAATGATCTGAATTTCATGTCGTATCTTCTATATTTTATGCTCTTCAATATTTATTTTCTTACCCACACCTACATTGTATACGTTTAAAATCTTATATAAAACATACAGTGAATTAATTCTGTGTTCTGCAGATGGGCTTTGATGAATTATGATTCCGAATGTTTTGATTAATTCAGTATCCTTATGAAGTGTTTTCCTAACTTCTGTGATGGTATTGATGTTCAAGTGCATCTCATTTACTGCTTTTATCCACTGACTTGTGAGTTCTTTATTATCATTGGGATTACAAATGAAGAATAAGGTGGACATACTGTTGCTTATGGTTAATTGAAAGTAATTAACTTATCAAGTGATGTTAAAACTACATACATCTAACATCAAGAGTTTTTCACTGAAAAATGGTACAAGGATACCTCCTGATCTTGAGGTCTGGTTAGCATCCTAAATTTTAAGTAAAACATTGAAAATGTAAATAGATATGTTTTCCTTGATTAGAAGCTGAAGGAGAGAGTATGAACAAAAATAATGACATTATTTACTAATATTGGAAATAAATCTGCTTCACAGATTTCAATGGGACAGATGCTACAAGATTTTGGGAAATTTCTGGGCATGTTTCTTCTTGTCTTGTTCTCGTTCACAATTGGATTGACACAACTTTATGATAAAGGATTTACTGTAAATGAAGAAAAGGACTGTGCGGGGATTTTCTGTGAACAACAGAGCAATGACACATTCCATTCGTGAGTTTGTTACCTATGAAACAGCTGTATTGTTCCAACCCTTAATTAAATAAAACTGAAATTTTTCACTGAACTTGAATTTACTTGAAGTAAATATCAAATGAATTTACATGAAGTGTTTGCTTTACCTAACCATACTATTTTTTCTTTCTTTGTAGGTTTATTGGCACATGTTTTGCTCTGTTCTGGTACATATTCTCCCTGGCACACGTAGCAATCTTTGTCACACGTTTTAGCTATGGTGAAGAATTACAGTCTTTTGTGGGTGCTGTTATTGTTGGTACCTACAATGTGGTGGTTGTGATTGTATTAACTAAACTCCTTGTGGCAATGCTTCATAAAAGTTTCCAGCTGATAGCGGTAAGTGGTTTCTGATTAATTTCGAATAATTGCTAGCTGTATCTTTGGATTTTATACAAATTTCTTCCTACAGTGTGTGGACTGATTTACAGACCTACATGGATGAGCTCTGTCTCTCAGCTCAGAGGGGGCATCTTTCCTTCAAATATGAATTTTTCATTTACTTTGATCCAAATAAAATGAGTACTTTGCATGACACACGTGCAAGGCCTTGACCCTCTGGGAATTGAACAATGTCTTGATACAATGGCTGTTCAAACCAAGATGCTGTTCTTGATAAGGTGTGGGGCTTGGGCATTTGGTAGGGGATATATACCTTCACAGCTGAAGTTTTTATTTACACCAGACTATATAGTGAATTGAATAGATTTTTTTTGCATTTGAATTATTTAGTATTAGTTACAAATTTATTAACATACTATATATATTAAAATACTATATAATAAAGTTGAATAACGGTCAATTTTTAAGGTATGATAACATAAAACTTCTGAACTAACCTGTTAATAGTTTTGCTTCTGATCTCTGTTAATGTTTCTGATGCTTTAGAATCATGAAGATAAGGAATGGAAGTTTGCTCGTGCCAAGCTTTGGCTTAGCTACTTCGATGACAAGTGCACGCTACCTCCACCTTTCAATGTCATTCCCTCTCCCAAGACTATCTGTTATCTTTTCAACAGTCTCAGTAAATGGATCTGTTCTCATACATCAAGTGGCAAAGTGAAACGTCAGAACAGCCTAAAGGTAAGAAGTGATTGGAAAAGCTGTAGGCTCTGAAGCTGGAAAGGTGCTGGTTGCTAAAATGAATCAGCAAATTGCTGCGTGAAGCTGCCTGACACGTGATGAGTGCTCCTAAGATAAATAGGAATTATGGAATAATGTGTGGTGCATCCAAAATATAAATAAATATTACCTATGTGTATAATACTTAAGTAAGTTTCTATTAACTTTCCGTTTGGGGAATTTCAACCCCATTTCCTCTAGGCCTCTGTTCCTCCAGAAATAGTCTGGAAAAAATGCTTTGCTTGATTGAAAACTCATAGTAACCTCAAGGCAGTATGTGCTAATCTCAAAAATGGTGAGGTTAGAATGTTCTTTGGGGACAGTAATTGGCTTTGAACGTGTTAGAGAAGTGTCAAAATAAATAACCAAAAAGGATCACTGAAGCCTGTCATTGTTGGGGGGAGGGATATTTTTTTGTTAAATAAACATTTTTATTGTACCCTGTAATTTTGCAGTAGCATTAAATAAACTAAATTGAAAGACTTCATGGTATGTGTACTGACAAGCATTCAGGGTTATGGAACTCTTAATTGCTTATAGGATGATTACCAACCCAAATAGATTAAAAATTTTCAGTTCTTACTGGTACAGTAAATGATAATATAATTTAAATTTTGCTGGCAGTTTACATGCATTGTACCTTTTTGTGCATCAGGATGTACTTTTAAAATGGCTTTGTTATTTTGTTCATATTTATTCTCTGTATAATTGTATACTGGCTTTAGGGCTCAAAAATAACTTTTGCATAGTAAATGTGTAATGTTTGTTTAAAGGAATGGAGAAATCTGAAGCAAAAGAGAGATGAGAATTATCAAAAGGTGATGTGTTGCTTAGTCCACCGTTATTTGACGTCCATGAGACAGAAGATGCAAAGCACGGATCAGGCAACTGTGGAAAACCTGAATGAGCTGCGGCAAGACTTGTCAAAATTCCGAAATGAAATGAGAGACCTGCTTGGCTTTCGAACTTCTAAATATGCTATGTTTTATCCAAGAAACTAAGGCCTAACTTCTAAACAAAAAGTCTGTACTTTTAAATACCTAGAGAGGAAAGTGTTGACCAAATAGAAAAGATGATTATTGCACAATAATACATTTGAAAATGCATTTGCATGAGCTGCAGCTAGATGCAGAAATGGTGGAAATAAATGCAAAACCAGATATAGTAATTTTCTTAAGCTTTTAGTGTGTATATAAAATTTGTATCTAGGATTTTTTTAATGTTCCTCAGACTGTGGCTGCCAGGTGTCAGAGCTTCATAACTAGCACAACGTGTTTATTTCTTCTATTTTTGCTGGCTGTTCCTTTTTGATACTTGTTTTTCAAGTTGTGAGAGAAGATAGGCTTTTTAAGACAAAAATCCAGCCTATGTATATTTTTTAATAGAAAAGTCAGATATAGAATAATAGAAAATTTCCAGCACAGTTGGAAATTATGTTTGACTGTAGGTTACAGTGCATGAGAAGACTGTTTGGCTCTGAAAGAGGCAGTTCTAGTGCCAAGTTCTGTATGTTACCCTGGACTGTATGCTAACATTTACAGAATACAGAAAATCAAATTGTCAAGGCTCTTCCCTTTCATGAGAACATTCACAGTTTGAACTCAAAATAGACCAACCATTTCTTGAATATTTATGGTTATATGTAAGACCATCAATTCCTGCTTGGATTTTTCAGCAGTGCCTCAAAAGTATGTTTTACTATACATGTTAAGATTGGGAACAGAATTTTAAAACTAACCCGTAAACTTTCAAAATTTAACATCTTGGGGTTTGAAAATGTGGATGATAAATTATTTGAAATATCAAAACCTGTGATTTAACAAAAATGAGGGGGAGCACTGAGTGCTGCTGTTTGCAATGCTGAACAATTCCTGTGGGACACTGTGCTCGTCTTTCTGAGAACACGCCTTGCATCTGCTCATTGGACAGCTGTAGTTTAGAAGGGCCTGCTTTGGGCAGGTTTTACATATCCTACTTTTAAACTTGTCTTTCTTTTTTCCTTTTGTTTTTTTTTAACCACAGTTGTTGCCAAGCTAAACTTATATTTTGGTGTCAGGAATACTGTGTTTTGTGAAAACATGTGATTTGACTTTGCTTACAATGGACAGTAAGGGCTTTGTGGATTTTCTGTGCTAGAGGGTCCTATATGGCTTTATATGCTTACATATAATTCAAGTTGACAAACTGTAATTGAGAAATGTGAGATTCCTGTATTTTAGGTATGAAATAAGTATATTTATGACAGCTAAAGGATTGATTGACAATTTTACTGTTATGATGGTGCTCTTCTAAAATGGTCCTATGTCCAGAAGGCGCAGGTAGCCATAGTGGTCTTTGACCACAGTTGATTTGGGGAGGTTGATAAGAGTGGAGGCTTACGTGAATGTTTACTTTTTTGGAGGAATTCTTACAAAACTCTTTCTTGTAAAGGTAATATATTTTCTGTACTATGAAATTATGTATATCTGAACTAGGGTTTAATACTTTGCTTCCAGAAGTCTTATAGAGGTATTCTGATAAGTCTGTTGGCTTTTCAAGTGAATAAGAAGCTAACCTCTTGTGTTCAAAGCAAAGGAGATCACAGAATTTTGTATTTGGACTCAGATCTCATGTTTGAATAATACACCAACATAAAAAGTATGTGCTGTGTATGTTATCTATATCCAAGAAAGGAAGCAGACAAATAAAAGCTCTTAGAAAAATATGGTGGTATTAATATTAGTCGTATTTGAAACATATTGTATCAGGTATCCTATTAAAAGTGCTTTCTTTGTCACGTTAAGATAGTAAGCTTAAGGAAGGTAGCTGGTGTTAGTGTGTTATTACCCTTTTTTCCTTGTGGAACCATCCTGTTCATTGTAATGGCTTTGTGCCATTCCAGACACGCCAGATTGGATTCCAGATGTAGTGTTGGCTGCTTGGCATTAAACTCCCACTCATTAGTTCTTCTGGGAAGGTGGGTTTGTTATCTGTACGAAGCAGCACGCTAATGTCACTATTTCTAATTGCTTTCAGTACGTTAAGCAGAGTCCGTCAGCGCTGGCCTGGTCATGGCACGTGGCACTCTGTTCTACTACAGAGTACACGTGCCCTTAGGCAGAACTGTCTTATTTCAAGGCATTTTTAGGGGGCATTGGATTGGATATGGGAGTTGCAGAGTTTTTATTTATCCACAGAAATATATACGTATAAAGCGATAACGGAGACAGAGAAGTTTGTTCCCTATAGTACCTTAGTTGTATGACATTTTGCATCTCTGCTTCGTTTGAAAGCTGTTGTAGTCTTCCCATCTACTTGGCTGCTCATCAATCCAGAGTGCTTTGTACTATTTGATCAATCTTGTCTTACTGTTTAGATTTTCCTGCTTCACATGTATTAAGCATGCTGTTGCTTTCTCATTTGGCAATGTAATAATGGCTGTTCCAGAGGTTGTCTGCAGATGTTGGGGCTCTGATACTTCCCTTCTGGACACTCAGAATGGTTCTGGACATGCACAGAGACAAAATTTTACATGTCTGTGATACTTCTTTAAACTGGGAAGTAAAAAAAAAAAAAAGTAAAGTTTGAAGAAGCCGGACATTACCTGGCTATAGGAGTCAGAATTTCTTTGTACAAATCTTAGTGTAAGTCATGAAAGGACCAAGTGCGTTTTTTTGACACCACTGCAAAATGTTGATTTTTCTTTCATGTTAATGTCTGTCTTGCCTGAGCTCTCACTATGTCTCGATTAATGAAAAATCGAGATGGAAGTTTTCACGGTATCTCCATTTGTAGCAGAAAGGTCTGAACCATTCATTACTGAAACTCAGCTTACTCTATGCTCTTCCTGAACTGTGGTTTTGATTATTGTTTCTGTTGAAATTATTTCAGAAATTCTATTTCAGATAATTTTGATTCTGTTTGGTTGCAGATTGGATTTTTAGTGTCTGGAGTTTACAGTCACTATGTCTGCTTTTAAAAACTTGTAATAGTTGTTACCTATGTTTCATAACCGATCCTTACTTGAGAAAACGGGCCCCATTCTGCTAAGTCCTGGCTCCCATTCCCTGTCGCAGGGTGGCTGCTGCCAGGGCTGCTATTTGGGAAAGGAACTGGTCTGAAGGGAGTGTCAAGAAGAACAGGCAGGAGCTTTCCTGCTTACCGGCTGGGGGAGGAGAGGAGCAGCTGCCAGACTCACTGCCTCGCTGAAAAAACTTCTGTGACAGATGGTTATGTCATCACAAATAAAAATAGATCATTGTAGTTCGAGACAGTTCCAAGCATGATTTCCACGTTGCTGCTCCCCAGGCTGCTGCTGAGGAATGCGGAGAGCGCCATGCACAAAACCCCTTAATCTGCATAGGAATCAATACTGGAAAAAACAAAATTGCCATTTAAAATTTTTTAAGTTACAGAATTTGATCTGCTTTGCAGAGGAATGTTGCTGTCATTTCCACAGCGAAGCGCTGTTGGGCGGCTCAGCAGAGCGCAGCCTGGGCCGTCTGCGGGGCGGCTGCCGCAGGAGCCGTGCGGTGCTGCCGGCTCGGGCTGGGCGTTCCGGGCTCCCGCTGGGCGCTGCCGGCTCGGGCTGGGCGCTCCGGGCTCCCGCTGGGCGCTGCCGGCTCGGGCTGGGCGCTCCGGGCTCCCACTGGGCGCTCTGGGCTCCCGTTGGGCGCTGCCGGCTCGGGCTGGGCGCTCCGGGCTCCCGCTGCAGCAGCCGGCCCGGCGGTGCTGCGGCTGCTCGGCTGTCACAGGGGAGAGGCAGCAGGAGAACGGCATTCCACATCCCTCTACTGAAATAAGCAATTAGTACTTCGAGTAAGCACTGGGGCTTTCAGTACAGCTTCCTGCCCGTGGTTACAGATTATCAGAACTCTGCTATGGTATTTACACACAAGAAAAACAAGTACTCTTAGGTTTTGTTCCATCCGTATCATTCCTGTTAGTGCTCAAGTTTTACCCAGTTGGAAAAGCATGTATTTCATATCTGCTTTTGACCAAAATGTTCTTCAACTTGTCAGTATTAATCTTCACCTATAATCTGTTCATATTCCTCTGTCTTTGGTTATAGCCTTTCAGTTTCAAAGTATCAAATAACTCTGTACAACTGACAGACGTGACAAAGATCTCTTAACATTATGACATTGTGTAACTGCTTCCAGTCTGTTCCTTCCCTTATCCTCAAAACAGCTACTTGTTTAACCATTTGCATATAGGAATGAAATAAATGAGACAGACAGGCTCCTATTTATACTACTGGTGCCAGACTGAACATTGCTGTATTGTCCGTCCTTTCACAGTAGAGACAAGACTTTAAACTATTTACACATGTACTTTACTGCCACAAAGTTAATTCCTTCTTACCTCCTCCTTAATTACCTCATGGATCATAATAGTGACATTTACTAAGTAGATTATAGTCATTGGTAGAGAAAAGTATGGTGCTGTTATACAGTTGTCTAATTCTTTGATGAGTAAATCCAGTTCGTATTAACATCAATGATTCACTGACTTCAATGGAAGAAAAACCAGGCCCTTAATCAGCAAGAAGAGTAGCGTCAGTCACACTGTGCAAGACCCGAACCATCAAAAGCATGTAAATGATTAAAAAAGAGTTTCTGTACATAATGAATAACTACTTGGTGTATGATTTAATCTTAAAATATTTTATTAAGCACAGATAATAATGCAGAAATCCATGTAATAAAACAACTTTAGAGAAAAAGCTAAGTTAAAATGAGTTACTATAAATATTGCACTTAAAATTCTTATTTTACATACACAACTCCTTAAAAAATTGGACACTTATAAATTAACAGCTTCCAAGTAACTGGAATTTGGTATGTTTGAGATCAGATGGCTGTGCTGCAAATCTTCGGCTTTAAGACTTAGGAGGATCTGTTCTCGTCTCGGTAGGCACATGTGATGGACACTGCTTTGTGCCGGGGTGTGCTTAGGTGGACGGGACGGAAATGGGGAGCATGGTCCTAGTGTTGACAGTCAGTTGTATTTTCATGACTTATAGTAAGTGAAAAATATTTTTCAAGAGAGGTGATAGAATGCAGCTGCGGAGTTTAGTTATAACATGTTTTGTTTTTCAAGGCATTTAGGATCTTTGAGTTCTTAGTCTTAAAACTCATGACAAAGCTGTTGGGAAAGACTTTGCCTCTACCGTCTTCTTCTACCTGGCCCATGATGATGTAGTTTAAACCTACAAAGCAGAGCATGATGTTACAAGACACAAATCCAGGATGTGATTTGGTAAGTGTAGTTCTTCATCTGTGGTCTCTATTCATTTGCACTCTGTTACCAAGGCCTTCTAACATTTTTTTCCTTCCTACCTAAAGCATGTACTTCCTTACTCATCTTTATGCAATAAAGTACAGTTACATAAAAATCAGGTATATAGCTAAGTACTACATCACTGAATATATTTTAGGAGATATTCATTAAATGTAAATTGTCAAATGAGTCTGAAAGACACTAGGAATGTAGTATAAACACTGGATAACTTAGCTACTGACACCCAGAGTGGAAAGTATCACATTCATTTTGGATGTTCTCTCATTTGCTCAGCCTGTAGGATAATGCACTTAAGGAATAATGCACTTAAGGAATAATGCACTTAGGTCTTTTCGTTCCCTTTTCCTTCCCCAAAGACATGAGCGTTTTCTAGACACACAGAGGGGCAGTCACACAAGCAAGGTGGGCTTAGTGTGTGATAAGCCCCGGCTTTGCAGAAATCAGATGGATTTGCATATTTTTATGGCTTAGAAGGGTTAGGGGTTTGCAAGGCCTTGGACGGGAAGGAGTGATGTTACAGGGGTATAAGCAGAAAAGTTTAGATATTAAGTAATGGCTACTAAATAATTCATGGGGATTTAGGAAGAGAAACAGAAGTGTGTGGCTTGGAGCCAGCAGTCTGCCTGCAAGGAGACCATTTGTTCCACCAAAGATATTACTATGTCTCCCAGCCAGGTGTCTGGTTTCCAGAGTAGTAAAGGTAAAAGCAAAACCTGCTTTCTGAGAAGAATTTGTCACTTTGGTGCTGCCCACTTTGAATGCTTAAATACCAGTAGTTTCCCGAATGTTATCAGGGGATTTTGATGCTTATTAAATTATTTTGACTGCTTCCTGCTATGGTTCCATTTCTGTTCTCCTGTTCTACCTGTTTACTCAGGACACAGAGCTGAAAACTGGTTTCTATTTTCCTTAGTTACTTCAATGAAAGCTATTCTCAGTGTTTCTGCTGACACCATATAGGTAGCCCGTAACTGGAAATTATCTTGACTGATCTCCGTATAATACTGTTTAGGAGAGCTATAGAAATACTGTTTGCAGATACAGAGTGGGCTTAATACCACTAGTATTTCTACAGTAAATGTGTAAATATATTCAGGAGAGAAGCAACAGGGAAACATTCATTTTTGTCATTTGCTGTGACACACTGCTTTTCTAGTGTAGCATGCTGCTGGTTTTCCCTTCTAAATAACTGTGTACGAAAACTAGCTCTGAAATACATACATGAAAAAACAAAGTCTGAGCTTTATTTGAGAGCACCAAATCAGATTTTACTTTATATCACGTGAATTTAAATACATATATATATATATTTAAAACTCCTTTGATCTGAGTCTAATCCTTTATAAGTAAAACTTAAAAATGCAATATAAACTTGGATAACTAGTTATTTACATCTTAAATAGATTATAAAAATAATTGCTGTAACTTTATTGATAGCATTTTTAAGAACTGTTTTATTTTATAAACACACAAGGCAGTTACATTTGTGTACTTACCTCTTCTGATGAGAGGACACTGCTTACATACAACAATAATCTTGGCACTCATACTCTTGCCAGCTTGTTGAATTGCTAAATTTCCCTCCTTATAGACATTAATGATTGATATTGTTGCATGCAGGCTGCCAGCCCGCGTTATTGCTGTGATTACAGTTCCAGTTATTACTAGAAGAAAATACATTTGATACATTTTTATTATTTTTTAGACTTACATGTTGAGGCATCATAAAAAACACGTAAGTATAAACAGGTAAGTATATTAGTCCATAATAAGGAAACAAAGAATACTGGCAACAGTGATAAAAAATGTGGGTATCGTCTGCATTAGATAACTCAGTACTGACAACATTTGGTGGCACCAAACATAAAACTGTTCTTAGGATTTATCAGTCTTTTGCAAACTCAGTTCTAGGTTTTGATCGTTTCAATTAAGCAGTACAACAAATACTACTTTTAATGACTGACTTTAACACAGCGGTGACATTGAATTGAAAACATTCTAGCGAAAAGCTGAATTCCCAGCTCTCCGACACCCTCAGACGAGTAACAGGGAATAGTTAATGCCCTAGGAGCTAGATGCTCATCTACCTGAGGCCTGATACTGATACAAATCTGCCAATTGCAGCTAAATTTAGACTACAGATTAGACATATCTCCTAAAGACCTCTCAGTATGAAAATAAAGATACCCTTTTCTCCCTGGCATGACTAGCTTAATTTGTAGGCCATCTTTGTTTATCAAACTGGAATGGTAAATAGCATTAGCAATTTATTTTCTTCTCAGATCACCTTTTGTAAATAACTCTACCCTCGGATCAGTTAGAGCTTCAGTTATCAATTATGTGCAGCTGGATTTACTTTACAAATCTTCATAATCCACATTTTGGGTTAGGCATTTGTAAATTTACATATTATCTTCCTTCAATCCAGAGCTTTTAATTAAATGGGAATGTTCGTGTTCAATCAAAAGAGAGCTGCAGATGGTAAAATGAAATGCATGATAAAATAGTTCTTATTTCCTAAATTCAATAAGTCAGCAAATGCACTTGGAATCAGTCATAGTCTGCAAACAGCACATGTTCTGTTCTTACCTTAAGATGCACCTGCATTCACAGTGCATATAAAATATTTTTATTCTTACTCATGCCGTGGAAAAGACTGAAAAAATTAATATATTTGACAAAAGGTGAGAGTGAATGTGATGCATTACCCTGGTTTTAGAGGAAAAGGAACAAGTTTATTATATAGTGGTGTTTGCCACCAATCACCAGAGCTGAGGTGGGGTCAGTAAAAAGAGACTTCTTTTTTTCTTTCCCTACCTGCTTCTTTTGGTTTGGGGCCAGGCTACACTGTGTGCAAATGACAACGGGCGGGTGTTGAGAGGAAAGCGCCAGGCGGCAGCGACTCCGCTCTGCTGGGGTACAGCCCCAGCCCTCGACTGTTCTCTACCAAAATGATGCAAAGCTGCTGCCACTTTCCTAAAACAGCAGATTTCCTCAAATCTCATAGGATCAGCTATAAAGTTCGAGACAGATTAAAACAAACAAACAAAAAGGGGTGTGGGGGGGAAGCTGTCCCATCACATTTTTAGGCATGTTACAGGGGATTAAAAAAAGCTTCCAGTATTAATACAGGAAAATACTCTGAAACAAAACTGAATAAACCAGCACTGACAGTGCCATACAAATATACAGCAGACATCATTTCTCCTGAGTGATTTGTGTCTGTATATGGAAAGCAGTTTTTGTAAACTTCACGCCTGCTAACTTCTTTTAAAAATATTTTGGAAGTCTGTAAACTGCACGGTGGAATAGTCAGCAGGTACAGCATAAAACGTGTATGGGCTGGTTATGGAGAAATGAGATGACAGTACAGTAACTGAATCAATACTTTCCTGTAGGAGAGTGTCTGACACTGTCATTTACTTTTCAGATGGAGAATGTGTGTTTGTTTGAGACATACACGCAGTGCCTATTTCAGAATATTTCCAAGGATTTGTTGAGTGAAATATAGATACTACTATAGATACACCCCCAAGATGGTGTAAAAATATAGCCCATATATGAATGATAACTCAGAACTACATCTGGTAAAACTCCTATGAGTCTAAAAATGCAGTGCCAAGTGAATAGTTAAAAAGAACCAATTTTGCTTCCTTACCAAAGTTGCTTGAACAATAATTGCTTTCGATAGTACCGCTCCTCTTGCACTTTTGCTGGCACAGGGCAACTGTAGGTTTCACAGCTTCTCGAGGAACAAGAAGTAAATTGAAATTAAAATGAGGTATTTGATACAAATGCAAAGAAATTTGTTAAAAAAAAAAAAAGATGAATCATCCTGATGTATAATTAACTAGCTCTGGTATTGCAGGGGATGAATATTTTCTCTGCCATTGCCTCCAAGCATCATCTTTTCACACGTCTCTCAGCTACGTACCTGTTCTAATGACCTTACAGAATGAGATGTTACAGAAAGTTTACCTTTGATTGCAGTGTGATCTTAAACATGCTGCTTATTGTGCCACTAATATTTAGTGTTGTTGCCATACAGCCCTAGTACTACATTTAAAGTACTGTAACATTATATTACAGTGACACCTCAGAGGGAGGGGGTGGCCTTTTATCTGAAATTACTGTCCTGTGATTGAAGAGATCAGAGTTCAAATTCCTCACTCTTTTTTTCTACATTTTTCACATAGCTTCATGACACATTGTACTGTAGAATTGTTACTGATGACATTTTGAAGCACAGCATAACAAATCTTTCGAATATTACGGGTCAACATTTTGTTTCCGTAACAGAATGCTCTGTTTATAAGCAAGTGAATACACTTTGCATTTTTGTCCTCCTTGGGTGGATGATAATGGTTTCTGTACTTTACTCAATAATCCTTTCTGTGTAATGCGTTGGGATGCAGTATTTTTAAGGCTTTTATGTCCCTTTCAAATTTGTTTGGAATTGGTCAATGACCTCACAATTATTGGAAACAGAGTTGAGACAGATTAATACAACCTAAACCCTACAGAACCCTAATTTCCAAGAAAAACTAGATTAGTTATGCAGAATATATTTGCATTTTTTACTTTCTTTAGAATGGAGCATTTTGCAGAACTTTTATTCAGCCTGTACTTTCTGAAAAATAACTTCTGACTGATTTTCCAATCAGTAATTTACACGTGTACTTCTAATTGCATGAACTAATTGATTCTTTTTATAATTTTCCAAATTCCTGAGATTGAGCTGAACGGCATTAAAATTACTTTGTCTTCAGTGTTATGCCCATGGTGGTTAAAAGATCTGCAAACTTGCTGGTTTGCTTTTCAAACCCAAAATTTAAAAATTGGACTCCGTACTTTCATTTATTTGAGATTTTCTGGTTTTGGTTTTGTTAGTCTTTTGGGGTTTTTTCAGTCTTCACATGATGGGTATTCAGTGTGACTCTTCAGACCATTCAATTCAGGCATCTCTAGTGGGATTGTACATGATGGAGCCTCAGTGCTACAGTCAGATCCACGTGGTCATGGGAGTGAAACTCCCACTGTCATCACTTCTGCTGTCTTGATGTTTCTCCACAGTTCTTTCATACCCGTGTGCATTTCCTATTTTTAATTATATGCTGTGTTGCTTTTTGTAAAGTGACTTCTGTGGGGAATACAGTGTAGAAATAATACACTATATTCAGCTCCTAGAACTTAAAACTAAATGCTAACTTTTTCAAATTATTATTTCAAATTACAGTTAGTGCTTGGCAAGGTGCCATGCCATGCCATTTAATTGGTTCTCCTGTTTCACAGCGTCTGTTGGTAGGTCAGGCAAGTACCTCCTACCTCAATGCCACATGCAGCATGACCAAAACTAAGAATTTAATGTTCCTTGAGTCTTGCAGTTCAGTGTCCACAGCAAGAAGATAAGAAATGTAACATGAAGGTGAGTCACAGGTGTGTGCCACTATGACAGCTGTCAAAAATTTATTGAGTGGCTTTGATTTTTCTGAATTTAAAACTGGAATTATGCATTACAAAATATTGTTTGGTCCTTGTTTTGGTTCAAGTTTTACTTTAGAGTTTAGTAAACGTTGGTTGGTGACTTTGTTATGATTTCTCAGTAGAGGCTGCCTATTCTTTAGCAAAATATAAATTGCCTACCATTTCACATGTAGCCATATCGTCAGGCAAATGTATGACTTGATTCAGTGAAATAAGAAAATTACTTAACCATATGTTTTGGATTAACCTTCATTACTTATATGAATGTATTGTATAGCATTTATTTCTTCAAGTAACAATATTTTGATGTAAGACAGAGACTGAGGTAATTTTTGAAAATGCCTACTAAAGTTAAATATTTCATTAACGCCTGGAGTTCTGTGCAAGTTTGAACAGATCTGATTTGCAAGATAATAAGCTATTTGAACTGGATGCTTCTGAATGCAAATGACTGACTGGAAATTTAACTAAACTGTCGAGGTCTGGTGTAGTTTGGTTTGTTTTTAAGATCAGAAATGCCTATGCCATGCATCATTGATCAGACGTTGAAAGGACTTCTTATTTCTGTCTGTCTAACAAGTCATTTTGAACACCTTAACCTCTGCTGTCCTCTCACAGATGATTTTACATTGCTTTTATTATCTAACACTGATGTTGTCATAAAAATTGATTTGGAATTAATTAGTAAAGTACATCTCTTTCGCATGTGCACACACAAACAGCTCACAGAGCAAAACTCAGCGGCAAAACCCTGAACACAAACACAGCATGAGATACCTGACAGAGCTGAATTATTTATTATTAGAGTAGCAGTCACAACAGGATGATTTACAAATCATTATGGTTTCATTTGTATAATGTTTATTTTCATCTATCGGTATTTAAGCACCACAGCTTCTTGGATTCCTGCTGACAGGCCATTGCTGTCCTGACTTTTGAGGCCTTTTAAGTATAAATCAGGTTATGTGTTGCAAAAACATCATAAATAATTTGGTTTTCTGCTATAAGGGCATCTTAAATCTCTCACATCCAGGTTATAGAAATTGTAAGAATTTCTCCCTTCAGTATCTCTGTAATGAGGTAGTTTTGGCAACACCTTCAGAGAAATCCTCCTCTGATCTTTCATATATGCTGTCTAGTCTTAAATATAAAAGGAAACTTATTTTTAGTGTGACATATTTCTTTATAAGTTCCAAACCCTGATCTTTTTTAAAATAAAAATAATTCTAGGAGGGTGTCACGTTGAGAGGATGTTGACAGAATCTGAAGAGGGCTCAGGTGGCTTCCATACCAATTTTCCTTCGTCTTAATAACTAGGTGAAGAAAAATAGGGCCAGATTTTTACATATTAACACATACAGAATAAAGAGTTCCTTTAAATAAAACTATTCCCTAGAATATTTAAAACTTCTTATGTGAAAGAATTTTGTTCATCCATACTTCTATGGAATTTGCTAGTTAACTGTCAAAAACTGAGACAGGAAAACTCTCAGCAGAAGCGAGTTACTGTTAGACTGATCTCTTGTCTGCATAGATTTCCTTTTAATAACATGAAGTAGGTTCTTCTTCGAGTATATTAAGACATTCCCTTGAGTATATTAATTTTAATTCATTCTCTCAACACTTGAAATACTAACAAACCATAAAACTAATTTTTCACCTACTTTCTATCACATTTTTCCATAACCTTCTCCTTGTACTGGAATAATTAATTTTTCTAAGAAATAAAATAAAGCCAGTAAAACTTACTTGAGGTAGCAGGGAGTGTTGTAGTAGTAGGCGGAACTGTAGTTGCAGGTAACTTTTTTGGTCTAAATTTATAATGGCCAATAAAGCCATCAGCTGTTAAGCTTAAATCAGACAAAAACTGAATGAGCAACTCATTTCTCTCAGACAGAATAGGCCTGAAATAGAAAACCAAAATATTTCCATTGTTTTGAATGTCAAAGACAAAAACCATTAATAGCATTCTAACCAAAACACTTTAATTATTGGTCTGAATGTAATATCTGCCCTCAGACTAATACTGAAATACATGTTTCTTTGCTGGCATGTCAGACACTGGTGCTATGAGTGTGAAACTCATTCTGATGAATCATCTAAACCTCTGGTTCCTGAAGGTTCTGTCAGTATGTGGATCTTTAAGCTCTTCTGTGTGACTTCATTGCAGACTTCACTTCCATGGAATGGAAGGGGCTAGATTAACACAATGGGAAAATGTACTGAAGAAATCCTCAGGGAGGAAATCCTTAGCTGAGGTAAGTAAATGGGTTTCTTTATTTGTTTTTGTTTAATGAAAAACATATTACACACTTGAAAGGCCTTAAGAAAATGAATTTAATGTTGGGTTATGTAATTCTTTTGACAAAAACACTACAAATAAAATGGTTTGGGTTATTATTTCTTTATGTGGTTTTGGCTTTTGTCAATGTTTCGATATTCATTACCAAGACCTTGCAGGTAATTTCTTAGGATTTGAAATGTCAAGGACAAGCACTGTTCAGTGTATTAGTTTTCAGTTCATAAACTGCACAGTACTGTGCACTACTGTGACACTGCCTCTGGATGTGGATGTCATGCAATGACGCTTCATTCGAGACTACTGTTAGAGAAAACCATGTGGAACGCAAGTCTTGCCAAAGCAGCACTTCTCTCCCTCTTTGAGCCTTCTACAGACCTTGTCTCAATATTCATTAATAATAATTAACACAAATTTTTCAAGCAAAACCACAGTTTTTGGAAAAAGAAAGAAAAATATAGGAGCAAAAGAATCTTGGTGAGGGGAGAGGAAAATAGAAAGTGGTTTTAAGATGTAGTTTTACTAAAATAACTGTGTTGTTTCTTCCCAGGAAGCCTGACAGTTCCTGAGCAGGAGTTCTTCAAAACATTTAATCAGGCCGCCGAAGTAAAAACTCGTGATCATCTCCCAGTGTTTTGGCAGGTGTTCCAGAAATCAGTTTACTCTGACGGCTGAGTGTGACAAAACCAAAAGTAAGTGCCTGGTTATCTGGAATTCTATAGATTTACAGATGCTGTGGTAGTTGCAGGCTTTGCTTGCTGCAGAACTGACCCAGGCTGTGGATGCAGGAGGGCACAGAGGATCAGCTGCCCGAGAGCCTTGTTCTGCTTCCTCAGCACCAGGGATACAACAGCAGTTCTGAAAATTCTCACCTACTCTGTGTATCCTGTCTTTTTAAATAAGGCTTTTTGTGTGAGAGGCAGGGTTTTTTGAGTAATTACTTCTAACAAATGGTGCTTATTATGTATACCATTAATTTACTTATCATAATAATTGCATTTAGGATCAATTATGTGGTTACACTGTACACTCACTGGTCTGCAGTTGGATCTGAATTCATCACTGCATCACCAAATCAGTTCAAGGTATCCACTTTACTCATACTTTTTATGTGTACTGTTTCTGTTACAGAATGCCATGTTACATTACCTTCTGGTTAATGAGTTCCACCTTGCATAATTAGTGTCAGACAAGCAACCAATACTCTATAGAAGGCTCACTTCACAATTCAGTTTACACACAACGATTTCTGGTTCTTTTACAACACTGGTCTTGTCCTTACTGTTTTTCTGAACCCAGTTGATAAATTTTTATGAGAATTGTACAAAGCTAGCGGAAAATCCCCAAGAGCCATACTTTCCTCCTTCAACTAGATATATAAGCTGCCTATATACAGCTCTGCAAGGGAAAGTGACTGTGTTGAGGCTCTATCTTGGATTTCTGGTTAGAAAGCAATGCTATCCTAAAAGTGACTTTCAGGACACTTTAATATTCTGTAACAAGAAATGTCATCTCTAAGCTCTGTAGCCTGGGTCTGAGCCCAGTCTTCTGCCCTTGCACAAAGTCCAAACTAACGTCTCTGGATGTTGAAGCCCACTAGGGCTTGGCAGACCAATTTACAGCTTTGAGATGCTGTGGGGACAGATGTCAAGCCACAGTTGAGAGGTGGTTTAGGAAGCTACTGGTTGGAGCCAGGGCTAGTCATGGACGGAGAGAGAAAAGGGAAAACCTAGGGACAGACAAGATACTGAGCAGCTCCTGGAAGTTCAATTGGATGTAGAAAGTGTCATATTTAATTAAAAAAAAAAAAATCTTTCTGAAGCCTAGTACAGAACAGTTGGCAAAATGACACATAGTGGTAGTGAAGTTCATAACTGAAGATAGTTAACTTACGCTGGTGGACTGTCTCCGCAGTACTTCCCAATTCTTTTAGCGTCATTGATTTCCCCACCATTAAACACTGCGACATAGTCGTATCTGCAGTAGTTATCTCTCTCCACATCAAACTTCTCAAACTTTAACTCTATTAGCTGCAGGGAAAGTATAAATAACTCATGCAGGTTTTGCTGTGCAGAATAATGTTTCTTATAGTAAGTGACCTCTTCATATGAACTACTAATTGATTTTCTATAAAGTCCTTAATCGACTTGATTATGGAGTAATGTATTCTAATCCAAGTCACTTCTCTCCAACAAACAGTTCAACATATGACTCTAATATTCTATAAAACATTTATTTTCTTCTCAAATATATGCAAGTAACTTCTCATAAAGTTGTTTTTATGAGTGAATGAAAACAGGATAGTAACTATTAGGTATTATGCTGGTTTTAAAATAACTATAACAAATCTAAACCAGAGAAAAGGGGCTTTTAGTATCATTGTATCACCCAAGATATGCTAAAAAAGCAAGAGCCATATCACTGAGTTCATTAAGAGCAAGGTCTGAATCATTGTGGTTGCCAATACTGTGCTTACATGATGCAGAAATAAAAAGGTCAGAAACAAAAATAGTGATAGCAATAAAATTAGTAAATAGTAAGACTAAAACCAAGAGAAAGTAAGTAGTTAAAGGAATTGTATTTCCATACACGATTTCCATAAATGTTGGGGCTTTAGAGTTTGTAAGAACTAGTATAACTCTGGTATTTCCAGTGTTGATGCTATTACCTCCAGCATGACTTCTATTTATGGACTTTTCTACTTCAAAAAAAAAAAAAACACCAATGTACAAGAAAACAGAAATGGAATTTACTACTCTGAGGCCAAGTCCTGCAGTATGTTTCTGCCAGTTGTGTGTAGCAAGGAAGGAAAACACAACATAACTGCACAATTGAAATAGAGGCAAAATCTGCATTTAGGCTGCACAACAGTATTTAAATCACCTTCCCATAATGAGGCTTCAATGACAACATTGAATTGTGTTGATTGTAGATATGCAGAATTTCTCTTTAAAGGTCTGCCTCAAACAAAGATGATATTAAATCTTTTAAGGCTGTACAAAGAAAAAGGAATCGTTTCTACATCGCATGCACTTTATTTGATTTACTGACATAGTTAAAATAATCTTGTTCCACATTAATGGTAATGATAGCCTGATACCACCTGATGTCTTAGTTTTGCCTGGATATGCTTTTGCACTATTCAGAAGTGTAAGGCATCATTTTGTTTCCCATAACGTATGAGTAACCTAGGGGGACTTTTTTCAGAGATGAGTAACATGCTTGTTTCAAAAACCTTGTCACCATGATGAAAAAATGCACTTTAAATGGAAGTACCCATCAGAATAATAAGCTTCTGCTCAAAAAGATGGTATAGAAAGAAGTAATGCAACTAGGAGCAGAAGTGCTAATTTTTTCCACATGCAGGCAAAACAGCAGGCCACAGTATCTACTTTACTATTATTCCTAAGTGAACTTTGCACTAATAAAGAACTATTTCATGATAGAACAGAAGCTCTTCACGATCATGAGAATCTCCTTCATGTTCTGTAACGAAGTAATTATTGGGTTGTATTAGAAGTGAAGCAGTGCTTTGTTTTACTGCTCAGATGCCTGCGAAAGGAAAGTACAGACAGTGGCACCTGAACTTTGGCAAGTAAAGAGTGAACAGCTTTTCATGTGCACTTGGAGAGAGATGCTTATTCACTACTTTCAAAAATGGCTTTTGTCACTGACAAAATTGTGCCTCATCTGCATGCAAACAACCATTACTGCACTACATGAAAAATATGTATTTGGAAATGAGTAGATTCATGGATGTTCAAAAGGCACGGCATATAATGTCCTCATTTTTATGCTTACATAGCCCTTCTTAAATCTCCTCTACAAGCTTAGGAAAAGTTTTAGGCTTATCTAGAGATATTTGGAAAGAACCAAAGTAATCTGCAGTTTACAGATAAGGTTTTAAAAATCACTGCCTATCTACAGGATTGTTAAATGACCTGTATCTAGCAAGCAAGGAATGTGGATTAAAGATGAGTACAGGAAAGACTAAGCTGACATATTGCTTCAGTTCAAGGGAGAAAATATCTTGGGAAATGGAAAAGTATGAAAGATCTGAAGAATATATTTATCTGGGGCAGCTTTTTTTATATGGAGGATTACAGTCATGAGCAGAAGATTAAGAGGAAAGTTGTCTTTACATGTAGAGGAATTTAAGAAGCTGGACATGGTTAAGAAAAGCAACCTACCAAACATGACTGGTCGACCAAAACATTCAATCATTGTAGAATTCCTGCCAAGGTACAGAGCAGATGGCTTGGCAACGATCAGAAAATGTAAAGCTAGAATTGCAATTAGCCCTACAGCGTAGGCAACATACTTGTGTTTGCCATGTGTGGCAAACGGTGGCAAATGAGCCCTCTTCATCTGTCGTCACATCTCTTCAGGTCTTAACAAAGTGGTAACAGATGCTCTGAGGGCATCTGGCTAATTAAGCAAGCATGTTATGAGATGGAGCCTTCAGAATATGAAATAAAACAAACTTTATGAAATGCACATTGAAAATCCCTGTGCAGGACACATCTGAATACATTCCCTTTACCATAAGCAGAATAAATAATTTCTGCTTTAAATAAATTCAATCAGTTCTGCCTGTGTACCTCAATAACAAACTGCAGCAACACCGAAAATGCTTCAAATGTTGTTAGACTTATACCTAGAATTGGTCATCATTGTGTTTGGTCCTGAGATCATCACCTGCCCTAACTTAATTTGCATCATGTTGTGCTAATTAACAAAATCACCTTAAAAAAAAAAATGTTTTAAAAGCCTCACCAGTCACAGATGCTTTTAAAAGTTAAATTTAGGGGAAAGTACCAATGCACAGAAGAGGACACGCAATGCTGAGAAGGCACAGGGGTCACTGGAGCGAGGCAGGTACCAGATCAGGGGAAGGCGGCTGTTGCTGGAGGGTAGGTGTCCTGTGCTCCTTGCACGAACCCAACTCAGATTTCAGCCAAATTGTGTTTTAATTGTTTCGATGCAAGGCAGGCAGCGTGCTGTGTGAGCGGGCTGTTGATGCGGTGTCGGTCCATGCAGGTGATGGCAGCCGGGCCGCACCAGCGGGCAATGGCAGCCCCTTACCTGGTTCTTCGGGGCGACGATGTGCCAGGAGCAGGTAACTCCAGCTGGGTAGTCTCGCTCTGGCCAGTTGGGCGTTTGGAAGGACCCCGATGGCTTCTCCAGTCGTCCCCCACAGTACTGATCCCCTGCAAGTACAATGCACGGTGCTGACCACAGCGGAAAAAGGACGTGGGTGACCTACAGAACAGGCTCTGTGGAGAGCCCACGACCGAGAGGGGCTTTTTCCTCCATATCTCTCTTCCCAGTCCCAAATTACAAAGCTACATCAGGTATGTAATTCTTACTTATAACATAATTATGAACCTTCTTTATTAAATTATCACATCACAGTCATTTAATGTATCTTTCCAGAAGTTATCAATAAAAGGATAGAACTGAAAAGACTAATGTATTACTCACCACCTGCATTGCATCTTCCATATAACCTGTCTAGGCTGGTGTCATGCTAACCACAAAAACCTTGAAGAAGAGTCTCTCAGCAGGGCGATACCACCTCCCTGCAACCCCCCAGCTTCTCCCAGCCCATGGCCTTCCCAAGCACAAGGGAAACCTTTGTGTTTAATAATCCCTAAAAGATTTTTCTTTCACGTGTTTTTCCAATTGTTTTTAAACCAGTGTAGAAATCAACAGTCCCCAATGTCCCCTGGCACAGATGTTCACCACTTTATAGCTCAGACAAAAAACGCCCTCTCCTTTCCTTTGCCACCACTTGCTCATCTGTTTTTGTTTTCGAAGAGACAGCAACTGTGGTCCCCATTCACCTCCTCTGTACTGGTCATGACTTTAGAGCCCTTTCCTACACTGCCCTTGCCCGTCTCTTTTCCAGCATGAAGAGGTCCATTCTGTGCAGCTGATCTTTGTGTAGAACATGTTCCTTAACTCTGTCATATTTGGTGTCTCCGATCACTTCTGAGAGTTTTATTATATCCTAGCATGAGATGGGAACATCAGAATGGCACGCAGTATTCAAGGTGCAGATGCATTTATGGATTTATAGTGGCATAATTTGTTGTTGTTGTTTGGTCTTTATTCCTTTTTAAAAAATTGTTAAGTTTCTGTTTCTTTTTTGATAACTATGGAGCACTGGATTGATGCTCAACTATGTTTTAATAAATTATCTATTTTACACATAAGATCTCATTCCTAAGCTGCAGTAGTCAATTCAGAGCCCATTGTACTGTACATAAAGTTAGGGTATTTTTCCATTATTTGCAACATTTATCTATATGGAATTTTGTCTGCCATTTTATTGGCTAGTTATTGCCACATTGCTGCTAGGTGCAATTATTCTGCAAATCTTAGAATGTTAGCCCTCTTCTTTACTATTTCTTTACTAACTACAGTGGTTAAACAGTTATACTTGGCTATTTACTAAGCAAGATAATGAATATGTTGAACCACACAATCCCTTATATCTCTGGCATCCCATCTTTTTGAGGATTAATGTGGCTCTCCACGGAGTTGTACAGCCATATTTGTCTTCAGTGCACATGTAACTGTTAATTACCTCTTTCATGGGGTTCTGCTGCAGAAAACTTCGCAATGAATCCGCTTCCAGCAGTATTAGCATCTGAAGTCATCTGCACCAGCATTTTATTGCTGTTGGATATGAGGGCACCTGGTTTCACTGTACCACAGAACCTGCCGATGCGTTGTCCATTGGCATGGCCGTTGTATATATCCACAAAATCATATCGGCACAAGTTGTCACTTTCCAGGTCTAGATATCTAAAAGAAAGAACCACCACTTTTCCTTCTGGGACCTGCAGAGAGAGAGGGATGGAGACATGTATCTTGAAATGTGACTGACACTACATATCTATCTGATCCCCCTATTTGCACGAGTATTTTCATATCCTTCACTTCTTGCCAGGTAAGCCTTTTTTTATCATCTATAGTCCAGACAGAGTGGTTTTGGAAATCATATTGGACCAATCATAAGAACAAAGCTCTGGCCACCTCTGTTGCCATTATTTTCTTCCTGATTCAGAGTACTGTCTCACCATCACCACCCAGTTCAGTTTGGCATGTTTCTCTTATTTTCTGCTGAAAGTATGCAAGCAGCCATGCAGCTCCCTGTCACCAAGTAAGGTGAGGAGGATGAGATTAACATGGTTGAAAAAAAATATGGAACAAGCAATTTACAATTTTGAACAAATGAAATGGACTCTCTTATCTTGCTGATTTGTGCCATAAAATTTCATAGTTTGAAGGGGTTTTTTTAATTTACTGACATGTGACTTACATTTACAAATAAAATTGGAAACTTTATGGTTATTGCTGTACAACCCTAAAATTTAGCTATTGGAGTAGGTACATTTAGCTTGAAGGCTGTAGCGAAAGAATTATATTTGGAAAGAATATGTAAAACTATAAACAGAGTGTTCAAAAGAACCATTAGTGGGCGTCCTCAATACAGAAGAGAGTTTCATTTTCCAAAACATCTGAGGAAACATAAGTCAGGGCAAATCTTACATGTCTGCATTTGTGGACATTGCAAAAGAGGCAAGACTACTGAGAAGGATGTAAGTTAAGAGAGCATAATAGTTTAGAAGGAGGAGAACATTTCCTGGGATAGAGTTGCAAGCTTTTAAGAAAATAAACAGCATACTGAGAAGTGAAGACTATTCTAACAAAGCATTCAATGCTGTGTTAACAGGACAGGGAGAAGGGAAACAGTATTTTAAAGTATAGAGAGACCTTAGACTGGCAGAGTGTAATTATCTGCATTCAATTCATAGCCCAGTAGAGTGGTTACCCATTAAAATAACTGCAGCTGTTCTGTTTTACTGAGACACTGCTATTATTTTCTGCTTTAAATACATAACGCACACATAGCATGTCTATAAGTCTGTATTTAAGACACTTTAAGAGTTCATGATTTTTTTCTTTCCTTAACAGTGACTCATTTTAAAACACCAGTTTGAGATAAACTATTCTTATACGAAGTTGTCAAACAGTGTTTGCATTATGTGAGTTCCAACAATTAAAAATGCCTTGTCAGGTATAGATGGAAGTGCTACACATGGAAATGACCACTTAACCCAGAGAAGATACTTATACAGGCAGCAGGTCTAGATGTTGTGAAAAATGTGCTGTAGCCATGTTTAGGTTACTCAATCATGCAGCTGCTTTCATGTCCTGCACTGATACTGACCCTGCGGCAGGACAGACTTTTGCATGAGCTGCTTCCAGCTGCCCGGGTCCACGTACCCGCTGGCTGAGCAGCCCCACTGCAGCTCCTGTCACTGGCGTCACAGTATTTGCCTTTAGTTCTTGTTCAAAGTTCTCTCAAAAATGCATTCCATTCCCCTGTGCTGACGTACACCACTACTACTACATCAAAACCACAAAACTCATCTAATCTTATCCAGAAATTCCAAAGCACAATGACTATATTTCAGAAAACTTTAAAGCCAGATGTTAAACTTACACTCCTGGAGTGAGCAAACCTTATACATGGTATTAGAAAATAACCCACATGTATATTTAGTCAGCATAAGGCCAATACAGACACATGGTCACACTGTAAGATATTCTGTGAAAGCAATATGACTCTTTGAATTGCTGCTCTCACAGCTAAGTCTCTTATTATTGCATTCACTTGTCTTCTGGTCTTAATCACTAAGAAGCATTAAGACATGGTCATTTTAACAGAAAAAGAGCTAAAAGGAATTTGGTATTCCTGTCAGAAGACCTAAGTGTTATTTATGGTTTACTACAAACTTTATGTGACCAGACAAATCAGTTCAAAAATGCTTGCTGTAAAGTCAGTTATCATGTTTTAATATAGACAGAGCTGCTATGCCTACAGTTAAGATTGTTCAACATTTTCCACTACAAAACACTGCTTACAGTGTCTTGCAGCCTGGCTGCAACTTACACATCTTTAAGAAGCTTCCCCTTTTCCTCCCACTGTTTGTGAAATTCGAGCAGAAATTGCTCCATCATATTAGATTAAATAGTTTTGTCAGTGCTTATGAGATTTTTCCCTCCTTTCTCAGCTTGAATTGCCTCTTTGAAGTCACCTACTCCCTCCCTGAGTTTGAAGAAGGAAGTTGAAATGTGAGAAGTGGCTGGTTCTGGGGTAAGAAAAGGTCTTTTTGCTGTCCTTGTAGAAATGCATTCAGATTTAGCCAAGTGGTTACCCCTCGGTGACGCTGGTGGGTGCTCACTGAGAGCGCGTTGAGCCAGCGCTGCCCCGCTCGCGCCAGCCTCACAGCACTCAGCCTTGCCCTGAGTTTTCTGCCCCAAGGGACGTGGGGAACCAGGACGTGGGACCGACCCGCGCTGAAAAGGGAGAGGATGCTGGCAAAGCTGCCGAACTCCAAATTGCCAGACAACCATTCACTCAAGTCCTGGGTTTTCTGTTTCATGGTGTAAGTAATTCTGTGCAGTGTTGCATACTTCCTTCTCCACCCTCCACCACTGATTGTGTTATACTATACTAAGTTACATTATCTATTTATATTTCATTATAGTATTTAATCTCTCTAGCTTCTATTTGTTCAGTCTACTTGATCTTGGTCAAGACTGTTCCCCATAGATGTACTGAGTTTCTCAGTTTGGTTTCATGACAGTCTGTAAGAAAATGTGTAGGAGAAACTGAGCTACATGGTCATGAATGTTTAGCAAGGAGCCAACTCCAGACTTCAGTTGTCAGAATCATCCTTGCTCACATTTAGCTCAATTTGGGGAGCACTGGGTCCCTTAATCACAGTCACTACTTACTGCCATTACTTTATAAAATAATGTCATTGCCTATTAAAATAATATTTGTCACTATTCACAAAAATAACAAATTTGTTCCAGCATGTTAAATCAATTAAAACTTTGTGATCTGAGCAGATGACATTTAGGAGGGCAGAGGATGGTGATTCCACATTCCGGCAGGAGCTGGTCCAGTTTGCAGTTATTTCCAAGGAATCCCACCCTAAATACAGGCATCTTTGCAAAACAATACTTTTCTTTCATTTCCATAATTTCCCTTTTTTAAATGTTGAAAAGTTATGTGCTAAAATCTGCCAATGTTTATCCTAGAACATTTAAAGTATTGCTTCATGAGAAACACAGGGGAGAATGCAGAGGCCAGTATGACTCAGTTGTGTTTACTTTGAGCCACATCCGAGCCTGATGCAGTAAGACGATGGGATACCTCAGAGGGAGAATTGGAAGGAATTCCAGCTCTTAAGAAAAATAAAAAAGGAGAGGAGTCAAAGGAAGAGTGTGATGCTTCCCCTGCAGGGTGTGCCTTATTTTTATGTTTTATCCACCCAGCTGGTATCTTTCAACAGAGGCACTTTAGCTTCTGCCTCTCCTTGTCACACAGTGGGTGACTGACCCATACTTGTCCTTTGCTTCCCTTCTTAACTCTGTGAACTTCTTTAGGATCAGATATCATGATGCTAACCTCATATGAAGGATGCCTTACTCTTATTGAAGGCTAAAGGAAAACAGCACTCTCTGAATTTTTTAGAGGGAGTTTTTCTAGACCGTAATTCCCTAAAATAATCCATGTCCATTATTAACCTCTTGTATATATACAACCCACCACAAAATAAGGTCCCTGGATGTCTTTTTGTTAGCATTTTTTGCAGGTATTTAATATAATGTTAATCAAAGTTCACTTACATTTAAAGTAGCTAAGCTGTGTTTCTGTAGTTGTTCTGACTAAACACAAAGCCCTCTTGATCAGTGTGTCTCTTTCAGTTTCTGAGGAGGATTCCCAAACTGTCATACTTTAAAAAATTACTTGGGTTTGATTATTTGCTTCAAAAATAATTTTTTGATGGGGAAAACCCCTTAGATGCCAGCTTAGTAAGAAACTATTTTGCCAAATTTTTAAACCTATACTGTACATGGGTTTAATATATTTTGGTATATGTTTAATACCAAAATGCTGATTATATGTTTTGCCATAGCAGTCCTAGGTAGACTTGGAAAATACTTCAGCCGCTTGCACGCCAAACATGTTATTTCTCTCTGCTGAGAATGAATGTGAAAGTTATTTGGTTTTACATCCTGGGAAGAAGCACAACTCCAGCCTACTTGCTGCTTCCCTGGCTCCATCCTCTCCAGCCACAAATGAACAATTTAAAAAAACAAATCATATTAGCTTGCTCTCCCTGACAAAGGCACTAGATTCTGTTCAACTATTTCTTTTCTGGCAATACAACCATGGATAAAGACCTGTTCTCTAAGTTTCATGGTGACAGGGGAAAATGAATGCTAAAATGTAGAGAAAATTATTTAAAATACTTCAATACCCCAGGGCAGATTCCCAATTCTCCTGATAAGTAAATTTTTCAAACCTTGCTTATTGTCAGCAAACCTGCTGGAACACAGCTCCTGAACTTATAAAAATACAACCTTACATAACTCTTGACGGTCTTCAGTAGTATTGCACATAAAGTCATCGGAGTTTTATGGGAACTACACAGTCTGCCAGAAAAACACAGGACAACAGTCCAGATTATTGGACTATATGACACATTTATGTGAGGTGATGGCCAGGAAGGATTACAGAGTATTAAAAGTAAATGTATATGACATATTTTAGATAAAGCCATATACATTACTATAAGAAAGGAAATTGCTGTACAAATGACTTCTTAGCAAAGCCAGCTAAAAGCTGCTGGGTAGTCTGCCAAAGTTGTAATATAACCACAAGCATGTGCTGAACACTTCTTAGAGCTCTTAGAATAGAGAAGCTGTTTTCTTTAGCCAGCTGAAAAAGTCCCAGTCCCTTGACATAACAGAACCATAATTGAGTTAGAGAGACTCTTCTAGCTTTAGCAAACCAGTTGGAAAGATTTCAGCTGATACCCAAATGCTACATTGCTTTATCTGTATCACCCATAACATTTTCTAAAGTTATTTTCTTCTAAATAATGAATTAGCTGTCACTCTGTCTCTCTGTGGATTTCTTCTAGAGATGAGATCCTGTATTTGAGAAAACAACAGCTTCATGCTTCTTGTGAGCCAGACACAAAGTGAATCAATGTGTCTTGCAGACTTGTCAGATCCTGCATTAGACGGAGTGTTTTCAGGAAGGTGTTCACAGCCCTTGGCTAAAATGGACAGGCAAAAAGTCTTAGTCACCTTCTAAGATTAGATGATAAATGAGGAAGCCTAACAGTAACTACACCATATTTCTTCATGGGAGTGTAACTGGCTTTTTAGTGTTATTGCAAGCTATTCAGCAGTATCTGGTGAAAGTATTTTGTTGTTTAAATTCCCACTAACCAAACCCTTTAGGGTACTACTTTGCCTCAGTCTGGTAAATCATCCTCTTTTTTTTAAAGAGGGTTCAGGCTTAGTCTTGCAAATTTTAGTCCTTGCCTTCTACACAGTTGATGGGGGGGAAAAAATCAACTTAGTGAGCTTAGTGAGCAATATTGTCTAACAGGGGTTAAATGACTTGGGGACATAAGAAATCCTGGACTACTACAGTTGTGTAGCCCTTCTCTGGCTTTGGGAGAGCTCCAGGGAACAGGAATGCAGCAGTTGAAGAGCAGGAGTAAATGGCAGAACAGCAGAAAAGTGGGAATTGTGATGATCATGAAATGCCAGAAGCGGAGTTCCTTCCACAGTCAATAAAGTCCAAGTACGGACACAGCTCTGGTACGGCTTTGTGGTAACACTCTTCACAATGTTCAGGCTAACCTGGACACTCACATCTTGTTGGCAAGAGCCCCATTAAGTCTGCAATGAAACCACTCTGTATGGACTCTTTAAATACAATCAATTGCTCTCTTCTCCCTTTACCCCCAATATATGATGAAGGGTACATGCATGGGATGCTTGAGTAAATGCTTCTTCAGTGCTGGCTCCATTTGTAATCCAAATTTTTTTAATGGTAAAAATGTTATGCTGTTACAATCAAAATTATTATTTACCCCCAGATTCAATTTTGAACTTCTGAAGATCTAATACTGAGTTATACTGGTAAACTAACTTTGGAGTTTTTTTCTCTTTTACTTAAGGCATGTGTGTATGATTCCAAATGCAATTTGTGTCTGCTTTTCAGATCGTAAAGTGGGCCATGCTAATTGCTGTAATCTCAGCCACTTGACCGCAGGAAGCAAGTTTATTGATGAGCATACATGGTATTTCACATCATACTCTTCTGAAAAAAAGTCAGTCACTAATTAAAGGTAACTTCTAACTTGGCCTTAATAATAATGCAACATAAAGGTGCAGAAAGCAACTGTTATAGCTTCACTGGTGTCCATCAGACAAAACGATTAAAATTACATCACTCGTTTGGTACGAGAATCATTTTAACTGAACACTGTAAACAGATCAATGTCTCCTGCTTTGCGTCAGCATCTCTATAGTAGCAGGAGACAATTATCCTGTGACATCCTATTCTGCTGCCAACACCTAGCCTGTAACGCAGTCTTTGAACTGAAGTTCTCGTCAGTGATCCTGTCAACACACAGACTAATTTATTTTTTTTAATGCCTTTTTTTTTTTTTAAGTACATATTCCAGGTCTGAATATCACAGGAGTTCTTAGTGAACTGTGCCTAAAAAATTGAGAGAAAATCTGGTGAGCAATTGTAGACAGCTTAATTTCTGTGATGTGAGGAAAAGTAATAATTCATTCAAACCCCTTCTGAGTCTGTGGGTAAGGTCACATCCAGCACTGAAGTGTTTAGTCCTAGTTGTTTAATGGCATTTGCTGTCCATGAAGATGATGTTTCTGCCCTACAGTCTCATTTCAGCATCAAAATATCAATCGTTCTGCATGCTTTCGCACGGTCATTTATAAATGTAACAACACCTTCCTGTTGCTTTCTCAGCTTGCTGTATGACAAGCTCCAGATGTCCTGGCTGGCAGAACACTGTTATTAGCACACTGCAGGCAAACCTGCCTGAATTTTTGTTTTTTGTTTGAAACTTTTTCTACGTGTTCATGCCAATGAATTTTGCTTTTCGCTATGTACACCTCAAAGCTTTAATCCATTTGATCTAACTGTTGCTTTCTGCAGTGACTTGAAAGGGTAGAAGTTTGTTTTCAGGTGGATTAATTTAAAACAATTGGAGATGTATCTATGGAAGTCAATGAAAATTTGCTTCTGACATTAGGCAAGGTCAGTTCTATTTCAGCCACTATTATCATATTACAGCAACCCTAAAAAGTTCGAGATAGTTGAGCTGCTCTGAGTTACTGAGTTCATTATTGCATATATGTTATCCAATATAAAACACTGGCATTAACAATAAATAGTTCTTCATTGTCTTCAGCACTGATTTTGTGATAGTAAAAATTCTTACTGTGATTTTCCAAGTACATTTGCTGTTTGGAGGGTAGACTCCAGGAAATCCTTCACTCCCAATAAACCCTGACTCTCCAGATACAACTCCTCCACATGCAAATGTAGGCCTGAGGATAATAGGAAAAATAATGCTTAAATTTTAAATATATTTCATTTATTCTTTATATAATAGCAAAGAGACATGGACTGTCTTAGAAACACAGCTAAAATACTTAAAAGCATTGCTAACTTTAAACATATGTTTCATTACTTACATAATTTAATTACTGACACAGAATGTGCAATTTAACATGCAAACTTAGGTGTACAGCAAATGAACTGCTTGGACCTTAATTCTGGGTTTACACAGATTTATCCTTCTTTCTTTAATTCATAAGATGGAAGATGCAGTGCTGTGATACATACATCATTGCAAATTGCTATTATAATGAAAAATATTTAAAAGTCATTAGTAATGACTTTTTATAGCATGTATAATAGTTAAAATAGCACAGTAATAAAAATAACTTTACATTCCTATCTGTTCCACCCTGAAATGCTTTGAATTTAACTACTTTCATCAAGTAAGTTGCTTTGGAAGTTTTCTATACCACAGGAACACAATCCCCGATGCCTGCAAGTCCTGCTACTCCAGCCTGGTGATGCATCATACATCTCGATGTTGACGGTGTGAGATGTGCAGGGCTACAAAGGTCAGGTGCGGGCCCCTGCTCCAGCCCCGCGCTGCGGGGAGCCCAGGCAAACCCCTGAGAACCACAGCGTTAGTGCTGAGGCAGGAGCCCTGCCGAGCTTTAGTTATTGGGATATAATATAATATAATATAATATAATATAATATAATATAATATAATATAATATAATATAATATAATATAATATAATATAATATAATATAATATAATATAATATAATATAATATAATATATCGGATCATATCGGATTGTAGCGTATCACTGTTCTGTTATACTCTGTTACCTGTTATCTGGGGGCTGTTTCCGTAGAAAAAGCCCGTGTCCCTGCCCTCCCCGGACGCACTAAGGGGCTGTAGAACACCCGTGGGTGCCGCCCGGGCAGAGCGAGGTGTCCGCGCACCGCACGTACGTGCGCTGGGCACCGCTCCCGCGGAGGGACGAAGGGGAGGGGCGCTGCGCGGGCGCGGAGGGGGGCGCGGTACCTGTGCGGCGGGGCCGCGGGTCGCGCCGCCGCCAGCAGCAGCAGCGGCAGCAGCAGCGGCAGCGGCGGCCGCGGGGCGGCGGGCGGCATCTCCGGGCGGCGGCGGCTGGGCAGATCTGGGGCCGCGGAGCCGCTCCTCGGGCTGCCGCCTGCTCCTCCCGTGTGCGCTCTGGCCGGGGGAGGAGGCAAAGGCTTCCGCGGCCCTCCGCCCCCGGGGCAGGGCAGTGCCGGGCAGGGGCCGTGCCGGGCAGGGCCGCCCGCCCTCCCTCCGTGGGGCGCGGCGCTGCTCGGCCGCGGAGCCGTGGGCGCTGCTGGCTCTTCCCTTGGGAGCCCTGCCCGGCTGCGCCCAGCCCTGGTGTCCCCTGGGGGAGGTGGGCGGCGGTGCTGCAGCCTGAGCCTCGGGGGCACCCTCGGCACCCCGTACTTTGCGCACGCAGGGACCCTGGTCAGCCAGGTCGCCCCAAAGCCCGCGGCGCCCTGCAGCGCTCTGCCGCCTGTCCTCAGGTGGCACAGTGGGGGTGTTTGTCCTGGTCATGAATGAACTCAGTGTCACCGTCTGTGCAATCGTGTACGGCTTCACCAATGCTAGAGAAATAGTAATGCTACTTTAAAATTTCTTCTTTATTTAAATTCTAAAGTAAACTTTAAATGCTTCATTTTGTTTACCAGTTGGTGATCTTGACCCATTTTAGTAGCCTTTTCACTCTGGCTGTGAAAGATACTCTTTAAAGGGCTGTGGCAGAGCTCACAGTAATGAACTCAATACTTGTGTGTTTGTGGGATTTGGGCCAAAGTTGTTTGAGTGAGAAAAGAAATGAAAGATTAAGTCAGTATTCTTACAGAACACAAGAAAAATGTTTACAGAAACCACATTGTTAGTGCTACTGGATGATGACATACAGATTATCATGTCTACAGATGATAACTGATCTCCTAAGGATTGCTTTAAGAAGAGCCTGCTCCTCTTCTTGGTTTAAGTTCTTCTTCCCATATACACCTCTTGCAAGAGAAGGTAAGTTTGTATTAGTGTTCAGGCACAGCCGACTGAAACAAAGACTGAAGGAACCAAACAGAAATTTTACTGTGTGCAAGGCAGAATACAAACCTAGTATCTTAATTTTAGCCTATTGATTAAGCACTTAACATCCCTGTTCTTGCAAAATACGAAGAAGGGCAGTCCCACTCCCAAGGCTTTAAATAAATGCTGTGGATTAGAGAGGATGCTTTGAGGATTAAACAGAAAGAGGATGCTGCAATTTAGCAGATGTAATACCTGTAATTCCTTTCCACAGTGCTGGATGAAGAAAGCAGTAGAATAACCTGGATCTGTGCTTGCTAAATTTCCAAGAGGATTTGTGTGGAAAGATGCTGCTGCTATTGGGATGTCCCAGATCTTTGAAGGTGGTCTTCAATACAGGTGGTAAGACATGCCAACAGCCTTCCTGTGTGCACAGAGGCAATGGAAGACAACAAAGAGCAGAGGCTGAGGTGTGCACGGGCTTTGCAGAGGCCCAGGTTTCGTGTGAGCACACATGTCGGCAGCCAGGAGGGAGGGCCTGGCCTGCAGCCCTGAGGAGGGGCAGCCCCAGGTCCCCAGTGAGGCTGGAGGAAGGAGCAGGTCACATCTAGGCAAGGCTGGGTGAGGGATTGGGGCAGGGAGCTCAGTCCATGAAAAGGAGACTGTGGAAACAGAGAAGATTGTAATGTGGTCAGAGCTGAGATAATATTTGCAGCTGAGTTTTGAACTGATTCGAAGTGACAGAAATGGGAAATAAGGCAGCTAAAAAGGAGATATATGCTTACTCCATGACTGGTTAGCCAGCTAGAAGTTTAACCACTCCCTCTAGGTATACTGAGTTTAGTCATGAAGGTAATGTAACATCCATAAAAATTGCTAGATATCTAAATCGATGTATATGACAGAGAGTTGTATAACCCTCACACCACAGACTTAGGCATTCCTTGCTGCTCCTCTCTGATGGTCAACATTTTTGAAGCCTATAGAAGACCCATTATTTAAAGACAATAAGTATTTCAAACCTTATATCCACAGAAGAGCTGGCCTCCATACAAAACCACCAACAAAGGCTGTTAGTTCCCGTAGCTTACATGTTCAAGGACTCTTTTACATGTGGTTGCTGCAGACTTTTAACCTCTTCCAAAGGTAGTTTTAAACTTCTGAACAGTTAATGTGATAAGAGGTTCTGCATTACCACCCTGGAAACACGCAAGGCCAGGCTGGATGGGGCTCTGAGCAACCTGATCTGGTTGAAGATGTCCCTGCTCATTGTAGACAGGCTGGCCTAGATGACCTTTAAAAGTCCCTTCCAACCCAAACTGTTCTATGACTCTATGATAACATCTACAGATCTGTGTAGCAAAGGGAAGTTCTGGGCTAATGAGCAGATCGAGGCAGAGAACAGGCTGCTGGGAAAGGCTGAGGGAGCCGGGTCTCTTTAGCTTGGAGGAGACTGAGGGGTGACCTCATTAATGTTTATAAATATGTAAAGGGTGAGTGTTGTGAGGATGGACCCAGGCTCTTCTCGGTGACAACCAATGATAGGACAGGGGGCAATGTGTACAAACTGGAACACAGGAGGTTCCGCTTAAATATGAGAAGAAGCTTCTTCACAGTGAGGGTAACAGACACTGGAACAGGCTGCCCAGGGGGGTTGTGGTGTCTCCTTCTCTGGAGACATCCAAAACCCGCCTGGACACCTTCCTGTGCAACCTCATCTGGGTGTTCCTGCTCCGGTGGGAGGATTGGACTGGATGATCTTTGGAGGTCCCTTCCAATCCCTAACATTCTGTGATTCTCTGTGAAAGCCCCACGTAGCACATGCAGCCAGGCTCCTGCACCTTTGCTGTATCAGGGGGAACAGCAGCATCACTCCCTGGCATTCGCTACCTGGGAACATGCCCTAAATTACAGACTACAGACAAGGCACTCCATCTAAATTAAACGTTGCCAGAGAGAATTCACCCATGAACTAAACCAGAGACATCTGGCTGATTTCTATCAATGGCTGCAGAAGGAACAGAAAAGTAAAAGGCCAGTGAGTAGTTACCCATAAATAAAGATGTTAGCATTGACATTAATCTTAAACTGAATTGGTGTCTGTTAGGAATACAGAAATGGGCCCAGTCCCCTACTGTTGCAGGGAACCAAATCCAATAAACCTTTTCATAAACTGATCACACTTCAATTCTGAAGTCAGGAAGTTGCTTGATCAGCATCTGTCAGACTCTCTGTCTTTGTGAGATAAAACTGGGAAATGCATGGTTAGGAATTCTATGTAAGAAATTTATATAAATTAAGCTACAAAGGTTTTAAGCTCAAAACCAAAAGGTGGCAGATTTACAGTCTCTCATGCAATCTTAATTATGCTGCCTTGTGTATGTATTCTTTGCATAAATGATGCATAGGTTATGTGACAAAAATAGTATGGATTTTCATAAGCATAGAGTCGGTATTAATGTGCACAAAAAAAGTCTAATTTCTGACAGTCGACTTTGCAACTCAAGTAACTTTCCTTTCTTTTCTAATGTAGTTTATTTTTGAAGGTAGAAGAAAATCTATTTTGTGTTACATGTGTCTCTGAGGTGTGGTATCTAGAGGTGTGGAAGGGTTAATCTTTAGTGATAAGCTATTTAATGTTTAAACTAGAGAGCTAGTGCCATAGTAATTATAAAAACTGCCTGCTGTCCTAGGGCAACATTTCCTCCTGTAGCCGTCTAGCAGAAACGCACAGCCTGAGGGACCCCTCACCTCCCATCGACATGTGCCAGCGCTCCAGGACTAAGGCAGTGGTGCTGGTCATCCAGGGGTGAGTCCTCCCTGTCTGCCATTGAACAAAGATATTTTATAAACAAAGCTAATGAGACAAATTTCCTAATAGATATCTGGCAAGTGTGACCTCGTCTGCCTGAAAATGAGACAACTGTTGAAGTGGAAAGGGGAAACCTCTACTTGGAATGTAACCCTGAGCGACAGTCTGTTGCTGAGATGTTCTTCAGAAAGACCAGGTAAACGATGTGGCACTGCTCTTCCACGTTTCCCTCCATGCATCCCTCTCACCTCCCTGTAACAAATTCTATAATGCTGTTGCTGTGAAGCAGCCAAAATGGCCTGCTGATCTGGCTGAAAATGAACCTCCTCCCTAAAAGCTTAATTTCTTAGTCTTTATGCTCCAGCTTTCAGGCTTCTTACCAAATCTTCTATTCCCCTGTGGAAAGTCATCTGTACAATATCCTTTGTACCATGACAAAAAGATGTAAGACATCTTAGTGGTCTCTTAGTGTTTCTGCACAAGTCTTGTTCATCTGACACTGTGAAATTATTTTAATTGAAATTTATGTAAATGCTATCAACACCAGCCTTTTCTTTCATTTGAATCATAGAATCATAAAATGGTTTGAGTTGGAAGGGACCTTTAAAACTCATTTAGTCCAATGCCCTGCAATGAGCTGGGACATCTTCAACTAGACTAGTTTTTTCAGAGCCTCATTCTGCCTGGCCTTGGGTGTTTTCAGCCATCTCTCTGGGCAACCTATTACCATGTGTCACCACCCTTGTCATCAAAAATTTCTTCCTTATATATAGTCTGGGTCTACACTCTTAGTTTAAAACTATTACCCCTTGTCCTGTCGCTACAGGTCCTGTTAAAAAGTCTATTCTCAGCTTTTTTATAAGTCCCCTTTAAGTATTGAAAGGCTGAAATGAGGTCCCCTCAGAGCCTTCCCTTCTTCAGGCTAAACAACCCCACTGTCTCAATGCATTCTTAAGCGCCAAAACCTTGATATTTTCACTGCCAAAAGAACTTTTATATTTCCTGGAATTGCAAGTTGTCCCTTTTCAGAATAGCACTGGACAACTTGCAATAGAGAGGATGTATCCCCATTTTCTTGATAATCCCAGCACCTAAAATGACTCTTACAAACTGATGTACCCACCCAGTTCCCAGGATTCCCAAATTTGCTTTGGTCTGTAAGCCAAGGATTTGTCTATGTTACGCCTTCACTTGAATCTGCTACTTCATAGAAATAAAAAAAAACAACACAAGAGTTGTCACTGGAAAACTTGCAGAACCTCCACCCTTCCCCGGGCTGGAATTCCCACTCCTGTCTCTTTTTGTGTGTCAAGCTTCATTCTCAGTTCATTTATCAAATGAGAATGTGATTTCTGGATTAATAGAAAAAATGGCTGTGATGAGTCATAGACCTCCCTCTCCCTTGCTTTCTTTTGATACTGAGATACCAAGTACAAATGCAGGATTGACAGTATTCCCTCACCTTCCTAGGAATTTAGGAACTCCTTAGGAACTGAGCTTACATTCTTTAATTAACTTCTTTGTCTCTTTGCTGGCTTCACCTCAAGTGATAGCATATTTAACGCAGTTGCAAAATTTCATAATTCGTATTGTTACTTAGAGAGACCAGATGTGATGCATTAATCATGTAAGTGCTACAGTTTTTCATTATGGCTTTTCTAATTACCTTCTGGTCCCTTCATTTGTCAGTTTGGGTAATTCTGACACCAGCTTCTAATTGCCTCTTCTCTTTGAAGGAACACAAGCTGATATCCGATTTTTCTTTTTTTTTTTTTTTATGTTTTACCCCCTATTGTTCAAAGTCAATTGCTTATTTGCCAGCACAAGAAAATATTAAGGAGAATGGTGCTGATTTATCATTAGTTTAATTGCTTTTCATCATAATATAAAAATGATAAATTGGACAACTACTGTTAAATTGCAAATATTCCTGTAAGCAAATAAATCTAATAATTATCAACCAGGCTGTCTGCTATCAAGCAGGATACTTGAAACATTCATAATGTTGTGAACAGATACTCCATCATAGTACAAGCCTCCAAAAGGATTGTGTCAACATTTCCAATGAAGCATCCCAGGGTCTGTTAACCAAAAGCGTGGTTTACAATGACCATATCTCACAACAGGTGGAGGAATTGCTAAAGTATGGATCAGACAAATGGATTCTAAAAGAATATTTTTAAGCAAGAGCTATCTCCCTAATAGTGCATTTTAAACACATTGATCCAAGGAAAATATTCAGTACATAAAAGGAACAGGAGAATAAACCATGGAGTAGAAGGCCATAAAATTAAAAAGGCGGAAGCCCTGAATTGCCTGCAGGTGGCTGTGACTCGGGCAGTCCCATGGCTGAATCTTGCAGCAGCAGACAGAGGAGCAAAGCACTTCAGTCTCTGCAAGACATCTTCCAAGCCCCAGCATGGGGCAGGTCATCATCAAGTGTCTGTAAATGCTATTCTTATCTAGAGAGCCGTAAAAGCAAGACAGATTAGCTACCCAGTCATTATCCCAGGCTTGATGTAGTCTAAATCAGCAAGTAATCAAGCAGATAATATTATGAAAGAAAATTCCAAAGCAGGTTCCCTTTCCTTTGGTGGATGCAGGAAAGAAACATGAGACTATTAAGTATGCTCATGTTTGGGGAAGGAAATAGGAGAGGAGTTAGAAAATTATGCCACTAAAATGGAAAAAATAGTTTCTTTTTCTGAATACAAAACAGAATTATTTTTATGCAGGATATAAATAACCAATAAGCCTTGGATGCGTTGTCCTCATATAAAGACAAGACTAACTTAGGTCTGCATATGAATATATTTCTGGAGACTTAGAGTAGAGTCTGGTTTGTAAATTGAGAAATGAAAAGGGTCGATATTTTGAACAATCTACAGCACAACAGCCTCCTCTCCCCTCCAAAAGTGCCACCACCACCACCACCAGAGACTTTTAAGCTCAGCTCTGGCCTGAATGAAGCAAGTGAGAGTGTGGAGTCCTTGCTGTGTGACAGGACACATGGGATGGTGCTCACAAACCGGGGATGATCCCAGCCATCTTCCCTTCAAGTTGCCTGCAAGCGACATTGGAAGCATAAGGTAAAGGCACACGTGGATCCGCTCAGATACTGTGACTGTGCAGTGAGAGACTTTGTCAGGTACTGTACATGCAGAAGCAGAGAAAGAAAAGTTAGAAAAGGCATCAAAGGTGCTCCAGAGAAGTCTGTTTCAGGCTTAGAGTGTGCTTTGGGGAAGCAAGCTGTCAAAAAGAAAACTGGAACCATGAGCAAAGAAGCTGTCTGGTTTTTTATGTGTGCTTTAATTGTCTTGTGTTCAAGGAAGAGAAAGTTTTACATCCTCTATAACGAAGTAGGTTTGTATTAAGGCACCCAGCTTCAGTTTCTTTTTTTTTTCCTATCATCTTCTGAGTGCTATAGTTGAAAAATAGTGACATTTTAAAAGAGCATCAAATGTGTTATGCTTTCATATTGCTATTGCACAAGTGATACCTGGAACCTGAGCCTCCCGGTGCAGTTTCATGTATTATATTTAGTTTACTGTTACTGGCAACACAGACTGGAAATCAGAACAAAGTCCAGTGAGAAACTATTCCATGCCAATACCCTCATTGCTTTTTCTGGATTTCCCTCTACTACTCTTATTCATAAGGCTATACACGAAAAGGAGAAGAGTTTGATCTAGTTTATTTACTTCAAATGTTCTTAGGAAGAAAAGTGTTGCGAGCAATTTTGGTTTGGCCAACTAAAACACAGTTTCCTACCTTTACTGATAAGAAAATTCACTATCTGCTTCCAAACTACCATAAACTGTATGGGAAAGGGACAATGAGGAATGACCTGTTTACGAAATGTGCAGATTGTATGATAGCCTGTGCAACAAGAGATGGGAGAATACAAGGAAATTACCATCAGACGTAATCATTCCTGCACTTGTTTACTTGACTTGAGTAGGAGGCCCTAACTTAACTGAGCAGTGCAACAGCTACATCTGAATGACAAAATGGGAGGTCTACATCTGAAGGACTTTGTTCCTTGAAGGTGAAAATCCAGATCAGGGAAAATACCCCTTCTTCAACAGGCAGATTAGATGGAGAGACCTGAAGCATATTTGGAAGGAAACATTTTGATACAGACATTCTCTGCCAGGTACAAAAAGCTTCACTGGATTCTCTTGTTGTTTATGCTATACCCTGTGCTGTCCTTATTCAATCTTTGGAGCACAGAGTCCTTGGCAAGGAGGAGGGTGTTGCACCACTGATGTAAATTAGGGCTGTTCCTGTACAACAATAAATTGTATCAGGGCTGGGCAGTTCTGACTGGGGGAATTGCAGTCAGTCCCTATGGCCTCCTTCCCATCAGAGTACAGGGGTCATGGAATGCAAAACTGGGGCCAGATTGTTCCACTGGTGGCTGGAACTCAGCTATCTGCCATGTGCGTTACAATGGTATGTTTACTTTTTCTAAGTCCCGAATTGCTGCCCTGGGAGATGCACACATGCGTTCTGGGCCAGAATTTGGAGTTTAGCCTAATATTATGTTTTTTGAACACATCTGGGATCTATTATATTGCTGGGTAATGATTTTCACAGAATCATCATTACTTAATATGTAAAGAAATGTCATTGTCAGTATGAGTCTCAGCATGGTATTGCACAGCAACACATCCGAACTCTAGATAAGTGCTTCTTGCTATGGGAAAAATACCATAGGTCATTAAAATGCTAAAGTACGAAGGCCAGAAGTTATAAAAAATGGACCGAACCAATATGGAAATCTGAGGCGCCAAGTCCAGAGATTTCCAGAAAGCAGCCATTTTGTTTGCAAAATGTATCACAAAAGTAACCTACACTAGAAAAGAATTAGGGAAACAGCATTATAGGCTGAAATTAGATATACAGTCAGTATAAAAATGCTTCCGTGTTTTTGTCGTTATATGGAAACAATGGCATGAAACTTCTATGCAGTGCTAACTCAGCAACAGCAATTTAGTACTTTAGGAATCAAAAATGCAGGGCTAGAATCAAGCAGCAGTTTATCCTTTTTGTATTCCACGAGTTACTTGTTTGAATCTTTTCAAGAGCTTCAGGCTGTTTTGATTTAAACAGTCTCTGAGGAAATTTCCCATATCCACCAAACAAAGAAAAGGCCAGACTGAGTCAGTAATATTGTCACTTAATTTCAGTGCTCCTAAACTGTATTAACTTCAGTTTGGAGGAAGACAGTTGAGCACAGGCAACTGTTTTGAAAGACTCTTTATGTTTAAATGCTTCAACTCACTTATTGAAAGAGTACTTTGAGAGGAGAAAAGTCATTCCATATTCTAAGCCTGATCTTTGGGCTCATTCTTGAAATTACAGTCAAATTTCTTTGTAATGCTTGCAGGAAAGGAACTAAGAACACCTGCCTCTACCACGTAATGTTTTCTACTGGATGTATAGTGTCTTTGAATAAGAAATCAGAGAATTTGCAAGGATTGGTAAGTATTTAAATTTCTGTTGTTACCTGTTCTACAGTTGGAGAACTGTACCACTGTGACTCGTCCACTTCAAAAAAATCATGCCTTGCTTTCAGTGCATCTGAAAGACTAATCAGGCGCTTGTGCTCCTGCTTTATTGACCCTATAATTGTTTAAAAGGTGCAGTACTTTGCTGAGACAGAATTCTCTCATATTTCCAGATACACTGCAGCGCACTGGTAATAATTATTCTGCACAGTGACACCTAGTAAGGAATTCTTTGCTGCAAATGGTACGGACAGAGATATGTGATGCTAGGTATAAAAGCTCTTGAAAGGGAATCAGAGGGACAGTTTTATATGCAGCCTGAGTTATAAGTGCAACCAATGGATCATGATTATTATACTGTCTGTCCAGCACAGCATCTCTCTCTACTCAGCTTTCCAGCTAAGTTTTCAAAGCTCTTGGTTCTTAGGCTCTATAAACTCTGATGACACTTCTCTCTACCTTGACTCTAAAAATGCCTAAAATGTTTGCTGGCCTGTGTCTTGGTTATCACCCTCTCATGGCTGCAGCTTTTATCCAGGTGAAATTGTGCTTCTATGGATTCCTTAATAGTTCTCTGGTGTTATTAATCCCAGAGTCTCTTCTTAAGTACCATTATTCAATTATCTGCTTTAAATGTAAGTGAATTTCAAATACATCTAATTAAAGAAAGTGATTCTAAGGTCGGTGTATCTTCTGAAGCACTCCTATATCTCTGACCCGCCCTGGATTGTTAATTTATGACTTTATAGCTGTAGTAGCACTTCTGCGTTTTCTGTAACGTAGAAGAAGGCTCCAGCTTACATTCCCAGCCAAGCTCTAATGCAAGATTTATACCCAAAAGGTTATAGCTCTAAAAAAAATGATGAGAGGTCTGATGCAAACACCAAGTTTTTTGAACAGGACTTTTGATCATATTGCATCCTCATTGTGTTCAAAGTTTATTTTGACAATTTGACTCCACTTCAGAATTCTTCAGATACTTTATATTAATATGAGAATCAGGGATTGAATCTGCCATTCAAATTTGGATAGTTTAGCAGTCCATTCCACTCCTGAACCCAGTTTGTCCGTTTTGGTTTAGTTTGTTGTTTGAGTTACCCTCATAATATTAATCTATTTGTTAAACCATAGGCCATATTGAAGTCACGCATCTCGCTAGAAGGGATGAGGTCAATCTAAATACCATCAAAATGTGAATGCAAGCTCAATAGTTATTAGAAGCACAGGTGTAAAAATCACAACTGAAAACACAAAAACTTTATTGTTTGCTAAAAATTAGTTGATAAATTTTGTAAAAAACAACCAACAAACTCAAACACTTGATTCTGGGATAAAACAGTCTCTTTTGGGGGCTTTTCATATCCAGCTTTTAAGTCCAGAAAAGAGAAATCTAGAACTGTCAAAAGAACTAGAGTTGCTGTTAAAAATAATTCCTGTAAACTCCTCAGAATCCACGGTACTAGGTGAATGTAGCTATTATGATCACTACCTAAAACAGCAAGAGGACATCAGAGTAACCTTGCTTTTGCATATTTCTTCAGTAGATGAAGGGAACATTTTCCAGTTGATGGAAATGAAGTTTTTCTAGGCTGTGAATTCCCAAGTTACCCCGTCTTTCACAGAAGCCCTTCACTCTGTGACAACAGGTATAATTCACAGTTTTTAAAGCAGAAAGCAAAGATTATCTATCTGAACTCTGACTAGACCGAGATAGAAGGCATAGAATTTGTGGAGCACATACTGGTAAACAAGACATTATTTGGAAAGACTTTCCAAATTAGTTTCAGCTAATAATTGAATGAATACTTGGACAGGAAAGAAAATTGCAGTACCTGGCAGCTGAATATGATTTTTTTTTTTGTATTTCTAAATGAAATTACGTCCCCAAACTCAGTTTCATTTGGTGCAAACTATTCCATTTAATGCTAAAAATGTGTTTTATATAACTGTTTGTCAAAATAATGACACCAATTAACGTGTAAATCCCATAGAGAAAGAGATCATATTAGCATTCCCAAAGAAGTCAGTGCACACCTCACAAAATCTAAGTCTAACTCCTACCTGTGTTTGACAGAAACTCTCCCCTCCCTTCGTTCTCCTCTCCTCCCCTCCCCTCATTAGGATTTGCCTCACAGCAGTGACTGGACCACCAGCCCCTTAGCCTGGAACAGTCTCACTTTGTAAAATATAGTTAAATATTCATGGAGCCAGCTGGTGAGAGAAAAAACAATGCTCTAGTTTGGTGGTTGGGTAACCCTCCTGGGGAGGGTAGGGATGTTAGTCCCAGTCCCAGTGAATATGTAATTATTTCTACAAAGTAGAACAGTGTCAACACGAGAAGTGACAAGTCCTGTCTCCCAAAAAGTTTCCTTGCAGGAATGAAGAAGGCTAAAGAAACAATAATGCATTTGCCAGAAATCTGCCAGGTACAGTTAACAACAGTTTAAACAAACTCTTAAAATAATTTACAGATTATTCCTGAAATAGCTAAACTTTTGGATGAATAGGTGTTCTTCCACATCTCTGAGACAGGCCTTGTTCCTCATATTAAGTGAACAGACCTTTCATCCTCCAAAGCAAAACAGCTCTTAAAATACGTTCCGAATGATTTCTATTTTAAGATCTTAGCATCTCATAACATCATACATCTATCCTTGCTCCTATTGACATCAATGGAAGGAAAAACAGTATTTATATGTCCCACAAGCAGCTCTGTCTCTTGGAGAATGCTGCTCTATAATGGTTTGTGTCTGACAGGAATAAAGAACTCTTGAGACCTGCCTGCCAGCTGAATAGTCACGGCTCTATGGAACTCCAGCGGGAATGTTTTTGCAGTGTGATTGCCGAAGGCATCAGGCAAGGCAAGGTTCTTAGGCACAGATGAGTTTTCATTGAAGTAACTAAAAAGACAGACAACATTTCAGGCAACAAATTCTTATTCAGGGCTAAGACAGAAGGAGCGAGCGTTCAGCTACATGCAGTCTGAGGAGAACTGCTGTCACTTTATCTTGATTTGTGAGTTAGACAATGTGACACACTGTTCTAACATTTTCTTACAGTTCATGAGTTAGCAAAAAAGAACTCACAAAAATCATACGTAGTGCCAGTGCATTGCTGTGATTTTTTTCAATATGCACATTTTGCTAAATTCTGAACCTTAGAGAGACATTTTGCATGTAGACACTTAACTGTTACTGACACAAAGATGGTATTTTATCTTACTGATGAGTTGTGTATAATGTGGCCCCTAAGCCGAAATTCTTCTGATGGCTAACACACGACAGAAATAGGTATATGATGGGATAAAAGCATAGGAGAGCTATGAAATCTGGACCAGAGGATGATTATGCCAAGCAACACTTAGTAGGAAATTGTTACACTGTGATAAGATTTTCACTTTAAGAAGGTAGGTCCCTGTGACACCTTTTCCACCACTACACATGTGAAACCTGGTCCTGAATAACAGCTCTAGGTGTGAAACTCCTGTGAGTGGGCATTGAGAAGGGCTGGGACGTCCAGCAGTGAGTCTCTGCTGAAGTCAGGCATCAGATCCATCAGCCTGGCTTTTATGGCAGCGGTGCTACAACTACTAGCAAATAGATGAAGGGGACACAGATGTTGCTCTTCTGTTTGGCTTCAGGCAACATCCCGTGCAGAGGTTTTAGAGAAGCAGTAGAGCAAAGCAGGATGGGAAGTGTGCTGAGAGCTCCTTGCCACTCACAGCAAAGAGGAATGTTGTGTCCAAAGCTGGGGGGACGGTCGCCTCGGAGTGCCCCAGCACAAAGCCTAGAGACCTTGGTGCTGGCACCTTGTTCACAACCTGGCCTTTATTCTCGCCCAAATCTCTGCTCGCTTCCAGCTGGGCTGTGAGACTCTGTGTGCTGGTTCTGCGCAATTGCAGGCAGTGGAGGGTGGAGCACAAACACCATCTTTGATCTCCTTCTGTCCACCCTCTCCCAGTTGCACAAGTGGATCATTACCTAAAACTTTTGGAGGCCTGTGGTGGGTGACATTTGGCTGCGTAGTGAGTTTACCCTGGGCAAAGAGAGCCACTGTTACTGCAGGGAGCTGTTCAACTCTCATTGAAGCTACTTAAGGCATCAGAACAAGGAACTTGAAATAGGAGAGTTTCTCAGGACTCCCAAGCAGTGAGTTTCACATTGTATTTCTGATCTATAGACTCCTATGCCTGACAAAAAATAGCATCAGGAATTAGAAATGGAGTAAAAAACCTAAGGGGTTTAAAGCTTTAGTCACCAAAACCAGAGCTGCCTGAAAATTGCTTTTAAAACTCAGCTGTAAACAGTGTAATAATTCATATTACAGTAACCATAGAGTCATATCCCCTTTGTTAGTCATATGTTTTGCCTATAAAATGACTTTCATGAAACAGAAAAATCTTCACGGAGTATGGAAGGTCTTTCAGGGGACTGTGTAATTAAAACACAGTATTGTCTGGCATCTAGAAAGAAATTATTGACTGCAGAACAATACATGACCTTTAACATTTAAAAAGTATATTTTCAGACAAAAGATTTTCAAATAAAATTTTGAAGGAAAGCTGCTGTAAAAGCAGAGAAATCTCTGTCTTGAAATTCAGAGATGGGACACAACAGATTCCTGCACCTATAACCTATGAAAGGACAAGCAGCTGTCAGCAAGACGTAAGAATCCACCAAGAGATATTGTGATGAATACTCAAAGCTTAAGGAATTCAGTATTACATTGGCTCTGGCAGATGGAAGGAGAATGACTGAGCAGCAAGAACTGCATTGAACCTGGTATATGTAGCTGATATAGCAGATGAGCAAGTAAAAACTGGTGAAGAATCTGTATGAAGATTTACACCAAGGGAGATGTGTGGTGCAAGTATATCAACCAGAAAAAAATAGCTTGGAGAGTTTAGCAATAGGTCTATCCAGATTCTGAGGTAAAGATGAACAAAACTTAGATTACTACAGAAAAAAATATTGAAAGTGTTAGTACTTCTAAAGCCATAGCAAGAAAATGCAGAATTACTGGCATGTTTCCTGTGTAGGGCAGGTCAGCATTTCAGGCCCTTTTCTTTAGGAAGAAATCACAAATTCTGTCAAACACAGACTGAGGCAATTGCAGTGGTCATAAAACTAGGTGCTAACACATTTTTCCAGCACCACATCGCTATTGAAATTCAGCATGAAACTGACACACAACTCTACCTGCTGTCTTGCAAATATGCTCTAATGCCTCTCTGCTACCTTACAAAATTTCTTGAGGCTGGTGTTACAACGATGAAATGGAGGCACAATTGTATGCATATATTCTGAGTACAGTGTATTTTGCTTTTGCAATTTAGAATCTGGAAAGAGCTAATTGTAGAGCTTACAATAGGTACAGAAATGTAGTAAGCAAGTGTAGCGGATGTGCATGTTTTTAGAGGAAGCAGCATTTCTGTGCTCCTCTAACTGCTCTGCTATGTGCACCATAGCACCTTGCACAAATCCCCACCCAGCCCAGGAAACAGACCTTGGGCTGAGGGGGTGAGGGCACCTGGCCTTGGGAAATGCGTGCAGTGAGCCACGGCCCAGCTGTGGCTTTGGCATCCTGCAGACTGGCTGTCACCGGCCAAGTGCTCACAGAAAACAAACTCCTCTCCAGGCCCAGGTCTCTGATGTGTAGGTGATGCAGGTGTAAAACTCCCTGCAACTGTTCGGTTTGTAGCTGCTTGTCTTCAGGTTTCTCATCTGGGTTTTCAACCATGACTTCCTCACTCTGTCCAGCTCTGCTCCTGGCTGGGCTGTGGTGCAGGATGCTGGGCTGTGGTGCAGGATGCTGGGCTTAACCTGGCTCGTTGCCTCATCTTGCTGTGCTGGTGTAAGGAATATATGAGGCTGGGATGGTGGGGCTGCACAGCAGAGAGCATGAGGCCGGGATCCTCTGAGAGCTCTGGTTGTGCAGCTGCAGGATATGGGAGGGTGAAGGTTTTGCATATGAGAGCCATGAAGCCTGGCACTTCTGCATCAACTTTTTTTCCACCCGTAAGTCTGTGGTGTCACGCAAATTCTGTGTAGGCTTAAGATAACTATTCAGATGAGCACTGGTGAGAACTTTGCACTGTAATGCCAACTGGGCCAGAGAATTAGTCTGGAAAATTACCTGCAGTAGTCACAGCTGAACAACAGCTTTTTTTTTTTTTTTTCTTAACAGCTACTCCAAAAGCAACTGATACTGCTGGAGCTTGATCTCTGCATGAAAATAATTCAAGTGAATGTGAGAATTTTCAAGAAAATTGTTTGCGCTAAGGGATGATGTGAGGAAAGTTAAATTTCCCCATTACGTTCCTATTTCTTCCACTGTGTTCCCATAATAAAATAAAAGTCTTTGAACGCACAACTATAAGTGAGGTCTGAAATCTGAGACTTACCATCAGCATACCCTGTGGATGGTTGTCCTTCCTACTTATGAATGGCCTTATGAAAACCCCAGAGTTCAGTGCATGCTGTGGTAATTTGTGTAAGAGGAATTGTAAATATTTCAGTTAAACTCACCCTGCTGAATCCTCTAGAAGAGTGTTGTAGGTGAGAAAACTCCCCTACATGTGAAACCTTCCTGTTCTTACCATGTCAACTACAAAGGCTCATGTTTTACTGCATTAAGTCACTGTTTACTGCATTAGCTATAATCTAATGAGATGCTTCCTGTGGCAGATCCAGGGCTGGAATAGCTGGACAGATTGTGGCGGTTCTATTATTAGAAGCCTGTTATGTTTGACATTGAGCATAAAAGGTGGGGCTGGTACTGCAGAACATTTCTCACACTCTTAGTTGAGAGTAAATCCCTGCGGTTGTTATCAGAAAATATGGTCAGGCCTCCGGATTCTCATTTATCAGACTTGCAAGTCAATCAGTCACATCGAGATGCACAAAATCTGTCAACAGAGAAATAATGACTGATATCCTAAGAACAAAATCTGATAAGAAAAGACAATAAATCTTGCTATTACCAAAGCAAATTCTTCAGAGCCTAGAATTTCTGTCTCACAGATATTTTGTATATAGCTAGGCTATGTGTAGGCTTAATTTATAGAATGTGTTTGAAACATCCAGAAAAGCTTTACCTATAGGTAGACTGTGTGAAGAAATAAGTGCATTCAGTTTTCAATGATATGTCAGAATAAATTATTGTGTTATTATTGGATTCAACTGGATGTACAGGCATGATTGCATGTTGTCGCATTTTGACCACACCTCAGATGGGATGTAGATTTACTCTTCTTAACGGCTATCGAAAGGCCACAGGTAGGTGTATGTCCTGTCTGTGTCACAGCAGTACGTGTAGCTACATGGCGTGAACAAGCTTGGGGCAGGGCATTGGTGTGGCACTGACATGGGGGAAAGCTCCTGTATTCAGCACGGACAGCCTTACTGTCTGGTTCACCTTGGTTTTCCTTGGGGAACTTCTACCCCCATTTGAGGCACTTGTCAGAGCTCAGCTTGCCCTGAATGAGTCAGAACTAAAGAAATGTGGCTTCAGGCTTCAAATTGTGAAGTGAAGGTGAGGACCTTGTGAAGAGAAGGTGATGACCTAGTGAGGTTGAGTCAGAAAGTGTGAAGAAATAAACAGCTGGGGAAAATGTTTTTTGAAAGGAAGAAAGTAGCACAGTAAAGACATTCACAGCCACTTTGAGATGCTAGGTCTGTGTCCATGCAGGGAGGCTGCTGACCTGCACAGTTTCTGCCAGCACAAGATGTGGGGGTAATTGGGCATCTGGCACAGGAGTTTATATTGTAAAATACTTTCCAACATGTTGGTGTTAAATGAGAAAGGAGTGCACCAGACTCGCTCATATCCCAACTTCGACAAGGCTGTGGAGATCATCTGACAGCCTCAGGGCAGCTCTGGTGTGTGCCTGTGCCCAGAACAGGCTAATTCGAAGGATGAAAAGCGGACAGGAAAGCAGGGCTGTCCCAGAGATGCCGTGTGATCTTTGGCTGCAGGTTGGGAGTGAAGTGTCACTGGCCAAAATGAATTGGAGCTTCTCAGGAGAGCTGGAAGGTCATGGCAAGCCAAGAGCTAGGATCTGTGTCTGTCGCTGAGCAGGAGGGATGAGTGGCAGCTCTGTTTTACAAACAGCATGGCTAGTCCAACAGCCCCTGCTCAAGTGGGAAACTATGAGCAGGGGGACAATATGTATACTCTGCAGTTGAAGTAGGGAGATAGGGCTAGTTAACTAGCAAGCAGGGATTGAATCATAGCACTGTTATAACACTTGAATTGTTGTTTCAACATTAGAGAAAAAAGGAGGACTGCAATATTTCAGGAAGTACTTTTTAATGCTTTAAATGTTGAAAACTGCAGCATGAAATAGATGTGCATTGTTTGACATTAGCTGGGAATATGGTAGATAGACTGTGCTGACACAGACAAGTCTGAAAACTGAATGGCACAATAAGAAGACTGGTCATATCTAGCAGGCACAGGTCAGCTGTGGTGGGGGGTTGTGGTGTCCTGCCAGCCAGGCATGTGCTTCATGGCTAACTCGGGCTTTACCAGGGCCGGTCGTGCTCGTTTGACCTGAATTTGTCCTGAGAAATCCCCACAGAAAGTTCTGGGCCAGGAAGGAGCTATTTCTGAACTGATGAATGCTCGACCTTGTAGCCCTCCAGGTACTGGAGAATGAAATCCTACCTAAAGGAGTACTTTCAGATTTTTTTTTTTACCTATTGCCTATTTTGTTTCTTTGCTTGTTTAGTACACATTAGTTTTAAACTGATATATGCATATAATAGGTATGTCAATCTGTATCTGCTGTGGTATGCATATGGTAAAGGAAACAGAACAAATGAACTTATTTTAGTCAATATGTTTAAATAAGAAGTCAACATGGCAAGACACATACTCTTGCTATGACTGACTCATACTCAGTTTAAGTTCCAGGAATGTCTAAGAGGGCAGCGTCATCCTGTCCAAAACAGTTTTTCTTTTCATTTGGGATTATATCAGCAAGCAGCTGCCTCTAAGGTATTATTTTTGCCAGACCGTCTGGCTCTCTGTGCCAGCTTCTACCTTAAAGCATTCCATGGATGGGGCATCCCTTCCAAATCAGCCCTGGGGCAGTGGAGGTGCCCGGTGGTCCCCGAAGGGCAGCGCCGGCAGTGGCTGTGCTGGCCGGGGGTGAGCGCTGCTCTGCTCCCCCTGCGCGCTGCCAGGAGAAGCACAGGGCGAGCTCCCGCGGAAAAAACGTGTCCTTGCTGCAGCCACGCAGCTTCCCAGGGCCCGGCCGCAGGGCCACCCTGTCCCGGAGCGGGCTGCGCGCTCCTCCTGGCGGCCCCGCGGCTCGGGCCGCACCGCCCGGCCGGCCCGGCCCCCCCGCCGCCCGCGGGCTGCGAAACCACCGCGGCCCGGCGGGGTTAGAACAGACGTTGTGCTGCGCTACGCTGCGTTTGATCTTCGCTACTGTTTAGGTCTGTGCATTGAATGGCGCAGATTGAAAAAAAAAACCCTCTGAATTAGCTGACATTTTTTATTACATGTGTTTGTTATTTGTGGGGTGGTTTTTTTTGTTGTTTTTGTTTTGTTTTGTTTTTGGTTTTGTTTTTTTTTCCTAGACTGGTGAAATATTAGGTGAGGATTCAATCAAACTGTGAGATTTCAGAGTGCTGATGGCTGAGTTTGAAAACTCAGGTTTGTTTTCTCAAAACTGAGTAAGACCAAACCTTGTCTAGGAAACTCCTGCTGGTTGACCTCAGTGTCCTCTGCAGGTCTGCTGGGCACAGACTAATGTTGCAAAGCTTTCTTCTGAACAGCAGGCCTGAATCTCTTTATTCTGAGCTTCACTTGGCACGGCAGGCAGGGCTGTAATTGCCTGGTTCTCAGGCTGCTTTGGCTCATGCGTGTGGGGGCAACCCTGGTGGGATCACTGCGGCTGTGTGCCGCAAATGGACAGGTTTAGCGTGGAAGAGATGCGCTGTGCCACTCTGCATTCCTGTTGCATCCTCTCTGCCAGCACTGGAGTGATGTGATTAGGGAACAAGTAGGGTCACAGGGCTCTTTACTAGCCAGAATCATTCTCCACCCTGTTTGTGCCTTCCAGGCAAAATGCAAAGGGAAGTGAGTTGGGTCTGGTACTTGTTTGTGAATTGAGCTCATGAATCACTCATGAAGGCAACATCACTGCCACTAATCTATTATAGTACCCACAGGAAGTTTCACCTTAGAGACTTCATTTACCAGTCTGTTTGTTGCAGATTGTTTCATTCATGAGATACTGGGTGACTGAAACAACTTTTAAAACTGAGTTCTTGATGTTGAGTAATAAACTGGAAGTCACACTGGGACATATCCAGCAGTCCTGCTCTGACATTGAAGCCAGAAATGGTAACACTTCAGAGCCTGAAAATCATGAATGTTTGTCAGCTATATGTGCATATTTGGCTAATGAATAACATTCCTTGGGGTTATTTAAAAACATCAATAAGCTGCATTTGATACTTCTAGGTGAACATCCAGTACTTTCCCTGGAGGACTTGCACTCTGAGCCACAACTGCTGTGAAGGTGAGATGGCCAGATTCACTGCGGGTCTTCTGTAACTCTGCTTGGAGGTCACTGTGACTTTCAGAAGATAAAGCAGTGATTACTTCACTTGGTAATATTTGTAAGTCCACCAGTTCATTTGCTTTGTGCAAGTCTATGAAACAAATATGCCAGTAAACTCAAAATCAACAAATCTTGTCAGCTCTATGAGATTAATTTTCCCCTTTTTTTTCCTTTAATATGGAAGACTTCTAAAATGTATTTTCGGTAACAGCTGGACAACTCAACCATAGTATGCAGGGTACTACCAACTTATTAGTAGATATTGCTGTCTGGACACAGTTACCATGTAAGTAATTCAGCCTTATGTCTGAACACAGCATTACACTCATAACTGTAGTGGAAGTATATACTATTTTCCATTCATTATATCAATTCACTGTATCCTTTGGATTACTGATTATCGCAGTAGAAGCAGATCCTAACGTACTGGCTGTATACTCCCTCTGCGGTGTTACGGCTGCTGAGTTAGCCATGACTTTATGTGATCTTAATTATACAAACTGAATATTGCATTTGAGCAGGATTTGCACTCTTGTATACCCTCAATTCCCTATGTTTCACTGAAATCCGTTAAGTCAAATTATTTTTTATTGTCCAAAGTACATCTGAACTTTAAAATACAGGACATGGCATGCTTCTGTTGGAATAGAATGCTCATAGTTTGAAGGAACGTTCTCTGTTGCTGGGGACAAAGGTATTTGGCACAGAATATTTAGCTTCTGTATTTAATCTTTGAGTCTATATAATAAAGAAATGAACATTATTTTCAACCAGGTAGGCTACTGAATATATTTTGTAGTGCTCAGTGAGTTTGATTACTGGTCCAGACTGGTTTACTCCAAGCTATGGTTTTCTACCAGACTACAAGAAGTGAGGTTTTGTTATTGCAATTGCGACAAGTTGGGAAATTTGCAGTTTTATTTCATGACCAAGTTGGTGCATTTCTAGCTTTTACATAGGTATTTTGCTCATTGTTTCATATTAAAATCTTTCAGACAACAGTCTGAAGGGAGAATGCTTTAAAGGACTAAGGCAGAGGTGAGAATGCGAGTCTTGGGTATTGGAGGGCAGGACACTGCCTTTGGGCCCAATGGCTGAATTTGCTGTGCCAGACTCTTGCTGGCAGCATTTCCCTGGCACTGTCTGCTCATTAGTGCTTGTATAGCACTCTTAAACATGAGGAAAAGTTCACCGTGTGAATGAACAAAGATAAACATATATTCATATTAAAGTTAAACATGCGCTGATCAGCTTTACTAAATTTGGGATAATAAGAGAGAGAATGTCTGTGTGTACAAAGGTATCAGAGAATCTGTCCCAGGGACCCGTTTACCTTTTGCTCATTATTTATATTATTTCTGAGTGCTTCAGGTATTGCTGCTTGTCATCCACCCCGTTGACATTTCATAGTTGTCTTTGTAAGTGCTGCTAAGAAGGAAAGCTGAGATCTTGAGACACTACTCTGTGCCAGTGACTTAATTCCATAGCCCCAGGACTACGGATGCAGATAGCTCAGCATATAAAGAGGCAAAAAATCAAGGTTTTTCTTGTTGTACAAGTGACATTGCCCAGTTCCTTGGGACAACAGAGAAGAGTGCCAGAGAACAGATGCTTCCTAGCAAACAGAGGATAAAAGATGAGAAGTATGTTTAGCACCAAAAATGAAGGAAAAATATATTTTAATATTTCGTCAATCAGGAGGGACACAAACAATAAAAAATTAGATCTTGGAGGCTGGGGAGACTCGAATTAGAGAACTCTATAGAATTGTTTACTCTCCAAAAAATTGTGTGATATTGCTGTGTCATTCTCCTGCAAAGCGTATATCGTACAGCCAAAGGCTGTGCTGCATGGCAAGAGAAATATTTCCAGCTCCCCACTAACAGAAGTGTGCTGCCACTCTTGATAAGAAATCTGCCTTGTAATAGCGAGCTTTCTGATGCAGAAGAGTGCATCTGTGGTTGTCTGCCCCAGAGGCTCTCCTTACCGAAACCAAGACTTAGCCTTAGCATTAATACGGATTTGCTTTTCGTTTTTACTAGCTTTTTAATTTTTTAATGTTTCATCTCCACTCACAGATTCTACTAACCATAAGTTATCCTATGATGAGAGACAAAAAATCTGAAGATTAAAGCCGTGTGTCAAATGTCCCTTTGTTCCTCCACAAATACACTGTCCTGACTTTTTGGGCCATTTGTCAGAGAAGTGATCTCATGGTAACAAAACGTAGATTGCCTTCAGATTTCCAGCTGGTTATCAGCACAACTATGGATCCATCTCAACTGCAGGCTGAGGTACTGACCTCAATAAATTGCCTGTCCTGGCAGTGACTTCCATTGTTTTCCATTCTGCTCAGTATTTTGCCATCCTTACAGGCTCCATCAGTTTTATGAGGTTTTCCTCCAGCGTGTTGATGTCCAGCAGTCAGATCCAGAGCCTCCTGATAACATTAGGAAAGGGTTTAATTGTCAACAGTAGGATGCAGTCTTTTGAAGCATCCGTTTGTGAGGTGGCAAGGGATGTTTTTGCTGGGTTCATTGAATACTTGAAGTCATTACCATATTTCAAATAAGATGTACAAAGTCTGCAAGTGAGAGCTCTCAAGAATTTTAGGACTTTTGAAGGAATTATACAAACTTCAACTAGAAGTTCCTGCCGTTTTCTTTTGTGTTCAGCCTTTAACAGTGTTGGAGGGCTCCTGCAATTACGCTGGGCTACATTGAGTTCTGCTCAATTTTGACACGGAAGGCTTAAGCAGATACTTTCTGTAATTGCAGTTCATTGAGTGCTTTTTGGTGCCTGACTTGGACTGAAAACAATATTCTGTCACTTGGAACATTCCTAGTCTGCCAAATGGGAGACTATTTGATGCCAAATAGGTCTCTTAATTTTGCAGTCAATATTTTGCTGTGATTCTTGACATAGCTGTTGCTACCAATTTCATGTTTTTTCAGTGAGCACTGCAGGCAGAAAACTGATCTCCTTATATGTATTAATGGATTTTAATAAAACAGGGATGCCTATCATTAGTTAGTTAGCATGGATATTGAAGAACTAAAAAGGCAATGACGCTATTTTATTGCTTTAAAATGTAAAAGGCAATGAAATGGCAACAATACTTTTGCAGTGGTATAGTGTTTACAAAAATACCAACACCACTATAAAAGAATTGGAAGTTCCTGTACTTACGCTAACATCATCTGTGTTTGAAGATAGCTACATTCAACACACTTTTGATCCTACAGGTGTCACAGTAATTTATATTAAGAAATGAAAAAGCTTTATAAATGCATTTCTGCAAAAATGTACTCAGAATCAACTTTATTTATAACTCACACTTTTTTTTTTCTAAAAATGCATAGTCATTACATATACAGTAGTCAGCATCCAAAAGTGTACAAAGAGTATATTTTCAAACCCTCCCAACAGAACCAAACGAAATTCACACTTTTTGTTCATTGCATGCACAGACCCTTAAATGTGATACCTCCTACTAAAGCATGCTTGAATCTCTAGCAGGCAGACTTGACTTGCTATAAACTGTTTATCCATACTATTAACCCCAGCTACAACCACAAATCCTAAGGTGTTCATATGAAATAGCGAAGCCCTACTTCAGAATCCTCCGTGTTCTGACTATGGCCCCTGAAAGAGAAATCTGCTGGTGGTGTTTCCTTGCAGGGAACTTCGAGCAAAAGCCTGCTTCCTTTGTCTGGGTCATTAATTTGTTACTGAATTCAGTGGAATGAAGCAGCATCTGTCTAAGCCAGTTGTGAAAATGATTTCACGTTATTCCACACCCAGCTCCAAGACATGAAATGTCTTGAATGGAGGTCTGTGTCTTTCAGTGTGTCTGACACTTCCTCAGCATCTTGCATCTCATCCGAGGAGAAGAAAGTAAAGTCTCAGCTGTAACCTGGGTGTTGGTTGTGTAGCCCTGACTTACAGGTGTCTAACAGAAGGTAGGAATATACTCGGATAGGGTGAATTTCTAATGGTAGAAGCTTTGACTTAATGAACCACTCAAACCCTTTGATGTCTTTGTTCATTGTCTTTTTTTTTTCTTGGTCTCTGCTGCTGCTGCCAGTTATAAAAGCCCTTAAAAACATCGTCCTCTACTCAGTCATGCTGTTTATATCAGTCCTTCCAGGACAAGGGCAAAGTGGGTTAGCAGGATGATTAGTCAGGGCTCTACAGCAAAGGAAGGGTACACATCAGTGATAAGAAGATCCAAGTTCAGTTTTTGCTCAAGAATAGGACTGGCTCCATGCTGTTGATATTGGGGAACAGGAGGGGAAAAGACAAAGTTGTTTGTCTGATCAATAGAATTTTATGTTCCCAAATGATTGCACATGTTTATTTAAAAGCTTCATTTATTTAAGGTCTTTCTACTCTGATAAGAAGTAGCTTGGAGTATGTTGAAATTCCCAATGGCAACTGAGACATAATCATTGTCTTACAGACATTGATGGGAAATTTTACTCCATTGTTTTGTGGTAACTGGAATACAATCCACGGCTAAATGAACAAGGAGGCCTCATGTCAGCATTACAGTGCTCCTTGGTACAAGCCACCAGTGAGAACTTCTGAAGAGAAGAATGTTTATCTCCTGTATGTTTTTTCTTTACTCCTGACCCTTAAGCATTCAGTCAGCCTGCTTGCTACAGCTTAGGTCTCAATTGCGCCCTGCCTGAAGCCAGTGGAAATTTTGCCAAAGGACACAGGATGTGAACCTCCTAGGAGTAGGACAGTGATGAGGTTTGTCCCAAGAGTTCATGATCTAGAAACGTTCATGTTCCTCTCCCTGTGAGATGAGGAGCTATGGAAAAACAAAACATTCTCTGTGCCGGAGTTCAATAATATTTCTTCTTAGCACCTAGGAGGGTTTTGCATTTTTAAGTGCTTTACAAACATTAGCTAGTCTTCAGAGCAACCCTGCGAGGTAGGTAAGGTATATTCTCCACATCTTACAGATGTGGAAACTGAGACACAGAGGGTCAAATTCAACCCTGGTACAATTCCAGTGTTTTAAATTAATTCAAAATGAACACAGTTCAAATAACTTGCCCTAGATTACAGAATGGGTAGTGGCAAAGCAGGTACAAGAACCCAGGAGTGCCTGACTCCTCAGCTTGTTACTGGCCACTTGGTCATTTTGACTCTCATAGGCAATAAAAACCAGTATGATCTGGGCAATTACTACAGGTGTGATTTCCTTCCGTAAGGCATATGGATGGTAATCAACTGAGTTAAGTGCACTAATACTTTATGAATGTGCTGCCTCAGAGAGTTTACTTAAACATGAAGTAAAACTTTCACTTTCTACAGGGGCACTGTTGACAAAACCCCAACATAGTAGCTGGGTTCAGCAAATAAATAATAAGCGCAACACTTGGACAACTGGGCAAAACTATCATTTTAGCAAAACCCAATGTGTTTCTACTTTTAACTGCTAAGCATGCTGATGAAACCTTTCCCTTTGTTTCCAGACTGCAGACTCCAGTCGTGCTAATGAAGCAGCTCAGAGCTGCACAGATAGCCTGGAGAGTGACATTCAAATGACTACACTGCAGAAGAAGAAATGGTGTATCACCAGAGAATATGGGCTACTCACTACAGACCAGGTACATTAGTCTTACACAAAGATGAGCTTAAAGCTTGCAGGTTACTCGGCAGTGCCCAGAGACTGGGCGTATGGAATACGTGTAGAGTGCAGTTCTAGGCACGTGGTGATTGCAAGGGGGGGTGTCTGTGCCACCAACACTCTGGGAACTGGCCCCATCAACTGTCAGTTCACACTGGCACAGGTGTGTCAGTCTGAAGGTCAGTGTTGGCCAAAGACTGAAAGACTCATCGGCATTTTCAGGCCACGCCTTGTGCTCCAGTCCTTACCGCGCCCCCCATCCCCATACAGATTCTACCACAAAAGGTCTGAAAATCCTTTTTGGTTTTAAAGACGATCTGTAAAGTCCATAGTGTAGACCTTATGGCAGGTACCCAGACGATAAAATCATTATGACAGGTACTTTTGCAAAAAAGTTCATTTTCTAGGATGTCCTTATGCATCTGGTCTGCAGGTTAGACCTCCTGTCTAAGCTCCGGACATGCTTACGGATGTTTAGCCACATGTGCTTTTACAACAAAAAGAGATCCCACTCCCTTACAAGCCACACAGCTGCTGACATTTGCTTGTACATGAGCAAATTCAAGCACTAGAATTATAGATGTCTTGTTCCTCTTTTAACATTTTTACTCAGTTTTGTCCTGTCCATATTTACGGAGACTGGTGACCGGACATGGTAAATGGAGCAATTATCTATGTACGTGTCCTTCACTGAATAAACACAGACACTCAGGTAGCATTTCCCTAGATATTCTCCACACTTATTGCAACTTCTAAATTTGTAGCCACATTTTAAACAAGCATACAGTAATTAGAACTCTTAAAATCTGATCACATCTCCATGTACCCATTCATACAGCCTGCTTACAGCAGCTCAGAGAGCAGTACTTGCGACCAGCGTTTAGAAGTAATTCCACAAAGTGCTTCGGCGCATACACATGCCTCAACGTTTTGCCAATAGAAACTTCTAAATTAAGCAATATTCTTAATATTAGAGCCAGGTACCACATCTGCAGCATGACTGGGGCTCACAGGCAACTCTTATAACAGCAGTGAGATTCCAGTAAAATTTCAATTGGTTGCAATCCAACCTTTATACTGTTATCTGTCGTTGAGATATATATAGACGACCCTGTGTGGCCTAACTGCAAATATCAAATGTATTTTTACAAGTTAGCAACAGCCTTTTTTGACATTGCCTCTTGAGATGTCCTCTACATTGTGACTGACAAGCACAAATATAATTCATTATACAACATGCTTTAAAAGCCTTTTTTTTTTTTACATTTGGCTTCCGCTGTTGCTTTTCTATGAGATGTCTTCTAGTGCTGAGATTTGGTCTCCTCAGCCTTTTTGATTTCTTTCCTAGTTTGTAATTGCTGGTTGGGCATGCTAGTGGCATCTCCCAGGCAAACCCTTTCTGCATAATTGGTTTTGAAACTTGGATGAGTCATTGGGCTCTAACTGCTATGCTTCTGTTATTTTAAGTTGGATACAACCACATCTCAAAGATTTCGGCCTCTTTTTGCAGTTGTGAAAATTCATAGGATGACATGGTTGCAGATCTTGACCCATTTGCTTTCTATTGTGAGTTTCCAGGCTTTTTCCACAATATAAAGCACATTTCAAAGCATGAGAGTACTGTGGACCAGCCTCCTCTCCCAGTGGTGCAGACAATTTTCTGCTTCACTGACAGCTGAATAAAGCAATAACATGTTTATGACAAAAGTTAATGAAAATATGTAAAATTAAAAATATGTCATGTATTTTTAATTTTCTTTTAGTGCAGGTTGGCAAATGAAAACAGAACACAGCCAGCCACATAGGGCCATGCTGGTTTTTATGGCCCACCAGAGATATCTCAAGAGGCTGCAGTTTGGGAACTGATGTTTCAGGAAATTCTAGCCAATTTCTTCAAGAGACCACATGTGATCCTTCCACAAATTATATAGTAGCAGAAAGAATACGTATTTTTGTTAGCCCGTTCTCATCATTCACTGAGAATCAAAAGGATCCAAACCATTAAAGTTAAAATGGGTTGAGATAAAAGATAGAAAGAAGTGGGTGTAATTTTCTTTTAGCTTATACACTTTCATAGGGCAATCTTTACAAAGCTGACATTGGTACAGGACTTATCAGTTATTGGTTTCTCTGATGATTCTGACCCATCTTAAGGATTTGACCTCATAATCCCTAGCTATAGTCCTTCCTATATTTGCAGTATAAACAAAGGGGACTTTCTCTTATAGAAGACTATGGGACTGGACTCAAACCATTTTATTGGGGTTCAGATGCCATGTCTTTGAAAATGGGAAAGATCCAAGCAGAAATGTATTTTCACAACGGGAGCAAAAAGGCTGAGTTAAAGAGCCACTACACTATTGTGCAGTGTGACACCACTGTTCCTGAGGACATACCACTCTTCTTTTTGAAAACAGGGTATACAAGCAGTTTCTCACCTGAACTTCAAGTTGTAACCCCCTTGTGTACTATTATTGCATATGTCAGACAAAATCAAAATGCATCCATTTAAAATCTGCACATAGTTTACAAAAATGTTTCTTCATATAGAAAGTTCAATCTATAGTTAGCTGTTTGTTGTGGGAGAAGGATAATACCTGGGTTGCTGTGAAAAGATACTGCTTTGGAAAATATCTCATAATTCTTGTATTTGACACGCATCCTCCCCCCAGCTTCTGAAAGAGGACTGCAAAACACCCGGCTGCAGCCACAACTAATCAAAATAGGAAAAGGTGTGGAATGATGAGAAAATGCCAGTATCCAGTACTTGTAGAGACAGATTTTAGGTCCGGAACTCAGATTCAGCAGTACCTTATTCTGCAACTAATTTTACGATGGCAGATCTGAAAGAGTGCTCTAATTAAAAAGCAGAAGAAACCAGTTCCACGTAAGTCTCTAAAAGATCCAGAATGAGATCTCATGCATCAGTTATTCTCTTTACATCCACAGAACTCCCACTGAGCTTGGCAGAGGCGTATAGAAAGTCTGGCATCTGACTTTGACTCTAAAGGGCTGATTTGGGGGTGATTTACCAGGGAAGATAAAGGGGCCCCTTAGCAACCCCCTTAATGCGACAGATGTTTCTGACCTGCTGGGGGAAAAGCCATGCCATTATGCAGTGCCCTTCATTTCCCCCCGCCCCTACTCTAAACTAGCTTGACCCCTTTCTGGTTCAGTTATTCTACATATCCATCTATTTTATTTTAGTAGCCGAGTGGCTACACCGACCACTCACTGCCTGTCTAATTCTGTAATAATTCACAGGTGTTTTCCTCTCTCTGATAAATCCATTGTTCCCTGGCTGAAAAGGCTGCAAGACCTTAGAAACTATAGATAGCTATCGATTTGTTTGCATTTAAAATCCAGTATGTGACTGCAAAGGCCTGTTACAGTATCACAGAGGAAGATAAATGTCAGTGCATAATCTGCTAGGAAATTTCACATAGGAATTGATTAAAAGTCTATGAGTAATCATTGCACAAATGTCTTCATATATATATACATATATATGTAGCTAATAAATATATAGCTAAATATATAAATATATATATGTATAGGCGGAGCTAGTTTAAACCTAATTGTTACAAAATGAGTAAGTGGCATTCACAGTTCATGCATTCTTCCTAGTAGCAGAGCTAAATTACTTCAGCTTATACTCTAAGCAGCAACATACCAGTAAGCGTTTGCTTGCTTCCCCTGGTAACCTAGTAGTTTAAACAGCACGAGCAGTTCCACCGTGGTCATTCTCTCTGGCGACCCTCTGCAAAAGGGACCTGGCTCTTCCACAGGTGCATTTCCCCCAGGTTTCACAGCATCTTCAGGACATGGTGGGGCCGGTGTGAGGGTCACCAGTCTGAAGGTCATTGGCCCAAGGGTCTTCAGCTCAAGGGTAACTGGTACGGTGGTTGCTGTCCTGAGGGTTGCCAGCCCAGCTAGTCCTGCTTGCAGAGGTCTGTGACGTTGAGGAACCTCCTGACAACCATGGCCAGGCAGAGTGTCAGGAGCAGCATATACCCCACGGTGCCCAGGTAGGTGGGGACAGCCAAGGGTGCCTTGAGAAACTCAGCCAGCCCATCCTCCACATAGTGCACCTGGTCATAGATGCTGAGGAAGGTGAAGATGTGGAAAAGCTGGTGGCTGTGCCCCACGATATCAAAGAGACCTGGCTGGATCCGCTCGGGGATTTTGCTGACGTTGAAGAAGGCGGCCACCAGCAGCCAGCAGTAGCGCCGGTAGAAGTAGACGAAGAGCGTGGGGTTGCGGGTGCGGAGGTCAAAGAGGAGGCTCTCCAGCATGATGGGGCAGGCCATGCTCAGCGGCATGGCGAAGACGAAGGTGCGCACAGCAAAAGGGTAGGCGCAGCAGGCAGCGCGGCTGCGGCAGCAGGCGGCCGTGCAGCCCACGGCCAGTGCCAAGGCCACGGGCAGCACCAGGGCGCGGTAGGCTGCGATGGGCAGGCTGCAGTCCAGCTGCCAGCCCAGCCGCTGCTGCACATAGCGGCTCATGGCGCTGGCGTCCAGCAGGCTCAGCCCTGGCAGCAGGTAGTAGGAGTAGGCCACGGTGCTGGCAAAGCCGTAGTAGCTGATGGAGGCGTAGTCCAGGTAGAAGAAGGCTGCGCGGAGGCGTGGGGAGAGGCAGCTGAAGAGGTGGGCCGTGCAGCTCATGGCAAAGGTGAGCAGCACCCCCGAGGCGTAGCACCAGAGGGGCAGCAGGGCCGGGTGATGGAAGGGCACATCCCCGGCACCCCGCAGCAGCAGCAGTTGCCCAAAGCGGCTGAGGAAGAGCAGCAGCGGGATGAAGTGGGTCCAGAAGTTGAGGGTCTCGTTGGTGGGCTGCAGCACCGAGGCCAAGCATTCCTGCGCCGAGCAGTGCAGCCGCCGGTAGCCCGACAGGATGAAGCACTCCACGAAGTCCTCGGGCACCTCGTCCCACCGCAACAGGGCTGCAGGGCGAGGAGGCGGCGCCGCCTCCTCCTTGTTCCCCTCTCCCGCCGGCATGCTGCTGTCCCCGCCGGCCCCGGGGCTCCCGGCCGCCCCCGGCCCGCCGCCCGCCGCCGCGCCCCGCCGCCGCCACCCGGCCGAGGTGAAACCGCCGCTCCCGCAGCCGCCGGCGGAGGAGCCGCGGTGTCTCTGCGCTTCTCCTCCTCCGCCGCCGCCCCCGGCAGCATCACTCATTGCAGCAGGGGCAGTGGCGGCACCGCCGCGGCTCCTCCCGCCCCGCCGCCCGGCATCGCGGTAACTGGAAACCGGCGGCGCATCCAACGCAGCCAGTGCTCCCGGGGAGCGGGGAGAGACGCCCCCTCCGCCCCGGGTAGGGTTTCCCGGGGAGGGAGGCGCTGGACACCCGAGCCGCCGTTAATGATTGATGCGGCCGCTGCGGGGGGGCGGGCCCGGGACAGCCTCACCGCAGCGAGGGGTGCGCCGGGCCCGGTCGGCAGCTCTCTCCGAGTCCCGGAGATAGGGACACCCGCTTTGCACCCGCTCTTCCCTCGGGCGCGTCTTGGTGTCAGAAGCACAAAGGGAGCATCGGCACCTGCTGTTCCCGGGGCCGCGGCTGCGCCAGCGCTGGTGGCAAAAGCCGAGTAGAAGCCCCGAGCAAGGGGATAGTGACCCCGCGGGGCTGGGAGGTCCCCAGCAGGCGGGGCAGACGTGGGAAATGCCCCCCGACAGTGGACATTTGTAGCTGTGCGGATTTCTGCCGTGTGTACTTCAGTGAGGCTGCCTGAGACCTGGTTTCTTGGTGACATTATCCGTCAATGGGCTGACAGTAGCTGCTCTGCGTTGATCCTTACACAAATCCCACATTTGTCGTTGGTGTGGTTATGCAAGCAGCACAGTTACATAATTGGAATATAAAAATACAGGAGCAATCACTGTGTGTGTGCTACTGTACCTTAATGCATCTGAAGTAGATAGAAGGCAGTGCAGAAAGGTAAGTAACTTTCACAAGTGCAGGTAGGAGCCAGAGTAAGGAATTGGTCTCCACCGTTTCAATGTGTTTCCTTTTTGTTTGTTTTTAGATCATCTTAAACATCTGATAGCTCTAGGTTTTCAAATGTCTGTATTCCACGGTGATATTCAGATATACATGTATGGTCATACAGTATAAACTGAGGTTTAGTGGAGGTAGGACACTCTGCCTAAAGATTTTTATCAAAATCTTCTATTCGATAGTGAATTATTACAACATGAAAAATCTTCTGAACAAGGAGGTAATAGGTACCACAAAAAAAGTAGTAAAAATGTGTTGCTGAAAGAGATCTTCAATGCATTTTTGCATTACAGTAAAAATATTGATTTTACGGAACTGTCAAAAATAGGGCAGCCTGGTGACTCTGCTCATAATGTTTATAAAAATTATACAGGAGTCCTGCTAAGAAAATAAATACAACTAAACAGTTCTGAAAAGTCAAAGGGAAGGGTAAAATATTAAATTGACTGATTATTTTAGATAACGGGCCTAGTGTGCTCTGATGTCCAATGTGTTTTAGAGGTGGCGTTGGGCAGAGCACAGGGCCATACCAGCGTCATGCTCCTTGAGGAGTGACAGACAGAGAGAGGGCCTTGTGGATCCTGCGTGCGGTGAGCCTCAGCAGCACCCACAGTGAGCAGGGCCCCACGGACCAGGGGCTCTGCCATGTGTGATTGAGGCAGAGCAACAGCTCTTTGGGACAAAATGAAACATGCTCAGCCCCTGGCCAGGCTTCTCATGGGCTGCGCTGCACTAGACAGGCCCTCCTAAAGAAGAGATAAGCTGGGTGCTGGCTCATTTGCTGCATCAGTGTAAATGCACCTGGTGGGGAGGGGGCTGTTAGCTAAAAGGTGCCGCCTCCCCTGCCCTGCTCACACCACACCACACCACACTTGGAGGTACTCCCAGCAGGGCTCTGGTGATTATTTCTGCCAGTCCCTAAGTGATACTTCAGTTTATGGTCATGAGTGCTGTTGCAGCCCCCAGGAAAGAGGACTGAAGTCACCGCAATCTTCAGCCTCCCTTGTGAAGGTCAGATAAGGAGAGGTGGGTGACTCGGAGCAGTCTGGTTTTAGACCTGCGCTAAAGAGCCTGTTGGAAAGCCACCAGCAGCTGTCGCAACAGATGGTGTCTAAAGAACAACAGCATCCGCTGCGGATTGGGAATGGCTGGCCTTGCAGCGGGGCTCATCCAACATGTTCTGACTTTCCTACAACCTCCAGACTTTCAGGGGAGTGGGAGGTGTTCAGCAGTCTTGCCTCAGGGGGTGCTGAGGCATCACCTGGCTTCTTGGGAGAGACACCTGCTGGGTTTGTAGTTTTGTGGGGGCAGCTCAGGCTGGGAGGAGCAGGTGCGGTTTGCTTGTCATTCAGGACTGACAGTCCCAGTGGCCACTGGACTGTTGGGGCACTGGTGGAGATATGCAGAGAAAATAAATGTCTGGAAATAAGTCCCTACTATTGATGTCTTCCCATAATATTTTAAGACGCCTAACAGTAATATGTAGGGGGATGATGGCTTTCTGTTTTGTTGAGCCAAGAATCACTTGAGAGACTTGTACTTACCAGCTCTCCTGGAGGAAGCACAGGCATATGGAGTCTATTTAGTTTTGTTTGTGTTGTCACTAGTGGGTTTACCTGTTAACACTGAGCTACAGATAAATACAAGCAGCGTAAAATATAAATATTCTTTTCTCTGTCTCTGTGTAGGGATCCAGCTTTGCCTTGTCCCAAGTGCTCTGCTGATGTCACACGCATAACCTGGGTCTCCTTGTTTGGCCAGAAAGCGCCATGGAGATCCCAGAGTTTCTAAAGATCACAGTTCACATCATCACCAAGTGACAGCAATGTAACTTTAGCAGCCATGTTAATGAAACTCGTTACTAACAATCTGGTTCTTCTGCTTTTTTCTAAGGCTGCCTCCTCACAGGGGAGAACGGTCTCTGAGGACAAATGGGGCTTTCATAAAGACTACTGCATACATCGCACATTGAGTTAATTATTCTGTTCCCAAGCCCAGCTGTGGAGCAGTGTGCTGGGAACTTACAATTTAAAGCACTTACAACCTCAAAATAGCCTCTTATTCATATGTAGTCCATCAAGGTTAGTATTACATGACTATTTTGTGGTAGGCAAGAGAAGATCAGGGCATTTGGAGGTCATGGAGAGGAGTCCACGTAATGTAGTGCATGGAAAGGCCTCAGTGCATTTCTCTAAACCAGGGTTTATATTTAGAAGGGCATGGTCAGCATATACCAGGGTTTCTTCTAGCATGTGTAGAATTTTCTGCAGGCTTTCTCTCCAAATAACCTTTGAGAAGACTGCTAAAACACTGGTGAAGGCACTGCCTAATGAGGTAAGTAATGGAAGATAACGTTGATCGGTGCTGGCTGAAGACTCAAAGAAAAAGATGTGCCAAAATACTAAATGTGCATTAGTTTCTATATTATACTTCTGTTTTATTCGTTATTGAAGTCCTTTCACAAAGTATCATTTTGTCTGAACTATCAAAAGCCTGATAAGATATTCTAAATTACTTCAATCCTCCTCAATGAAATTATGCTATTTAGTTAGGAAAAAAACACCTAATTTCACCTTTTGCAATCTAGCATACTCAGCACACTAGCGAAGCAGTCATACTGAGCCCTCCTATTATCCATTGCCTTTCTGAGTAAAGAAATGAACCGAAATCTACCACTAGAGAGAAAGTCCTCTTGTGAACAACCAATGGTGGTGTTTGGAAAATTTAAAATCTGTTTTGAAGATATACCTTCAGCCTCACCCCACTCACACTGGCAAACATCAATCCTAAGAGCTCTTGCTTGATGTAATCCTCTACCATACAGCTCTGTCTCTCTCTTTCATTTCTTTTTCCTTTCTATTTTTCACCTTCAAGACAGATTTTATCAATTTCTTTCTTAATAAGAAGTTTTATCTGAATAAAATAATTTAACCTCTTTTTTTTTTTTTTTTGATTCTTATCCTTCTTCACTAAAATCTCTTCAGTAAATCTCATTCTGTCCTGACATTTTTCTGTGGAACTCCACTGACCATCAGTGAGAATTTGTGGGATTTGGCTCTATTTATTTAAGAAGAGTAGGGTGTTAGGGGAAAAAAAAAAGGCTTTAGCCTGGTCTAACTTCATCTAATGTAGCTCATGCTTGCAGTTTCACTGGGAGAACATCTTAACGGATACATATACATACAAATGTGGTCCTTTTGTTCTACGTGATTTTTTTTTTTAATCCTTTCTCAAGTGTGTATCAATCTCATGAAAATAGTGTCTTGATGTGTAACTTTCTACTGCAGTGATTATGATCTTTTATAATAATTGAGTGGGCACCATGCTTTGATCTGATACTGAAGATATTGACTTGCTGTTAGAGATTCTCCCTCATTATCTTTTTCAGACAGGATAAACAGGAATCCTTGCATAATTTTCTCCTTCTTGAGTAATTAATTAGGGATAATTATACTTTATAAACATAAAACCTTAATAGATAACAAAAAGTTAAAAAAATAATTGTCTTTTAAAGCTTCACTAGGAGGTGAGACAGGCTAGGTATGGTAAAGGGAATAACAATAACTGACACCATTATGGTTGCGTAGTAATGTTCATTTTAACCTCTCTTTCACCATGAGTTTCTAATTTTCTGCCCTCTTTACCTTCAAGTTGAATATTTTCAGTTTGTTCAGTTTGTGGTTTAAAAATCATCAGTAAAATCAATCTGAAATAATCTGAAAAATACTCTGAACAACACAAACTGGGAAAAAGCGCTTCTCATTTTCAGAAAATTTCTCTGAATGTTTGGTTGTATTTTTTTCTTTAAGATTGAGGGTAGAACTCGTGTTTTTCTGGACAACAGCAGATCTGAACATAAGCATTGCAGTGAAATTAGATTCACTGTGATGAAGAATAGCATATTGGGTGTATGCATATTTCCCATATGTTTTCTGTGGTCAGAATCCATCACTCTTCCATCTACCAGGGGCTCACAGAATGGCTGGAGTTGGAAGAGACCTCTGGAGATCGTTTAGTCCAACCCACTTGCTAACGTAGGTTCACCAGAGCAGATCGCACAGGAATGTGTCCAGGTGGATTTGAATGTCTCCAGAGAAGTAAAACTTGTCCTTTGCAAGGATTGCAGGACTGAACCCTCACTTATAAAGTACATAGCTAAGAAAATTGTTTTGTTTGTATGCGCTGAGTGAGAATGTTTTCCAGAGCACAAACTGTAAGCTGAAAGTGCGGACTTTCGGTATGGACAAAGATTGCTGTTACACTCATCTTGAACTTCCATGCTTTTAAATAGCTGATACATTTGCACATCTGGATTCCAGTCAAGCAGGCTGTTTCTCTCTGTCAAGAAGCTACAGGAGAACTTTTGGAATCAAGCCTTCATTTGATACTCGCACTAATGTCTGAAAAATATACTGCAAATTACAAACCTTTCTCAGTCAGACAGTACAAGTCAGACGTTGCACCTGCGACTGACTTGAGGAGTCCCAGGGGGAGAAAGAACCCAGGTTCCCTGATAAGACACATGTCCCAGGAGAGCAGTGGAGTCCTGGGAGGGAAAGTCGCTGCTGAATGACAGGACCAGAACAGGATTTGCAGCTGACAGAAGGTCGGGAACCAGCACTGAGAGACAGAGCAACAGAGACTGCTTCAGCCAGGAGACAGAGCAGCAGCAACAAGTCTAGGCTGCTGGGGACCTTGAAGCCAAATTGTCCTCTCCCAGCCACCCTCTCTGACTCTTCTTTTTGTTGTTCTGGGGGTCCCGGCTAAAGCATCTCACTTCAGCCCAGTGGCTCATAGCAGCCCAGGCTATCTGTGCTCCAGCTGTGCATGCTGCCTGCCTCTGCCCACGCGGCACACACGCAGGATCCTAGCAACACGCGAGCACACTGGGGAGTTTGCATCTACCTATTTTTAGAATCCTTGCCTAGAGGTTTTAAGTCTCAGGGGTGGGAGGAGATGGAGGGTGCAATAAGGGAAAAGAAGCTGGAAGATTGCTGCCTAAGCAATGGGGAAACACCACACGCAGCCTGTGGCTTTAAGGATCCGTGAACAGCTATTGAGAGCATGAAATTACTCAGAGAGTTACAAACTTGTACACCCAGCAGCTATGCTTTTGTCCTACTCCTGATCTGCCTGTGTCATGCCTTCAAATGTGCTTCCTTTGCTGCAGGATAGAGAACTTCCACAGCATGTTAAATTCTTCCTCTCCCCTTCCCTCACACCCACCTTTGCAAAAGGCCTGTGGCAGTTCAGTGGTGCTCTGGCCTGGGTGAGAGCAAGGGAGAGATCTCTGAAAGTGGGGAAAAAACAGCCAGAAAGACACGGGTAGTTCACTGCAGCATGTGGTTTACTTAATGTAGCTTAGTGTTAATTATTTATGATAATTCATTATTTTCCCTAGTATATTGCCTAATGATATCTGTCATTGTAACAAAAGTTAATAAACAACTCCCAGGTCTGCATGCAACCAGACATACTGCATTATAATGAAAAATGTCTAATATTTCATTTTTAATATTATGATTAGCCTACACTTTCCAGCATTAATTCTCTGTAGATTTCTGCATCTTGCTGTGTCCTTTCTTTCTCTCTCTCCTCCCTCCCCTTCCTCTCCCATTGAGCTCAAGACACAGATGTGTTGTCACTCACTAATTGTGCATGTATGCTACTGTGCTATTGCAATGTGTTATAAATAGCACAGATGCAGGGATACAGTTCATTCTGAAAAATTATCTTTAAATATGACCTTTGGAACTCTAACTGTATCTTTCCTGTTTTTTGCAGCATGCTCTGGATCATGGTGCAGTTAATTTGGTGCAGTTTATTAATTACAAAAGAGTATAGAGGCTGAACAGTAAGCAGAGGATTTAAACAATGAAGTGGATAATTAAAAAGGATTAATGAGGTGGATTAAATAAAAGGATTGAGGCCAAATGGAGCACACATTTTCTAAACAAAACTCTAGCATCCAAGGGTATGTTCCTCTTTCCAGTTAAATGTTTGCTTTTTATCCAGAAGCATCAGTCTTTCTTTTGTACCAGCTTTATTAACGCAGTCCCAGGAGAACTGACCAGCATCTATTGTCTCCTCGCATGGCCCTAAGTGCCCCTTCTATCCAGTACAACTTCCCCAGCTGGTTTACTTCCAACTCATTGCTGCACCTGTTCCGCTACCATGTAAAAAAAAATTCCAAAAGCAGGTCACAGATGGTACTAATCCTGTGCCTCTGCAAGCTAGTGAAGTGCTTCTCAAGAAAGCAGTGAGAAATATGGGGGAAAGGGGGGCCTGACTTGAATTCTGAAACAGTAAGATTCTGCCTAATCCATCTCTAAAGCTCCTTGGCCAACATAATTCCTTCCTGGGGAAGGGCTCTTCTGTGGGCAAGTTTGGAGCTCTAAAACTCCTAAAAAGATCGATGGAATTGTCCCCAAATCAAGCGGTGGGCTTTATTTCTTCCTCCTTCCCTCCAAGCCAGTAGTGACCCCACTTCACATCTGTGCAAAGCCTTGAGGTGCCCACAGAAAGCTGTGCAGATGGTTGCAGAAATGGAGAGCTGTCCTCCAGAGTGCAAGGTGAGATCCTAGACGGTAAGTCATGGTGTCAGCTATAAGTATAGAAAATGCTTATTGTTGTCATTGTTTATTGCTGAAGGGAGCTCAATAAACATCTAATATCTCTTGATGCTTAGCTGCCAATCCATTACCAGAATTTTTTTTTCATCGTTATTCTGCAAATGGTGGAAGGAGGCTTGAAAACTAGGGAGAAATGTACATTTCCGCCACACTACCCTTCCTCGCCTACCTCACCTTTTCTATATTGCAGCCGCATTGTCTGGCCAGCCACTTATTTGACTGCGGCGTAAAGCAATTTGGAGAATGAGTGTTATTAATTTGCTATTTTTTGTGTGACTTACAAATCCCGTCACGAACGTGACCCCGTGCAGCGCGGGGGGCACGCGCTGAGGCGCGCGGCTAAAGCGCGCCCGCCCCCTGCCGGAGCCCGCGCGCACGGCGCCGTTCCCGCCCCGCCCCGCCGGGGGGGCCGCTCCGCGCCGCGGGAACGGGAAATGCTCGGAAGGGCTTGTACGCGTGCCCGCGCTACTGCTCGCACGGATTCATCCCCGTTTTCTGGCTTTGAGGGAGTCGCTTCTCCTTCGCTCCGGCTCCCGACGGACTGCTCGTTTTCACATGGCTGTGGCGTTGCTTCCGCTGACCAACCTGCTCCACCCTGTCGTGATTTACGTGACAGCCAGTGTCAGGAGCCGCACGGTGACAGTGGCCGTGAACACTCACAGCTAAACCGTCCGTCCCCCTAAGGACAGCTGCGGGCAGAGCCACATGCTCTGTCAGCACATCTCCCGGCAGAGCTGGGTGCAGGTTTCCTGAGTGTTTTGCCCTCCTCTCTGAGCTCCCAGCCCTCTGCATTTGCCCCTGCCTTTCTCACTCTCTTTTTGCCTCCTTTTTGCCCCTTCTGGAAGCTCCCACTTCCTCCTCCACTTAAAAATGTGGCCAGTGGCGTAGGCCCTGCTCCCTCCTGTTGCTCCCAGGGCAGGAGGTGTCAGGAGTTGGTGGATTTAAGCTTTCATTCTTTGCTGTGTATCTGCTGTCTTTACCTCAAGTATTACCTCAACCCCAGCATCTTCCATGTAATGTTGAAAATCCATAAAAGCACAGGGATGCAAGACCCGTGATAAATGTAATGTGACCTCTGGTTATAATGTCAATAAAGAAAGAGGCTGTAGTGGTATGCTACCAAACCCAGTACCAGAGAATTTGCAGTGCTGTCCTTTTCATTATTTACTCCTGGGGTTTCTCTCCCTGATGGAACATTTTGATGTTGTTTAAGACAATGTTCTTTCCATTTCACTTTGCTAGGTTTAGATGCAAGCCTCCAAACTGCATGACCATGCACTGCTCGGTGCCCATGGAAATGGACAGAGCTGTGCAGAACGGCCGAGGCACAGGACCCTGCAGCTGCACAGCACTGTCCGTCCTGCCCAGCCCGATCCCGGCTGAGACCTTCCTGCCTGGAACACATCTGGGCCCATGGCGAACACACACAGGACACCCGCCTCGCAGCCTTCCCAGTGCCACACGCCTCTGCCGATAGCGAAGAGCTTATAACTGGTGAACTGGTGGGCAGCCTGAGCTGTCCCCAGCTGTCCCCCGCTAGTGTCTTGTAGGAAAACAGGCACCGCGGCTCAGCACGGCGGCCGCACACCGGCCCCTGGCGTCGGGGCTTCTCTCGCGGGGCCGCCTGTCCCTCACACGGACGGCGGTGCCGGTGCCTCCTCACGGGCCAGGCCGGGAGCGCGGGTGTCGGGCGGGCGCGGGTTCCCGCCGCTGGCAGCTCGCCGCTGCCCGCCTCAGCGCAGCTGGTTGCCAGGCAGATTTGGGTCGCCTAGCGACTTCATTTGGGTTTTCTTCTACTAATGTGCGAACAGGAGGCCCAGGAAGGACGCAGGCCCTGGCCGAGGCGGGGGATCGCGCAGCCGACGCCCCCCGGGCTGCCCTGCCGCTCCGCTGAGGAGAGTGCACGGGCACGGGCACGGGCACAGGCACACGCCCCGCCCCGGCGGAGGCCACCCCATCGGTGGCTCGGCCATCGGCTTTCCGTCCTCCGCTCGCGGACTCGGTGGGATCGGCGCTCGCTTCCTCGCCGCTAGGGCTGAGCGAGGGGAGAGGCAAGATGGCGGACAAGGCGCCCAGCGGCTCGCAGAAAGCCAGTGGGAAGGTGAGGCCGTTCCGCGGGGCGGCCCGGGGCCCGCTGCTCCGCCGCCGGGGGACGCGGTTGCCGCCCACCGGCGCGGCGGCGGGGCTCGGGAGTGGCGGGGCGGTGAGGTGCGGGCGGTGCGGCCTACTCCGTCCCTGGGCTCTGCTCGGGGTGACTGCGGGCCCCGGGAGGGGGTGGGGAGGCGGGAAGGGGAAGGCCTTGGGGGATCGGGCCTCTCCCGGGGTATCCCCTCTTCCCGGGCTCGCCCTGGACACGTCTCTGTCCCGGGCCGGCGGCAGCGGCTTCCTGGCGTCCCCGTGGCCCGGCGGGGGTGGGGAGCGGAGTCCCGGCGGAGCGCGCTGGATACGCAGCGCGGGCCGGCCTGTTCCAACCGGTACATCACCGGAGTTGGGTGGGGACGGTTCGCTAACGGCCAGGTGTTACCCGTGCGCGTTTCATTTCTCTTGTGCTGGGAGCCCTGATCGCCCCGTGGGCTGGAGCCCGCGTGGGGTTCGTTTCCAACCTGCGAGTGTGAAAGAAAACGATAATTTGAGGCCGAGTCACTTCTTTTGATTTGCGATGAAATTACCAATTTCACAAAATCTGTCGTGGCGTTCTCCGCTCACTTCGCTGTACCAGCTCTGCTGGGGTGGGAGTTGGGCGAAGTTCTCAGGGCTGCGGGGGGAGCAGCGCGGGGCTGCCCCGCTCAGAGACCTCCCGCCCGGAGCAGGTGAGACGTGGTCTGGGGGACACACCGGCAGCTGACGATTGAGGATTAGCATTAATGGCACTCGCTTTCACTCAGCCTTGTTGCAGGTGCTAGGCCAGAAGTAAATTTTCTAACTTTTTAAATTTGGTTTTGTGCCTGAGTGTCTGAGTCAGTCAAGGGAGAAGCCACGTTTTGGCTCAGGAATTTCCAGTGCTATATAGATTAATGATTTTGACTCGTTTTTGTATTCAGCTAAAACAGGATTATTATTATTTTCTTTTTTTTGCTGCTAGGAAACTAACTGAAATGTAGTTACCAAGAGCCTTAGCATGTTTACCCAGTTGGTGTTATTAGAGTAGGAGAGTTTTATTTTTGTTTCCATTTTATGGTCTACTATAAGTACTGCCAGGAAACTTTTGGGTTTTTTTGCATCTTGCCTTTGGCTTGGAGCTGCAAATAAGAGCTGGACAGAATACTTCAGTAGTAAAGTAGGTCTTAAATTATGGAGAATGGTTTCCAGGGAATAAGACATTTTGGGGTTTCAAGAATAATTAGACATAAGATAATAATTTAATTATCGATTACTGCAACCGATAACATGGTACACAAAATCAACTCAGATGTGGTCTCTTTCTTTTCGCAGTTGCATCATAGACTTTTTTTTTTGTTCACTTACTGTTTCTGTACTGATGACATTACTTTTTTAATATGCAATAATAATTAGTATATAATAATTGTTTTCTGTCCTAGTTCTCAGTTCCGCAGAGGTATGTGCAGACACTTAATTCTTCACACTAGGTCATCCATCCCATTGAAGTCAGTGGGACTACCAGAGAATGTAAAGTCTTGAGTCTGTTGAGGCCTGGTGAGGAGGTTCTATGTTTTGCCATCTTTGTGCAGTTCCCCCCCACTGCTCCAGTTCCCATTACTCTGGCCGTATATGCTGTGTTTCCAGTAGTCTTTTTCCCTTGCTTTACATTCTAGATCTTCTTGTTTCGTATTGTCAATATTATTTTATGTACCAAAGAAAATAATTATAGTACATACCTGGATCCATTAGAATGTTTTCGTTGGAAAGTGAAATAAAATAAGACATGCCTGGCTCTTGGGATTAATTTCCTTCAACATCAACATTCTCGAGGGGGGCAGGGTGTATGTAGTGTCTTTTTTTTGCCATTTTATGAATGTTTGTGAAATGTATATCCATACAGATACATCTTTCTGCACACATCTGAAAGTATAGCATAGCAGCACTGAAATAATATTCTTATTTTTTGTAATGAATTTATTAATGCAAGGATAAAAATGTGTATTTTTTGTTGAGCCTTTATGAAAATGTTTATGGTTTAAGAATCTAAGCAAATAACTATTTTGCTAAATTTTTAAGGTTAATTATAAAAAATTTTGATTTTTTTTAATCATTTAAGATTCATTTACTTATCAAAAAGGAAGTTGTAGGCTCAGTTTGTTTTGGTGCATTGTATTTGCAAGTTGTAAGAATAATTGTACTTGCAAACCAAATATATCTTGTAGGCTCCATAGGTTATGTTTCAGTGGCAGTTCCAAGATGTGGCTTTCCTGGCTTCTAACCTTCTTCCTGGGAAGAATCTGTTTGATTCACTATTTGAAAACTTGTTGGAGGTGATCCAGGCCCTAGTCCAGGAGCACCCATTGCCTGTATCGCTGTGGTAGTAGCTGCTTTTTATGATACTGGCGGCTTCTGAATAAGATTAAGAGTCTCCAATGTGAAATGTGTTGCAAAAGCATCATCTGTTCCTTTGTCACTTTGAGGTTAGGATAGTGAGATACATGGTTGAGATTTCCAGAAATCTAAATAGGAAAGAAGGTCAAAATTGAGGAGGAGAAAGTAGAGATTGCCTCAAGACTGCATTGGGGGTCAGTGTAGGGTATGATTCTAAAATGGCAGATACTGATTATGTTCAGTTATTATCCCGATGTAAGGAAATATTAGTTGTTCGATGACTCTGCCATTTTCTTATTTTAGCTTCTGAGAATAGTGACTGTATTGCATGTGCACTGCTCTTACATATTATACTGTACAAATTTGGTATGATGTGGCAGAAGAGATTATCCACTGCGACCAAGCTTTAGCTTTCCCATTTTTCATTCTAAAACATTCCTGAATCTTACATGCATTTCTCAGGCTTTTGAGTAAGTTCTGTGTTAATTAAATATTGAAGAACAGTGATTACTTGCTTATGAATGGGCAGCTTTCCTTGGTAAGTTCAAGTGTATGAAGAGCAGCAATGTAAAACCTCTACATGTGGTGAACTCCTGTTAGATGTAACATTCTGCAGGATTGTGAAATTCATGATCTTTAGCTTTCCTTGTATTGTTGTTCAGCTGGTGACCAGGAGAAGGAGAGGGAAAAGCATGTTGCTCTGTCTGTTGAAACATAGAAGATGTCTTCCTCATTTCCTCTGTAGCAGTACAAAGTTAAATGTTGGCAGCTCCTGATCATCTGAGTTCAAGGATATAATGGAATAGCATTCCTTGCAAGTATTTTGGGAAAAAAAAAGTTGCATTTACTTTGATGTCTTCAAAGATGTCTATTTATATAGTAGAGTAGTGTTAAGATGCATCATTCCAGTGAATTTAAAGAGTAGGTAGATTAGCTATAGAATAGTCTGGAGGTGTTGCAAGCATTTCTTTACTGGAGAGTCTGATAGGGAATTGAAGAATAAAAAGGACAAGTTAGGCTGGAAACCTCCCTGCTCTTGCTGCATTTTAGCATTGTAATTAAAGCTGTGGTTCCATTCGCTTTTCCTTGGTATCAGTGCTGGCACAAACCAGTCCCAGCCTTACCTACTTTTTCCTCCCAAACATTTTGCTCCTTAGTTGATTTGGCATGATTTGGGGTGGGGGGAGCCTGCTGTGATTTGGGAACTGGTTTGACTGAAACTCCCCATTGCTGTCTTTCCTGGGTGACCAGTTAGATTGGGAAAAGTGATGGAGTTCAGTGTGAGCAGCTGCCCACTTTGGGGGCAGAATCAATGGAAGGTTTTGAAACAGGGCAAGAGTGTCTTACCCCAGAGTTTCTTGTAAACTTTACCCTGAAGCTATTGTTTTTTGCAAGGGAAAGGCTTTTATTTATGTTTAAGTTGTAACCATTACAGTTGTAAAAATAACATTCAGTATTTGGAAGGCCATGGATTATCTCCTGGGTTTTGTTGGCAGCTTTTGTTGCTCTTTTTTAAAAAACAAAAATGATGCTGTTTAGTAAAACAACAAAGATACTTGATTATGTCATACAGCACATTGTAAATACTTGTGAAATAATAGCATTGTGTCAGTTTTACCCCAAGATTGTTAAATTTGGAGAAATTATGAAGAACTGGATTTGTGGGCACTTGCACTGCTGACAGGAAGGAGGATTTGGGAGAGCAGTCATCTCTTCTGTGTTTTCTTTGGAAGCTGCCATGAAGCTAAAAGAAAATATAAACATCAGAATGTGCTCTCACCCTTGGCTTTCTGATAGGAATTTGTCATAAATCTCATTCATTTGTATGGTCCTTTGGTGATTATTTTTTTTTTCTCCTCTCAAAGACTGAGTAAACTTGGCTAGACTCAATAATGGAGCTTTGAGCGACCTGACTTCCAAGACTGTGGTTTGACAGAGCTGTATTTTACTGGAATGCCATTTCCACAGCCTGCATTGCTGCTTCAGTTGTGCTGGCACAATTCTTTGAGGGAGCTGTGCGGTGAAAGAGATTGGGAAAGTGATCCTACTGGAAAATAATCTGGTTTAGAAAAAAAAAAAATAGGTTTCATACAGAGTGGTAGAGGCAGTGAATTATGAACAAGAGGACATTTCTAGATTGTTTATGCTGACAATCACTGAAGGATGGATCCATTGCATTTTTTCTGTCAGTGTTTTGAGCATGAATGAGCTATCCTTATGTCTTAAGACATCATCAGGCGCAGGACAGAGCTTTGCAGATGTTTCTTTCAAAAGTTAGTTCAGTTGAGCCACTTAATGTGATGAGGAGAAAATAATCATGTTCCAGGTTTCAACACAGGTGAACTCCTCTGAAGTGCTCCTCTTTGTGAATGTTAGAAGAACACTGTGATTCTGCTGAGCCAACTTGGCTGGTATTTAAGGAATCAGAATCATAACAGACTTGCCCCTTTTGCCAAGGCAGTGCAGATTGATGTCAAGTGCGGTACTTTGAGAATTAGTCTTTTTAATAATACCTGTTTAGAAACTGGCAGATAGCGATGCATAATTTTGTCAAGAATCATTTAATGTTGTGCTTCATGGTACAGTTTCTTGGATAGTCAGAAGCGGTGTCAAAGGTATGAACTAAATTTATAGATGAAAAGACCTTAAAAGTAAGGGCTGTTTAAGGAGGGTAATAATGTGGCTCTGCAAAGCTGCTCGTTGCTGTGCAGTAAAGTTGGTCTGAAAGGTAAAACTGCTCTTACAAGTTTTCAGAGTGTACCTTAGCAGAAATTCTGTTGATTGGCTAAAGCTCAGGATGGGTTGCTCCACAGTGCTGTGGTCCCTGCACAGGGGTTGGGGAGCTCAGGGACGTGCAGGTGTGTTTGATCACAGGCTGCTTTCCTGCTGTTAGCCAACAGAGTCTCTTGCATGCTGCCATGCCTTGAAAGCCTTTCCAGACAGTATCACTTGCTCTGTTGCTGGAGAAACAGGTTCAATGTTTGTTACTTTATGTTCTTCCTCAGGATATTGTGTCTTAAGTGTCATTGTACTGAGCATTGGTTCAGTTTGTTACACTGTGTGATGCCTTGTTTGTTGTCCTCCCTGTAAGCAGCTTCAGCACCCATCCCTATTGGAAGGTGTCGTTTTCCAAACCTCTGTAAATTAAAAAGATGTGAAGAATTGAGAATCAGTCATTTAATTCTGCTGTTGCCAAACAGCCTTCTTCCCCGAGGCAGTGCTGGTCTTGACTCTGTCGGTATGCTAAGGCAGATGGTGTTACATCAGTCCGCCTTTGAGATTTTTGATTTTTCTTCTTAACTGCAGGTCTGTTTTGTGGTGGCTTTTTTTTTTTCTTTTTTTTTTTTTAGGGTGGAATTGTAACTGATATGTTGGTTGCCACAGGGTGGCACCTGGCAGCAGGAAAAATGTAGTTTTTGAACTCTGAAATGCTGTTGCACAGTATCTTTCTTTTATCTGTGTGGTGTTTTGCTGTACATCCATAAATTCTGTGGGGGAGGGCAACTTTCCTTAGGCTAGATTTTTGCAGTATGTAAAACTGTAGGTGACAGATTTGAGTGCCATAGGCAGCTGTGAATCACAAAAAATCCAGCACCAGATACAGAGGACAAATTTGCAGGAAGCGGTATTAGTAAAAGATGCTTGTGATATTTGCTTCCACGTGTATTGTAATGAATTGCTATTGGTACACGTGAACTGAACTTTCTTTTAACTTCTATGCAAAGATGTGCCTTGTGAATGCTGTATAGTGTTGCAGGTAAGTGGATTTGGGAGGTCTTTGAAAGTAAGACACATTTTTTTTCCCTGTTTGTTTTTTCCCCTCTTTCTTAAGAAAACCCCAAACATATATTCTTAGGAGTCTTTTCCTTGTCCCTTTTAAGGGTTGTATCTTTGTGTCTCTCTTTGCCTTTGTGGACTTAGTTCTGGTTCTTGAAGTGTTGTCTACCATTTTTTCCAAATTGATTTGACTGCAAAACATAGAAACATACTTGTCCAAAGATAAATGTTGCTATCTTAGTTGATGAAAAAGCATGATGTGAAATGAAAACAAGGTCTAGTAAATTATCTTGTAGAATAGCATTTGGTGCTTGTCTGTTTTGGAAGACTGAAGATGAGCACCTTATATTACTGTTTCTGGTGGAAACTATAAATTCCTGTAATAAGGAGAAATGCTGATGTTCTGTAACTAATGGACAGATTTCAGCTAATGCTAATGTTTTATTTTGAATGAAATTTTGATTTAAATATGAATCGTGCATCGTATAGTTGTATCTTTAATAGTAACTGGTATGTCAGTGAGGATTTCTGGAATTAGGGCATTACATAATTTAAAAATGTGTTCAGTCCTGTTTTTTGTTTGGTTTGTTTTTTTTTTTTTTAAAGCCTGTGCAAATTTTTATATATGTTGGTTTACGTGTTAAAGTTCAGTTACAGCCTAAAGTAATAATGTTAGTTAGTACATACAAATTGGACTTCAATTAGTGTTCTTGTGGCGGCCAGCTTCTATCTATGCAAAACATAGTAAGAGCAGTTTTGGAAATGTATTTATAGTGAGCCAAATATAATCAAGCACTTTATGTGATCCTTAACAGTTTTTAATGACAATTCTTGCAGATTCAGTGTGACAAACTTAATTTTTGCTTGCAGTGGTGTTAGTGGCATGTTTATAAAATCCAGCTGTGGAATTCAGATGTTTTTAGTGGTGGCAAGAACAGTCCATCCTTAATCCCTCGTTTGCCTTATATTGACATTGTTTGTGCTGTGACCCTGTTCAGATGTATCATTAAAATACATTACATGTATTCTTGTTCTTGTGTATTTGGATGTTGAAGTTGAAATGAAAATCACATTTGAAGAACAGAATAAAAAAACGAGAGGTTATTTGGCTGTTTCTTTTTTCTGTGCCTTACCTCCTCTTCATTTGCTCTTCAGGTCAGAGCATCAGATGCAGTACACACCACTGGATCTGCTGATACACATGTAAGTCCAAAATATTGAAAAACAACAAAAGAAAAACTCAAGCAAAAAATCCAGCCAAACCCACAAACTCAAAATGCGCCTGTTCTCTAAAGAAAACTACTTGCTGCAGGCAGACTCTGATGCATTGGGTATCTAATCTGTAGGTGTTTGTAAATGATTTTCATGTTTAAAAATTTTCCTTGAATCTTTCGAACAACCACAACTGTAAGGAAGCTCTACTGCATGATATTGCATTCATAATAGATACTTGAACAGCAAGAAGCTGTGAGGACTCTGTATATGTTTGTCTCTTAGACTAAGAAATAGTTGAAACTACAAGGTGATTTATCACAAGAGTCAGTGGATATTAAAGTGTCCTTTTGTATGCAGCTGGCTTTTCAAAAAATTAGATAGTGTGGCCCTAATTTCATCCTTTGTATTTGTTTCAAATAGAATATACTTAAAGCAAGAGGTAAAATAATTACTTAGTTGTTTTGGTTTTTATTTACCTCCCACTGAGGAGACCTTCACGTGGTCATGTGATTGGTACGTTGCTTGATGGCCCACCTATTCTGAGCTAAAATGAAAACAGGCAGCAAGAACCAAATAGAGTGTTAATACCAGACAATTCATTCTGTGGTTTGGATTTTCTTCAAGATTTCAATTTGATTTTTGTATATGAAAAAGTCCATTAGCAGCTGTCAAATTGCTTGTAAGATAACATTATTCAAGTTATGAGAGCAGAAGCTTTTAATAAATAAGTAGGTCCTTTTATTGATTTACTTTACTTGCTACAATTTGGAAAAATTACTCTTAAATTTTTGAATATTTTGTGTTGTCCATGGAACTGGGACTTCAGTACTTTGTGCCTTCTTATAGTCAATGCAGCATTATGCTTAATGGGAGTTTGCTTTCATACAGTCATTTCATTACTCAGCTAAAAGTTCTCTCTTTGCTACTATCATTTGCTTTACCCTTTTCACTGTATTCTTTTCCATCTTTTCAGGTTTTGTATAGCTCTGTTGCTAGGAGTTCTGTGAAGATACATGTAGTTAATAAAAATCTTATAATTGCCTACTGGAATGTAACTGACAGCCATAAATTAGTTCAATTCTATTAACTTTATATTGCTCCAGCCACTTCAAAGGTGTTTTTTGTGTGTGTGTTGTGTTTTTTTTTTTTTTTTTCTGAGACCCTTCCTGAACTGAGGAGAACTTAGTGCCAGAAGTCTTGTTATCTTACAGCTGCTTCCCTTGTGTCACTAGAATACATATATTCATGTGGCTGATCTTGCAGGTATCCTGTAACGCTACTGTGAGATATTATTTCCTGATGACATGTTAAGCCTTGGTAGGAGTGTGGTATTTGTTTTGTCTGCATTGCTGTGTCTTAGCAATATGTCCACATTTTGCTAAGATTGTATATTGTTTGTCATGCTGAAATATAAACTGTCTTTCAGACAACAGGAAAAACTGGATTTTATTAACTTAAAAAACACACATATGCATGAAAAGCTCCTGATAAGCCTGTCACAGCAGCTGATGCTGACAAACATAGTGCCATAAACCAGATAACTCCACAGACAGTGCTGTATTCATTTGTAACTGATAGTTTTCCTTTTAATGATGAAGTAGGGAACATTTTTCAAAGAAATATGAGCTGTTTTGGTCATATGCATGGCACAGATGTAAGAGGTTATTTGTGATATTAAACAAGGATTATAAACTGACGGTATTTCAAGCAGTTGTTTTTCACAGTGCTTTTTTGTGTGTAAACAATTTTGAATATGAAGCTGATACTAGAAATAAAACCCTTTACAAAGAAAATTACTGCTAGAGGAAACTCTTTTTGCGGTTGGCATCTGAATTTTATTAATAATAGGACAGTTAAGTTGTTCACCGTATTTGTCTTGATGTTTTGCTAAATTGAGCGGATTTTAATTTTTTTTTAAGAACTGTTATTGCAAAAGCGATAGTTTTAAGCACCATTGTGCCCTGTGTAAGAGCATCCAAAATATTTTGAAGATAAAGACTTATAGCTTATGTTTTGGTCTTTGGGGGCTTTTTTTCCTTGTTCTGATTCTTTATGAATTACTGTGTTAAGCTAGGAGTTCTCAGATAAGTTTCTTGTCTTTGCTTTGCTTTCCTTACCATTGCCCATGTCTTTTGAATGTGGTCTTCATCCTGCTGTCTTCTCTCTGTTTTACTGTCTGTTAACTACCTAAATAGAATCTTAAGAATTCTAATTCTGTATTCTCAAGAAATGACTGTTATGTGGAGTCCTTCCTTCATCAGGGTTTGAAGAAGGGAGGAATGAAGGTTAAATTGCCTAAAATAGAAAGAATCTAGGAGCTAAATGTGAGATCTTTTATTTTATTTATACCTCCAGAATACATTTTCTTCCTCAAGGAAAAATACTGCATTTAACCTTGAAGTACATATGAAATTTAGCATCCATTTTGTTCTTCAGTTACAGCTGTTCAACCGTGCACGGACATTCTTTGGGCCAAAATGGTCAAAAGAGCTTTTAGAACATTTTTTTTTTTCTTCTGGAAATTGCAGTGATCAAAAAGGAACTGTAGTGCAAAGCATCTATTTCCAAAGGTTTAGAAAGTGTGTGTTGTGTAGTAGTAAGATCTCCAGGCTCTTAGAACAAGTACCCTTCAGATTTCAGCTGTGTTTGAATAATTTATTAAAAGCTTTCTCATTAAACCAAGGATGATTTGTTTTAAAAAAACCCATGGATTTAATTTTTTTGGTTCTATTAGATAATGGTAAGTTCAGAGAGAAGTAGAATCACAGAATCATTTGGTTGGAAGGGACCTTAAAGATCATCTAGTTCCAACTCCCCTGCCCCAGGCAGGGACATCTTCCACTAGACCAGGTTGCTCAAAGCCCCATCCAACCTGACCTTGGACACTTCCAGGGATGGGGCACCTACAGCTTCTCCGGGCAACCTGTTCCAGTGCCTCACCACCCTCAGCGTGAAGGATTTATTCCCTGTATCTAATCTAAATTTCCCCTCTTTCAGTTTACAGCCATTACCACTCGTCCTATCACTACATGCCCTATCACTAAGTGCCCCTCCCCGCACCCCTTCCCCCTCCCACCCCGCTCTCAGCTTACATGTAAGTCCCCTGTAGGTACAGTAGGCTGCTATTAGGTCTCCCTGGAACCTTCTCTTCTCCAGGCTGAACAGCCTCAACTCTCTTAGCCTGTCTTCAGAGGAGAGGTACTCCAGATCATGTTTGTGGCCTCCTTTGGACTCATTCCAGCAGGTCCATGTCCCTCTTGTGTTAGGGGCCCCAGAGCTGGATGCAGCACTCCAGGTGGGGTTTCACCAGAGCAGAGGGGCAGAATCACCTCCCTTGGCCACGCTTCGTTCTATGCAACCTGGGATATGATTGGCTTTCTGGGCTGCAAGCGCATATTGCTGGGTCATGTTGAACTTCTTTCCAACCAACGTCCCCAAGTCCTTCTCACAGTATCACAGTATCACAGTATGTTTGGGACTGGAAGGGACCCCAAAAGATCATCCAGTCCAATCCCCCTGCTGGAGCAGGAATGCCTAGGTGAGGTCGCACAGGAATGTGTTCTCCTCAGGGCTGCTCCATTCTCTACCCAACCTGTATTTGTACTTGAGATTGTCCCAGCCCAGGTGTAGGACCTTGCACTTAGCCTTGTTGAACTTCATGAGGTTTGCCCAGGCCCACCTCTCCAGGCTGTCGGTGTTCCTCTGGATGGCATCCACCATCCCTCCATTGTGTTGACCATACCATACAGCTTGGTGTTGTCAGCAAACTTGCTGAGGGTGAGCTCAATCTAACTGTCCAACAAAGATGTAAAACAACAGCAGTCCCATTACTGACCCCTGAGGAACAGCACTCATCACTGGTCTCTGCTTGGACATTGAGCTGTTGACCACAGCTCATTGACTGGGACCATCCAGCCAGTTCCTTGTCCACTGAGTGGTCCAATTTAGAGACAAAGATGTTTTATGGGACAGTGTTAAATGCTTTTCAAAAGTCCAGGTAGATGACATTAGCTGCTCTTACCTTATACACCAATGCTGTAAGCCCATTGTAGGATGCCCCCAAATTTGTCAGGCGTGATTTGCCCTTAATGAAGCCATGTTGGCTGTCACCAGTCACCTCCTTCTTTTCAACGTGCCTTAGTGTAGTTTCCAGGAGGATCTGCTCCATGATCCTGCTGGGTACAGGGGTGAGACTGACTGACCTGTCGTTCCCCGGGGCTCCCTTATTTTGCTTTTCAAAACTGGGGGTTGTGTTTCCCCTTTTCCCATCAGCAGAAACTTCACCGGACTGCCATTGCTTCTCAAATATGATGGACAATGGCTTAGCAGCTTCATCTGCCAGGTTTCTCAGGATCTGTGGATGCATCTCCTCAGGTCCCCTAGACTTGTGCACCTTCATGTTCTTTAGGTGGTCTCAAACCTGATCTCCTACAGTGGGTGGTTCTCCATTTTCTCAGTCCCTGCTTTTGCCTTCTGCAACTTGGGTGGTTTGGGGAAAACACTTGCCAGTGAAGACTGAGGCACAGAAGTCATTGAGTACCTCAGCCTTCTCCATATCCTGGGTAACCCCGTCTGCTGTTTCTTTCTGGAGGGGGCCAACTGTTTCCCTGATTTTCCTTTTATCACCACCATACCTCTAGAAGCTTTTCTTCTTGCCCTTGGTGTCCATGGCCACATTTAATTTTATCAGAGCTTTAGCTTTCCTAACCTTATCCTTGCCTGCTTGGACAATTTCTCTGTATTCCTCCCAGGTGACCTGTCCATGTTCCCACCCTCTGCAGGCTTCCTTGTTGTGTTTGAATTTGTCCAGGAGCTCCTTGCTCGTTCATGCAGGCCCTGGTTAAGTCACTTGAGGCAGACAGTTTCTGGTGTAGACCAAGGTAAAGAGTAACAATATTTTAGTTGTTTTGTAAGAAGTCTAATGTTTGTTTTCTTACTCCTTTTGCAGCCTCTAATGGAAAGCAAGCTTAAAGCATTCAGTATTGGCAAAATGAGTGCTGCCAAACGGACTCTGAGCAAAAAGGAACAAGAAGAATTAAAAAAGAAGGTATATAATTAAAATTCTATCTTGTATGTAGAACTGAAATAAGTTTGCTTTTAGATTACAATGCGCTTTATCACGAAATTGCATTATTTTGATAATTGTAACTGTCTAAGAATGAAAGTGAGTTGTATTTTACATGTTTAATTTGTTCTTGGCACCCATGGCATTAAGATAGAGAGAGGATTGCTTCTTTCTCTCTTCTGTGTGAGAAATCAAGTTCTCGGGCATCCTGAAATACTGAATTATGGCAGTCCATTGGTTGTATTGCTCAAAATAAAGACAACCACCACCTTATTTTCTGTTGTTTGCTTTATATCATTGGATTTCAATAATTAAAGTGTCTATTATCTTTGAAATTCTTTCCGTATGCATCCTTATTATTCTGTAGAATGTATTTTTGTTTAATGGCTTCTCTTGGAATTAAAATTGATATTGAATTTTAGGATACTCAAGAGCATCCCAATTTTAGGAAATATGTAGCTTATAGTTTGCAGGTAGAAGTTTGAACATTTTTGGCCTTTGAACTTTAACACACACAACTCTGTTTCAGTGGGATATCTCTTGCTAAGTTGTTGGGAAGAAATACTAGCCCAAAGAAACATGGTAGTGGTAAATTTAGTGCCTCAGTCCCTCATTGAATTAACTTTTCTTCTCTGAGAGATGCATAAAGGTGATCCTGTTGTTAATTCCCTTCAGTCACATGGGTTGATCGTAACAGGTAAGATGTCATACGTGCTGTTCTTTGATGCTTAGGTCAACAAAGCTCCAGTTTCACAGTACTGGTCTTTCATATTATCTTTCCTATTAGACATCTTTTGAATGTGAATGAACAATCATATTTGAGCATACAGGCCTTGTTTGTTTTACATATTACAAGCTGCGTTCTTCCCACATTTCTTGGAAATCTGAATTCTTCTGTCTAAAGCTGAAACTTATTTGATGCAGTTTGTAGCATGAACTCTAGAAAAGGAATGTCACATAGCTAATTTAAGAATAGTTGTCTAGTGAAGGTTGCTCTGTAATGATAGTAAATAGAATAACATTTGCTATGTAGGAGGATGAGAAGGCTGCTGCAGAAATTTATGAAGAATTCCTTGCTGCCTTTGAAGGAGGTGATGGTAATAAAGTGAAAACATTTGTAAGAGGAGGAATCGTTAATGCATCTAAAGGTATAGCTAACCTTTTTTTGGGAGTGGCGGTGGGTCATTTGGCTTTCAGTAAAGATTAGGATTGGCTTTTAATTACATTTTAAAATTAATATGTTGTATTAGAAGCAGCAAAAGAAACTTGGTGCTAAAATCTACTTTTATGATTTGACTTAGTACTTAGTGGCATGATTTGTCTTTTAAATTTCAGAGGAAAAATGCTTTGTTTCAAAATACGTAATATTTTTTATTTTTCTTCATATTCAAAGATGTTAAATTATGGAACATTTGTATTGTCACTTTTTAAAAATGAAATAACATATTGAGTTGAATGAACAAGACCAAAGAACAGCAGCATTCTTTCTAATGAACAGTATTGTGTGGCATTAGTTAAAATAATTTGTTTTTTAATTTGCCTTTAATTTCAGAGGAGCATGAAACAGATGAAAAACGGGGTAAAATCTATAAGCCTTCATCGCGATTTTCAGATCAAAAAAATCAACCAAGCCAACCATCTAATGAGAAGCCTCCATCCCTCTTAATGATAGAAACCAAAAAGCCTGTAAGTTTCTTACTTGAATATTAACCCCATACTTAGGAAGTGCTTAGAAAAAGGTCTGTGTGATCTTGCAGAGTAGTTTTATCTGCATTTATCACACAGTAAACGAAGGTGGAAATTTTGATTTGCTTAATCCCCTAGCAAATAACAAGATGGTGAAATGCAGAGGTTCAGTAGCCCTGTATCCAGCATGAGATACCAGAGCATCATGTACTGCACTTGGATCTGGCTTTTCCACATTTTTACTATGTTCCTGCTAATTGAGACAGACTTCTTATGGATACAGATTTAGTGATTGTTGCAAAGTAACAGTATCTCTGATCCTGAGAATTTGTGAAGTTTTAGAAGCAATTGTTCTTGCTGCCATCTTTTTTTTACGTTTTTATAACTTTTTTTAAAAAAATTGACCTTTGCATTGAACCAAGTTTTACTTGTTTTTTTAATTTTTTTATTTTTTCTTTTGTGGTGATGTTTGCGAAGTCCTTTATTTAGCTCTTTGAGTTATACTAAATAAGTTGCAGGACTTACACATTTTTGAAGCTGAATACCTTGTTTTTATTTAATTTATTTGAACTTCTGCATGGTTTAATAATTTTTGGTTGTTCTTAAACTGAGATTTCATCTTAAAAAGTGATGGCAATATTATGAACAACCTTAGTCTTCAAGTCAAGTGATAGTTACATATGATTACTGTTACTACTATAAACATGTAATGAGTAATTAATGTCTTGGTTGTCTTTTAAAAAAACCTTTTAATAGAGCTTACTACAATTTTTAAGCTTAAGTGAAACATGTGATACTGCCTGTTAGGGTGGGAAACAAGATATAATGTGGTAATTGTGGGTAATCCCATGCTAGCCTCCCTCCAGCTTTAAAGAAAACTCTAATTTAGACCAGTGGGGTATTACTGGATGGCAGTTTTCATTTTCATTGTATGTAAAGCTCTACAGTTACAGAAGTGAATTGTAGCATTTTTTGTTATGCTGAGCTCTGTTCTGTCATGTGCAAGTATTTGTACTGTAAGAATATTACTGCTTTTCAAATTTGTCAGAAATACTTATCAAGTAATGCAATCAGTTTACTCACTTGCCCTGTCCAATGGTGATTGAAGATAATGAGGTAAAAATGATTTTATTTATTTGGCAGACCATCCCCAAAAACAAAAACAAACAAACAACTTTGCCTGGGGTGAGTAGGAAGTCCAGTTTTTCCAAAGCTGTAGTGTGTAACACAAATATTTTGTATGTCTGCCTATTGGAAACGTTTTCATTTAAATTTGGTTATATAAAAGCAATGTGTTGAACTTAAGAGTTCACATGAGTTAGTTAAGGTGCATATATTACAGTAAAAAAAAAAAAAGTAGTAGTACATTATCCATATTTTTGTCATTCAAGAGTTTTTTTCTGAGGACCTTGAACTATTTAGAGTAACTGTTTCTTCAGGCCTGTATTTGTATCCTGAAGGAAGCAAGAGAAGGAAATTCTTTTCACATAGAATGTTTGTCTGTGGATAAAACTATTCAATATATATATGTAAAATACTTTACATATATATGTACACACATATCAGTTTAATTAGAGCATGGGGGTTTGCTAGGGGTGTAGTCAGCTTCTAAGTGGAACCAACTGAGAAAATACATCACAGATATTTTAAGTTTGTGTGTTGTGGAGAGTGTTTGATCACACATGCATTGTAATGAGAAGTAACAAAGTTAAGTTTAAGCAATTTTTAATTGTATATTTTCTAGCTTTGTGTTTGATAGCACTCAGTCTTAATGTTTTCAAGTCTGTTTTTTTTAATTTCTTTTTTTTCTCCTGTAGTTCATTGGTTTGAAAGCTGTGGGTAAAATATGCATGGAAATTATCTACAATTTTGTGATATATGTATCATTTTTATTTTTGTTTCATTTTATCTACTGAAATATTGCATGATATATCTTTAATTTTAGCCTTTGAAGAAAGGAGAGAAGGAAAAGAAAAAGAGCAATTTGGAACTTTTTAAAGAAGAATTAAAGCAGTAAGTTTACTATAAATAAAGAAGATGCAAGGTTTTTAAACTTGTATTTGCAGGCAATAATTAGGACATTGTTGCTAAACTGTTTTCCAAAGTAGGGTGGTGTTTTGTTTCCTCTGTCTGTGTGGTTTTTGTGTTTTTTTTTTCCCTTGTTTTTTCTCCACGGATGTTTGTGGAGTGGTATGGCTTAATTAACTGTGACAATGATAATTAAACATAGTATGAACCCATGCTGGTAGATGCTTGTTACAGGTATGTGTGATTTGTCTGGATAATCAGTTGCCATCTATAATAATAATTTCTCTGGTGTTTCCTGATACTTCTGCCATTTCTTATGCTGATTGGTGATAGGATGTGTTTACCACTATTGCTGAAAAGAGCTTCTGTTTTGAAATGTACCACCAGAGTCTATAAAATTATTTAAAAACAAACCAGATAAGACCAGTGTGCTTGCTTAAATCTTTTTCTGTTGAAATGAATGGATTTCTTTGCACGTCAGAGATATTTGATTGTGACCTCTGAAATGGTTCGGTACTGCGTCCCTAAGCAGAAGAATACCTAGAGCAAATAGCTCAAGTATTTGAGCTCAATTACTCAAGTATTTGAGAGACCCCACTAAGTGGGTGACTGAGGATGTTTCCAAAGCTACCTAAGCTGGTTTTTTGATCACTTTGGTGTGACTAGAAGCTTTGGTGGTTGAATCAACCAGCAATCTACCAGGATAAAAAATGGAAACCTAGGGTTGTTTCTCTGACAGCTGCTGTCAGTATGTTACTTAAAAGTGGAACTTGGGATGCAATTCTGTTATAAATTAGCAAGTGTGAGTCTGTAAATGATAATACTTGTTAACATGGTCTCATACATTGTTAAAGTTAGTGAAGATACAGCAAGACAAGTAGATACTGTAGTGGATGAGGATGTTCAGGTGTTTGGTGTTGATGTAAATGAATTGAATTGACAGCCATATAGTCTTGGCACATGATATCTTTGTACCGGGATTTAAGGCCAAACTACAAAGAACCGCATAATTACTTGTATGAGTACTATCCTCAGCGGTACAAACCAAGGTGAGGTCCTGTATGTTCTGGAAATGGTCATATGGGGGTGTGTGTCACCTTACAAGGTGACAACCCATGTGAATAAGGCTTAGAAAAGGTAGGAGAAGTAGACGCTAAGGAGTTGTGTGTGTCTTGGAGAGTCATCTGAACAGTCAGTTGGGTCTCCAGCAGCTGGATGTGGAATTTGGGTCACTTTTTCAGAGCAGAGGTCTGATTTCTGGTCCTGTAAACTGCATCTCAAACTAAGTCAGTTCTGTTTGAGATTCAAACACCCTCACAGTATGAATGAGGAAGCATGCAGCTAGAGTAATGGTGGGAGCTATATTCCAGTTGATTAAACAGAAACTTGAACATACTGGCAATTTGAAATTTTTAACAAGTCGATTGTTTAATATTCAAATTCTTATATTTCTAATGTCAATTGAAAATTTTAGAATAAAAACCTCAAAACAGTATTAAGTTGTTACTTACGTTAAACTTGTTTTACAGGATACAAGAGGAACGTGATGAAAGACATAAAACAAAAGGTAGATTGAGTCGTTTTGAACCACCCCAGTCAGATTCAGATGGCCAGCGTCGTTCGAGTGAGTAGATGCTTTTTTTTAATGTTTGTTTGGGTTCCAAAATTTGCAGACTAGACTATACATATTTTTTTTCTTCTATTTATTCAGTGGATGCGCCTTCAAGAAGAAACAGATCATCTGGTGGTAATATAGATTCTTTTCTCATGCAATATAATATTGTCACTTAAATGTGTAGCAAGTATTATGACTTCTTTTTTCTTGTTGCTTTTTTTCTTCCTCCATCTTTGTAGTTCTGGATGATTATGCCCCAGGGTCACATGATGTTGGGGATCCAAGCACAACAAATTTGTATCTTGGAAACATCAATCCTCAAGTAAGTTTGGAGCTGAGGAGTGAAGTGCAGTGTTCATGTGTTTGAGTCCATCTGAATTGTTTTTCAGTGGCAATTTCTGCATCACCCTCCCCCCCCTTTTTATTGTAAACCATACACACATGTTTAAACACATATACTAGGTACATCTGGTGACTGTGTTCATTTGAATAAATGCTCTGTACATGATGCTGCAAAAGTTAAGGTTTAGACTATCAATTACTAGAAGGAAAAATGCTCAGTTAAAATTATTTTTCCATGGATAGCTCTGTGCAAGGGGGATCATATGTCAAAAACTTGAGCATGCTCAGTTTAAAATGCAATTACAAAAAACCAATATTTTTGCAGTTGATTGCATTGGGGGAGGTATCAGCAAAGTGTTGTTTTTCAAGAAAGTAAAAAAATTATAATCTCGATATTTGGACAATAGTATGAATTAGTATCTTATAAATACAGTAGCAAGATGCTAATTTTTACCCTTTTTTGTGTAGATGAATGAAGAGATGTTATGTCAAGAATTTGGACGCTTTGGACCATTAGCAAGTGTTAAAATCATGTGGCCAAGAACGGATGAAGAAAGAGCAAGAGAAAGAAATTGTGGCTTTGTTGCCTTTATGAACAGGAGAGATGCTGAAAGAGCATTAAAGAATTTAAATGGTAAACAGGTTTCTCCGTTTGGAATTGTAATTATCTTTGTAGGAATATTGAAGAATAATTGTAAGAATATCTTTAAGTTGTTTTATCAGGCTAGTGGTAGATGTGCTGTAACTCCAGCAGACACCACGCTGGCAGTGATTTTGGTTTGCACTGTTTTACTGGCAGCTGGGTGTCATCAAACTACAGCTACACCAGGGCGGGGAGCAGTGCTGGCTTTTGCTGTGGGTAAAGATGTGAAATTTCTGACTGTTTTGAAAATGTGAGCAAGACGTAATGTTTGATAATATCTTTTCTTTAAACAGACTATTTTAAGAAGGAAACTATTACTTGCAGTAGTTTACCAGCAACATTTTTTTGTGGGTAAATTTTAACTAGTGCACAGTATATAATCAATAATTGGTTATAAATATATTATTTTCAATGATGGCTAAATTCCCAATACTGAAGAGGTAACTGTACTACACCAGGCATGTAATTTTGCATGTGGGCTATCTTGTCTATCTTTAATTTGAAAAAAAAAAAAAATCTTACATGAAGAAGCAAGCTATGTCCTTCAAGTTCAGCCTGAAAATCAAAAATCAGCATCCTTGATGAAAATAATAGAAAATGAAAGGTTACCCTTGCATCACTTACTCAAAATGGTCCTTTACTAAGAACTGTTAGTAAGTAGGCTTACAATATGTAGAAGTCTAGTTGGTTATTACATTCTGTTTGAATAGCATAATTTGAAATCTGTTATTATGAACAAAACATTTAGAAGAATTGACGTGCAGAAATAATGTCATTTAAAAATTACTCTGTTAATTCTGATGTGCAGTATATCAAAAGTTTTATATCTTTTCCCCCCAGCAATTCAAGTAGTTGTAGTCTTCTGAAAATGTACATTGGGGAAGATGAATAAAATATTTCTTGTAATAGACTTTAATTTGCACATCATGTAGTCTGATAGATGTGATACACTAATCAACAATGTAAGCAAAAAGTGAATGATGGCAGGCAAACCTAAATGCTGTGCTTGCATGGAGAAACGTTGAGTGATGCAGAACCAATTTATAACAGAATGGTGGTTTTGTTTTTGTTTTTTTTTTTGTGTGTCACTTTTTCAGGCAAGATGATTATGTCGTTTGAAATGAAGCTGGGCTGGGGCAAAGCTGTACCTATACCACCACATCCAATATACATTCCACCTTCTATGATGGAGCACACTCTCCCGCCTCCTCCGTCAGGACTGCCTTTTAATGCCCAGCCTAGAGAGAGATTGAAGAATCCTAATGCTCCAATGTTACCACCACCAAAAAACAAGGAAGATTTTGAGAAGGTAACTTACAGTACCCTGGGCCATATCGCATTGTTAAATGCTACATCTGTGACAGTATTTCAATGGCTCCATATATTTGCATTGCTCAGGCTGACTTTGGCAGCCCTTAGTGTACAAACTCCCTGGCTCCCTGCTGTAGCCCAAGGGAACCTGCCTGATTCCTGAAGCTCTGTTTCATGTTTATTTTAGGGTACAGTATATCGGGTCTTGATTGATTTTAGTGCTGCTTTCAATCTGGCTATCATTTTCCCCCTCCAGGCTCCCTGGATTTTTTTCTCCTACGTCCCCCCCTTTTGTTGGCTGCCATATTGCAGTATCTAAATTGTTTCCTTTAGAGAAAATACTACATTTGAATTTGGGTAGCATTATTTTTTTACACTAGAGGAGTTGATGTATTTTGTGTAGAAGCTAATTAATCTGGACATTAAGTAAGTATTTTATGCTACATATGGAGTCAGTTTTCAAACTTTTTTTCTGCATTATTAGCTGTTTAAAAGGGTAAGTATCTTGTAATCACAAACCAACTTGATTTACATTTGTAAGAATTTGTTGATTCTTTGAATAACACTTAAATATTAGGGCTATTTTTGTAAGACTTGGGAATAAAGTAATACCAACTTGATCCAAGTCAAATAGTTTACAATCTTTTCATAAATTTAAGAAGCTCTTTCTTAATTATATTCAGTGTAGTACCTATTCAGTGCATCAGTGTACATTCTGACAGGAATGTTCTGATACTTTGCAATTAGTGAACCTTTATGGTTCACTGACCAACCATTTGCATTTTGTGTAATTGCTTAGTTGTAACTTCACAGCAGTGATTGCCTGCAAAACTTGTGATAGATGTGTAGTATTTTCATTGCATATGTATATTTTTGCTTGTTACTTGTTAACAATACTCACATATTCTATGTTTATTATCTGATGTGACTTCATATACAGACTCTGTCGCAAGCCATAGTCAAAGTGGTTATCCCAACAGAAAGGTACATGTTTTTCTTTATTATTACTGATCTAAATATAGAAAATTTCCACTTCGGAATTTTAAAGAAAAATGGTGATGTTGAGGAAAAGGTAATGGCTTGACTGAGCAATGGTTCTTTCATGACGCTTGAGAGAAATGTGTGTTTTACAGTCTTCTTATCCTTTCTTATCTTAATAACTCTTTTTACTGAGGATAGGTTTAAGTAATTATCTTTTCCATTGAACTTGAGCACTAGTTTCAGCATAATGAAGTCACCTGGTGAATGCCAGGGTGAAGTTGCTCATCTTAGACACTGTTTGAGTCCTGATGTAAACCTCCGAGTACATCA